>NW_022900916.1:25777822-25848768 GCF_012274545.1 Fukomys damarensis | reverse complement strand
CTCCTTCCCTCATTCCCTCCCTTATTCTCTCTCTTCTAGCACCATGATCTTGGACTTCCAGCCTTCAATACATGAGGAAATAAATTTCAGTTGTTTAAACCACTAGCCTATTATACTTTATCACAGCAGTTTAATATACCTCAAGCAGTAAAAGGCTCAAATGGATTTCAATCTAAAAGTAAAAATGTAAGTGAAGGGGAAAAAAGTTATTAGGTCTAGGAAGGACATACTTTCCTGTGAGTTAGGAAAAGAATTCTAAAGAATGAAGATTATAAAAATTTAATATCAAACAAATAAATGTATTTGAAACAAAGGAGAATTTGGGACAATTATTCTTCTTTTAGGCAAGACAAGCTATGAACATCTGTAAAAAATCAACAAACAAGTTACATAACACCAGTACACAATAGCACAAGGTAAACACTCCCATTGCAAAAGGGAAAAAGGGAGGAGTAAGACGACAGAAAAGAATTGGACCAATGTAAGACCAAAAACCATCAGAGCAAACATTAAATCCTATACTTCTATGTAGAGCTGGGGATTTAGCTCAGTGATGCCACCACCTGCCTATAATTCCATGTCCAGAATCCAGGGCAGATGCTGGTAAAATGTGAGTTCTAAGGACCTTGATCTCATTCCTATGATCTTGCTGGTTGCAGCCCATATGTTCTTCCTCTTGGGCTGGTTCCAGTCTTGAGAAGCAGCCTTCCTTAGCAAATGTTCCACATTCCTAGCATCTCCAACTTTATGGGGTTTCCACTGCCCCTTGGGCTTCATTTTCACATTTTCATGTATTTCCCATCTCAGGGGCTCTTTGCCTGTTCTCTAGACCTTTCTTTAAAATCTGGGTGAATCCTCCATGACCCCAAAACTCTTACATTCTGCATGCTGGAAAAATGAATATCATGTATATAACATCAAGATCTGCAGTCATCAGAAGCAGTAGCCAGGCCCTCTTGAACTGTGGCTACAGAGGACTCTGGGTACTGGGATGGCAATGCAGAGTGAAATCAAATACAGGAACCAATTCTCTAGGAGACCCCTCTCTATTTTCACAAATAAACCAACTTTAATAGATATTATCTTGTATTTAAATAGCATCTCCTTCAAGAACCTTAACTGTTTTACAAACATTATTTCTAATTAATCCCTACAACAACCCTATGAGGTATATATTACTCCCATTTTACAAGATAGGGAGGTGGAAGCACAGAAAGATTAAGTGACTTGTCAAAGGTCTCTGAGTTAAATTCACTAAAGAGCCAGGATCTGAGCACCTTAGCCTCCCTGCTCCCCACCAAATACCTCATGAAAGAATCTTTAATGAAAGTTATCATTAAAATAAAATAAAAAAAAATAAAGTACCAATAGTAGTATGTAATGAAAATGAAGTCTTTCTATTGCCATCGAGCAAGGGTCCTAGGGACTCTTCTCAAATGAAAAGTTAACATTTTTACACCCTTAAGCCTGCCATGGGTGGGATCTTTTGGAATTTTCAGATGCTCTCAAGGCTCTTTCTTCTTGAAATACTTGGTTTCTTTTTAATGGCACTAATTTTATTAGAAGCCATGCCTCATTTGTATACACATAGTTCCTTCTATCCCAAAATTTATGTTTTTCAAAATTTTCTGCTCTTTTACCTCTAATTTGCACTATAAATCTGGGTTAAAGCAGCCAGCAGTAACCATGTTACAGCCTGAATGTTCAGCTGCTTTGAAATTTGATCCACCAGATGAATTAGTTCACTGTCCCTTAGTGCTCTTAATCTCAGTCTCCCACAAAATCTCAAGACATGGACAGCATTAAGACATGCACACAAATTTTCTGTGAGAGTGTAACACATATGGCTTCTAGTTCAACTGCCAATGAAGCCTGCCCCTGTTCCCAAATGAAACCTCCTTAGCCTGGCCTTTACTGTCTACATTTCTATCAGCATTCTGAACTTCTGAGTTCTGACCAGAATCACTCATCAGCTCTGCTTACAGCATTATAGGGCTTTTCCACACCCTCCCACAAATCAGTTCCAAAGGCTTCTAAATCATGTGGTCAGGTAGAAGTCACAGCAATGACTCCACTTCTCTGGTACTATTTTATGTAATAATTACTTTCTGTTGTTGGACTACAGTACTCAACATCCACAATTTAAAGGAATATTGGTTTAATTTGCTCATGGTTTCAGTCCATGATTGGCTTCCTCTAAAATAGGAACTTCATGAGCAATGATTCCACTTCTCTGGTACTATTTTCTGTAATAATTACTTTCTTTTGTTGGAATACTGTACTCAACATCCACAATTTAAAGGAATATAGGTTTAATTTGCTCATGGTTTCAGTCCATGATTGGCTTCCTCTAAAACAGGAACTTCATGATAGAAGGGCATGCAGAGCAAAACTGCTTAGTTCATAGTAGCTGGGAAGCAGAGCAGGGCAACAGTGCTACAGCAGAAAGAGTGAGGGACAAGACATAGAACCCAAAATCATGATTCTATGACCCACACAGACAAATCTAGAAGTGTGCTCCACCAATCCTTGGGTGGATACCAAAGCCAGTCAGGTTGGAACTACTCCCTAACCACTACACAGATATACCCATCAGTCAAAAGAAATTGACTCCTAGTAGAGTCTGTAAAATCCTGACATTCCAGACTTCAAAGATCCTATTTCTTTTTAACACCAAGTAACATTAGACCATGCTCCTATTTGCTTGCCCTCGGAAGGTACTCTCTTTCCCATAATTTCTACCCCACGTGTCTCATTACATACCCTGGAGGGTGTTTTCCTGTAATCTGGATGTTGAGCTCACACACACACACACACACACACAAGATGCTGCTTCTGCCTTCTGCTTCACCCCAAGTATGGGTTCAGGGATACCTAGGATTTATTGAGAAACTGAAGACACAGAAGTAACTGTAATACAGTGTACTTGAAGTTGGATGCTAGCTATTGCTGGCTGCCCTTAAAATACCTAGGTCTGAGCCCTCCCAGTGGAGTCTACCTGGGAGCCTCCCCTTCCAGCCTCACTACCACAAGTTTCACCTCTTTTCCCCTAACAGGCATTCCTTATATGGAGTCCATCTCCTACAGGTCAGAGAAGGAAAACAAATTTACTCTTACTTGAACTGCAACTGTAATATCAAGTCTTCAGATGCTTTATGTTAAAGGAAAGATGCCAGGAAATCCCATCACCACCAAAACACTGTATACTATGTGATTCCATTTATATGACATTTTTTAAAAGTCATAGGGACAAAAAAACAGGTCAGTGAATGACAGGCCTTGGAGACCTGTTATAGGTTAACTATTAGGAATATGCTGCAGTAAAGGAATTGTTCTATATCTTGATTGTCATCATCATTACACAACTATAAGCATTTGTCATAGTCATTGCACTGTACTATATCAAGATTTAATTTACTGTATGAAATCACACCTCTCCAAACCTAATTATTTTAATGCCAAGCAATATAGTACTAGCATCTTTGATTTGTACACCTACAAGGAAACAGGATGAGAATTTTCCAGCACAGGAGGCCAATTCATAAATTCAAAAAGAAAAGCAATTCAAGGAATCATGCTTTTCAAGGCAACATCTTCACAACAACTACTAAATGTTACCTTTCCTTACAGTATTTTGAGGGCTGGGAAGACTATTTTAGAAATAAGCTAGTTTCTGTATTACCCAATTATTTTTAAATACCAACTTGTTGCTTGGATACTATATAATTTCTTGAATAGAAATTGTGTCTAATAATTACAAGACAAAGATTTTCCCAGTGAAATTATATGTATGGCTGAGATAAAGGGTATAGTTTCACTTAAGTATACACAGGCATTAATGGAGCAAAGACAGTTTCTATGATGAAGGTATTAACTTGGGGAGCTTTATTTCTCTCATATAGAATCTTGAATTACCTTTAAAACAAGGTACTCTTGTTTTACATAAAACACATAAGATTCAAAATTTTTTGTTATTTTTAAAGAAGAATTTTCCATTTGGGCTGTCATGTGAGAACAGATTATCGCTGATACTCTGTTTGTGAATTAGAAAGATAAGCCCTTTCTTTATACAAATATAGCCCACCCAGGAATGTCCAAGATGGCCTGTAGTGGGGAGATTGGATTTCAGACCCCAATGGTCCATCAGATGAGAGCTTTGTACATGTGTAGGCAGCAGCCCTGTTGCTACTAAAAAAATATATTCTATATTCATTTTAGGGGGAAGTATACTTAAACTATACAGATTCATGAAAAATGAAGGGACAGCCATAGCTTAGCTCTGGCCCCTACACAGTGGAATCAAGCTGTGTTCCTTGATGCCCCAGAAAAACAATTTCAGGCAAATAAAAGAAAGAATGATCCTGGGGCCGGGGATTTGGCTCAGTGGTGCTGCTGCCTGCCTCACAAGCACAAGGACACGAGTTCAATCCTTGGTACCAAAAAAAAAAAAAAAAAAAAAAAAAAAAGAATGATCCTACCCATATAACAAGTATATCAAGAGATGGTCCTCATAGGTAAGAGAACTTGGATCTAGGTCAAATGAAATAATGAATGACATAGAAAAACCTGAGGAGTTCAAAATGCAGATGCTATGTGTAATTGAGACATTTTCCACTCTTTCAATGCTTGAATCTTCCCTGTCCTCTCTAAAAACCTCACCATTTGACCATAATGCTGTTTACTTGGAAAAGCTCACATTGGCCCCTGTAAATTAGTGTAAATATCTTTCCTTTAGTAGAAAGAATGGCTTTCTTTCACTCATAATTAAAGGATCAAACTCCAGCAAGGAAGGCCCCCGGAGATCTCTCCTGCCGCCTGCTCGGGCCCACCCGACAGGTCCGCGACCTCCCCGACTATGCGCCAGCAACTCCAGCAAGGAAGGCCCCCAGAGATCTCTCCCACTGCCTGCTTGGGCCCACCTGGCAGATCCACAACCTCCCCAACTGAGCGCCAGTAACTCCAGCAAAGAACATAGCCGCTTGGGTGCCCTTGAAACACACCCACGACCTGACACCACCACCACCACCCACATTCTCAAACCTCCTGATCAGGCCAGTCCTTGGACCCACTCTGCAGAAGCATAGGTGGTCATAAAGAGTATTTTTCTGAGCTCCCAACTTTGAACATCTTTAAAGAAAGGGCGGGAAACCTGTACTCTGCAGAAGCATAGGTGGTCATAAAGAGTATTTTTCTGAGCTCCCAACTTTGAACATCTTTAAAGAAAGGGCAAGGGAAACCTGTAATAGAACTGAGTGGAGTTCAACCCTGCTGATTGGGAATTTCAATTTAGGCCTTGTGGACTGAGGTCAGTCTGAGTTGCAGGGACCTACCATTGGCTAGTTGAGATCAGGGGATTTCGTTCTGCACATGGCTGTACACGTAGTATAATATGACAACAGAGACATAGTCTGAAAGAGGCCCTTCAAATTCTTTTTTTTTTTCTTTTCTTCATTCCACCCTGCAATTTTTTTTCTGTCCTCTTTCTCCAACTCAGTCTCCTGCTCCACCATATTATCCCTCATCTCCCTTTTTATTCCTGCTCCTGCCCTAACTCAGACTTCTTCTTTTATCATTTTTTCTTTTTATCTTTATGTTCTTTTCTCCTGTCATTTTACCTCCCACATGGCTCCATAGCTTCAAGGGAAGGACAGCCCCTGTTACTGTTAAGGGGGTATATTCTTGTCCTTATTCCTGCACTCTGTCTATCCCCTTTGAAGTTAATAGTTTCGTAAAGATTCTATGGTAATTCTATGTCCTCTGGCTTCACTTGAAACCATCTCCAATTCTTTCACTTATCTACTCCTCTCATCCTAACTCAATCTAAGCCCCCATCCTAAATGGTAAAGATACTATATTGAAAAGCATATTCACTACAAACATATTTTGGGCTGCTTCTTGATATTAATTTAATTCACATGGTTTAAAGGTGATAGATTAATGACTATCACAAGTGGTCAACTTGCAAGCTGTGCTTGATCCTATTGGGCTGCTGAATGTATCAACTGGGATAAAGCGTTGTGATCAATTTAATGAGTTGTTTTCTCTGATATTCTGAAAATGACAATGTCTATGAATCATTAGAGACTCAAAAGCTAAAGTGCAACTATATCAGGAAGATTTGAGTGATAACCCAGAAATTAAACCAAGGACAACACAACAACAAAAATAAAAATGAGAAAACACTTAAGCAAGACACAAAGACAGACTTCCAGTTCACCAATGGCAAACAGTAGGGCAAATGAGGATGAAAAGGCTGATAGTGAACCAGCAGGACACCCTGGACCCATAGCACAGGAAGTAAAAAACAGATCCATCAGGCTCTAGAAAAATTCAAATCAGAAATAACTTCCCAGTTAACCATAGAGATGGTGAGCAAAATGGAAGTCATGATTCGAGACTCTAGAACAGAAACTAACAAAAAATAGATGAGCTCAGCACCACAATAGAAGCCAAGAAGGCCCAGAATAAGAAAGAA
This sequence comes from Fukomys damarensis, assembly GCF_012274545.1. Lineage (NCBI taxonomy): Eukaryota > Metazoa > Chordata > Mammalia > Rodentia > Bathyergidae > Fukomys > Fukomys damarensis. Next base: position 25,842,293 of record NW_022900916.1, on the reverse strand, counting down.
ATGGAAACAATAAACCCCCAACATAGGAAAGAAATGGAATCCATAAAACAGATTCAAACAGATATCCAAGAGATTAAAAACTCTATTGAAAGTATACATAATGGAATGAAAGAATGTGAAAATAGAATCTCAGATATAGAAGATAAGATGGCAGCCAGTGACCATGAAAAAAGAGGTCTCTTAAAAACAGTAGGGGATCATGAGAAATCAATCCAGCAACTCCTAGATGATGCAAAGAAGAATAACATAAGACTGATAGGAATCCATGAAGTAGCAAGAGAAAATACAAATGACTTTAAAAAGCTGTTCACAGAAGTAATGACAGAAAACTTCCCAGAGGGGAAGAAGTTGACATTCAGATTACTGAGGCATATAGGACCCCAACTAGCTACAATCAAAAAAAATCTACACGTAGACATATAATAATCAAGATCCCAGAAATCCAACAGAAGAACAAAATACTACAAGCAGTAAAAGAAAAGAAACAAATCACATGCAAAGGAAAGCCCATTAGAATCACAGCAGACTTTTTAACACAAACCCTTAGGTCAAGGAGAGCCTGGAGTGAGGTATTTCAAGTCCTAAAAGAAAACAACCTTCAACCTAGACTGATGTATCCTGCAAAACTCTCTTTCAAAATGGACGAGGAAATAAGATACTTCCATGACAAAGAACACATGAAAAACTTCATGAACACCAAACAAGCACTACAAGGAATTCTAAACAATATCCTAGAAAAGGACAATGAAGGTCACAATACCATGAGGACCAACAGACCAAATCAAATAGGCAAGGCAAGAAACTAAAAGGAGAGGGGAGATAAAGTAAAAAGAGTCCACAAAAGGACAATAACATGACAATAATAAGTCAGTACATATCAGTTATAACCATCACTGTCAATGGCCTCAATTCACCATTCAAGAGAAATAGACTGATTAAGAAGCAAAATCCAACAATATGTTGTATACAAGAAACACACCTAGGGTAAAAAGAAGCCCATAGACTGAAAGTGAAAGGATGGAAAACAATTCTCCACACATCAGGAGCCCAGAAAAAAACAGGGGTATCAATCTTATTCACAAAGTAAATTTCAAAACAAAACTCATTAAGAGAGACGAAGAAGTCCACTACATCCTTGTAAAGGGAACAATTCAGGAGGAAGAGATGACAATCAAACATATATGCACCAAATATAAGCTCCCCCAACTACATAAAACAAATATTAAATAACATGAAAAACCAAATAAGCACTAATACAATTGTAGTGGGGGATTTAAATACCCCACTATCACAAATTGACAGATCATCTAGGCAGAAAATCAACAATGAAATAGAACTGAACCAAGCTTTGGAACACATGGACTTAATAGATGTCTACAGAGTATTCCACCCCACAAAATCAGAATATACATTCTTTTCAGCTGCACATGGATCATTCTCCAAGATAGACCACATATTGGCTCACAGAACAGGTCTGAATAAATGCAAAAGAACTGAAGTTATCCCCTGCATATTATCAGATCATAGTGCAATCAAGCTGGAGATCAATAACACAAGAAACTGTAGGAACTTCACAAACACATGGAAACTGAACAACACTCTCCTGAACAATCAATGAATTACAGAGGAAATTAAAGAAGAAATCAGACAGTTTTTACAAATAAATGAAAATGCCAATACAACATACAGGAATCTGTGGGACACAATGAATGCAGTTCTACGGGGAAAATTCATAGCACTGAATGCCTGCACTAGGAAAACAGAGCAAGCTCAAATAAACAACCTAATGGTGAATCTTAGACTCCTGGAAAAATAAGATCAAGAAAAACCCAAAGCTTGAACGAGAGGAAATTATAAAGATTAGAGCAGAAATCAATGCAATGGAAACTAAGAATATGATAACAAAAAATAAATTAAACAGAGTTGGTTTTTTGAAAGAATAAATAAAATCAACAAATGCTTAGCTAATCTTATCAAAAAAAGGAAAGAAAAGGCTCAGATCCATGCAATCAGGAATGAAAAAGGCAAAGTCACAACAGATCCAAGAGAAATCCAAAGGATCATTAATACCTACTTTGAGAACCTGTACTCCAATAAAATGGAAAACACAGAAGAAATGGACAGATTTTTAGATACTTATGAATTACCAAAGTTGAACGAAGAAGATAAAAACATTTTAAACACTCCAATCACAATCGGTGAAATTGAAAATGTAATTAAAAACTTACCAACAAAGAAAAGCCCAGGCCCTGACGGATTCACTGCTGAATTTTACAAGACCTTTAGAGAAGAACTACTGCCATTACTCTTCAAACTTTTCAATGAAATCGAAAGGGAACCTATACTTCCAAATTCATTCCTGGAAGCAAGTATCACTTTGATTCCCAAACCAGGGAAAGACACAACTAAAAAAGAGAACTACAAGCAAATCTCCCTAATGAATATAGATGCAAAAATCCTTAATAAGATACTAGCAAACAGAATACCGAAGATCATCAAGAAGATCATACATTCTGACCAAGTCGGATTTATTCCAGGGATGCAAGGATGGTTCAACATACATAAATCAATAAATGTAATACACTATATTAACAAAGTCAAGAACAAGAACCACATGATCCTCTCAATAGATGCAGAAAAAGCATTTGACAAAATTCTACACCCATTCATGATTAAAAAAAAACCTGCAAAAAATTGGAATAGATGGTCTATATCTCAACTTAATAAAGGCTATCTATGAAAAACCATCAGCCAACATCATATTAAATGGCCAAAAACTGAAAACCTTCACATTAAAATCAGAAACAACACAAGGATGCCCACTATCACCACACCTCTTCAATATAGTCTGGAAACATTATCCACAGCAATTAGACAAGAGAACAAAATTAAAGCAATAAAAATAGGAAAGGAAGAAGTTAAACACTCATTATTTGCTGATGATATGATCCTCTACATTGAAGACCCAAAAAACTACACCAAAAGACTTCTATACTTAATTGACAGATTCAGTAGAGTAGCTGGATACAAGGTGCACACCAAAAAATCAATACCCTTATACACAAATAACAGACTCACGGAGAGAGAAATAAGGGAAAAAATTCCTTTTACAATAGCATCCAAAAAAATGAAGTATCTAGGAATCAATCTAACAAAAGAAACAAAAGATCTCTACACTGAAAACTATAGCACTCTGAAAAAAGAAATTGAAGAGGATATTAAAAAATGGAAATATCCCCTGCTCCTGGGTAGGAAGAATCAACATAGTGAAAATGGCCATACTACCAAAACTGCTATATACATTCAATGCAATGCCAATTGAAATTCCAACACTATATTTCACAGAACTAGAAAAAAGAATCCAAAAATTCATTTGGAACCATAAGAGACCTAGAATAGCAAAAGCCATCCTACCCAACAGAGACATGGCAGCAGGTATAACAATTCCCAATTTGAAACTATACTACAAAGCCACTGTGATAAAAACAGCATGGTACTGGCAAAGAAACAGGCCTGAGGATCAGTGGAACAGATTGGAAGACACAAAAACAAATCCAGATGTACTCAGCTACCTCATCTTTGACAAAGGAGCTGACCATCCTCAGTGGAGGAAAGATAGCCTCTTTAATAAATGGTGTTGGAAAAATGGATTTCAACCTGCCACAGATTAAAACTGGACCCTTATCTTTCACCATGCACTAAATTTAAATCCAAGTGGATTAAAGATCTAAATATTAAAACAGAAACACTAACCTTGCTGTAAGATAAGTTAGGCAGGACTCTGGAAGACACTGGCATAGGAAAAGACTTTATGAACAAATCCTCAGTAGCACGGGAACTAGCAGAAAGAATCAACAACTGGGATCTCATCTTATTAAAAAGCTTCTATACTGCAAAAGAAACCATCAGCAGAACTAAGAGACAATCTACAATGTGGGAAAAAAATTTTACCAGCTGCTCCTCAGACAAAGGACTATTATCTAGAATATATAAAGAACTCAAAAAAATCAGCCCCCCCACATAAAAAGACCGGATTCAAAAATGGGCATCCGAAATGAACAGATATTTCTCAGACAAAGAAGTAAAAGCAGCAAGAAAATATATGAAAAAATGCTCCACATCACTGGTCATTCGAGAGATGCAGATGAAAACAACACTGAGATTGTACCTCACCCCACAAAGAATGGCTGCTATCAAGAAATCAAACAATAGCAAATGTTGGTGGGGTTGTGGGGAGAAAGGAACCCTTCTCCATTGTTGGTGGGAGTGCAGACTGGTGCAACCACTGTGGAAATCAATATGGAGATACCTGAAAGAACTAGGATTAGAGGTTCCATTTGACCCAGCCATCCCTCTGTTGGGTATCTTTCCAAAAGAATTAAAAGAATCATATCACAGAGAAGTATGCGCATCCATGTTTATAGTGGCACAGTTTGTAACAGCTAAAACTTGGAAACAGCCCATTTTCCCATCAGTTGGAGACTGGATAAAGAAGATGTGGTTTTTCTATAAAATGGAATATTACTCAGCCATAAAGAAAGAGAAAATAAATTCATTCATAGGAAAATGGATACATATTGAATATATACTCCTAATTGAAATAAATAAGTCACACATGTGTAAATACAGAATAGTTTCTCTGGTATGAATAAACTGCAATAATGCATAAGATCCTAATAAGATTACTGATATTGCAAAATGGGAAGAAAGGGGCTAAAGGTGTAGGGAAGGTGGGATGGGTAGGGGAAGGGAAATTAAGGAAAAGAAAAAAATGTGTGATAATTAAAAGAAGGAAATAAAGTGTTTGTAGATGGGGAAGGGGGGTGAAGGGAGGGCAGGGACAAGGGGAAAAAAATGAAAACCAAGACCTGTCATGTAGAGGTACAAGATCCCAACAATGAATGTAACTGTACTGTATCCCTAAAATGTACCAATAAACTCAATTAAAGAAAAAAAATAATAATAATTAAAGGATCAAAGCGGGTGTCTGGGTTTTGGTTAGTCCCTAATAGAGGTGTTTGTTAACCACATTTTCAGACATTGCAGCTACCTGCTTCTAGTCACTTATCCACTGTAGAAGACAAAATAAACCAGGAAACTGAGCATAAGGAGCTAAGCTCTGGTCCTGGGCTGGTGAGCTCCTCAATCTATCTACTCAACATAAGTGATCTCAAGGAGAGCAGTTCTGACCTCCCAGAACCAGCTAATCCGATGTTGTGTGTGACAGTGGGGACTCCAGGTCAGTCAGCTGCTGCTTTATTAGGAGTCCTCTTCAGAGCCATTGCATAAGGATCAAGAGAGTGGCTGCTGAGGCCAGGCTGCCTAGTTTGAATCATGGCTCTGCCAGTGTGGTTTGGGGTAAGTTAAATGAACTCTTGGTGTTCATTTTCCTAACTTTAAACATAGAGATATATAGCACCTACCTTCATAGTTTGCTGGAGGGATTAAATATGAAAGAAGGCTTTAGAACTTTTGTAAAGTGCTGCTTCTGTAAGGCAGAGGGGCAGTTTAATGTTAGGAAAGAACACACCAGACTTGAGAACAAGGAATTTGAGTTAGTACCAAGGCTGTGTGACTTATTAGCATTGTGGTGCAATTTACAAAGCATTTGAGGAGCAGAGTAATTACGCATAATTTAATACAGGAATGTAAAACATAAAGTTGCTAGCTTAGTTTCAAAACTCTAAATCTATTACTGCAGAGCAATCAATTATAACCTTTGGGATTATCTTTTCTACCAAGTAGATTATCATTTGTATCTTCACCAGCAAAAAAAGCTAGAAGTTAGCAAAATACATGCATATAATCAAATAATAAAATCAAGTACCAGTTCATTCCCCTAGATAATTTTAAAAACCTTGAAAGAGCCTATTAACAATGACATTGAAAAGACATGCAGTGATCTTTTTTGCTTTATTTCCAAATTTTGGATAAGCAAGCTTAACAGAATGAAACCTTATTATTAACCAGCCCATTCCCAAGCTGGATAGGCCCTGGGAAGTCATGTAATCCAAGAATATTCATCATTGGTTAGACACTAGAATCATGTAGTATTAGTCTTCTGGGCTATGTAACAAATTCCCAGACTTAGTTAACAATGCCCACTGACTACCTCTCAGTTCTGTAGGTCAGAAAGCCAGGCATGCCCTGAACAAGGCTAAAGTCAAGAAGCCAAGGACAATATAGTCAGATGGAGGTTTAAGAAGGGGATCTGCTTCCAAGCTCCCTCAAGAAGTCACTTTGAATTCAGTGTGCTTTTGAAAGCCCGTGATAGAGAGTTGCCTTAAGTCTCTGACCTCCTGGAAGATCTAGATCTTCTTGTAAACAGCTCACCTGATTAGGTCAGGTCCACTCACGATAAATCTCTTTTTGCATTAACCCAAAATTAACTAAAAACTTAGTTATGTCTATAGAATTGCTTGACTTTTCAATGTAATGTAACATAATTTTGTGAATGATATCCACAACCTTTGCCATAATCGATTGGTTAGAAGTAGCTCACCGTTTCTATACATCCTGAAGAGGAGGAGATTCTATGGGAAGTGGCTTATCAGGGGTCATGCCAGAGTGTGGCCACCACCCATAGGTCTTAGTAATACTTCAAATGGTCAAAGGTTAGAACGTGGCACAGGAATATCTTTTAAATCTCCCTCAGCTGATTCTGATGTGGTTGGTACTAAGAATCCCTAGTCAATAGACCCAAGCACACAGTACCCTTTGCCTCTGTGAGCTCATAGTGGATTGTGAACATTTTTCTTCACCTGGTGCTAGGGTGAAACACACTAGGCAAGTGCTGTACCATTGAGGTATACTCTGAGCCCTCATGAACATTTTTTTAAAGCCAGCTGATGGTGATGTAAGATCAAGTTCTCAAAAGAACTCTGCATGTCAAGGAGTTTGACAAACTCCCATGTTTAGAGCTTTGAAAGGGGCCAGTGAGAACCTACAGCTGTGGTGAAAGTCATGGAAAATGATGTTGAGGTATGTCTGCCATGATGTGCAAGACAGAGTTGTTCATCAAGGAGAGATGCCAGAAACACCACAAAAATGCCAGCATCCCTCTCACTAGTCAGGTGGCTAATTAAATTTAGGTACAACACTTTTATAGTTCAAAGATGACTTTGTGTGATAATCAGTCAATGATGGCCAATTTGTTTCATCTACTCTTGCTTGGAGACCCCAAGTGGATTTTGTGGCATATGCCAAATAAGGGAAGTGGGAAGGCATTGCCTTCATCATCATCCTGTGATCTCCACAATGCCTCTTCCTCCACACCTCCCATCCAAACCCCCAGCCAGGATTTGCATTCATATTCAGGAAGATTTGGCTAAAAAAAGATAAAGAAGTGGTAAAAATGGTAAAGGATTCTGCAGGTTGTTTTACACAGAGAGCTAGTGTTATCACTCCAGACAAGTCCTGTGGAGAAGCCTCAGCAAGCAGTTTATTGATTTTCCAGGTAAAGCATCTACATTTTATTTTGGCATTATCAGTGTCTCCACCCAAAGCTGACCAGGCTGCCTCCCCACCTCCATAGAGCATGGTACAGTCTGTATGTTTGGCCTCACCTTCAATACACACACTCTCCTCAGAGATCTGCTATTTACTATTGTGAAGCACACTTCTACAAAATACAAACATTTGAATGCCCCTGGCTTCACATCCTAAGGGCTAGGAGCCATCTCAGGTGCAGTAGTAACAAAATTTCATCTTTCCCCAGGCACCTAGAAAGCCTGTGCTGCCTCCGAAGGGGAACCACCAGGTGGATTTGGGATGACTATTTGTCTTCACCCTTTTAGTGCAGTGGTTCTTAATCTTGGCTGAGAGTTGGAATCGCCTGGGGAGATTTCAAAACCCCTTATGCCTAGGTACCAACTGCAGAGATTTTGATGTGACTAAAGTCTCTTAGGCACGGACAGAATACAAAACACCCCCAGATGATTCTAATGTATAGCTGATGTCTTCTTTTCCAGTGCCAAATCCACAAGTTTTCAGTGACCAACCTAGGCAGCAGTTCTACTTGAGTCTCCAGGTAGGAGCCAAAGCAGCTGCTTTTGCGTCAGGACTGTTTCACTCTATTCATTAGCAACCCAGCAATGGGATGTGACACTCATTTGACCATTCCACACCATATTCCTTGCCTGCTCAGTAATATATAGTTCAGTGGGAAGCTAAGTGCTAAATGAAGCAGCCTCCAGCTCATCCTCTCCAGGAGACAACTGTGAGAAGGGATATGTGAATCCATGTATGTACTGCTTGGCCAAAGAAATAAAAAACTGTGAATCTCTAGCTTGGGAGCAGGAATCTTTAGGGCTTCTTGGGCCTTCTGTAAGGGTGTCAATCATCACCAATGTACTAGGGCCCATTAAGTATCCTTGAGTAACCTGATTCACGATGGTGACATTCAGCTATCCTACATTGGGCTCTGTAATGAGTATCTCATTCATGGGTCCTAGGAGACTTTTTTCCATTACTCTTCTGTTCTCATTTATCTGTCTGGGGTTTCCTAAGAAGCTAGTTTAGTAGCTTTGTCTGTAGATGTGTCTGTTTTGCTGTTGTGGAATCTTGCTACCTAAAGATCTTTTTGCTGTTGCTGCTGTTGTTTCAGGAAATGGAAAAGCTTTGGATTGTATGGTGGCAATAAGCCAGCCTTCCAAGAAGACAGTTGAGAAAACATACCTCTGGTTTACCCTCAGCCCCCAGTTCTTTATTTGTAATGCATGTCAGAAATGCCAAAAAGTAGGGAGGTGGGACTCTGACATTACCAAGTTCCAGGATATAAATCCTCCCACCATGGCTAATTTCAAGCTTTCAGCATTTAACAACTGACAGTCTCATCCCCTTATCCGTTTTCTCAAACATGTACACAATTTAAAGCTTCCCAAGAGTACCTGTTTAAATACCAGATTTAAATACCAGGAGTGAACCCCATGGTGGCGTGTTTGTCAACAACTTGAAACAACAGATGCTCAGAGACTCTAAAAAGAGGTCCTGGGAAGGCTGAAAATAAAAATAAAAATAAAAGACCATTGTATTGCAGGGGAGAGACTCAAATTTGCATGGAGAAGGAAGTAAGGATGCTATCCTACAGAGCAAGGTGCTAAGCTTCCAGAAAGTCTCCAGTTTAATTAGCTCTTTTCTTCTCATTATAAATCTAGGAGATATAAACAAGATATTTTGAAATAACCCAAAAAAGGAAGCACAAAACTGAAGTCAGTGCTTGGGGGTTCAGAAGAACAGGGGGTGGGGTTTACTGAGTTCCAGGGCACAGCTACCATGGGGGATTCACCTATGGATCTGCAGGGATGCAGGAGCCTTCTGCCAATGAGGAGTTGAGAAGCCTGGGGCAAGTTTGACCTGTTAAGCAGACACCATCTCAGTGCTATTTTTAAATAGAAGTGATATCCATGCTCAAGATAAAACTCTCTTCACAAAGCAAGCCCCGCAACAAAAGGAGAAATTCATATACTATTGCTTTAAGCAATAAACATGGGCTCTATAGTGATGGGAATTCACTGTATAACACCCATATAGGCAATACAGACAATAATACATGTAGCGTATACATGTACCAGGTGCCGTTTACTTACTTTCCACATAGCTTAATTTTATTCTTAGGATCAGATAAGTGCTATTGTTAAGCTTATGTTACAGATAAAGAAACTGAGGCATGGGCCACTTAAATAATTTGCCTACATTTATATGCTAGTAAATGGCAGAAGAGATGAAAGCCTAGCAGTGTGGGAAGAGTCATAAGAGCTCTTCTGTGACTGAGATCTATCTCTTTATCACTCATCTCCAGCCTTTCTGCATCTGAGAATTCTCCCGAGTTTCCTGTTTGACTCTGAGCTCCTCCAGAGCAGGGATCCTGAGTATCTGACTCACCACAGACAGAAGACTGCTTCTATCTTGCAGGTACTTCTGGTTCACGTTTCTGTGCCCTAACTCTGCTGAGATCTCCTCCCAGAGGATGAAGGAGCCTTGCCAACACTGAGTCTACACAAGGACAAGAAGGAGTAATCTTTGTAATGAACCCTTAAATGAAAGCAGATTGCCAGTGTCTATTCTTACAGATCTGCCTATTAGAGCAGAGATATGGCAAGAACAGAGGTTTCCAGACCAGCTCAGACCTCTGCCGACTGTGCCTAGGGAAGCAGAGTCTTGCTGTCTTGCTATGGATTCTGAGCCTTCAAAGGGTCTCTGCTGAGACATGTCACTTAAGTTCCTACCCACATGGCCTGCTCTTGCCCTGAAAAAATGAACAATCTAGTAACTTTGGCTAATAAAACTAAAGACTTTATTTAAATTTACATGTTATACCTGAATCCCTGAAGTCACAATAAGCATTTCCTGGGGCCTGAATGAATGAGTGAATAAATGTGGGTGAGTGAGTTTCTCTCAGCTGCCTGGTATTACTGAGGAAATTCACACCCCATGACCTACACCAGGGAGATTTTCTGATCCCTTTCCTACAGCCCTTGCTGTCCTCAGCCTTGGAGAAAGTGCATCAAGAACTTACCTGCCAACTCCGTCACCCTCAGTGTGCTGTGCCCTGCATGCATGGCGCAGATGCATTACAGGGGACTCACGTGTGCCTGAGACTCCAGTGTACATATCTTTAAGTCACAGAGGAAGCAAGGCTTAAGGTTCTGGGCCCATATCCCTGCAGCCACACACTCTCTCCCAGGATAGGAAAGAAATTCAGCTTCTCACCTCCTTCTGTCTTCCTGGGTTTCACCCAGCAAGGTCAGATTTGACATAATTCAGACTCAGGAGGATTCATTTTTCACTGAATTTCATGTGAATTGAATTTAAACTCAAAACAATAATTCCCCCTTTTTCTATAAAAGTCTTGGCTAAACTTTATCTTTTCTTGTCCTGGGCTTGTGTTTGTCTTCAGAAAGAAGAAATAAAATATAAACCCTTGATAATAATGTATTATTGAAAGGCTCAAAGATTTCATGGGCATTTTTTGAAGAACAAAGAGGCATCTGTATACCCAACAGCATCCCTGATACATTCATTGTAGCAGAAAGGGCCTTGGGATGTCTGAGCATGAAATTATTACTGTAGTTTGTCTACCATTTGGCTGAACTATTTCCTGCTTTTATATCTAGGAATCCCATTACCCTCCAGCTGCACCCCACTGTGGTTTCAAACAAGTGGAATAATACTCAGCTTACAGCTTGCAGCTGCTACCACGCATGGATGGTCCACACTGTGGCCTTGCCTGACTCTGTGGACAGAAACAGAAGTTGTATGCAACAACATAGAAGACACACAGATGCATTTCTCAAATATGTCCAGCGATTAATGTTATGAGAAATGCTCACAGGACTATGCTCATGCTAGAGAAAACTTTAATTAAAGAAGATTTTTCAATAGCTCATATCTTGGGAAGGCCCACTGAATTCAGGAATGGAAAACTACTGGGCTATCAAGGATAAGTCACTCCATTCTAGAATAGAATCCGTTGCATTCACAGAGGAGAGAAAATATGCAAATGACTAAAGTTTACCAAATGGTTTGGTTAAAGTCAAAGAAAGCTTAGGATGTGACGGCAAGGCAGAGCCCTGGTACCTACTTTCCACTCTGCTTGTGACTGATGACCTTGGGTCAGTTGCTAGTTATCAGTTTTCCCATCTATTATGTGAAATAGGGCGGCAGAGTGCCTGAGAGGTCGAAACACTCAGTTAATTATTGCTAAAGGAAGAAAGGAATAATTCTCACGAGCACTGCTGCACACTTCAATTTTAAAATAATATGCTTTCTCACCCTCCTCGCCTTCTAAAGCTTCAGGATCCTAATCTTCCCCTGTGAAGAGGGCTGGGACACTGCCTGGGAATAACACTGTCCCTATATGTGCTGTTACAGTGAAGGAGCAAAGAAGCAGATACAAACACAAGCCAGGTATGGAGAGAGTAAGCTATGGTCCACAGTCTCTCCTCACCCAGAAGTAGTGCACTGTAGTTGGTTTTTGCCTCCTTTTAGACTTTTAGCCTGTTCTGTCAGTATAAGAAAATGCCCAAGGCTAAGTACTTCATAAGGAAAAGAAGTTTATATAAACTCAGTTTGGAAGACTAAAAGTCCAAGATGAGGCAGCCCCATCAAGTCGGCTTCTCATGAGTGTCCCATAGCAGATGGCATAATAGTGGAAGTGTGGGTAGAAGAGATCACATGGAAAAATAAGTAGCCAGAGCAATTCAAGGATTAGCCCCACTCTTCGTATAACAACCCATTCTCTGGAACTAACTCACTCTAGGAAACCAACATCCATGCCTTCTGAGGGTGGTACCCTCGATGATATAATTGTCTTCTGCTAGGCCCCACCTCTTAACAGTTCTCACATTTCCACATTGAAGACCAAGCTCATGAACTCTTGGAGGACACCACACATCCAAACCATAACAAGTCTCTCCCAACCACTTTCTGCTTCATCCAGGTTAGGCATTATTTCCCCAGTCTGAAGCACTGGGCTCCTCTGCTCCTCCTGCCCTTTTTATTTATGTGTTGCAGCCAGAGCTATTTCTCTGAGTCTGATCACCAGGAACGCAAGTCCTTGCTTTCTCATGTTCAGTGCACCTTTGTTTCAGAGGAGCAGTGTACTTCGAAACTATGTTACTGAGCAGCCTTGGTTTTCACCCTGCTATCCTGCCCCTCAGGGATCGACCAGCAGAGCTCCCCTGAACCCACCCCTTTGCTCTGCACACTTTTGGAGGAGTTCCTCTGAGCTTAATTCAATAAATCAACCTCTCAATATGATGAGATGGGATAAAAATTACAAAAGTCTGACAATTCACAGCCTTTCGTCCTCCAACCCTTCTTTCCCCCTCAATTGCATAAAAGTCAAGCATTGGTTACCTAGCATCCTATTTTCTTCCATTCCCTGACCCCTGCTTCATTTCACATGTTGGTATTATGAGCAAGGAAAGAAGATGTGCCCTGGATTCATAGCAAAAATGAAAGGGAAGAAAAATGTTCTCAATAGCAGAAGAAAAAAGACATCTAAAATGCTGCTAACATGGACAGAGAAGAGTCATGCAGGATTTCGAAAATTTGAACTGTAGGATCAAGTTTCAAGGATTAGCTATATTCTGTATAGAATTAACTGAGAATGTGGGCGGGAAGGGGAGAGAAACAGGGATTTTTTTTTAATGGCTTGCCACATTAAGTGTATACTTCCTCTAAGGACTAAATAGATGTTGAAATTATTATTTGTGACTTTATAACTGTTTCACAATGTGGCTGTAAATGTGACCCAGTGCCAGGATTGGTCATGGACTGACCCCCTTATATTTGGGAACAGTTAATTATTTTAAGGTGGCATTTTTTTCAGGTTAGATTCCTACATCTACCTTTCCCCTCCTTGACTCTAGACAGTTCCATTTCTCTTCCCCAAAGGTAATCACTAATTTTTGCCCCAGGCATATCAGAGTTTTATGAAAGTCTTCATTACTTGGGAAGACAAGCTTTCCTTCTTCCCACTTTTCCCTTTCATTTGATCCCAACTTCCTAAGCTAGTAATCAGCTTCGAGGTGGTAGCCAGGAAAGAGGTGCTGGTACAGGAAGTGGAGGATGCAAGAATGGGGAGGGATGTGGTTATATTGCTTGGAAAGCATCCTTACATGAAAATGTCCCGAAAACTATTTTGTCTTTAAATTTGGATTTGCAAAAGCAGGTATCACTCTACAAAAGCTGGTTTCCCAGGAAGACAGGAAAAATAGAAGTTTGAAAAACATACAAGTTTGTGGTGTTCCACATACTCTGAAGGCCTATTTTAGAGCATCTCCTGTCTTTGAAGCCCTTGAATTTTTTTCTTCTTGCCAGCATTGTCAATTAAGTGATAACCTGACGACAGCTGATACCAAGCTATTTCCATCGAAAGGCAAAACACTACTTTCATAACAGAGGGATGGATACTGGTAGTCAGAAAGGCAGAAGTGGCTCATCCATCTTTAAGGATACTTTATATGACTTGGATGATATTTAATTTAACACAGGTCACCCAAAAAGCTAGTGATTTAATTCTCCAGATTTTCAAAAGTGCTATTCTGCTGCGCTGAGGTGAGTTTTGCCTCGTATGCTTTGTTCTTATTTGACATCTGTTTTTAAAGAATAATTATAAACTATCACTTTCCCAATCATGATCAAGGAATAGGATCCCAAGGTCAAACATCTGACTTTGAATCCCAGCATTAAAATTCTGTGTTGTTGGCAGGAGGAATTACGGAAGATTTGTGAATGTGAAACAAAGAAGTAGATCCCAGCTGTGCCCATGAAACAGAGCATGAAAGATGAACTTTCCTATTGTTTTCCTACAGTGTTCAGGCATGAGATGCAGGTACTTTCCTCTTCGCAATTTTATGAGCAAAACCCTACCTCAGCAGTTATCCTTACCCCATAACCTCTTTTGTTCCAGCCATAGAAAACCCTCCAAGCCAATCCTGAATGATGCTTTCTATTTTCCAAATATCTCCAACCTGTTCAATTGTTCCCTTCCAGCCAAATGAGGCTGTGAAATGTTCCTGAGGACCAATCACAAATTCTCCTTACTTTCCAAAATCCCACTGATCACACTCTGCCTCAACATTTCCTCTTTTTACTCTATAAAACTCCCCTTCCTTTTTATAACACCTGAGCCCATATGAAACAAAGGGATGGCAGGTGGGTATCCTTACCACATGTTTATGAAAAAGCAGCCTTTGCTAATTTTTAGTCTCAGGCTTAGTTTTTCTTTAATGCCTGTGGGGGAGCCAGTGTTACTCCTCCAGCACTGATGAGTAACAGGAAGTTTGGGAAGATACACATGATGGCCCAGATTCACTCAGGGGAACTGAAATTTGAACCCAGGTCTGACTTCCCCCAAGGTCCCTCATTTCCCCCAATTTACACAATCAGTTTGAACAACTTCTACTGTCAAGATGCTCCAGAAAACAGAGAGAGAGAGAGAGAGAGAGAGAGAGAGAGAGAGAGAGGAGGACTGGAGCAAGTAGCTCTCATGCCTGAAGATCAATCAAGCATATAGCCAAACGATCCTTAATTAGAAAGGGGCTTACAGTGTCCACAGCCCCTGACTCCAAGCACACAGACCTGGCCTTGTCAAGCATTCTTGTCTCTCTACCTTGGGTTGGATGTTTTCATCACCCAAGCTAAACCCAATGTACACTTTAAGTTTCACTTACAAAGCAACATGGAATTAGGAGATGGAGGGAAATGGATCCAATTAATGCTGCATCCTGACTTCTCCTGGGATGGGCCCTGAAACTCAATGCTTCTTAAGGAATTATCTTTAGAACCTGTTAAAATTCTGAGTCTGTGGGCTAGGCTGTGGTCTGAGATTCTGCCTGTCCAGCAAAGTGCTCAGATATAGTCAATGACACTGGTCTGAGGTGCCAGGTGTTCTCAACCCTGCTGTACACTGGGATCCCTGGGAGCGTGTGAAATCATTCTAACACCCAGGGCCAAGTTTCTTATTTACTTGGTTTTGAGTGGGGCATGACCCCAGTATCCCAGCAGCAGGCATAGAAATCCATGCAAGAGACTCAAGGGAATGAACCCTGGCAAGTTCCCCTCTCTGCATGAAAGTATGGCTGCACTCCACATGACAAACTTCATTAGTGAGCACCTTTGGGTCAATTAGGTGGCCTTTCTTTTCAGTAACTCCATTTAATTTAAATGCTAATGGATGAGTGGCAGTACTTTTAAATATATGCTGCTTCATCAGGAAGATGGTTTATCTCTCCATGGTCCCAGAAGCCATTAAGATTCAGCCTTAAAATTTGGTGCACAGGGAAGATGAGGGTGGGAGTTGTTTCAATCAGGAGAAGTCCATTGAATAGGGGAAGAAAATGGACCTCAGCTGGGGGAGGAGGAAAGAGCCACCAGTCAGGACAGGAGAAGCTCTGCTGTTGGAAAGCAAGCAGGAGTTGGAGGGGAAACTGTATCCCTGACCCTGTCAACATGTAAGACCACAAGTTCATCCCAGGGTGGACTCTGACAGCAGAGGCCAACAGGATGCCCAGTGACTAAGGAGACAAAGGACCTCCTCACAGAGGGAGAGGAACCCAGAGGACCTATGCAATGCCTAGACACTGGGCCCAGCTCCCTTCCCCTAAAACTTTCTCCTACAACCAGACCTCAATGATGTCAACAGACGCACTAAAACAACCAAACAAAAAAAGTAAATATCTTTAAGTGGTCAATTTAAATTTCCCTGGTTGTGCCCCCACTACCATCAGCAGGGAGAAGTGAGATTCCTGGGACCATTACAGGAAAAAAAGGACACTGCTTCTCTCTGGGCCTGAGTTGTCCTGTGTAAGTCCCTGGCCCTAAATGCCTAAAATATGGTTAGGCATTCTGAGCAGGAAGGCCTGATTTTTCTCTTGAAAAATAACCTATGTGTAGAGAATATGGAATGAAACACATTTACTCTATGGGAACTTAAAGAAATGAGAAAAAGTATTTGCCATTTGGTAAAGCATAATTATTGCTGGACCCAGTGAATACTGCATTAATTAAAGAACTCAAATCAAAACGTTCTTTTATATCTGGCCAACTAGAGAAAGTATTTCTCAGTAATCTGCAAAATTGGCAGGAAAGAGGTTACTGTGTCACTGGACGATCAAATCAAGTGTTCTCTTAGGGAAGCTCTCTTGGGCTTTCTCAGCTTCTGAGGCCAATATTCAGGGCTTCCCCCTGCCCTGTGTATTTGTCACACCTTCTGCTAGGCCTCCTACCCAGCCCAAGATAGAATCATTCAAGGGGGACTTCACACAAAAAAAATAGGCTCTTTATCAGGGAGGCCATAAATCTAGACAGTAGAAAGTCATCTAAAATGTTCTTTCATTGTAGTATTAAGCATGTCCTTTTGTATATTTTTGATTCTTTGACAACTGTGGCCTTGCTGACTCTGGGGAGACTGCCCCTCCCAAGCTAGCTAATTCCCTGAGAAGATATAGGTTGTACCAATGCAAACTGACCACCCAGAGCCCAACCCCAGACTCCCTCCTCCACGGGGCTCTCCTGCTCAGGGACACTATCCCGCCCTAACTAACCTCAGGCGAGGGACCGGGCAACTGGGTATCCCAGCCCATGGAAGCTACTCAAGGTAGCCCCTCCTCTGCCCACTTGCCTTACTTTCTCTTTTCATGGGAACCACAGTATTCATCCCTCTACCACCTTACTGATCCTGTGCTTCCCTGTGCAGCCTCTGTGCCCAGTGCCTAGAAACTGTGAGCTTCTTCATGACAGCCATTTCAGTGTCTGTGTGTCTTATTCTACTTGATTAAAACAAGTCCCACATCTTAAAACATTTGTCCCATTCATGTTTCAGCCTCAGGGTAGATCAGGAAGGGCTGCTTACCTCTTCCTTCTTTGAAGAAGGCACTGGCTCTACTTCCTCCCTAGCCCCAGGCCCAAAGCCCAGTGAGAGAAAATTCAACTGCAATAGGATATCTGACATCTTGGGAGAGAGAATTAAGAGACGAGAAACTAGAAGGCTGAAGAGGAGAAGAAATAGTTTAAAAGGTAGTTGACCCAGTGTGTTCTGAGTGGCTACTCACACATATTTAACAATGTTCCTTTGCACCATCCTTTGTTTTTGCACTCGGCCTTGATCATCTAACAGAAAAAAATTCCCCTGCCTCACGCATCCCACTCTCATCCTCCCTGGACCTCACCCCATGCACAGAACCTCCCAGCCCCTTCCAAAGCTCAAAGGCAGAAACAGTTAAAGTCACTGCACCACCATTTTCAGTGACTCTGAGTTCTCTGTTTCCTTACTAATGCCCCTGCTTACCACAACACTGGCGGACAAAAGGCTTACATCTGTTATGTGGCAGTTGACCATTGACAAAGCACTTTTCCTCACATCTAATTGGATTCCCCCAACAATCTTGAGGTCAGCAGGAATTAAAATCTCTGATAAAAATCCCTCTTCACTCAATCAATTCCTGAGTGTTGAAGAGAAGCTCAGCAAAATTTCATTATCAGAGCACACTGAATACCAACAGGATTCAAAAAAAACTTTTAAGGCCATTTCCACTGACTTCGCAAGCTTTTTTCTACATAGCCAAACAGGGCCCTTCCTCCCTGACATGAACCTTTTTTTTTTTGGTACCACGGATCAAATCTGGGAACTTTTGCTTGGGAGGCAGGTGGCAGAACCACTGAGCTAAATCCCCAGCCTGACCTGAAACTTTAATTAAGGGAACTTATTCTAATACCATTTGTATCTGTAATTCTTAGGTCAAGATAATATACCAAAAAAATCCTTATTCCACCCCTTCTTTTACCACTAAGGAAAAAAAAAAAAAACTCAGATGCAGGAAGTCCAGAAGGTAGATATGACAAATGTTTGCAGCATCCCCTACAGCTAAAGCCATAATTAGAAGCCTTCTACTTGCCAGCTCCTAAGTGCCAGTCTTTAAGACGAAGCAGGTATTTGGGAATACTAATAAATCCTTGTAGGTGCTATGCTTCTCTTGAAGGCATATGAAAATGTAATATTGGAAACAGTCACTTATTAATAAACCTTGCTTTGTATAGTAGATTCTTTTATAAAAAATGTGGAAGCTGACTGAGCTTGTATGAGTCAAACTCATTTTACATGAAAGAATCCAGTGCAGGAAGGAGGGCTTACCATTTAAAGGAATCTAATAAACATTTTTTTAACCAGAAGCACAATCATCTTACAAAACCCAGTTATCTCCAAATTTATATATTGTATTAAATCTGTAATTTCACATGTCAGATTTCCTTGATGTGGGACATCTACAGATTTGGTTTGTAAGACAATTCATTTGAACTCTCTTAATTGGAAGACTTTTCTTGTCTTAAAATATGACCTTATAAATAACTACTGGTTCCTGGTCCTGGAAGAGGATCTGAATTTCCCTTTCCACCTCCAATTTTGATACAAACTAGCTACAAATTAATTTATATATCATGACCTGATTGTTTCTTCATCAGTAAAATGTGGAAGTCAGACTGTTATTTTTAATTGATGAGTCTAACTCATTGGTTTAACTTTTGTACTTAACATACATCAAGACCTTGATATATATCAAGATGAATTTCCTACAAATAATTTTTACATTTTCCCTGTGACTTTAATAGTTACATTCAAGCCTGTTTAATGCTTCCACTAAGTTATAATTTTGCAAGATGTTTTATGTATTCAGCCTTGTTTACTCCTACAAAGCAAGGAATATTGCTTGGGGAAAAAGTATGTACTGCTATCCAATGGGTAATCGTTACATTTATGACCTTGAGTTTCAACTGAATTTCTCTCTATGTGTTTATTAGCTCATACTCAGCCAATCACCATATGTTCTCCTCAAGACAGCTACTATTACTGTCAGGGTAGGCTTATAAGATTTATTTTTGTCTTTATTTGTTTTTAAATCATATTTATATTCTGGCTATAAATGAGAGAAGACAGATGCATCATTTTCCTATCATTG
Source organism: Fukomys damarensis (assembly GCF_012274545.1). Taxonomy (NCBI): domain Eukaryota; kingdom Metazoa; phylum Chordata; class Mammalia; order Rodentia; family Bathyergidae; genus Fukomys; species Fukomys damarensis. The sequence continues at coordinate 25,822,833 of NW_022900916.1, read as the reverse complement.
GCAGGCAAAATGGAATGTATTCAAACAAATAATCTAGCTCTTACTCACTTGTTTAAAAAGAGAATGTTAGAATCAGGGGTATTGTATGTGGTTGTGCAGTTTGTACATTGCACAACCCTTAGGAACACCATTCACATGCAAAGCAGCATACAACTTGCTAAAGCATATGCTGAGATCTTTGCTGGGATGTATGCAAGACTTGACCTAGTCAGCATATTTCCAAGAGAAAAAGGCACTTTTAGTAGTGGGTACAATTCCATGGGGTTCACACTAGACAGGCTATAATCAGACATAAGACAAATCAGAGCCAACTACACAGTGTCCACACCTGACATATTTCTCTTTGTACTAAATTCTTAAAATCTAAGTATATACCTGCTATCTCCATTTTCTCATTACTTTCCAAAAGCTTCCATTTACAACTTCTATTGATTCATCTTACTGAAGCTGTGCTTGCCCATTTCACCAGTGATACAGTATCAACTACATTTCTCAATTCTCACTTCCTTTGTCCTCTTTTCAGCATTTAATTTTTCCAACCATCTGTCTGTTTTCTGTCCCCTTTCTTGCTGAAATGGTTTCTTAGGCTCAGTAATTGGTTGGTAGGTTGGTAGGATCTGATCAAAGGGACATCTTATGTGGATGAAACTTATGCTTTCTTATAAAAGTTCCAGTATATGCCAGGCAAGAAAAGGGATTCCCCTGGGCAAGTAATAGGGGCTGCTCTAGAAGGGTAAGGGAAAGAACTGTCTACCTTGGATAGATGTTGGTCACTGAGGAGATAGGAAAGGATGTTGTACTGGCCCCATCTCTCCATCTCAAGGCCTTATTTCTGCCCAAGCCTGGCTAAAAGTCCAGGAGCCCAGTCCTTTATTGATCTAGTGTAGCAAAATGCAATTGTAATGTAGTTAGAAAGAGCACTCATTTTGCCAGTAGTATTTGTAGATGGCTACAAGGTATTTTTGCAGCCTTTTCAAAGGTTAATTAGTACATAATTGTGCTCAGCCCTTCATCTCCTTCCTTCCTTCGCTGGTAAAACACCACACTGTATGGACTGCCTGGGACAGCCTGCCTCCTTCCCAGTTCCTTGTTATCTGGTCAATTCCTACTTGGTTTTCCATTCTCACATTAGACACCTTATTCCTTGGGGAGTTCTCCCCACCTCCTCAAGTATGCACTGATGTTCCTCCATAGCCACTGCTGTGCCATACTAACCTTATACAAACTGCTGTGTGACCAGAAATACTCACCTGGCTGGTACAGGAGACCATAAGGTCCCTGGGGGCATGAGAAGCTGCCCAAAGATGTCATCGTTTTAATATCAACATTGCCTCACACGGAGTTGGGCACAAAGAAAGGGCATAGCACTATATGTCTTTGTTGAAAAAAAGGTAATATGATCCAATATTGCAATATACTTATGTAAATTCCAGATGGGTTTAAATACCTCAGTGCTTAAAAATGAAAATGAAATTGAAGAAAACATATGGAATTTTTGAAGAGAGGGAAAAAAAATTCTAAATCATGAAAATATTGAGGATGTCATCAGAAAAAAGATAGATATTTGTATAATTATAACAATGGAAACAAAATATGGCAAAGTCAATTTAAATAAGTAGAAATGCAACAGAGTGGGGAAAAGGTAATAAGTGTAACTAAAGATTATTATTCAATAAACAGTTGGCAAAAATATGTAAAACACAGGGCCAGGGATTTAGCTCAGTGGTTCTGCCGCCTGCCTTGCAAGCACAAGGTCCCAATTTCGATCCCCAGTACCAAAAAAAAAAAAAAAATGTAAGACATGATTCTATAATTTGGGAGATTCTGTAAAGAGTAAATACATGCTAAAAAATACAAACTGTAAAAAAATGTATTACCTCACTAACAATTCAGAAGCATAAATTTTGTTTAGAGCAAGTATTATACACCTGTTAAAATAAAAAAAGATAAGCATTGATGTTCATAATGTCTGTGTAAAAATACAATTTTTAAGGATTGAAGGAGGGCAGGGTAATAGGGAAAAAATAAGAACCAAGATGGATTACGTAAGGTGCAAATTTCCAATGAATGTCATTACACTGTATACCTTAAATGTACCAATAAAATTAATTTTAAAATACAATTATTATTGTTGACATTGTAAGTTACTTCACTTTAGGAGAGAAATATGGCAACATGAGAACTAGAAGATGTTTATGTACATTTCACAGTATTACTTTGTAGGATGAATCCTAAGGAGTTAACCTAAAATATAGCCAAAAGTCAGTTGCATAAAGAAGTTCCTAGCAGAGGTATCAGTAGATAGTGAAAGTGAAACAATGTAATACCAGTTGATGGAATTGGTATTCATAACTGTGAGGGCATCTATCAGTGCAGCAATAAAACCATAAATAAGCTCATGGACTGTGTCCAGCTGTGGAAAACTGATATGAAATAATGGGACAAGAATACAAAATATGTATTCACTGGATGCAATCAGAAAGTTCAGAAGGGAATCCAGAATTGCTACATCCTGCTTAGCTTTTAATCTTCTCTGGCTTCATTTGTTGATAAAAATCCCGTCCCTGCCCTCTTCCTCTAGTTTTTGTTTGTTTGTGATAAGGAAAGTCCAAAAAAAAAAAAAAGAGAAGATGTGACTGTACTAGCATTTTAATTACCATACAATGCACATAAAATTAATAGCTGGCTATCATGATTATAATCATTGTTGTTTAATGCACCAAAGCAAGATGTGTTTCATTAAATAAAAACTTACTAGTTAAAAGAAAGGATACCAAATGATTGCAAAAACACAAACACGTCCTCCATCTTATATTGTCTTCTGAGTTTTGGAACACGAACACACACACACACACACACACACACACACACACACACACACACATCACCAGTATGCCCTTCTCCCATCTCTTCACTCCTAGACCAGTCCCCACAGTGGTCCTTCCCTCTCTATTCATTTCTGTTACTGGTTTACAGTTAAGCAAATTTAATCCAATATTGACATGGATTATGCCTTGATAATTTTGGACTAAAGATACTTCATGAGCTCCAAAAATCAAAATTAATAATGCTGGGTAACCATGAGATCTGAAGAGGCTCCCTGGGGAGACAGAGAGGAGTCCAGGAAAGATGACTGCTCCAAAGCCAAGTCCTGGCCTTTAGAACCAGCTCAGCCAAGATCTTCCATCTCTCTGGCTTCAGTTTCCTTGGGTTCCTTAACATAGGGCTGAACTACATAATGTCTGAGGTCCTTTCCTAAAATTTTATCCTTTTACTGTGTGAGGGCATTGTGGTCAGGTAAGTGATTAATTTGTAGTTGAGAAAGCAACATTTCTCTAAACTTTAATTCCCCTGTTATACCTTTCTTGCAGTTTCTGAGACTTTTTTGAATTTATTGTCTCAATTTCTTCCTGAATCTGTTGGCATGATATTTTTTCATGACCATTATGTTTTCATTTTTTTTTTAGAGTCATCTGAAGCACTTTTTAAAATATACTTTATTTCTAGACCAGTTTTATATTTACAGATTCTGAAGCACTGTGAGACATTTAGAGATTTTTTTTTAAGAACCTACGTAAAACACTCAAAATGCAGTACTCATGGGGGTGAAGGGAGGGCAGGGGTAAGGGGAAAAAATGAGAACCAAGACCTGTCATGTAAAGGTACAAGATCCCAATGATGAATGTAACTGTACTGTATACCTAAAATGTATCAATAAACTCAATGAGAAAAAAAAAATAGAGTACTCATAATTTTGGCTAAGATAGTCACTTTTTACATGCTAACATATTTCTACATTTTCTTTCACTAAAAAAGTAATGGAGGTAAAGTAGCTATAACTTAGAAATGTATCAATCTTGATTCCTAGCCAGTCCTTAAAAAGAGTTAAGCCACTAAACTCTTTTTTTTCTTTTTCTAAATAGCACGGCCCTTTTATGAGACTGAAAAATGGAGTAAAATTAAGCTGCTAGAAATTCCATTATATATAAATGTAATGTCAAATATTTAAACAGAAACAAACATTAAAATGTAAGTGATGAAATTAACTCTAAAAATATTAACTCCTATGAAAGAAAAGTGGATTAATTCACCAACCATAATTTGATTAGGTGTTCTCATGGGCTATTACTGCATGATAAGATTTTCTGGAGCCAGGCACTTTGCACATATTACATTTCTTAGAATTATTCAGGTCTGACTCCTTAAAGAATTAGCTTGAGACTCAGGGACTCACTTGAGACATAAAGGCAACCCTGAGAAGACTGATGAGGTAGAGATTTGTACATGGGCCATAGAATAATCAGATAGTATGAAGGTTTAAGTTCATCTTATTGTGGGCTGCACCTTCATGATAGAATTGGTCCCTTGTTTACCAGAGTATTCAGTTCCAAGCAAGAGGGTTAAATTCTTGAGAAATTCAAGAGCGGGGAAGTTTACATTTGAGAAACTAATAAGAAAATTGAAATGGGGCAATGATTAAAATGGAATGATCTAATGGAAATTTTTGTTTTATTCTTGAATTAAAGTATATTATTATATTATTCTATAATTAAAGTATACAAGATATCCTACTAAATCAAAAACTACTAATTGCATACTTTAGGTTATTAACAGTGAGTACTGTGTCACTAATTTCCATGTCCTATTTTCATTCATTAAAACTTTTTTTGCTTCCTAATTCTTCAGTGGGATATTTGTCAATTCATTTTGCTTTGCTGTAGAAATGTACACAATAATTGGTCTTGTGACTCAAGATTTCCTAAATCCTGCTTTGGGGAAATTGGTGAGAAAAATTTTAATGAGAAACAGAATATTTACATAATCTCACAATTGTTCTGAAATCTTCTGAAGTGTCAAGGTCATAGTAGCCAGGGAAAGACTAAGAATCTGTCCCAGACTGAAGGAGATTAGAGACAAAATAGTAAATATAAGACATGATTTCAGACTGGTCTCTCTGTTATAAATTAATGAAACTTGAATAGGTCTGAAGATTGGGTGATAGTAATGAGTCAGTAGTAATTTTCTGATTTTGATGTGCATTGTGTCTATGGGGAGAATATTATAGTACATAGAAAATACATGCTGAAATATTCCAGGGTGATGCTATCTGGTCTAAACTTGCTCATAAATGATTCGTTGTACTATTCTTTTAGATTTTTCTAAGTTCAAAAGGATTTCAAAGTAAGAAAAAAATATGCATATAAATGTACTGATAAGGGATCTTTGGTTGAAAGCAAAGAAACTGATGATGAACAATTTAGAAAAAAAAATTTATTGTTTGGACAATGGATAGACAGAAGGATGAGCTGAAAAGAAACAGAGCCTGCTGGAAGACAGGCAGAAGCCCTGCTGGTAATCACAGCCACTGGAAGTCATGTAGAATCTACCCCTGGCTAGACTTGAGCTTTGACCCCTGCTTGCCTTCCCATGTTCAGGTTTTCCAGAATATGAAGTCCCTTTGCTCTGCTTACGTCTCTGGTTTTCCATTCCCCCTGTGGATTCATTATCATATCAGTCTTCCCATATACTTTCTAATCTGATTTTGTGCTCAGAGAAAGGGTTTACTCAGTGATTAGCTAACCATAGTCTGCACACTCACCAAAATTTTACTGTTTTGTCCTCGTCTCAGCCATTACCAGTTTTTGAAAATTCTCACATTGGTTTACTGCCTCCTCATCCAGACTGGCAGGTGTGAGGCAACAGCAGGGTCTGTCTACTTCACTTCCTCTCATGCTATGCGCATGGTGCCAAAACAAGCATATCCCATAGAACTTCTGCCACCAGATTCCACAAATCCTCTGAAGACTCACCCAGACAACTGGCCCTTTGGATTAGTCCAAGATGGTAAGAATACATCCTTTATTTTTTTTTTTAGACAGTCTTGCCACATAGTCAGGCTGGCCTTCAACTCACTATGAAGCTCAGGTATGCCTTGCAATCATCTTTCTGCCTCAGCCTTCCAGGTGCTGGGATTACAGGTGTGCAGCACCACCCCTAGCTAAGAATACATTCTTTCTTCTGTATCGTGAAACCATTTTCACTGCCCAGCCACTTCCTTTCAGATCCCATGCACTTCCACCTACTATATGTTGGGGGTATCTCTTCTTTATTTGGAAAACTCTCCTTTGTCTGTTAATACCCCATTCAAACATTACCTGTTCTGTAAACATTCCTCATCTGTAGCCAGAACCCTATAGTATCTCTTACCTGTCTCTACTACAGAAACTTTTACCACATTTTATTAAAATTCTTCATCTGATTGTTCTGACTCCATCGTCATTTTTATCATCACAATTGTATCCCCAATACTAAGTACCATGCCTTCAACATATCAGGAGTCTTATAAATGTTAACGACATGTTAGAGCCACAAAGTCGCTTATTCCTTTCTGACCAATCTCTTTTCACATACTTGTTACTGATTTACAAATCACCAGGAGGACTATTTAAAAAGGCGACTCCTGGCTCTTGGTCCTAGGAATATTTAATTAATTCATTTTTAGGTTGGGGGCTAAAATCCACATTTTGAATAAACATGGCTGGTGATCCTGGGACAAATGTTGAGAACTGCTATTCTAGATTATATCAACCCTTCAGCCTATTTCGCCCCACTCCAGCCTGAGGCAGTCCCCTCTCTGGGCAAATTGGTGCCCCAAAGCAAGGCAGATATCCACACAGATGGGCTTCGCTCTTCTGGCATTTTGACTGCTACTTTCTTAGTTGTATTTCCCCAGAAACCGAAGCCCCAATTGTTTTGTTGAACTCCACTTTAGGTTATTTTATAACCTGCATCTTGCGTAACATTTAGCTTCCATACTCACAGCTTATAATCCCGTCTATATCAGTCATCTGTGAACTCCCACCTTGACTATTACCCATATTATTTCCCATGATAGAACCATCAGACTCTTTGGGTCTTGTTAGCCACTGTCTGCCCAGGGTTTTCTTCATAGCCATAGCTCTTTGTACAGTATGGGGACACAAGGCAAGATAGATACAAACATTGATTTTATAATTTATAAAGGAAAAAGTGGCTTTTTCTTCAATTTTTTAAAAATTTCACTTGACACTGGAGCTGAAATAGCTAAGTTCTCAGGCTTCATTAACCACTATCCCATTAAATGTCATGACAAGTGAAGAGAAACCCCAAGGCTCTTCTGCTTCCCACACTGTGACACATTTTATTTTCATCCTCTTTGAGCCCCACTAAATTTGTTTTCTTATCTGCTTCCCCCAGGAAGCTAGATCTGGCATGGCTATCCAATATCAAGATAGCCTCAGCCACACAGTATTCCTGACAATTATTCTCAGGCCCCAGTGAACATCGGTGAGTGATGTGATCTTATCTATGTTATCAAGCACAGGCCATAGGATGCTACAGAAACCCTGCTTATGATCATATGGGGATAATAAATGAGAGTTTTCAACTTCCAAAAGTTTGCATGGATTATCCCCAGGAATAACAAACTCAAATGTCCACAGGAGCCAAAATGGTAATATAAATGTACAAATGCCGCAGACGTAAGAAAATAAGGCTTGGTGTGGATTGTGAGAAAATCAGAATGAATCACACAAAAGGTTGGATGAGTTGGATGGGGCAAAACTGCTAGGAATTTGCTGACTTACTATGTCGCGAGCTGCAACGTCAGAATCCTGCCAGCAGGTCCCAAACCCGAGGGAAGAACAACAGGAGAGCAGTTTCACGAACTTAGTTCCAGGCTCATGCTCTCTTCGAAGCAAGGCCCCGTTTATTTTTCAGGGTGGGGTATATATAGGCTAAAACCGAAACCAAAAGCGTAAACATTTATACTCTTCAGCTGCATGGCAGCGAGAGCTGCATGGGAACGAGAGTACCGCCCACACATCCCAGAGGGAAACAATAACAACCATCAAAGGTTACATCTGCTACCAGCTGAACTTGCCCATTGGTATGGGCGACGTCACGTCCGTACCAGCGAGATGACTCAAAGTTCAATCATGGCTAGGCCTATGTCAAGGCTCACCATGATGGCTCACCATAATTCCCCCATCTCTCTTTGATAGCATGAAGAATGCTAGCAACTCATCATGCATCAGCCAAGGAACCTCTGTCTTAGGCGGCAGAAGTCTTCCATCTCCTTACCCGTCATCGGTCGCAGGGCTTATGTCCCAATATGACCTGTCTTAGGTTGGTAGACAGAAGCTTCCGTCCTTACCTGTCACTGAGTATCCCAAGGCGGGGGATCTAAGCAAGCCGAGCCTGAGCCAAGTAAATGGCTATGCGTGTTGTATCACCATCCAAAGAAGCCTGTACAGCCATAGCTAAATGCTCATATTTAAACTGGGAATTCTTCCAGCATCAATATGAGCAGTAACCCAAAATACACAAACCAATCATAACAGCAATAACAATAAGCCATATAACAATCCAAGAAGGTGAAAACATCTTTTTCAAATTTTCCCAAACTTCTGTAGCAAAATCTAAATCAAGCCGGATAGAATTGGCATGAACACCAGACAAGATCTCAATGTCCAATGACAACTGATTAGTTGCATTTAGAAATGTCTGATTCAAGACCCTCGCAACAATGACGAAAGTCATCGGACTTCCTCAGAATGGTTTTTGACAGGAAAGGGAGTAAGGCAGAGCTGTTGAAATCTGGGGTCACAGTCCAATCGAGTATGCAACCACAATCCTTCAACTTCTTCATTTAATAAGTCCATTTGTTGCTGAAGTATAGCCAAAACAGTTCCAATATGAGGGTTGATGTGCTGTTGGGTTCGTAAAGCCATGGTTGTAGTGTCTTGAAGATCATTTATGGTGGCTGCTTTCTGTAAAGTTCCCGTTAACGCCACTGTGGAGGTGATGGCAGACACCAAGGCTATGATGCCAGCAATGATGCCCACCACCACAGCACCTGCCACTCTTTTCCTACGAGAAGGGGAAGAAATCTGTGTCCAAACAACAGTGGAAAAGTGGTTAGAAGTATTCAAAGGAATCCACACTTGAATGGGAATTCGCAAGATGGCCATAGATGTCAGGTTATCCTTAGCAGGAAACCAACACTGACGGAGAAAACAGTATTCCTGAGAGCAATTAGGTAACCGTGAGTTATTATTCCATAACAACAATATGAAAGGTGATCTAATACATACTCCAGAAGCTGAAAAAGCAACGGATTTCAGATATTCGGGGACAATGGGGCTAAATTTTACAGGACAATTATCGTTACTGGACCCAGATCCTTTTGAGCCAGAAAGATCAATAGAATACCTGGTAGAACAATTATACCAGGTCATATTGGAGGGAAAGAGAAAATAAAAAGGTCTAAATGAGGTACAAGGATATGGGCCACAAAGGTGGCTCATGCCAAAAACATTTTCACCCTTCTGTGGCTCAGGAAAGCCGTAAATTCTAAAATTCTTTGTGAAATTATAGGAATAGGCAAGTTGGGGATAACATTGTTCCCATGGCAAGAGTGTGTTTTGGCCTCGGTTTCATAACCACATTCTACTCCCAAAGGGCGAGAACCTGGGTATGGCAGGGGGTGAAAATTACCATCGAACATTGCATTAAAGCGAGGACCAGAAATATTCCAAGTTGTCTGATACCAGTTAAATCACAACTGATTAAGGTTTTTGGCAAAAAGGTGAGAAAAATGAGAACAAGAGTGAACCGAATGATTCTCTGTCAAGGGTAGACAGGTGGTGTTACTCGGCTATTTGAGCTAGCTTCTGTTCAAGTAGGAGTTCCTCCTCCCGCCTCTGACATGTCAGTCGTAACTGAGCGAGATGTGTATCTACCTCGTCACTCAATGGCGGGGCACTAGGTGGCAAGCGCTCCTCGCAAACAGGAAGATAGGGGTAGATAGATGCAGGTGGCTCCCCGTGCCGTGACGGCGCTGGTGGGAGGTCAGCAGGCAGGGGAGGAGGACTATCTGGAGGCTCCGGAGGAGGCTCTGAGGCCTGAGATTTTTTCCTCTCGAATTTGTTCCAATTCCTCATGAACCTCCTCGAGAGCCTCAGATATTTCCTTTTGAGATGGAGTTCTCAAAGCTGTATTTAGAAGTGCCCAATAGGAGAATAAGCTCTCTGGGAACCTATCAGGATCAGAGGTCAAGGCCTTCTGCAGCTGTTTACCTACTCTTCCCCAGACCTCTAGATCTATCTCAGCCTCGTCACACAGCCGTGGACAAACTTCATCCAATATTTTCACAAATGCTTCCAATTGAGCCTTCTTAACTTTAACCCCTTGTACTTTTAGCAACTTTTGTATAGAGCTGCCTACATAACCTCTAGATTCCATTTGACCCATACTTTAACTAAGAATTTGAGGGCTTACACCCCTTGTTACTACTGCCGTGATCAGCACTAACGTCCCCTGTCTCTCATCAGCGGCCCTTACTTCAACTGCCGTGATCAGGTCTAACGTCACCTGTCTCTCACCAGCAGCCCATTCCTTTTTTATTGCAGTGATCAGGACTATCATCCCCTGTCTCTCACCGGCAGGTACTTTCTTAATTGCCGTGATCAGGATTATCGCCCCCTGTCTCTCATCGGCAGCACCCTCTTCTACAACATTTCCCTCTACTGCCATGATCAGGACTATTGTCCCCTGTCTCTCACCGGCAGGAGCCGCGGGGATCAGTCATGGTTCTTGTTGTAGTGCCCTGGATCGCAGGGCACTCTCCTCGATGTCCCTCTTACTCAGGTCCCTGTTCGGGCGCCACTTGCAGGTCCCAAACCTGAGGGAAGAACAACAGGAGAGCAGTTTCACGAACTTAGTTCCAGGCTCATGCTCTCTTCATAGCAAGGCCCCGTTTATTTTTCAGGGTGGGTTATACATAGGCTAAAACCGAAACTAAAAGTGTAAACATTTATACTCTTCAGCTGCATGGGAGCGAGAGCTGCACGGGAGCGAAGGCTGCATGGGAGCGAGAGTACTGCCCACACATTCCAGAGGGAAACAATAACAACCATTATGGGTTACATCTGCTACCAGCTGAATTCGTCCATTGCTATGGGCCACAGCACGTCCATGCCGGCGAGGTGACTCAAAGTTCAATCATGGCTAGGCCTATGTCAAGGCTCACCATGATGGCTCACCATATTACTACCCTGAAATCTTCATCTATAATTAAATATCTAGAGTTAATCTATAAAAAATATATTAACCTGTCATGGTTGTGGTCTAGCTTAAGCCACTAACAAATCAGCTTGAAATTTTTCATAGCTCAAATAAGACAGAAATTTATCTCTACAACAGACCAGAAGTAGGTAGACATTCCAGGGCCATGGGCAGCAGCCTCCGCTCCATGAGCACTCTCAGGTATCCAAGCTGGAAGAACAGCTTGCTTGTTCTGCACATGCTCACCCATCTCTGTGTCAAGGGTTCAGCCATCACCACTTCCAAGGTCAGGAGAAAGACATGTCCTAGATGTTGTACACCTCACTTCTACTCTGTTACAATGGCCATGCTGGAGCACTCATGTGTGTCACTAAAACACATGGCAGTAAGTGTAATGCTAAAAGACAAGAAGATAGTACTTGGAGATGAAAGTAACTTCTGCCATAGTAAAACCCAAGTGAATTTCCATAACTCTAAATCTATTTCCAGTCTTTAACAATGCATTCATTGGTAAATCAATTTTGAACCAATCAGTTTTTGATATTTGGCATTTAATTTTGCACCAAATTCATTCTCTATAAATGAAGAGAATTACTCACAAATTCACTTGAGCACCATGGTTGTAGAAACAGCAAGAATAATGTAGTGAAAGCTGGATGGTAATGAGCTTTAAGAGCCTCATGTAATGAATGTAATGAAAGCAATTGACAACACTTATTACTAGTACATTACACACTATGACAACAACTGCAGGAAAAAGGATAAAGACTGGTACAGTTTGGTGCAAATTCAATGGTCTACAGTCTTATTTTTTTTAATTTAAGTGCTTATTTATTGCTGCTGTTTTTAACTCATGTTATTCCAAAAAGAAATGATGGAAACCTAATGTAAATATATAAAACATAGATAATAACAAATTAGACCTAAGGAAGAAATTTTTAAAACAAAAGCATGGCTAGAAGATGATTCTAAGAAAGAGCTGAAATGACTTTGATGGTAAGTTTTAGATGATAGCATACTAGAGCACAGAGTAGACTAATGCATTTCAGCTTTCACAGCATTCCTAAGATCTTTCTCATTTGATTTGTATTGCCTGGACTGAGGTCTGTGGATGTGTCTTGATTTTCATGCATCAGGACTATCTGTGCTATTTCCCCTGCCTTCAGTAGCTCAGCTCCACTCATTTCCTTACTGCATCTCCCCTGGCTAGGGCCAAGCAATCTCTTCTCCTAGAGCATTACCAGGTTTACCCTGGAAGGTTGTCACATTCTCTTCCCTGCCTGCCCCAGTCATATTTCTGTTATATCAGCCATGATGTAAACTTAGGTTGAATCCTAATTATTCTGTGTTAATTTCCCCTTCTACAAGCACACACTCCTTAAAGGCAAGTACTATGCCTTCTTCACTCCTCTCAATTTTTCCTTTATTCTACAATAATGCCACACATAGCAGGTGCTCAATGAATGTTGAGTCTGCAAACATCTGTCTGCATTGCTAGCTGCCCACACAAGTCCTCTCTTTTTTCCAGCTATCCATTGAACTCCCCATCTTTGCCCAAGCATTTACAAGTAAAAGTGTTCACTGCAGCATTGGTGAAAACTTATCTATCAGAAGCTCATGTAGATATAAACCCTTAATTCATATACTAGAATACTGCATAGTAGTTTAAGTGAATAAATGTATCTATATATCCATGAGAATAAATCTTATAAAGGCACTAAATTAAAAATCAAGTTTATGAATAATATGAAAGCTATAATACCATCTATGTAAATTATAATTATTTAAAAGTAAAACACGTTTTATAAATAAATTCCAACTTCTATAGTTTTCTTTTCATAACCTGTTCCAGTATGAAATTCAGGAATCAGAACAGCTCTGTCCCATATAGCTAACAAACTTCTATCTCATGAGGAAATTCAAGTCTTACATCTAGATTCCCCTGAAGAATCTCTAAGTAATTCTTCTTTGACTATCTGTGAGATAGAAAAAGAGAAAGAAAAAAATCTTGAGAAGAATGTTAATGCTCTTTAGCCTCCAAGGAGCCACTTAGAGTACTCAAAGGAAATTGAATATAAATGTATGGATTTAAAAACTGAGCCAGTTAACTATGGATTTATCCATCAGTGGCTGGGAAAGGTGCCAGGAAATAAGGCTGGAAAATCTGTATTCCTAAGAGGGAGGGCTCAATGCTGCCTCTCTTTCGGTTGTAGAACATTAAATGCAATCCAACCTATCCAGTTTCCAGTCTGGGGAAAAATGATGTAAGGAAGATTAAGTACAAAATCTGGCATCTAACTCTTCTCCATTTGCCCCACCCCTAGATCCAATCTCTGCCCTTCCTTGACCTGTTCCAAATTCTGAGAGACTGGGGTGCCTGTATTGTATCACCCAGTATCATTCCTGCAGGCTGCCCCAGCTGGGTTTGCACAGTGGGACACATTAACAGGAGCTGGAGGATGGCAAAGAGGGAAGTTGAGTATCTCTTCCTCCTTTTCTGCAGGCATTTGTGCCATGGTTCTGGCAATGGCTGTCCCTGAACATCCAAAGGTCAGGTAATATCTTGCCCAGGCTCTGACTTCAGTGAATTTCTTTAAGACTTGTTGTTCCCTTCACTGTGTCAGACATGGAGAGGTAATCACTACGGGCTGTCAATAATTTCTGGGTCCCTCCCTTGTGAGTTTCCTTAATTCTGCCCATATCTCTATAAAATAGTGATTTCCTTAAAGTCTCCTTGTTTGTACCATCAGAGAATCTGGTGGGGGTCTGGTCTAGGAGTTCATTCAATTCACCCAACTCTAGGTCTCAGCACACCACTGAGGAAGGAAAGGACTAATGACAATGAAAATCTCATCCACCTTGAAGAATCCACAACCCAGCTGAGCCTGAGATGGAATGGAACCCACTTTGAATGAATCTTTGCAGCACAATTGTTTAAAGATGCTTTTTTAAGTGAAAGGTACATATGTTTTCCTTTCTACCAAAAAAACTATTTTAGGAGAATGAGTTCAAATCAATGGCTGAATGGGCCAAACATTTCTTCAATTTCACAAACCTCCCCTGCTCTGAGCCTCTGCAGACAAGCAGCATGCTCCATCCTAGTTATACAATACTCACTGAGTTTCAGGGTTCAGGGAGAGGTGAGATGTTTCTGCCAAGACAACTCCCAACACCAGAGCCACCAAAGCTTCTGGAGGCCCAAGATAATTCCAAGTCTTTCTTTTTTCCTTTCCCTCTTTCCTCCACATTTCCCGATTTCCCAAACTCATTTCCTGATCCCTATTTCATCTACTCTTTGCCATTGCCTTGTATCCTCTGGGTGCCACTTCTCAAGTCTTATAGAGGGGAGAGCACAGCGGTTTGACCCTGCAGGCTCATTGGTTTCAGCAAAGTGCCCACAAACTACAAGGCTGATTAATAACTTCTGAGTCTAGTACCAGAAGCCCCTACCCCTGGAAGGCTGTTAGTGCCTCTCTAGAAAAAGATCCAACACAAAGTGTCCAACCAGACCCAAGGTGTTGAACAAGCTGATAAATGAGCAGTTGGCATAAAGGATACCTGGGGTATTTCTAGCTAGGCACAATGTACAGGCTGCCAAACTGTTACTGCTGAATTTCTACAGGAGTGTCCACCCCAGGGTTGTCACAAAACTTAATCTCAGTCCTTTGTGACATCCTTCATCTCAATATCCAGAAAGAGGGCTGCTTCTGGGTTCAGAAGATTTCTGGGAAGCTTCCAATCATCAAGTGATACTTTAAAGCATGGCCTATTCATATTTGAACTTTTGCCTCTCCCGGTGTTCTCCTGAGTCCTAGGATCCTTCTCTAGGTCTGCCTAGATAAGCCACAGGGCATATGGCTCTCCTCCTCCTCAGAGACCCACAGACTCCTCACTTTTATACAGATAAGTGACAATTGCCCTTTAGTGGGAGGAAATCCTTCTTTTATGTTTCTGCCCAAGACACATGATGTAGGCCCCAAATCTCCCTCTTTGTGGTTTTGTCTTTTGAAGAAGACAAAAGCCAGAACTTCTGCTTTCTGCCCTGCCATATACCTTGTCTGAGTCAAGGAACACAGGACCAGAAAAGAAAGGGGAAGGGCAGAGAGAGGGGAAAGCAACAACATGGGCCAATAACTCAAAGCATCAGAGCACCACTGTTCTTGCACCACAGCTGATTTCTTCCCTTTCTACCCTGCTCACTTCAGCCCACGTTACAGTCAATCTCAGCCTCCCAACCTCACCTCTGTCATCCAGCCTTTGCCACGTCAATAGATTCTTGCTTTGTACTAATAGCTTAACAAAGCAGAGGTGCATGTTTATTGACTTGTATGGGCACTTCTGCCATGCATCTCATTCCCATCTGGCACTCTGGGCCCAAGATACCACTGTGAGAGGGCTCCAAAAGCTTCTTATACCAACCTTTCTTAGTCTGTAAATGTCACTGAAAGGCAAATAAAGGGGATCCTGGCACAAAATTTGGATTGAGAACATAGGCTTTGCTATAGACAAGTCCTGCATCTAAATTCCAGCTCTGCCAACCATGAACAGTGGAATTTTGGGCCTCAGTTCAACCAAATGTAAAATGGACATAACAATAGCACCCACTTCATTGGGCTGCTGCCAGGAAACATGAGAATGGCATAAAGGGCACCATTATTATTAAGACTACTACATATGTCCAACCTTCTTGCCTCTTCTGGAGCTATTCTGCACCCCCCAACCTCTGCCAATGTAAACCTGAAAAGACAAGTTATTCACGAAACATGATTCTCATGGTGCAATCTCAGGAACTCTGACTTCTACACTATAATCTCCCAATGATGTGCTAAGTGACAGGTCATTCAGAAAGCAAGAATCAATAACCCAGTATATGCAAAACATTGTTTTAGAAGTAGGGCTGCAAGGATAGTCTCCCTCTTTGAGGTATTAACAGTTTCGTGGAGCAGACAGACCCATTAAAATATCTTCATTTTTTTCACAACTTGAGCACTTTACTAAAGTCAAGGACAACAAGGGTGATAGTTCACAGTTTTAAATACATTCATACTTAACATTACAATGGGTTCCAAGACAAAACCTCTATATGTGTGATGAAGCCTTTGACCGGGGTGAGTCCCAATCACAAGCATGACAGAAACACTCCAGATCCCAAACTACAAGGCTGTGAAAGGCTCTTAGAAAATAAGATGTCTAGGATGAGGATGGGAGAATTAGCTGAAGCCTTCCAGGGAGGATAGAAGGATGAGAAAGGGGGAAACTAAAACATTTACAGCAAAGCATGCACAGAACATGAAGATGGAAAGTGAGTAGAAGTCAGGTTATAAAAAGTCTTTTAGGTCACACCAACAACTTTAGACTTTATTCTGGTGCTACTAAGGATCCACTAAAGGATATAAGTAAAGAAATAAAAGACCAAATTTTCATTTTAAGAATTAATTCCAGTGTTAGTTAATTAGCTGGCTTGAATCCTTCCTACCCATGACAGGAAAACATTTAGGAAGGGATAATCCAAGTGGTAACAGTTAAGACTAAGAGAGGAAAGGGGAGGATGCATATTAATAATTATAATAATAGTCAACACAATTGTGTTTCCTTTGTACCAGACACTGTTCCAATACCTCTATATGAGCTAAGTCATGTGAACTTCACAATTTTTATAGTAAACATCATTATTATTGGTATTCATTATATGAGTAAGTAAAACCAATAATCACATAGACTGTATACTTTCAGAGCTGAGTCCAACTCAGACTACCTCAGGGCAAAGTCATAATCATTGCCACATGTGTCCCAGAAGCTTTTAGAAGGAATTATCAAAGGGACTCGGGTAGAGGGAGAAGTCAAGACTTCAACACTGGATTCCTGAGTGAGTTACAGAGGAGAGGGTTTGCAAAGCAGGGTGGTCAGTTTGCTTGGGGCAAGCTGAATTTTACATGCCTGTTGAACACCCCAGCTGAGGTGTCTAAAGGACAGCTGGAGGGAGACAATGTGTTATTCACTTCTGTGTCCTCAGCACCTAGCTTGTTAGCATTTGTTTCATGTTTTTCAATAGTTGGAGATATGTGCATCATCAATGGAAACCATACAAGTAAATGTGATCAGGAAGGCAAAGAGAATAATGTAAGAAAATAAGAGAATTGGTAACAGAGTTCTGAAAAGAGGAAGATCAAGCACAAGGGTATTAACCCAATGCACTGTAAGTCCTCCATGTATAAAATACAGAAAATAACACTCCCCCTTTTTTATGACATGGTGGTAGGGTGGGGAGGGTGACAGAATTGGAAAATGAAAACTATCAACATTGATCAGTTATTAACAGTTATAATATGCATCTAAGTAGTCAGGAGGAAATGCCCACCAAGACCTCTAAAGACAATACTGACAGGGACAATGAGGAAATGAGGAAGGGAGAAGATGGTCCATCTGGCCATTGCATAACCATACCAAGCTCTCCATGTCAGACAAGGCATGATTTCCATCCCACCACTAACAGTAACCAATGTTAACTTCCAAGCCAGAAATATGTATTATTCTAAGACATTTACAGAATATCCATGTATACGTTCATCTCCCTATGAATTCTGTCAATACTGATTATTTTGTTTTACAAATAATATTATCAGTGACCAAATCCCACATCATGGAAAGGTAGTGGCATGGGAACCAAGCCACACAAGTCCACTTGGAGACAAGCCAGGGGCATAATGATTATTGGTATTCTTTAAACCCTTACACAAGCTGTGCATTTTGATGAACATAAAAAAAAAGAAACTAGTATTTAATTCCTGTGTTGGTGGAGTTATCAGGGCACTATATTGTTCCTAATTTGAGGTAAAATGAACTATTTCCCTTCCATTATCTACTTCATCTCTTTGTTTCATCTCTTCCTTGTGCCTAGGATTTTACCACACCTGCAAAGCCAGTGTCCTTCTTAGATATTTTCTAGCATGGTCCCAGGATCTCATTTCTTACTGGCTTGTAAAACAATTCATTCTTATACATGTGTTAACTATTTGCCAACACCATATTTACATCATTGACATAATTAAACTTAAGTATGACTTTTACTTTCCATTCATATTATATTAGCCTTTAATATAGGGTAGGAAATTCAAAGAGGTAAACCACAAAATAAAGATACCTAACACTTTACAGAACAAAAGTTTTAAAATGAACATTTTGCCAAAAATAAAAAAGGCAGTAAATGCTCTTTACAGCTTAAATTCAGGTTTTTAAGTTCAGACAACTGTTAGGTTGATAACTTTGATATAAATGAAAGTGGAGAACAGGTTTTCTCTTCTCTCTGGAGAGGAAAATGCATTATCTTCCCTTCACAGCTTTCATGCACCTGACAGCTAACCTCGTCCTTGGACCAGTGAGTGACTCACTTTTTCAGTTAATGCCACTGTAATGAAAGAATCTTCTGCCATATTAGTTTCAACTTTTCATCAAGACATACAGAAGAATCATAGTTTAGAAATGTCTGTGGACAACCATCCCTCTCAGCCCTGAGTGTTGGACTCCGAGGTAGCTCACACTACCCTCCTTAGACAGTCTCTGAAAGATACAGTGTGAGGAGATTCAGGATTCAGGGTCCCATACCAGGCTTAGAGAAACCCCTGAAAGTGGCCATGTGTCCACTGAAATATTCATGCAGGTGGGAGATGGTGAGAGTGACAGAACGGGGCACTCCAGCATAGCAAGCTTACTTAGCCATGTAATTATGCAGTCCAGTCAGGTCACTCAGCCTTTCTGATCTCCCTTCTTCACCCTCAGTGGCACCAAAGGTTCTAAGCTACCAGCTCCTAGCTTTTCTGGGGAATAAGTAATAATTTAATAAGCAAAGGAAGCTCAGAGGACACAAAATGGCGGTTGAGATGACTACCTCTTGGACTCCCCAGCCTGCCTTTCCTCTTCCGGCACGTCTCTAGTATCACTTCAGATCCATAGCATGTACTTACTCCAGAGGACTTTCCAACAAGAAGAATTTTTGTCAAACACATTCAAGTCAGATAACAGAGGAAGCAAGACACTTAGGATATATGTAGATATAGAAACATAGATGTAAGGATTTTTTTTTTGGCTTCTTTTTCTTACTTGTTTTTATTTTCTTTCCTACTTATACAATGTTGAACAAGCATTTTCACCTTCCTTGATCTCCATTATCATATGAGTAACATAGGAAATATCTATTTGAGTGCTTACTGAGATGCTCTAGCCTAACTGGCCTGAGCCTTGTCTCCCAAACTAGCTCCTGCCAAGGTCAATGGCAACTCCACTCACTTGCAGCTCAGTCAAACGCTGGGGATCACCGCTGACTCCACACCCAGTCTATTAACAAATCCGGTTGGCTCTACCTCCAAAACGTCCACAACCCCAGCATATCTCCCACTCTCATGGACCTGTCTAGACTGAACCACTGCCACCTCTCCCTGTAGTACTGAATCCATGCTAACTGCTCTTCCTGCTTCCCTCTTGCTTTCCTCCCTCTCCAACAAATTATCTGTCCTGCAGGCAGAGAGATTCTCCTAACACCTATTCATAGCTGCCTGAGGCCTCTAACATTAAAGTATGAGACAGTGGCCTCCATTCTATTTGAGTACACAGACCTAGGGAACAAAAGTGAAGTAGGAGTACTGGAACTGGAAAGAGGTACACTCACTACCAGAAAGTGCTGTATCCCAGGAGAACCTTGTGGGGACTGTCATTACTTTCTATAGCAACGCCTTTGGAGAAAGGAAAGGGAGAGAAAGCCTTACTTGCATTGATAAAAGGTTTTTTTCAAGGTCATGTACATATATGAGTCTGAAGGGTGCCCCATACCACAAGTTCAGAGTAGCTTTGGGGCAGGACACAAGGTAGGTTACACTAACCTGCAGTAAGATATTTGCAGCAAATCAGGGTAGAAATGATTGCTGCCCCTACTTTACTCTCAACTTCCCATTCTCCAAGATAAAATCCAAAGTCTTCACCAGTTCTCACTGTGCCTTGAAGACCTATCAAACATTCCCCACCTCAACATCTTTGTTCTCACCCACTCCTTTCCCCTCTTGAAATGCTCTGTTCAAATGCCACTTTATCATCAATGATAGAATATACAACAGTAGTCTGTAAGACTTCAACGGAGCTGAGACATTCCTATTGCCTAGTTGCATCACAGCGTTATAGCACAGCATATTACTTGTAAACAAATCTACTGCAGTGCTAGTCATATGGACCTGTAGCGCATATAGCAATGTATAATACATGATAATGATATAAATTATGTTATTGGTTTATGCATTTATTATTATGCTATGTATTTCATCACTCTTATAGAGTGTGTTCTTTCTACTTTTAATGGATTAGATCTAAAATGTCACCCAGAAGTTTCATGTGGTGAGGCTTTGGGAAGGTGACTGGATCATGGGGTGTTGTAGCAATGGACTGATCCACTGGAGTGGGGGCTTGGTCAGAAGAGCTGAATTACTAAGGGTGTGACCTGGAGGAGTGTATTCTTATTGCTGACCCCTCTTTTCTTTCCCTGTGTTTCCTGGCTACCACAGGTTGAGCAGCTTTCTTCCACCATGCCTTTCTACCATGCCATTTCTGCCTCTTGGCCAGCCAACCATGGACTGAATGCTCTAAAGGCATAGTCAAAATAAGCCTTTCCTTTAAGTTGCAGGTGTCAGGTGTTTTATCCCAGCAACAGGCAAGTGATTAATACACTACTTATAAAAATAGTTTATCATACAACAGTCTGCAGTGTTATGCCAGCAACAGCCCCATACATCTCAGGTTTACCATGTCTCTTTTTTCAGTTGTTAAAATTGATACATAAAAATATTAAAATTGTATGCACTAACAGGGCACTGTGCAATCTTTCAATATATGCATACATCACGTAATGTTTAAATCAGGTTATCCATCTTCCTAAACATGCATCATCTCTCTATGGTGAGAACATTCAATCCTCTCTTCTAACTTCTTGAAATATATAATATTTTGAAATATATTGTTATATATAGTCACCCGACTGCAACAGCATGCCAAAATTTCTCACTCCTAACTGTAACGTCATACTCATTAACCAATCTTCCCCTGTGCTTTCTTTTCTTCACCCCATTCTCTGGTAAATATCATTTCATTTTCAACTTCTCTAAGATCAACTTTTCTGGATTTCACATATGAATGATGTCATATAATACTTTTCTTTTTGTACCTGGTTTATTTCACCTCACAGAATGATCTCCAGTTCCATCCAAGCTGCCACTAATGGCAGGATTTCATTATTTTTTATAGCTAATTCCATTGTGTATCCATTCATTAGCTAACAGACACAGATTGTTTCTCTTTCATGGCAATTGTGAATAGAATTGCAGTGAACATGGGAGTCCAGATGTCTCTGAGGTATATTTACTTGACTTCCTTTGGATATATTCCCAGGAGTGGGATTGATGCATCACATGATAGCTCTATCTTTAATTCTTTGAGGACTCTCCATACCATTTTCCAAAATGGCTGTACGAATTTACATTGCCATTGTGAGTGTGCATTAGTTTCCTTTTCCACATCATCACAGCACCTTTTATCTTAGTCTTCTTTTTTGTTTGTGTTTTTGTTCTTGTTTTTTGACACAGGGTCTCACTATGTAGTTGAGACTGACCTGGAACTCACTATGTAGCCCAGGCTGGTCTCAAATTCACAGGGATGCTCCTGCCTCAGCCTCCTGAGTGCTGGGATTACAGGTGTGTGCCACCACACCCAGGTCTTATCTTTAGTCTTCTTAGTGACAGCCATTCTTACTGAGGTAAGGTGGGATCTCATTGTGGTTTTGAGTTGCACTTTCCTGGTGTCTAGTGGGATTGAGTATTTTTTCATATATCTATTGGGTATTTGTACTTACTCTTAAGAAATTTCTATTAGATCTATTGCCCATTTTTAATCACGTTTTTTGTTGTTTGTTTGCTATTGAATTTTTGGAATTCTGCTTATTAACTCTTTGTCATATGTATATTCTAAATGTTACAAACATTTTCACCCATTTGTACATTATCTCTTCACTCTGATGATTTCCTTGTACAGAAAGTTTTTAGTTTTATGTAATTCTACTTATCTATTTTAATTTTATTTCCTATGATTTTGGTGACTTGTAAAAAAAATTCCTTGCCCATTCCAGTGTCCCCGAGTATTTCCCTTATGTGTTCTTTGAGTAGTTTCATAATTCAAGTCTTACATTTAAGCCTTTATTCCATTCAGAGATGATTTTATAACTATTTAGAGAGAGAGATCTAGTTTCATTCGTCTATATAGGGACATCTAATTTTCCTAGCACCATTTATTGAAAAAGCTGTCTTTAGAACCTTTGTTGAAGATCAGGGGCCAGGGATTTGGTTCAGTAGTTCTGCTGCCTGCCTTGCAAGCACAAGTGCCTGAGTTCAATACAAAAAAAAAAAAATGGATAAGCTGGTTGTAGGTTGCAGGTATGAGTTTATTTCTAGGATCTCTATTCTATCCAATTGTCTATATGTCTCTTTTTATGACAATACTATACTATTCTGATTACTGGAACTTTGTAGTATATTTTGATGTCAGGCAAAATTACACTAGTATTACACTGTAGTATTACAAAGCCTTTAGCTTTGCTCTTTTTTCTCAAAATTGATCCAGCTTCTTGGGAATTTTTGTAGTTCCTTACCATAAGGGATGTCTTTTCTTTCTGTGTGTGTGTGTGTGTGTGTGTGTGTGTGTGTGTGTGTGTGTGTGTATCCTGTTTAATTTCTCTCATCAAGATTTCAATTTTTGGGGTGTACCGGGGATTGAACTTGGGTCCTTGCGTTTGCAAGGCAGGCCACTGAACAGCTGAGCTAAATCCCCAGCTCAAAAATTTTCATTGTAGAGATCTTTCACTTCTTTGGTTAAATCTATTCCTAGATATATTATGTAGCTATTGTAAATGGGATTTCACTCTTTGGACATATAATTATACACATGTTGTACCAACATCAACTTCCTGGTTAAGGTGTTGTACTAAAATCATGTAAGATATAAGCCATGGTGTTACGTCTTATGTCTAAATGCCCCCCGTCGAAGCTTCATGCAGTTATAGAGGGGACTTTTCAGAGGTGGCTGAATCTAGAGTGTGTGGTGCTGGGATCAAGGGTGTGTGATTACTAAATCAGTCCATGGATTTGTTTGGCATAGTTCTAGCTAGGATTAAGGGTGTGAGTGCTACACTTGCCCTGGAACAGGTGGCCTGCATAAAATATAAGAGACAGAAAGAGGGCTAGTGTGTTCTGGCCTGCCTGCTTGCTGTGGACTATTTCTCCTCTGTGATGCCCCTCTGCCATGCCTACCTTGGAGCCAGCTGACTATGGACTAAAACCTCTACAAACTGTGAGCCAAAATAAACCTTTCCCCTTTAACTTTGGAAGTCAAATATTTTGTCTCAGCAACAAGAAAAGTAACTAAAACACATGAGAACTTAGATGAATTATGAGACATCTACATACTATTTCTGTAACTTCTTCTAGATCTGTAATTACTTCAAAATAAAGTGTAAAAATAATAAAATTCACAATATACTATTCTGGACAATCTTTATAAAGCCCCTTCAAGTTCTATTATTCTATCACTGTTTTACTGGAAACAAAATCAATGTTCCATTAAAGAAAACATTGATAAGATGGGCATCAACTTTGAAGAGCCAAAGACTCTGTTAAGAGTATTAAAAAGGTACAGCCTGGAAAATAATATTTACAAATCACATATCTAACAAAGGACTAATATCTACAGTACATAAAAAATAAACAATCTGATTAGAAAGTATACAAAAGGCATGCACAAACATTCCATAAAAGAAGATATATAATTTTACTTCAGTGAATAAAAACAAAAAGGAGGTTAATGTTAATTACCCATTAGAAAAATGAAAATTTAAAACCACAATGACATCTCACTACACACCTATCAGTATAGCTAAAATAATAAAATAGTAATAACACCAAATGCTAGGAATGATGTGGAAAAAAATGAATCATTTATATATGCCTTGTGGGAATATAAAATACTATAGCCAATGTAGAAAATTTGGCATTTTCCTTTCAAAACTGAAAATTGACCACACAACTCAGTCTATATTTTCCAGCAACCTGTACATGAATATTCTTAGCAGCTTTATTTATAATATCCAAAACCCAGAAATTGCCCAAATGTCCTCCAGGGGGTGAACTGTTAAGTGTGAAATAGATGCATCATTAATAGCAGTCACGGATAACAGTTGATATTGCAGCAAGTTGAATGAAAGTCAAGGAATATATGAGTTTTTTTAAAGGTAAAATAAAGCCAATCATCTCCAAAGGATACACACCACATGTATCTTAGTCACCTTCCTCTTACAGAACTCAATACCCAATACCCACAACTTACAGGGAAGATTTACTTTGGCTCACAGCTTAGGCCACAGTTAGCAGGCTTCAAGGCAGAAATAGCATAGTGGAAAAGCATGGTGGAGAAGAAGTACTCAATCCATGGCATCCAGGAAACAGAAGGAAAAATGAGGACCTTTCTAGGTCACACCCCCAGGGATCCACTCCTTCTCACCAGACTTCACCTTTTAACAGCATACTTAGCTATGAGCTCATCACTGAAAGGTATAGCACCCTCATGATCCATTCACTTTCCAAAACACATGAGAATTTGGGGGCCATTTTATATCAAAACCATAACAATGTGCTGTATATATCCTTCAGGAACTAACAGAATGAAGGAGAACAGACAAGTAGTGGCCAGGGGTTATGGTATCTGGAAGGAACATGTAAAGGTACCTATTAAGGGAGATTACAGTGCATCTTATAATGATGGAACAGCCATAACTAACTACAGTGGTAATTACAGGGAGCTACATATGTGATAAAATTGTGCAGAAATACACACACATAATACATGTGAATAAGTAGTTCTATAGATAGTGAAATCAGAATAAATCTGTAGACTATACCAATGCCTATTTCCTGGCACTGATGTTGTACCACAGTTACACAAAATTTTAAATTTGATGGAAAATCAGTGAACCACGCTGTACATTTCTTTGTACTTTCTTGTAAATATATAATTATTTTAAAATAAATAGTTAAAAAATAAAAAGAAACAGCACCTCTCTTCAGCCTCTTACTCCACCCTTTCACACACAAAATAAAACTTGAAGGTGGTATTTTCAATGTAGGCTTTAAGTATCAAACAACACAGACGTATTTTTGTTTGTAGACTTCTATTTAGATTAAATTACATATTAGATGAAATCATTCTTTAATAGAATAAGGGAGATAAATTGGGTCTGTAAAATCATGTGGCCCAAATGAAAATGATGTAATTTACATGCTCAAAGAAAGCCAAGCACAACATAAAGCTGTTAGATAAATTAAAATTCCTAATAGTTAAAAAAAAGAAGCAACTGGGTGACAATTAACTGCTTCATTATCTGCAATATTGCATACATTTAAATGTTTGCATATCATTCTCAGTTTAATTTTAACCAATTGTTCATAATTAAAATATACTTTCTCTGGATTTTCAAGAGTTTCTAACTATAAAGATTATTTTCCTCCACTGGATTTCCACCAGAAATTAATGAAAAACTCAGGAAAAAAGTTCTCCTTCCCTTAGATCAAAGGAAATAAATGGACTCGCCTTCAACTTGGATAATTAAGAAATACTGACCTATAGGATGTAGCATAGGTAAAACGTAGCAGAAAACTCAGAAGGAACACTGTCCCAAGAGCATGGGAACTCCTCAAGAGTGGGTATTTAATTCTAAAACAAGACCTGGTAAGAAGATGGACAGGAAGTAGGATCAAGCTTTAAAGTAAGTTAGGATGAAGCAGTGAGAATGAAGGCCTGTTAGTCTATAACAGTAAATTACAAACACAGGTAATTCACTAAAAGATCTATGAGAAGGAGTTATAAAAACAAGACTGGAAATACCACTATTTGCAAATATCCCCTGGGTATTGTAACATCCTTCTAATGAACATTATCATAGAACATTCTCAGTTAGTAGTCTATTTTCTTATATTTAACACAATTCATTTCATTCCACCTTTTCAAGCTGTCAATCCTGATGAGTTTTTCCTACTCTTCTTTTTGTTTTTTTCCCCTTCCTTAAAGTAGGATTTTCAAAAAGTTCCACTGTATCTCAAGTGGAGAAGGCCTTTGGCTACAGATATTTGAAGAAAGGCCAGTCCCACTACAAACCTGATCACAGGGTCCTGTGCCCCATCTGAGTTGAGCTTTGATAGTTAGAACTCTAGAAACCATACTTCCAACTTACAGCCCTTCCCAGGACAGAACAGGCCCTGGGAATATGAAATTGGAACTATCCCTGAAATTTCAACCTCTAAACTAAGAGCAACATCCTTTCTTCCCCTCACAGCCTATTTCTTTTCCCTTGAAATTGTTTCTAGGAAAATCCAGGCTTCTCTCCTTGATCTTTTTTTTTTTTAGGTAAGTCACCCTCAGTAAGAACTAGGCAAGTTTCTGTTCTTAATTTTATTGTGACAATAAAATAGATAGATTAATTTATGAGAGCACCTCCCAACCCCAGTAAAGTTCTCTCAATGCATCTGTGAAGTTCTTCATGGGAAAAATGTTCATAATACTATTTGCCTCCTAACTCCTGCCCAGTACAGTCATCCACTGAGCATCAAAATACATAGTGATTAGAGAGTGATCATGAACTCAATATACTTCTAAGTTAATTAGCGTTTTATGAATCACAGCAACATAGATCCTTATAAAACACTGGTTAGTTCTCTCAATGCATCTGTGAAGTTCTTCATGGGAAAAATGTTCATAATACTATTTGCCTCCTAACTCCTGCCCAGTACAGTCATCCACTGAGCATCAAAATACATAGTGATTAGAGAGTGATCATGAACTCAATATACTTCTAAGTTAATTAGCGTTTTATGAATCACAGCAACATAGATCCTTATAAAACACTGGTTCATTCATGTGTGAAGCCTGTTATTAATTCACACCCATTATGCTGTGTGTGTGTGTGTGTGTGTGTCTGTGTGTCTGTTTTCATCATCTCACATCCAAGTTGAAAATCACTGCTCCAAGGAATGTTCCTAAAGGAGTGTGTTAAATACTGTTCCCAGTGACAGGAGCCAGTTAATCTGGAATTTGATCCATTAGCATGATGATGGATAATGCATGGGAAATATAAACTACCTTAGGTCAAGCCAAGTCTTCTAATCTTGAGGAGAATCTTGAGCCACAATACCACTTCAGTCTCACTCACTCTCAGTTTCTGAGTTTCTGATTTCTTTTTTTAATATTTTTTCTTAGTAAGCTTGTATTAATGGCCATTTTATGACTTTCATTAGAAGCATGGATTTGATTATACAGTCCAATATTCTATTTTCTTGTGAGTGGGAGGTAATTAGGAACCTGATCTTTGTTCAAGAGAAGATAAACAAGAAACTTTGTTGTCATGAGGCTTCTGATGTCTCTTCACTATCTTCCTGTAGTTTGTATTATTTGTGCACCATTATGAAAAAAAATCATTTCAGAAGGAAAAAAAAGTATTGTTCCCACTAGAACAGAGGTAGCCTGTGAATCAAGGAACTTCAAACTCATGTATCTTTGAGATTTGTTGTGTATCCCTGATCACCCCTTTTCCCAGTTGCAACCATATACTGAGTTTGCTGAGCCATACTTGTGTAGTGGCAGTGGCTTGTTATTTTTGTGTCTATGTGTGTATTAGTGAAAAAGGCTTTTCCTTGCTTCAGAAAAGGAGGATAACGTTTTTAATTGTCTGTAACTGTACTTCTTTCTGCATCTATGTCTGATGGTGTTTACCATCACCCTCTTGCTTTGTATTCTCTCTCTCTAATCTAAAAAATGTATTGGGGTCGGGGATTTAACTCAGCAGTTCATTGGCCTGCCTTGCAAGCACAAGGACCCGAGTTCAATCCCCAGTAACAAAAAAATAAATAAAAAATAAAAAATGTATTAAGTTTATTAGTCCCCAAAAACTTATAATGTGTACACACTTATAGGATACATACATAATCCAACCATCAAGGGGAAGCTATTGTGCACACAAAATTTAAATTAATGAAACTGACTCGTATGGCTTTGAAAACAGAGAGTTCTGTCTTCTACTAGGGTTTTGTGTAGTTTGTATAAGTTTTATAAAAACTGTGTGGATGAGCCAGAACATGTGGTGGAATAGGCAGAGTAGGAAGAATGCTGACTTGTCTAGTGCTTTATGACCTTCAGAGGAAACAAGAGGGTTCTGACTTTTTCCTCTGTGCTCTTAAAAGAAACTAGATCATTACATAGGAATACCCAAATGAACCAATTAGAGATATAAATAAAAATAAACCTTAAATTGACCCCTTACCCTCACAATCTGACTGGACAGACACCACTGGAAACAGAATACAACACGTTAAAAAGAAATTCCACTAGAAACTCTAGCTGGCTCAGGAACTGCTTAAACAATTATGTGATTGTGAAATATTTTTGGAGCAAACATATTGGCATATTTTGTCTACCTCCAGTGGAAATGAATAAATTAGATTATGCATTCTCTAAAATTTAATGGCATTTCTGCTTTGTCTTTAAAATAAAACATACTTTTTTTCTAAATCAAGAAGTTCCAGAAAATAAAGAACCATTTGAACGTCTAATTTTTAAATGTGACAGACTTTTGAGAAAGCTCCTAGCACTTCTGAACCAGTATCTCTGTGTGCGGGGGATGCTATAGTTTGGATCTGAAATGTCATCATTTAGAACTGAAATGTCACTGAAAAGCCTCAAGTGTTAAAAGCTTGGTCTCCAGCTTGATACTTCTTAGAGATGGTGGAACTTTTAAGAGGTGAGACCTGGTAGGAGGTATTAGGCTCTCTTCGCCTTTTGCTTCCTAAACACCATGGGTGAGCAGCTTCCTCTGCCACATGCTTCCACTATGACGAATGGTTTCACCGTAGGCCTAAAAACAATGGGCCAACCTCCAAAACTCGGATTCAAAATGTTAGTTTAGATCAAGAATGGGCCTCATGTGCTCAGGCTCACAGGACCCTCTGACTGGATGACGGGGGCTTGCCGTTGGGACTATATTACAAAGCCACTGTGATAAAAACAGCATGGTACTTGCAAAGAAATAGGCCTGAGGATCAGTGGGAACAGACTGGAAGACACAAAAACAAATGCAGATGTACTCAGCTACCTCATCTTTGACAAAGGAGCTCACCATCCTCAGTGGAGGAAAGATAGCCTCTTTAATAAATGGTGTTGGAAAAACTGGATGTCAACCTGCCACAGATTAAAATTAGACCCTTATCTTTCGCCATGCACTAAATTAAAATCCAAATGGATTAAAGATCTAAATATTAAAACAGAAACATTAAACTTGCTGGAAGGTAAGTTAGGCAGAACTCTGGAAGACATTGGTATAGGAAAAGACTTTATGAACAAATCCTCAGTAGCACGGGAACTAGCAGATAGAATCAACAACTGGGATCTCATCTTACTAAAAAGCTTCTGTACTTCAAAAGAAACCATTAGCAGAACTAAGAGACAATCTACAATGTGGGAAAAAATTTTTACCAGCTGTACCTCAAACAAAGGACTATTATCAAGGATATATAAAGAACTCAAAACAAGCAGTGCCCCCAAATATAAAGACCCGATCCAAAAATGGGCATCCGAAATGAACAGACATTTCTCATACAAAGAAGTGAAAGCAGCAAGAAAATATATGAAAAAATGTTCCACATCACTGGTCATTCGAGAGATGCAGATGAAAACAACACTGAGATTCCACCTCACCCCACAAAGAATGGCTGCTATCAAGAAATCACACAATAACAAATGTTGGCGGGGTTGTGGGGAGAAAGGAACCCTCCTCCATTGTTGGTGGGAGTGCAGACTAGTGCAACCACTATGGAAATCAATATGGAGATACCTCAAAGAGCTTGGACTGGAGGTTCCATTTGACCCAGCCATCCCTCTGTTGGGTATCTTTCCAAGAGAACTAAAAGAATCATATCACAGAGAAGTATGTGCACCCATGTTTATAGCGGCACAGTTTGTAATAGCTAAATCTTGGAAACAACCTATTTGCCCATCCGTTGGAAACTGGATAAAGAAGTTGTGGTTTTTCTATAAAATGGAATATTACTCAGCCATAAAGAGCGAGAGAATAGATTCATTCATAGGAAAATGGATACATATTGAAGATATACTCCTAAGTGAAATAAATAAGTCCCACATGTGTAAATACCAAATAGTTTCCCTGGTGTGAATATTCTGCAACAATGCATAAGATTCTAATAAGATTACTGACATTTAGAAATGGGAAGAAAGGAGCTAAAGGTGTAGGGAAGGTGGGATGGGTAGGGGAAGAGTAAAAAGGGAAAAGAAAAAAATGTGAGAGAATGAAAAGATGAAAATAAAGTGTTTGTAGATGGGGAGGGGAGGA
The DNA here is from genome assembly GCF_012274545.1 of Fukomys damarensis. Lineage (NCBI taxonomy): Eukaryota > Metazoa > Chordata > Mammalia > Rodentia > Bathyergidae > Fukomys > Fukomys damarensis. The sequence continues at coordinate 25,792,256 of NW_022900916.1, read as the reverse complement.
GGGTGTGAAGGGAGGGCAGAGGTAAGGGGAAAAAATGAGAATCAAGACTTGTCATGTAGAGGTACAAGATCCCAACAATGAATGTAAGTGTACTGTATACCTAAAATGTACCAATAAACTCAATTAAAGCTAAAAAAAAAAAAAAAAAAAGAAGAGGCAGGTCACAGGGTGCATGACCAGGAAGGGTTTAGTTCCCTCTGACCTCTCTGCCTCCTGACTGCATGATGAGAGCAGCTTCTCCTCCACTATGCCCCCTGCCCTGTTGTTTCAGCCTAGGAGTAACCACCATGTAAGGACTGAGATTTCTTTTTATGTTTTTGTTTTTTGAGACAGGGTCTCACTATGTAGTTCAGACTGCCCTGGAACTCACTGTGTAGCCCAGGTTGGTCTCGAACTCACAGCGATTCTCCTGTCTCAGCCTCCCAAGTACTGGGATTACAGGCATGCACCACCATGCCTGGCAAGGACTGAGATTTCTAAAACTCCTCCTTTAGACTATGAGTGCTGGGTATTGTGTCTCAACAATGAGAAAGTGACTAAGACACAAACTCAACCTTTAGTCTCCTCAAGTGGATGATCTCAGAGATTTTGTTACAATGACAAAAAGCTAACATAGGGCTAAAGGAGAAGAGTTTAGTTTGAAATTAAATTTTGACCTTGCTCACTAAGTGCCAGTTTAAGGAGCAAAAAAATGCAAGTTGTAGGTGGAAAAGAATAATTCTAAGAGGACTTCACTACTCTTAAACAGAAGTTAAAGAGCTTTACGTACATATATATATGTGTGTATATCTATCTATCTATCTATCTATCTATCTATCTATCTATCTATCTATATAGATAGATAGATAGATATACATACAGTATATATAAATGTAAAATGGAGCTTAAATAATATTTCTAATTAAGACAGTCACTGACAAAATAAATTTTCCCAGTTTTATCATGATAGAGAGAACTTTTGTAAATAATCTAAACACCTACAAAATGTTAAGAAAGTATAAAATGACTTTTGCTGTCTCTAACAGCAATTTGCTTTGTTTAGTTCAAAAATTAGCAGACACTGGTGGTATTGACCATGAAGTGGGACATCTGGCCTCATCCCTGACCTTGAACACCCACTTCCTGTGCACTAGAATAGCTAGACAAATCTTGAGGTAAACTCTATAACTACAAGGAATTGTTACATCTGGATCAAAGTTAACTGTCTGGTTACTGTAATTTGTACCTTGGTAATGTGAACTGAGGAAATGAAATGTAACCACCTGAATGAGAGCATAACTGTAAAACCTATAAAAGAGAAAACTGCAACCCAGTAGGTGGTCAATCACTGGCACTTCCTTTTTGAGTGTGATTCAACCTTTTGTGGACAAAATAAACTTTTTATTATTTTACTTCCATTTAGCTCGTCTCTATGTGCCTGTCACTTGCCAATTCCTTCCACAACATTCATAGCATGAAAAATGTTAGCTTAATATTCTATTTTATATAAAATGTTATTTTGTATTTCCCATAAAAAGTCTTAACCATTTTAAAGCTACCTTGTCCATAGAATAATTTTTCTCTAGGAATAATCATTGATAACTCCTTGTAAATTTCATAGTATCTTACACATCAAGAGAGGTCCACCCTCTTGTATATTGTTAGTTGTTGTGATAAATTAGCCCACATAATTCAATCTTATTATAGAAAGATATGTATTGCTTTTCCTTCAAACTCACCAAAGGCTTGTTTTTTACATATAAATTTTATTTTATCCCATTTCCTCTCCTCAAGCCCCCTCCCTTATGTATAAAAGCTTTGTTTCCATTTTTTCCTTCTATTTTCACTTTTATTCTACAAATTGCAGATCAGAAACTGAGTCTTCTGGAAGAAACACAAAGAGGATCAGTGAATTCCATATTCTTTTCAAATTTTTTGTTTGTTCGTTTGTTTGTTTGTTTTTCAGTACCAGGAATAGAACTTGGGATCTTGGGCTTGCCAGGCTGGCGTGGCACCACTGAGCAACATTCCCAGCCACTTTTTTTTTAATCAGATGATACTAAGGTAACAGAGGAGTGGGACCAAGCTGCCCAGGATCAGTTGACAGGGTAAACACCAACAGACATCCATCCTTCTGTATCAAGAGGCTACTCCAATAATTTCAAATTCTTAGTCCAGAAACAGATAAATTCATGGAAGTAGGCTGGGAATTAATCTAAGGTCAGCAAATAGGAGTTAATTTCCCGAGGAGCAAATTAAACTGGCTCAAGTATGCCTGTGGTGTATTTCTAATCGGTATATGAAAAGTCCTTTTTTTCTTTTTGATCTGTCTCTAAACCACAATTTAATATACACATATTAAACTAAAATGAAACACATCAAATAATATCTGCAAACTGAACTCATAGAATTCTGAAAAAATGCTCCATGAAAAATCTTAAAAAATAATCAGGAAAAACCGAAGATTAATGATTCTGTAAGAAGTTACATAACTTGACTGTCTTTTCTCTGAAATAGGGATAACAATAGCTAAGTATTATACAAAGTACTTTACCAAAACTTTTCACTTTCCAAGATTGTGTTATTTGTGTAGATTTAATAAGAACATGTCCTCCTTTTTTACTGGAATACACTTGGAAAAAAATCAAATTTATAACTGCCACCATGCCAGAGATGTCACATGGAAAAACAAATCTCATTTTATTGGGCATGATAAATCTGTGATTAAAGGACAGACATCATATATAGAAAAAATGTCTATAAATTTTCTAGAAAGACACTGGCCTGGCACCTGTTTTATCATTTATGAAATTCTAGACATACAGATGATACAGAATGATGTGTCCCGGTTGTCCAGGAGCAGCAAGAAACTTTAGGGGTCCCCACTGCTATAGGCACTGTTGGTGATACCCGAGAAGAGAAATGGGCAGCTCTCCATTCTTGGTCTCAATACACAAGCTAATAAGGGCAAAAAAAAAAAAATAGCTCTAGCACATTAAAAGAATAAAAATCCAGCCCTAAAGGCTTTATAAAGTTTTCACACAGAAACTTAACTCCCAAGCCTTACTATCTTATGGCTCTGGTTTTACTAACCACATCCAAAAAAGAATTTGTGCATTAATCAACATCTTGTACACCTGTATGAGTAAAACCAGCCAAGTAAAAGAAAGCATCAGATTAATGATGTGAATCATAAAACTGCTAAGCAAACCTAGGTGATCAAATGGGCACCTTTGGGAGGGGTTAGAGAGCAGAAGGTCTGTGGAAGCAGTACTGGCACCCTGCTTTCCTCCTCCACAAGCAACTGCTAACCAGGCCCAGGATCATGAAGTGGTTTGCACCACCTTAGATCAACAATAACAAGAAACAAGACCAAGCTTACACCCATCTGGCTCTGGCTCCCAAAATAACTGAAATCTTAAGCCATTAGGTGATAGATTTCTTTACACACACACACACACACACACACACACACACACACAAATATAAACACAATAATTGAAAACTTTATTCCTAGCTTCTGAAGTTCTATGCATGAACATCTTTGAATGTATGGTAATCAAGCAATACAATTGGTGTTTGCCCACCATGAAAGTGCTACAGCAGTCTTGGGCATCTTGATTTTTCTTTCAATACTTATATTTTTTCTGGGAGTCTTTATAAGCCTGGACTCCCTTGCAAAAACATTTTTGCAATAAGCTCATTTTCTTTTCTAAATGCTTTTGTCTCTGTGGCTTCTTTCCACATTTAAAACCCCTACACTCAACGTGTAACTCCTGTAAAGTAGCTTTGACAGATTCCTTGTGAACCTGGTTCAGATATTCTGACCTTGGCTGAGCCCTAGCTGAATAGCAGGCAGCCAAGCTCTCACAACCCATGGAGATGCCTGCACCATGGTCCTAAAAAGCTTTGAACAGCTCTAAACCTCCATTGTTTGCATCTGGCAGTATCATGCAGCTACCTTTCTGGCACTACCAAGTTATCATTCCTTTTCAGCCCCACAAGCTTCTTTCAACATAAATGCTTTCCTTGCACATTCAGAAATGGCCTCAAGAGGGAGCAAAGAGAAGGCAAGCTTGAAGGAGGTCTTTGGATATGAAATCAGGCCAAGCGGAGAGAATTCACACTGGATTAATCTTCTATTTCCTTTCCACTATGAGGCTGTCTATATGAATAGTTGCTCTACTTCTCAGCCCTTATCTGCTTCTTCAAAAGTTAATGCCGCTTCCAATTATATCTTTTCCTCCCTGTTAATCTTGGTTCTGAAACCAGACTACTGCTCTTCCTCTGCTGCCAGCCCCATAAGCCAGGTCTCAATTAGCCAGCCCAGCAGTGATTACAATCTTGTCGTTTCACTGTTCAGACTCTCTTTAATTTCCTGGAGCACACCAGCCCTCTTTCTCTCCTCTTCCCTCCTGCCAAAGCACTTTTGCTAAAACTGCAGCCCACGGTGTCTCAAACTGCATGATTTTTTCAGTGGATGGGACTGACAGTTAGACCTGCCTTTCTCAGTGGGGCCAGATACACTTGGTGGCAGTAAGTGAGAGTTTTCTACAGATTCTGTCAGAGTCTGTGACTGTCCCCATGAGACCCTCTCATAAACCCATGTGTCAAAAGACTTGGGATGAAACTAGAAATAAAATTTTTAAAAAAGATATAAAAATAAAATGAAAAAAGGAGGCAACAAGGAAGAATTTAGGTTCTCAATCTCAATAATGATTGATATTTGGTTGAACCCCCCCTTATCAAGAAGAATCCAAGAAGCCAACTCAAAACTTTAAGAGGCCTACTCCAGTTCTGCCAGTAACTGAGTGTCCCTGAACAAAACCACCTCACATTTTGGCTGCAATTTCTTTATAAAGTCAGAGCATTTTCATTTAAAATACGGTTAAAAACACAAATTTATTCTATTATGAATCTATATTACAAGAAGTAAGTATACGGAAGAAGAAATGAAAAACTGGAGGAAAGTAGACAAGGGATATCTACCAAACTTAGAAGCTAAAAAGATCAATCATATAATTAGATGAGGTGAAATAAATACCAGATGCCATCAATGAAAAACAAAAGTGAGAATCAAGCCAGGTCACAATGCAAACCTTGAAAAGGGCTCCGAACTGGAAACACTAAAGCCATGGGAGCAAAGGGAGGCTGAAAATGAACAATGGGCATCTACTTAAGATGAATCTCAATTGACAATGTGAAATAGGAAGAAAGGGGCTAAAGGTGTAAGGAAAGTGGGAAGGGTGGGGGAAAGCTAATAAGGGAAAAGAAAAAAATGAGAGAATGAAAAATGGAAATGAAGTTTTTGTAAAGAGGGAGGGGAGGAGGGGGTGAAGGGAGGGCAAGGACAAGGGGGAAAAATGAGAACCAAGACCTGTCATGTAAAGGTACAAGATCCCAATAATGAAAGTAACTGTACTGTATACCTAAAATCTACCAATAAATTCAATGAGAAAAAAAAAAAAAGATGAATCTCCACAGCCCATTGACTTGTCTACATACCTTCCTCTATCTTCATGGCTTACTGGAGGTTTTCCCTAGGGGAAAAATTGAACCGAAATGACTCCAGACCCTAAGGCAGGGGCACCTATAGAAAAGTGGGGACAAGTAGATGACTGAAGGTCTACCTGCTGAGCCAGAAGAGCATTACCCCTTGCACACCTTCACAAATGTCTAGCTAAGGAGACAGCAGCGAGGCAGGAGGGCATTGGAGTATTGTTCTCTAGAGAAACAAAAAGTCCCAGAAAAATGGCAGCAGAGAAAGAAACATCTCTCTTCTCAGACTTAATGGCTAAGTCTAGAAAGAAAATCAAGAAAAAATAAATTAACATGAGACAAATAGTAAAACAAGCACAGAAGAGAAGTTGGTGAGGAGTAACTCAAGGGGTGGTCTGAACTTGAGGTTTATACAGAATCTTAACAAAGAACAGTAAATTTGAGAAGAGACAAGGCAAAGGAAGGGAATTTTTTTCCAGGAATTTAGATTTTCAACCTAAAAGGAAAATTGAGGCACACAGAATGTGGGAACAAAGTATATGAGAGCCAAAGTAAAGATGGCTACTCCCAGAAAAACGTGAATTTTAGTTGCCCTGATAAGCACTCTAGAAATGGTGCCTTAGCGATCTGGTTCTATAGATTAAAAATAAATACAAGAAAGAACAAGAAGGAAGTTAGACAGCTGGTTGTGATCCTTGCATTGTTTGACAAGAATAACACAAGTTGATTGGTCATTGCTCACTTTATGTTATTTGTTTCAGGTAAGAATTGCAATAAGCAAGAAACAAGGCATCCTCTAAGTCACTTACTACTCTAATGACATGAGCACACCCCCGACGAGTTAAACTAAAGTGATTAAATGTGAAATTAATGAAATCACGAGACTTCAGAATCCAGAAGGATATAACTTGCTGTCCCAAAAGCCATGTCCACCAGACCTAAGAAGTAGACCTCTTTTTTTTAATTTATGTCTTCAGGACTTTAAAGGCATAAAACAAAAAATAGGGAAAGGTAAATATGTAGAAGAAACTCACAGGACATGAAGATCACTTAGGAAGTTTTGTCATGTAGATTCCTTTTGGTACTTGGTGCCTCTGGGCTGGTAAGGGACTAGAGTTGCTTCATGGGAATTAAGAATTCTGTCCTCTTGGTATGGGAGAAAGAAACAGCTTTCCAGATTTATTTCCTGCCTAATAGAGGGAGGAAGGAGCTTTCCTTTTATCTGCTTCTTCTTAGTTGCCTTCAGCTCAAAACAATCCTTATTCTAAAGAGGCACATTTTCACATTGTGTATTCTGATACCCTACCTGACCCATAAAAACAATCCATAAGTCAAAAGCTGATCCCACGATACTAAAAAGCAGATGAATTTCTGGACAAAGTGCTCAAAATTCTCATCATCAAAATGATTGAAGAAATCAAAGAACAGACAAATAAGCAGCTGAATGAATAAATCATTCAGATGATTAATGAATGTAAAGAAGATATAAATAAGCAGCTGAATGAATTAAGGAAGACAATGTAGGCCAAGAAAGACCACTTCAGCAAAGAATTAGAGGTAATTAAAATGAGTCAAGCAAAAATCCTGGAAATGAAAATTTCAACCAAAAGTTTCCTCACTAAATAAGTGAATCAGGATAAAATATGAGGACCAGTGGAACAGATTAGAAGATGCAGAAACAACTTCAGACACACTCAGCCACCTCATCTTTGACAAAGGAGCCAAACACCCTCACTGGAGGAAAGATAGCCTTTTTAATAAATGGTGCTGGAAAAACTGGGTTTCAACTTGCTAAAGATTAAAACTAGGTATCTCTCACCATGCACTAAACAAAAACCAAAATGGATTAAAGATCTAAATATTAAAACAGAAACACTAAACTGGCTAGAAGAGAGATTAGGTAGAACTCTTGAAGGCATTGGTATAGGAAAAGATTGCATGAACAAAACGTCGGTTGCATGTGGCTAGCACAAAGAATCAACAAGTGAGATCTCTTCTCATTAAAAAACTTCTCATTAAAAAACAAGCGAAACCACCAACAGTGTGAAGCAACAACCAACAATGTGGGAAAATTTTTACAGCTGTTCCTCAGACAAAGGTCTACCATTTAGAATATATAAAGAACTTTAAAAACTCAGACCTCCCAAATTTAAAGACCCAACCCAAAACTGGGCATCTGAAATTAAAAGGCATTTCTCAGACAAAGAAGAAGAAATAGCAAACATATGAAGAAAATGTTCAACATCACCGGTCATTGAAAAGAATGAAAACCACACTGAGAGTCCACCTCACCCCAGAAAGAATGGCTGCAATTAAGAAATCAACCAATGACAAATGCTGTCAGGGATGTGAGGGAAAAGGAACCCTTCTCCACTGCTGGTGGGAGTGTAGCCTAGTACAACCACTGTGGAAATCAGTATGGAGATACCTCAAAGAACTAGGATTGGAACTTCCATTAGACCCAGCTATTTTCCTACTGAATATTTTCCCAAAAGAATTAAGAGAATCATACCATAGTGATATATGTGCACCTATGTTTATAATGGCACAGTCTATAATAGCTAAAACTTGGAAACAGGCCATTTGCCCATCAACTGGGGACTGGATAGAGAAAATATGGGCTTTTTAGTAAAATGGAGTATTAGCCATAAAGAATGAGAAATTAGAGACATTTATAGCTAAATGGTGCACATTGAGGTGATACTCTTCAGTGAAATAAATAGGACACACATGTATAAATACTGAAATAGTTTCTCTGGTGTGAGAAACTGAAAGTGTAAATAAGGATCAAAAGGCATAATAGATGATGTGAAATAGGAAGAAAAAGTCCAAAGGAGAAGGGGATGTTGGAGGGATTGGGGAAAGGAAAGGGAATGAAATTAATATGAGAAAAGGAAAAAATGGAAACAAGTCTTTGTAAATAGGGAGGGGTGGAGGGGGTGAAGAGAGGGCAGGATATGGAGAAAAAATGAGAACCAAGATATATTATGTAAAGATACAAATTTTCAGTGATGAATGTCATTACATTGTATACCTAAATATACCTTTTTTTATTAATTTTTTTAAAAAAGAAGATAAAGTATCAGGACTTGAAGACAAATTTGATGTAGTAGGAAATTTACTCAGTAATAATGAAAAAATTAGAGATAATCAAGAGTTCCTAGAGGAATCTAAAAAAACAAATACAAGGATCACTGAATTTAAGAAAGTAGTAGAAGCAGAGTCTAATAGTATAAAAAAATTTGTTCACTGAAATGATGGCAGAAAAGTCCCCAAATTTAGAGAATGAACTAGGTACACAGGTAAAAGAGGCATATAGAACCTCAAACCAGCACAACCAGAAAAAAAAAAAAAAACTCTCCATGTCACATCATAGTCAAAATCCCAGAAACTCGGAATTAAAAAAAATACTAAAAGCTGTTAGAGATAATTGCAAAATTACTGATAAGTGCAAACTCATCAGAATAACAGTAGATTTCTCAACACAAATCTTAAGCACCAGAACAGCATGGAGTGAAATTTTTCAAGCCCTGAAAGAAAATATAACTGCCAACCCAGATTACTATAACCTGCAAAATTACCCTTCAAAACTGATGAAGAAATAAAGACCTTCCACATAAACATAAGCTAAAGAAATTCATGACCAACAAACCAACATGACAGAAAATACTAAACAGAGAAAAGGAGGACCACATCCAAGAAACCAAAGAAAAGAATAACTCTCACTGGAAGAGTAATTAAACAAAAAGGATTCAAAAACTGGAAAACTATATAATGACAAGAATCAGTACACACCTTTCAATAACACTCAATATAAATGGTTTTAACTCTTCAATCTTAAGATACAGACTTTCAGATTGGGTTGAAGAACAAAACTCTATTTTATATTGCCTGCAAGAGACACACCTTATTCACAAAGACACACAGAGACTGAAAATGAAAAGAGGGAAAAAGATACTCCATGAAATCGGAGCCTGAAAAGCAGCTTATGTTTCTGACAAAGTTGATGTTAAACTTAAACTGGTCACAAGAATAAAGATCAGTACATATTAGTAAAAGGAACAATTCACCAAGCTAAGATAATAATTGCAAATATATATGCACTGAACATCAGTTCACTCAATTTCAAAAAACAAAAACTAATTAATATAAAATCACAGATAGACACCAAAACAATTATAGTGGTGGACTTCAGCAGTTACTCTCACAAACAGACAGGTCAACCAGATGAAAATCAACAGGGAAATGTCAGAGTTAAGCTACACCCCAGAAAACATTAATTTAACAGATGTCTGTAGAACATTTCATCCAACAACAGCAGAATACACATTCTTCTCAATAGCTCACATTTTCCCAAAATAGACATTTTAGTACATAATATGTCTCAATAAATTAAAAATTAATATTATTTCTTGTTCCATTGGGGATGTGTTCAAAGAGTCCTTGCCTATGCCTATGTCTTCAAGAGTTGTTCCCATTTTACCTTCTAGCAGACAGGGTTTGTTTTAACATTTGGATATTTCATCCATTTTGACTTCAGTTTAATTTATGATGAAATATAATAATGCCTCAGTTCACAGATGCTTCTTTTTGTAAAGAATTAAGTTTGTAGATAAAAGCATTCAGCAAAATTTTGCTTCCATTTGCAAACTCCGCATTAGGTGACAAGCACAGCCATAGCCATCTTCTCCACAAAAGATGCAGTCATCTTCCCTAAAATTGTAAAATAAAATAAAACTGAGGTACCACTGTATATGGGTCTAGACTCAATCTTCTCCATGTGAACACCCAATTTTCCCTGCCTTGTTTAGTAAAGAGGCTATCTTTCCCGCAGTGTATGTTTTCCTCGCCTTTTTCAAAGATCTAAGAGCCATATATGCCTAAGACTCTTTCTGCTTTTTCTATTTCGCTGATCCACATTCCTCAATCAGTTCTTCCTATTTTTGTGCCAGCACCATGCTGTATTAGTCTGCATCACTTTATAGCATAACTTCAAGGCTGGGCTTGTGATGTCACCTCCTTTGCTTTTGTTAAGAATTGCTTTTGCTATTCTGGTTTCACCCCGTTCCATATGAATTTTAGGATTACTTTCTATAAATTTGTGAGAAATCCTATTGGTATTTTGACTGGGATTGTATTAAAGCTGTATATTAGTTTTGGAAATGTAGCCATTCTGATTATATTGGTCCTGTTTATTGATGACAAGGGATATCTAGCCATTTTCTGATGTCCTTTTCAATTTCCTTTTCAAAGTGATATAATTTTCTTTGTAGAGGTCTCCACTTCCTTAGTTAAGTATTCATTATTATTTTTATGCTATTGTGAATGGTATGTTTTCTACTTTCTTTTTCAGTGATTTCCTTTTTATGTATAGGAATGCTATTGGTTTTTTGTGTTTATTTTGTATCCTGCTGCATTACTGAATTTGGTTATTAATTCCAGAGATCTTTTGGTGAAGTTTTCTGGATCTTGTAAGTAAAGGGTAATGTAATATGAAAATAAGGATACTTTGACTTTGTCCTTTCCCATCCGTATCCTTTTTATTTCTTTTTCTTATGTGATTGCTCTGGATAATGTTTAAGAACTATGTTGAACAGGAGTGGTGATAATGGATATTCTTGTCTTGTTCCTGCTTTTAGTGAGAAAATTTTTAGTTTTTCCCAATTTAATATGATGTTGGCAATAGGAAAAAATCCTAAAATTTATATGTAACCAATATGGAGATTCCTCAAAAAATTAAAACTAGAAATCCCATCCGACCCAGCCATGCCTCTCATTGGTATATTCTCCAAAGTGTTAAAGACATCATACTATAGTGATACAGGAAAACCCATGTTTATAGCAGCACAACTCACAATAACTTAAAACAGCCTAGATGCTCATCAACAAATAAATGAATAAAGAGAATGTATTATACATATACAATGAAATATTATTCAGCCATAAAGAAAAATGAAATCATGTCATTTGCAGGAAAAAGGATGGAATTTGAAATTGTAATATTAAGCGAAGTAAGTCAGACACAGAAAGTTAAATGTCTCATGATTTCTCTTGCAAAAGAAATCTAAATCATAAATTAGTGAAGAATAAAATAAAGGAGAGATAGTAGGAAACAAAAGGCAGACATATTGCCAATAGGGAAGGAGATCTGGGGGGGGAGGAACGTACAGAAAGAAAATTGGGAAGGGGGTTAAATTGATTGAAAATAGACTCCAGCCGGGAATTTAGCTCAGCAGTTTGGTGGCCTGCATTGCAAGCGCAAGGACCTGAGTTCAATCCCCGGTACCAAAAAAAAAAAAAAAAAATAGACTCAAAAGACAAAGAAAAGAAAAATTACGAAGTAAAGATGAGATGACTACTCTATAACTTAGTTTGATTAATAGTTTCAGAAAGATAAAATAGAGAAAACAAATAAATTACTAATAAAATAATTCAATAAAAGACTAGAGAACATTAATTTCCAGTGTGAAAGGGCCATTCATGTCCAATACAATTAATGAAAAATGATCCCCTTTAATATATGCCATTGTGAAATTTCAGAGTAGCAGCTATACAAGACCCTCTAAGAATCAAGAATCAAGGATCAAGAATCAGAACAGAACAGGGCTTCCCAAGAGAAACTGATTATCTGGAGACAAGGAAGCAATAACTTCAAAATCTGACAAAGTGATTTCTGCAGTTCTCTACCTGATCAACCTACCTATTAATTTTTATGGGAAAATCAAAGATTTCAAACATGCAATATCTTTTGTAAATTAGCTCTTAACCCTTTCTTAGGAAGCAGTTTTATCAGTTAGGAATGGTGTACTTACAAAGCCAATTGAAGGCATATTTGTAAAATGGAAAATCATATTTGTAAAATTTGGGAGTAGAAAATATCTAACTCTTCATCTTTTTGAGCAGAAATTCATTGTATTTATCTAAAACTGGTAAATTAAGAAATAAGATAAGCATAAACATACCACTTAAATTATAATTACCAAAAGCAAGAGCTAAAAGTTTGGGGAAAGGAGGATGCAGGAAAAGGACAGGTGGTATTCATTATAAGCCTTGCATAACTACTTCTCCCTGGTCAATTGCAAAGTGATTATATCATGTCAAGCACAAAATAGCACTTCCATGATGAACTTGAGGGGGCTGACCACACTAAACCTAAGGCTGATATTGTAGTCCACTGCTGGTTTGGTTCTTTGTGTCCGTTCTCACCTGGTCAAAATGCAAAGAGGAGACTCTGATTGACAGCCAACAAATAGAGGAAACCTGGTAAGCAAATACAGATGGCCCCCACACTACTATGGTTCAATTTACAATTTTTTCAGTTTTGACTTTGTGATTCTTTTGAAAAGTACATCCTTACAACCATTCTGTTTTTCACTTTCAGTATACTGTTCAATAAATTACAAGAGATATTCAATACTGTATTTTAAACTTTGTATTATATGATTTCACCAGCTGTATGCCAATATAAGTGTTCTGAGCACATTTAAAGGAAGGCTAGGCTAAGCTGTAATGTTCAGGAGGTTAGGTGAAGGAAATGCACTTTTGACTTACAATATTTTCAACTTAGGAGGTCTAATCAGGACATAATCACATTGTAAGTCAAGCAGCTTTTGTACAAGGTTCCAAGCACCATGTGAGGCTGCAACAGCCTGCTGATACATTTGGGCATTTGGCCAGTTTGGGGACAGCAGCTGGACATTGCCGTGAATAGAGCAGGCTCAGGAGAGCAGGTATATCCCCGAGGAGGAAGCTTCTTCATTACAGAAAAGGCTTACCAAAAACAGGCAAAGTTTCAATATGTAGGGTTTTTAAATATTGGCATATGGAATTATTTTTGCAAATTATTTTCTTTAAGTGTGTCTTAGCCAGAATTGCTGCCAAGGACTATAAACTGCAAAAAGCAGCTCAGTTCCCCATGAGTCACAAAACATTAATGTGTACATCTGATTTTTACACGCTTAGTGCTGGTCATCAATAACAAGGCACTAGACCATCTGACCCAAGTAATATTCCTCTACTTTACACCTTTAGGACCTAGACACAAATTGTGGAGGGATGAGCTTCTGAGAAACTAAAGTCAACCCTACCTACTCCAAAAGTCATCCACGTGAAGCCACAAGCAGGGGCAGATTCTATTGATGACCAAAAATAGAAAACTGCATGGCTACCACAAGGATGAGTTGTTTATCTGAGCAGAAATAAGTCATCTTTTTAGAATGAAAGGAAGGGAAAGGGGCCCCTGGAATTTAGTTAAACCTAGAGTCTTAGAAGGGGATTAAAAAGACTTTAGCAGGAATACGTGGTCTCTACAAATCAGGCTTACTCAGTGACTCAAGGGAGAAGTGGATCAGTTTAAGAAACAACTTTCACTCTTTCAGTCAGAGCACATGCTGTGGGAAAGGAAAAGAAAAGAGGAAAACAAACATAAAAGACATACTGAGTAAACTCCAGGAAGGAAAGGGTTGCTCTAGAATAAAAACCAGAGACCTCAAAGACCAACCAAAACAAATTTGAAAGGAAAAGAAACTATACATGGACTGAACTGTTCAATAAACCATGGTTAGGGGTGACTCAGACATTTTAGCTATTACCAGATTGGAGAGGATGACAAGGCCAAGGTGACCCCATAGAGGAAGACGGGAGATTGCAGAGAATCACGGGAGTGAGGGTCTGGGAACACCAAGCTCAGGAAATTCTCAAGGTCCAGATTCTCCAAGTGGCAGATGGCAAATTAATACAAGCAAAAAAGAAACAGCCTAAATAGAAAAAATGGTGCCAGGTACCACAGCAGCAACAGAACTTGGCTGTTGTCTGGATATTATTCTTTTCGTTGTTTTTTTTTTTTTTTTAATGGAATGCGCCGGATGTCTATAATTTTGTTCGGATAACTGCAGAACCTGGAAAAGCTGTTGCTGCTATTGATGCATAACATACTATTATTAGTCTATATATATAT
>NW_022900916.1:25770803-25777194 GCF_012274545.1 Fukomys damarensis | reverse complement strand
AAAAAATATGAGAAACTGAAAAAATGGAAATAAAGTGTTTGTAAATGGGGAGGGGAGGAGGGGGTGAAGGGAGGGCAGGGACAAGGGGAAAAATGAGAATCAAGACCTATTATGTAAAGGTACAGAATCCCAATGATGAATATAACTGTATTTGTATACCTAGATTGTACCAATAACCTCAATAAAAAGGAAAAAAAAAAAAAAGAAACAGCCTAGGATGACTGGGTATTTACAGGAGAGATACAGAACATTTACAGCGATGTGAGAGTTCGGGAAGCCCAGAGTGCCAGCACAAAATCTTTCAGGAATTAGTATATGAACTTCAACATCTGGAAGCAGACATGGCTTCCACAGTGAGAAGACATGCCTCCAAATTACACATAATTGGGTGTAGGCAAGGAAAGATGTTGGGATAAAGTACAGGATGTCAGGACAAAGAAAGATTGATCCCTGGCCTGGGCTGGCTAGAAAAGAAACAAGTCCTTTTAGAAACAGAAAGCAATATTTTGGTTCATTTGTGTTTCCCAAACATGACAGCTTGGGCCTGGGAGAGCTCTGTAAGTCCCACTGCTTGTATAGGATGAGGTCAGCTCAAAGAGTCTGTGGTCCTTCTGATGTGTGCTGTAGACCACAGAGCTGCATAGGGAAGTCAAGCTTCAAGGGAGGAGTCACCTCTTGCTACAGAATGAGCAAAACAGGGACTGGGGTAGCAGGAATCCATCTTTTGGCTGCACTTAATAAAATGAAGACTTAAGCTTCAGACTCTCTTTGAACAAATACAAGAGCTCACATTCAAATATGAGACACCTGCATACTGCTGACATATTGTTTGAGCGATGTATAGTCTGACAATCAAATTAAATCATCTCTGTATTGAAAGATGTGTCTGGACATAAGTGAACCTGAGATATAGAAAAGGAAATAAATTTTTGGCCTAAGGTGCAAAATATTGACTTGGGACTGATGTAAGTATAGTCCCACGCTGGCCCATTTTAGAGGATAATCGGGGTTGACCCCCAAATGGGGTGTTTAAGAGGACAGAAACTCCCTAGTATGGTTCCCAAAAAAGTAGGACACTTCTAATGGAAACATTATAAGAATTTTACTAAATCTACAGCAGTCAGTGGTCATTTATACTACTTCTGTGCCAGTACTTCAACAAGCAAGAGTTCCAGACACTTTTGAGCAGTAGATCCTGACTATCAGTAAGAGTCAGGATTGTTGCTGTGCCATAGGAGTATTATGGCCCCTTTTGACTCAGGGGATGCCCCTTGAAACTAGCTAGTGATTACTCATAGGCCACAGCTTAACAAGGGCAAAATGACCAGAGGTCATTAAGCCATAGGATGAAGGCTTAAGTTACCCCATTCATCATGCAGTCGGGCCAGATAGCCAAGGTGATAAGGAGTTTAAGATGGATGATAGAGAAGGAAGATGGTAAATATAATTGCAATCTCTGGGCTAGCTACAGCAGTAGAGATGTAGATTATTCTACTAATGCTCATGTTGCAATATTTTTCAACTCTTACTAATATCCACTTTGAAGAATCAATGACAGTAACTTTGACATGAATCTGAGTGGGAGAAAGGATGGACTACAGCTGTCTTTGTCAGGACCTCACCCATCTCACCCTTACTATGGCATGCCATAGTAGCCACACTGCCATCTGTCAGCACACACATTTCTTTCTTCTATTCTTTCTTTTATATATATATTTATATTTGTAATCCTGGGGATTGAATCCAGGTCCTTAGAACTGAGCTACATTCCCAGCCATATTTTTTTTTAATTTTGATACAGGGTCTCACTAATTCACTAAGTTGCCCAGAATGCGTTTAAACTTGGGATGCTCCTGTCTCAGCCTCCTAGAATGAGATTACCAGTACACACATTTCTTTGCTAGAGACTTTCTCTGAACTCAAGAGTATACATCAGGACAGAAGAGAAAGGGATTACACACACACACACACACACACACACACACACACACACACCAGCCTGGATCCTCCAAAAGGAAGCATTCTACACCTGCCCCCTGGAGTTTCCCAGCTGTGCCAACTGGCTTAATAATGCATCCTGCTTGGGTTTTCTTCTATTCCCAGTCTTACTCCTCCATGCTCCTTGCTGATGTTTCTTGTATCTTCACACCCATCTCCAGGTGTGATTTTGGTAGAAGCCAGTCCAGTCACCTTCACACCCATTAAATAACCAACTCATTATTTTGAAAAGTTGGAAGCAAATAGGAAGAAACACATACATGTTTGCTCTGCCTAGTCTGTAAAGGATAAACTTATCTTACCAAAAATTTGCCAAGGAGCATCCATTTAGCTATAAATGTCTCAAATTTATTTTTCTTTATGGCTGAGCAGTACTCCATTGTGTAGGAAAAACTACATCTTCTTTATCCATTCATCAGTTGATGGGCATTTGGGTTGTTTCCAAGATTTATCTATTACAACGTGTGTCACTGTAAACATGGGTACACAGCTAAATGGATGCACCTTGAAGCTATACTCTTAAGTGAAATAAATCAGACACACATGTGAATATCACAGTCTCTCGAGTAAGAAATTGAAAATTTAAATAGGGACCAAAAGGCATAATAGACAATGTTAAATAAGAAAAAATTGTTCAATAGGAAAAGGAAAATAAAAAATGAGAAAAGAAGGAAAAATGGATACAGGCTTTTGTAAATAAAGAAGGGGCAGAAGGGTTGAAGCGAGGGGAGGGGAATGGGGAAAAATAGGAATCAAGATACATCATGTAAAGGTACAAATTCCCTATGATGAATGTGATCATTATGTAAATCTAAATTGTACCAATAAAAGATCAGCTGTAACAAGAAAAAATAACAACAACAAAAGATTTTTCTAAGCTCAAAATTCTAAGCTCCGTGTTCCTCAAGTGAAAATCAGCTCACTCTGAATACAACCTCACCACAGCATCAACATCCCCACTCTGTGATTTGGATAGCAAATTGAGGTAATGCAAATATAAAGTTCCTGATGCTTAAATAATATAGTTTTGTCATAAACAATATAGGTCTTATCTGTCCTAGGAATTATACCTTTTCAGCCATTATGAACAAAACTGTGATAGGTGAATATGTCAGCTTGTAAGCAGCATATTTTCTGTTCCTTTACAGTACCTGACAAGTAGAAAAATCTGGTAGGGAGGAGAAAAATTCAAGTGTAAGCCTCACATGTGACTCTTCTGGTTGGACATTATGATCCCATTCTTGCCCTGATTAGTACATTTACACAAATATAGTCTGATATGTATAGTATTTTTAAATGTGTAACAAAAACAAGGGAAAATAAATAAAATTTTTAATCATTGTCAAAAATTTGCCAAGGAGAAATACCTCTATATAGATTTCTTCCAGCTTATAAATGAAAGGAAAGTGAATTAAAATAATCTGCAACTACTAAAGAACTATTAAATCTAAGCAATCATCAAATTCTAACCTTGAAACAAAAAGATATCTGATCTATCTCTGATTAGAAGCACACATCAACCAAGATGTATGGCCTTGTTCCCCAAAATTCAGTGCTGAATCTGATCAAATCTAAGGAAATAACTACCAATTAGAGGAAATTTGAGGAACAAAGAAAGTACTAAGTTTTCATCCTAGAAAGCAATCAGCAAAATCCAAACTATGAGAGCAATTTCTTCTACCAATAGCAGTGATCGTTGTAAGAAAAAAAAGGAAATGGAGAGGAGAGTCAACAGATTTAAGTGACATATTAACCAGCTGCGATACTGGGCTGACCACAAAGGCAAGGGTAGGAGGGAAGGAGAAGAAAGGAGTAGTGGAAGGGAACAGAGGGAGAGAGACAAAGTCTGTGTTCTATCTTTTAAAGCAGCTCATCCTTTAAAGCAAAGAGTACGTTTATACAACTAAACTTACCTACTAATAGGCTAGATATCTAGCAAGACTGTTTCTTTCCATTGAAGAGGGGAAAACTAGATGAAAGCCTAAGTGGAGTTAGAAACTCCATGACTTTGGAAATGAGAATGCAAAACTTTCAGGTTTGCAAATAGAACATTGGTGCTCTGTTTTAAAACATGTTTAACTCATCTGAGAGCCTCTGGAATTTATAGTCATAGGAGTGTCTGAGTCACTTATTGAAGCATTCTTGTTTTTCCTATTATATCTGCTTTCTGTTTCATTACCTTCTTAGAATAGAGAGCACTTCTCCCTCTTTCTGTGAGATAAGCATGCATTCATCTCTGTAAAAACAACACCTGTGCCCCAGTGCGCCTCCTGGAGTCAAGACTCAAGGATCTCTTTTGACATCAGCAAGAGCCTGAATGTGAAATGTGAATGTTTCAGAATGCTTATTTGAGGGGCTGCTTTTCCAAGATGTACACTTGTCTTCGAAGGCAAGAAAGGAGATCATATTAGTATAAATACTTGCATTTCTCCCATTTATTCTACCTGAGCAGGTGCACAGTCTTTAAACTGTCAAGATAAGAAAGCTTGTAATTTCCATCATTTAAAAAGAAAAATGACAAAACATAGGGAAAGGGAGGGACAAGGATGGAGAAAGCATACGTGAAATTGACACATACTGGAAGATGGTGTGGGGAAAAGAGGTAGAAGAGAGAGAGGGAAAGGAAAATGATGAACATATGATTTTATATTTTCCTTGGGCTTTTTGTTAATAACACATAAGCCCTTTAAAGATAGAAAGATTTAAAATGTTTGTCTTACAGGTGGAGTGGGAAGTTAAAAGACCTTTAAAAGTTCCTTAAAAAGTGTAAAGGAAGAGTATTCAAGAGGAAATAATTAAATAAAATTAATGGTTATTTACGTTCATCCTTCCTCACCTTCTGAGGGAGGTGGATATTGTAGAAGATGATTTCTTTAGGCCGAGCACATATAGGGATGATATTGTAGAAGCTCTAGGAGTGATAAGTTGTTTTACATCACAAGATAGCAAGATACAAAAGATTTAGAAGGGAGGAAGACCCGAAGGAGCTACTGAAGGAGCACAGGAAGGTGTGGAGAAGGCATGGGAGAGAAAGTGCAACAAGAAGACAGAATGACAGAAAGGGGAAGTGTTCTATGGGGAGAGAGGCACCATGAAAGATGGATGGATAAAGTAGTTATTTAAACATTTTGTTACATTATATAGCATATAAGATTCCCCTGTACAACATCTTTGGTAAAATACATGAGAGGGAGAGGGGGAGAGAGAGAGAGAGAGAGAGAGAGAGAGAGAGAGAAGAAGACCTCAAAGCAGACACCTGCGTGATACCATGACCAGACTTGAGGACAAGAGCTTTTGTTTTCCAGGAACAAAGTACAAAAACCCAAGGGGGGAGGTCCATGAGGGCCACTGCAAATGAATCTCGGTAGGAAATAAGATGTGCTGAAACTTTGACTTGGTTCATCATTCATACACTAGAATGTACTTTATCACATCAAGGGGTGGGGGGAGCTGTCCAGCAAGAAATCTGATTCTTTCTTAGAAAGTAATTAGAATTCTCTGCTGTACTCACCCAATCCATTGACAAAGCTGATTGGTTGGTCTGTAAGCTTATTTTACCACTTATCACCACCAAAAATACAAAACTCATAATTTGACCATGAGTCACCAGTGGGCCAGACAGCTGCCACTATGCATTGGCTGTGGTCCTTAACCCACATCCTGTATGTGACAGGAAGGGGTTTCAACTTGATTCTTCAGACTCCTGAGTGACCTAAGTTGTACTAACCATCTGAGAGTACAAGGAAAATACATTTTTTAAAAAATCAATGTACAGAAAAATACCAGTTGACGACATTCATAATAGAAATGTATTACACTGTTTCACCCAGGTTATTATTTACCTGGCTGTACTAAATAAAATGGAATGAGGGTGTTTTTGATGTCCCTATGACTAATATCTGTATCAAATCATCTGTCTGGAAATACTGTACAGTCAGTCATAAATATTTCTCTCACCATTTAGAAGGAATAGTGCAGCAGATGAGAGAACTCAGAGAAGGAAAACATAGTAAGTAAGTATAAATTGCTACTGAAGTAAAACATTTAGAAACAGATACAATTCCAGCAGAAAAGCCCATCTAGAAGATAGGGGCCTGAACACAATCCGTATATTTATTTATTTATCTGTGTCTAGTTACTTCAAAAAACTGTGCCATAGAGTTCATAATGGTGAGGTAGGGAGAGTGTGGCTGAGGATGCAGCTCAGTAGTAGAGGGCTTGATTAGCATGCCTGAGACCCTCATTTGATCCCCAGCACCACAGATAAGTCAGTGACCCTGGGTGTAGCTCAGTGTGAAAGCAGAAGCTTAGCATGAAAAAGGTCCTGGGGAGGGAGTAAGAGGGAGGGAGGGGGGAGAGGAAGAGGGAGAGGGAGGAAGACAGAGAAGAGGAG
>NW_022900916.1:25760190-25770401 GCF_012274545.1 Fukomys damarensis | reverse complement strand
CAGGGAGGGAGGGAGGGAGATTAGAGGAAAGAAAAAAGACAAGAAAGGACAATATATATGAAATTGTGAAAGGTATATGTGTGTGGTGTGTGTGTGTGTGTGTGTGTTGAAGCTGGGTAGAAAGAGAAGATAAATTATTACAGTAAATATCTGAGCTACTGGTAAACAGCTCCTAAAATTACATATAATCCTGGCAGCAAAGGCAAAAAAAAAAAAAAAGAATAAGATGGCTTACAAGTTCCTCATTTCCTAATATAAAAAAGCATTATATAAGTGCATGAGTAAATTTATACAGAAATAATATAAGTTCATCAGTAAAGAAGAACATTTTTCTTATACAAAATTCTAGAACACATTGACCTCATAGTCCTCATACTAAAGGGCATAAAATAACGATAACTGGATGCAATAACTAGAGGACTTTGTCCAGCAGTAACCACTTAGGCACAAAGTAAACTACTAAAGTACTTCTCAGCCACCAAACTTCAGTTTAAGAAATTATGTCAAGTATTTCTTTTTTACAACAAGGTTAATTATTCACAGGATTCAAAACCAACTGATTTTGGTTCTCCTGTCTGCTTTCCCTCCCCAGGGAAAGGGGTGAGAGAAACACTGCCACCATCAGGAATCCAGGTTTTCTAAGTACTAAAACTTATTCCTGTAAAGCAAAAAATAGACCAAACATACTTCAAGGAACACTGCCATCTCAGCAAACCAGTATTATCCAAGCAGTAGAATTAGAGTATTAGAACCAAAGTTGGGGGTTGGGAGAGTGAGTG
Source organism: Fukomys damarensis (assembly GCF_012274545.1). NCBI lineage: Eukaryota > Metazoa > Chordata > Mammalia > Rodentia > Bathyergidae > Fukomys > Fukomys damarensis. The sequence goes on along the minus strand of NW_022900916.1, from coordinate 25,769,622 downwards.
TTCATTAGCTTTTGTCATGGAAGTTCATTTGATGGGCTTTTCCTTTCTACCACTTCTCCTTTCAGACAGTTTAATTAGGTTAACAGAAACATTTAAGGTCTTGATAGTCTTTTAATTCACCTGCACAATCAAGGACAACCTGAATTCAATTTTAGAATGATAGGGACATTTGAAAAGGCTTTGCCTTTATTCTCTCAGAACATATTTGTGGCATCTTATTAACATTTTCCAAATTGAATGAATCTGTCTCTGTGTGTTAACAGATAACTTAAGAATAGGGAGAGGCTAGCAGTCATTAGCAATTTATTGTCCTTGCTGACAAAATGGGACCTGGGCTGCCCAGAACATTAAGTTATAAGGACAGCAGAGAGATCTGAAGGCCCAGTGGTGCAGACCAAGTGACATCAAGGCACACTCCACTTCCTCCATGTGCGTCAGCCAGCCCAGGTCTTTCCTTCCCCTCACTTAGCACTGCAGAAGTTGACAGGAACATGTACTTTCCCAGGCAGCTTTACTAAACCACCATGGTAGTATTCTGAAGTCATCCAAAAAAAAATAGGGAAGAAAAACACAAAAACAAAGAAAGAAGAAGGGGAGCACTTTCTCACACATGTCAAATGCATTGAAGTGTGCCCGACACAAATATATAACCCTGAACAAACATCTGTACTGTTGTCAGGTTGGTAATAATCAGGGAAGGAGCAGGGAAAAAGCAATGGCAGATCCGTGCAAAGCCACACAGGTGTCAGTATGCTGTAAAGAGAGATTAAAACACCTACACCATGTGTTCTTCCGATGCCAATCATAGGTTCTTCTAACCTTTCTAGAAGCAATGAAACTACCCAAGAGCAAAATAGCGATATGCTAATATAACAAGAGTATTACATCACAGGAGTAAAACTCAGATCTTAACTCCTGAGATTCAAATCTGCCCACATCATGTGACTGTACCAATTACAACAGGGAAGGAGGAGGCTCCCTGCCATGGCTGGTAACACAGTTCCTGTTACTCACTGAGAGCTATCCCGGCAGCTCCTACCAAGGCCCACTCTCATCTACCTAGAATGGAAATTTCTTGAGGAGCATGCAGATTTCTAGTACAATAATTATGCTCTAAGTCTTTATCCAACATCCTATCTAGAATACTACCAAGATATTGGACATAAGTTTTCCTTAAAATTTGTTATAGTATCAAGAAATCAGTAAACTGAAGACTTAGTTCATGGGATAGCCCCACAGATTCCACTCTGAGCCAATTTACTCACTTCACACATAAATTTTTTTGTAACACTGATAAGCTATAACTCAACCCACCTCATAGAGTAATTAAAAGCCACTACAGAAGAGCATTTTCAGAATAACTGAGTAAGTCTCTGTAATTGGATAGAATATAGAGCCCTCAGCATTATTTCTTAAAAAAAAAAAAAAATCTTTGCTCTCCCATCTGCTTCTCTTAAAATCCATACTCCTCAAACTTTCATTTAAAAAGCAAAACAAAACCCACTCCTTTTACACCAGTTTATAGCTATGAAAAAAATCAAGAGAAGAAAATTTAGAAGCATGACTTTGAAATTCACAAACATTTAACAGTGAACCAAGCTACCTCCAGAGGGAGGTTGTAAAAAGAAAAGGCCTGGAATCTGCCCCCAAGGTTCTCTCCTATATCTGCAGACAAAAGTCATAAAGGTATGCCAGTGAGTGGAACTCAGACCAAGAGGTGAGAACCCTCAGTGCACCCCCAATGTGGTGCAGCGTCAGGCATGATCTAAAGAAATGCTGAGTTTTCTAAGCAGCTCTCCCTTTCACCTGTTTGAGAAAATTGTCACCAAATGATAAAAACAATAAAATTTGTGTTTTTACCAGTCAATATGAGGGATTTCACACAACCAAACTGCACTCCTCAGAAAGGAGTTATCTACCAAAATTGTGAGGCATGCCTGTTATTGCCAATTCCTCCTGACAGTCTGTTTACTTAGATACCTACAGCCAAGGCCTCGAGCATCCGCTGCCTAACTACTGCTGAAGCTAACCCTACAACTGGGGATGACGAAGGGGATCCACTAAAACTCAAAAGGATGAAAGCCTGTCTTCAACTTCTGGCAACAAAGAATGATGGCAACTGGGAGAGGTATGGTGGGGAAGGTGGGCAGGGACAAACTGAGAGTGGAACTAGTGGTTTCCGGACACAAAGCTGCGTTCAATGTTCACTTTGTGGGAAACACTTGGTTTAAAAGATAAAGGTAGCCAATGTTCCTTTGTGTGTGAGGTGGAATGCTGTAAGTGTACATCAGAATCCAGAGGTAGTGATATAGGAGATAGGCATGGCAAAGCTGGCTGGGAAAATAAGCAGGTCGTGTCAATTACAAGATCACGGGAAAGCACCAAAAAATTATCAGGACCCAGTATGTGGAACTTACAGATTCCCACAAGATGTGGACTGCATATAAAGATGAGATGCTTCCAGGAGCCTGTTACTGTGACTCCTCACAGTAGCCTCCTCTGTGTTCCTAGATGCAGAGTACACTTTTATTTTTGCCTTTATTGTTTCCTCTTTGTTCAGCTCAAGGTCACTTTACAGAGCTAGTTCTTCTCTATCCCTTCAGTCCTCACTTTTTGAATAAACTTTTGGTCTGTTTCTGGCTTGCCTTGTCCAATTCTTTGTTCAAGGCAAGAAGGACCTGAAATGCTTTTGATTGGCAAGTCATTTCTAAAAGAACTACCAGACAACATTTTGGTGGAACCAGCCAGGATATAATAGTAGGGAGCAGAAATAAGTTTCAAACTATTTTGCCAATAAAACTTTTCAATGATTATTTTTTTCCCAAAGCAGATGCTCTACTTAGACACTAGTCGTGCACTTATATAAGTGCTTCTGGCAAGTGCTTCTGTTATCTCTTCCTGCATTAAAAGAAAAACCTCAAAGTTAGCAGTTTAAAGTAATTCATTGAATGTTCCCTCCAAAACTCATGTTGAACTTTGACTGCCACTGTAACAGTATCAAGAGGTAGGAGTTTTAGGGGACAATTATTTCATGATTACTCCACTCTTAAGAATGGATTAATGCTTGTAGACCAGTGAGAACCACTGTGCATGAGCTCTCTGCTCCTTCACCTACAGTGCCCCCACTACAGTGCCCCCAGCATTCATCAGAGCAGACCAGTGGGAACCACTCAGCCATGCAGGTGCCTCTACAGCATACCCGACATGCACTCAGGCCTCCTCGTTGTGCTGGTTACCTGGATCCACACTGCAGAGACACAGGTGGTCATAAAGGCCATTTTACTGAGCTCCAGAAGATAATTGGATCCACACTGCAGAGACACAGGTGGTCATAAAGGCCATTTTACTGAGCTCCAGAAGATAGAATGAAAGTGAACAGCAGCAATAAAGGCACATCAGACCTCTATAGTTGGTATGTTGAAGGGATCACCACCTTCCATCAGAACTTGGACTATCTTCAGGGGAAGGGCAGCTGGAAGCTACATTACAACCTTTCAGAGTTCAACCCTGCAGGAGGTCAGGGACCTCAATTTGGGCCTTGGAGCCAGAAATCAGACTGAATCTCAGGGCTCTGCCATTGGCTAGCTGAGACTAATTGATTTAGTTGTGCACAATGCTGCCCACACTGTCTATTGTGACAGCAGAGATATACCCTGAAAGAGGCTCTTTAAATTTTTTCTTTTCCTCTTATTTTTAATTTTCATTTTTTAAAATTGTGCAGATTCTTCCTTTTTTCTTTCTTCTTTTTCTTCTCAGTCTCTTACTCTCCCACGTTATTCTTCATCTCCCTTTTTGTTCCTGTTCCTGCTCTAATTCAGATTTCTTCTTTCTTTTTCTTTTCTTCTCTCTTTTTCCTTTTCTTGATGGTCATTAGTTTCAAAGGAAAGTGAGTACAATTTATAGCTTCCCTATTACTGTTAAGTTATTCAATTCTTGTCTTTGTTTTTGTACTCTGTCTCTCCCTCTTGTCTTCAACAGTTTCCTAGAGTTTGTGTGATCATCCCGTGTCTTCTGGCTTCAATTGAAACTTTCTCCTATCCTTCTACCTATCTATTCCTCTCCTCCCAACTCCTTAGAAGTCCCCATCCTGAAGGGTAAAGAAGCTATATTGAAAAGTTTATTCACTATAAACATATTTTGGGCTGCTCCTCAATTTTGATTTAATTCACATGGTTAAAGGTTGATAGATTAATAACTACCACAAATGGTCAATTTCTAAGCTGTGTAGGATGCTAATTGTATCAATTGGGCTAATGGGTTGTGATTGATTTAATTAATTGTGCTTTCTGAGATTATGAAAATGAGAGTGTCTATGAGTCATCAGAGACTCAAAACCTAAAAAGCAGCTATATCAGGAAGATCAGAGTACTAACCCAGGAATTAAACCAAGGACGGCCCAACAACAATAGTATAAATGAGAAAACAAGGCATAAATACAGACTTCCAGTTAGCCAATGGCAAATTCTAGGGGAAACAAGGTGGAAAATCTGACAACCACCAGAACACTCTGAACTCAGAGCATAGGAAGTAACAAAACAGATCAATCAGGTTCTAGAAAAATTCAAAACAGAAATAATTTCCCAGATAACTATGAAGATGGTGAGTACAATGAAAGGCATGATTAGAAACTGTAGAACAGAAATTAACAAAAAAAAATTAGATGAGCTCAGGACCATTATAGAAGCTGTGAATTCCCAACATAGGAAAGAAATGGAATCCATGAAACAGATTCAAACAGATATCCAGAAGATTGAAAATTCTACTGAAAGTATTCACAGCAGAATGAATGAATATGAAGGTAGAATTTCAGATATAGAAGATAGAATTGCAGTCAGTGACCATGAAAAGAGAGCTCTCTTAAAAACAGTAAGGGATCATGAGAAATCAATCCAACAACTCTAGATGATGCAAAGAAGAATAACATTAGGCTGATAGGAATCCATGAAGTAGCAGGAAAAAGTACAAATGAATTAAAAAAACTGTTAATGGAATTAATGACAGAAAACTTCCAAAACAGAGGGGAAGAATTTGACATACAGATAAATGAGGTATATAGGACACCAATTAGCCATGATCAAAAAAAAAAAATCTACACCTAGACATATAATAGTCAAGATCCCAGAAACTCAAAAGAAGAACAAATTACTGAAAGCAGTTAGAGAAAAGAAACAAATCACAAAGGAAAGACCATCAATATCACAGCAGACTTTTTAACACAAATCCTCAGGTCAATGAGAGCCTAGAGTGATGTATTTCAAGCCCTAAAAGAAAACAATCTCCAACTTAGACTGATGTATCCCTGCAAAACTCTGAAAATAGATGAGAAAATAAGATACTTCCATGACAAAGAAGACTTGAGAAACTTCATGAATACTAAACTGGCACTACAAACAGCTCTAAACAATATCCTAGAAAAAGACAATGAACGGATGGGCAAATAGGCTGTTTCCAAGATTTAGCTATTACAAACTGTGCCGCTATAAACATGGGTGCACATACTTCTCTGTGATATGATTCTTCCATTGGAAACTGGATAAAGAAGTTGTGGTTTTTCTATAAAATGGAATATTACTCAGCCATAAAGAGCGAGAGAATAGATTCATTCATAGGAAAATGGATACATATTGAAGATATACTCCTAAGTGAAATAAATAAGTCACACATGTGTAAATACCAAATAGTTTCCCTGGTGTGAATATTCTGCAACAATGCATAAGATTCTAATAAGATTACTGACATTTAGAAATTTGAAGAAAGGAGCTAAAGGTGTAGGGAAGGTGTGATGCGTAGGGGAAGAACAAAAAGGGAAAAGAAAAAAATGTGAGAGAATGAAAAGATGAAAATAAAGTGTTTGTAGATGGGGAGAGGAGGAGGGGGTGAAGGGAGGGCAGAGGTAAGGGGAAAAAATGAGAATCAAGACTTGCCATGTAGAGGTACATTATCCCAACAATGAATGTAACTGTACTGTATCCCTAAAATGTACCAATAAACTCAATAAAATTAAAAAAAACACACACAATGAAGGTCACAACACCATGAGGCCCAACAGAGCAAATAAATTAGGCAAGGCAAGAAACTAAAAAATTAAAAACTAAAAATTAAAAAGAGCTAACAACAGAAAAATAGCATGACAATAATAAGTCAATACATATCAATTATAATCACCAATGTCAATGGCCTCAATTCACCAATCAAAAGAATAGACTGGCAGAATGGATTAAGAAGCAAAATCCAACAGTATGTTGTATACAAGAAACACACCTAGTTAAAAAGAAACTCATAGGCTGAAAGTGAAAGGATGGAAACAGTTCTCCATGTGACAGGAGCCCCCAAAAAAGCAGGGGTAGCTATCTTATTCACATACAAAATAAATTTCAAACCAAAACTGATTAAGAGAGATGAAGAAAGCCACTACATCCTTGTAAAGGAAACAATCCAAGAGGAAGAGATGACAATAATAAATATATATGCACCAAATATTAACGCCCCAAACTACATACAACAAATATTAAGGGACATGAAAAACCAAATAAGCACTTATACAATTGTAGTGGGGGACCTCAATATCACACTGTCACAAAGAAATGGATAATCTAGACAAAAACTCAACAATGAAATACTAGAACTGAACCAAACTTTTGAACAAATGAACTTAATAGACATATACAGAGTGTTCCATCCAAAAAAATCAGAATATACATTCTTTTCAGCTACACATGGGTCATTCTCCAAAACAGACTACATACTAGCTCATAGAACATGCTTAAATAAATGCAAAGTAATTGAAGTTATCCCATGTATAGTATCACACCATAGTGCAATTAAGCTGAAGATCAATAGCATATGAAACAGTAAGAACTTCACAAACCCATAGAAATTGAACAACATTCTCCTGAACAATCAATGGGTCACAAAGGAAATTAAAGAAGAAATTAGTCAGTTTTTATGAATAAATGATAATGCCAATACAACATACAGGAATCTATGGGACACAATGAAAGCAGTTCTATGTGGAAAATTCATAACAGTGAATGCCCACATTAGGAAAAGTGAGCTCAAATGAACAACCTAATGATGATTCTTAGGGTCCTAGAAAAAGAAGACCAAGACAAACCCAAAGCTTGTACAAAAGAGGAAATTATAAAGATCAGAGCAGAAATCAATGCAATTGAAACAAAATGAACAATACAAAAAAATCAATGAATTGAGGAGTTGGTTTTTCAAAAGCATAAATACAATCGATAAACCCTTAGCCAACCTTGTCAAAAAAAGGAAAGGCTCAGATCCATGCAATTAGTAATGAAAAAGGTGAAGTCACAACAGATCCAGCACAAATCCGAAGAATCATCAATAACTACTTTGAGAACCTGTATTCTAATGAAATGGAAAACACAGAAGAAATGGACAGATTTCTTGATACTTAAGAACAATATGGCTTCACTGCTGATTTCTACAAGACATTAGAGAAGAACTACTGCCACTCCTCTTTAAACATTTCAATGAAATTGAAAGGCAAGCAATACTTCCAAATTCATTCCTGGAAGCAAGTATCACTTTGATTCCAAAACCAGGGAAAGACCCAACCAAAAAAAGAGAACTACAGGCCAATCCCCTTAATGAACATAGATGCAAAAATCCTCAATAAGATACTGGCAAACAGAATACAGAGGGTCATCAAGAAGATCATACAACCTGACCAAGTTGGATTTATCTCAGGGATGCAAGGATGGTTCAACATACACAAATTAATAAATGTAATACACTATAATAACAGAGTCAAGGACAAAAACCATATGATCATCTCAATAGATGCAGAAAAAGCAGTCGAAAAAATTCTACACTCATTCCTTATTTTTAAAAAAACTATAGAAAATTGGAATACATGATCTTTATCTCAATTTGATAAATGCTATCTATGAAAAACCAACGGCCAACATCATACGAAATGGCCAAAAACTAAAAACCTTCATGCTAAAATCAGGAACAAGACAAGAATGTCCACTATCACCACTCCTGTTCAAGATAGTTCTGGAAGCATTAGCCATAGCAATTAGATGTGAGAAAGAAATTAAAGCAATAAAGATAGGAAAGGAAGAAGTTAAACTATCATTATTTGTTGATGATATGATAGTCTACATAGAAACCAAAAAAAATTCTGCCAAAAGACTTCTAGACTTAATTGACACTTTCAGCAGAGTAGCTGGATACACTAAAAAATCAATAGCCTTCTTGCACACATTAAAAAAGACTCACTGAGAGGGAAATTAGGGAAATAATTCCTTTCGCCACAGCATCCAAAAAATAAAGTATCCAGAAATCAGTCTAATGAATAAAGCAAAAGATCTCTACACTGAAAAATACAGCACTCTGAAAAAAAGAGATAGAAGAGGATATAATAAAATGGAAAGATATCCCCTGCTCCTGGCGAGGGAGAATCAACATAGTGAAAATGTCCACATAGCTGGCTGTTCTTGCCAGCTGGTACCTGAGAGCTCATCTTAAGTTGTTGACTAGAATGCCTTTGCTGTCTGTCCATGCAATTTGGGCTTCTTTATAGCATGGTTCTGCACAGTAACTTGACTTCTTATGTGATAGATAGCTCATGGCTCCAAGATGATAGTTTAGAACTACCTGACTTCTTAAAAGATAGGGCCAGACTGGCATAAAATAAATTACACCACAGTCTAGTAGATATCACTAAGGTCAGCCCAGATCCCAGGGAAAGAGATTAGACTCCACCTCATAATGGGAAGAAAAACAAAGAATTTTTAGTCATATTTAATGTAATACAGAAGTCTTCTCCAAGGAAGATCTACATTGAAAACTTAACTATGAGAAGTAGTCAGCAATAAAAATAATAATGAAAAGCATTATCCACTGCTAGAAGCCTAGTCACACTGCTGAGCATCTCTCTAGTCTTAGGATTATATAATTTACATCAATCACATATTATTTGCCCATTTCAACAGCAAGAGAAATTTTTTTTATTGAGTTTATTGGTACATTTAGGGATACAGTACAGTTACATTCATTGTTGGGATCATGTACCTTTACATGGCAAGTCTTGATTCTCATTTTTTCCCCTTACCTCTGCCCTCCCTTCATCCCCTCCTCCCCTCCCCATCTACAAACACTTTATTTTCATCTTTTCATTCTCTCATATTTTTTTCTTTTCCCTTTTTGTTCTTCCCCTACGTATCACACCTTCCCTACACCTTTAGCTCCTTTCCTCCCATTTCTAAATGTCAGTAATCTTATTAGAATCTTATGCATTGTTGCAGAATATTCACACCAGGGAAACTATTTGGTATTTACACATGTGGGACTTATTTATTTCACTTAGGAGTATATCTTCAATATGTATCCATTTTCCTATGAATGAATCTATTCTCTCGCTCTTTATGGCTGAGTAATATTCCATTTTATAGAAAA
>NW_022900916.1:25716398-25758605 GCF_012274545.1 Fukomys damarensis | reverse complement strand
GAATGAAAAATTGCTTTAATTTCTTTCTCTTGTCTAATTGCTGTGGCTAATGTTTCCAGAACTATATTGAACTAGTTTTCTAGATACTAGATTTCTAGATACTAGAACTAGATTTCTAGATACTTATGAATTACCAAAGTTGAACGAAGAAGATAAAAACATTTTAAACACCCCAATCACCATCAGTGAAATTGAAAATGTAATTAAAAACTTACCAACAAAGAAAAGCCCAGGCCCTGATGGATTCACTGCTGAATTCTACAAGACATTTAGAGAAGAACTACTACCATTACTCTTCAAACTTTTCAATGAAATTGAAAGAGAAGCTATACTTCCAAATTCATTCCTGGAAGCAAGTATCACTCTGATTCCCAAACCAGAAAAAGATACAACCAAAAAGGAGAACTACAGACCAATCTCCTTAATGAATATAGATGCAAAAATCCTTAATAAGATACTGGCAAACAGAATACAGAGGATTATTAAGAAGATCATCCATCATGACCAAGTCGGATTTATTCCAGAGATGCAAGGGTGGTTCAACATACAAAAGTCAGTGAATGTAATACATTATATTAACAAAGTCAACGACAAAAACCATATGATCCTTTCAATAGATGCAGAAAAAGCATTTGATAAAATTCAACACCCATTCATGATAAAAACCCTGCAAAAAATTGGAATAGATGGTCTATACCTCAATTTAATAAAGGCTATTTATGAAAAACCATCAGCCAACATCATATTGAATGGCCAAAAACTGAAAACCTTCATGTTAAAATCAGGAACAAGACAAGGATGCCCACTATCACCACTTTTCTTCAATATAGTTCTGGAAACATTAGCAAGAAAAATTTTGATTACATATAGCTTACTCCTACCATAAATAATGCTACAATGAGCATCTTTATCCACTTATGGGCCTACTGAGATTTTTCTTCAGATTAATATATAATCAGAAACAACACTACTGGGTCATGAGAGATGCAGATACTTCACTTGGCTGATTTCTGCCAGACTGCACTGCAGAATGCATTCACAAGTTTGTACAACTGCAATTGCAGCAGTAAATAAAGATTGCTGTAGCTCCATACCCTACCCAAGGTTAGCTTTACCAACTTTCTAGGATAGCGGGTTTTCTTTGCATTTGCCTAAATATTAATGATTTATGTGCGTTGCCCAAGAAGCATTTTAGTCTCTTGGAGTTCAACTTCTAAGAACTGTATGCTTTTGCCCACTTTACCACTAAAAAATTTAAACATTTTCTTTTTTCATATTAATATCCAAAATTCTTTGTTTCAGATATTAATTTCTTGTCAGCTCTGGGTGTGGTAAATACTCTCTCCAAATTTGTCATTTGTTTACATTGTTCATGGTTTCCTCCTTAGAACAGAAATACTTATTCTTAAATATGATCAAATCTATGTATTTCTTGCCTTCGAGACCACCTTCTGGAAATTTAAGAATTCCTTCTCCAACCTGTGGCTCATAAAGTTATAACCTATATTATCTTTATAGTTTCAACCTTTACTTGAAGTTGGAGAAATCTGGAGTCCAAATATATGGTGTTAATTGGGATTCAGTTTTATTTCTTCCATACAGTAAGCCAAGCTCCCTAACGTGATTTAACAATCAACCATATTGACTTTGTTGTAATTCTTTTACTTTCTACTCTCTTCTGTTATTTTACCTTATATTTTTGCATTTCAACTTTATCTGCTTTCTGTTTCCTTTGATCAAAGTTACCATATCCATTTTCTAATTCTTTGAAGATAATGGCTTTTTGTTTTGTTAATGTGTATTTTTATTATTGTTGTTATTCTCTTGTTCATTGTTTCATTTTTGGTTTGAAAGTTCTGCTCTTTTTTAAAAATTCTTAAAGTATTAGCTTAGATCATTTTAATATTTTTCTTCCTGATAAAGGACGCTTAAAATTATAAATGTCTCTAAACATATTGCTTTGGTCATGTTCTACAAATGTTAACATGTATTTTGATTGTTATTCAGTTTTAACTATTCTTTAATTTTTCTTATAAATTCTTTTGAATCAAAGTGCTATTTGGTAGTGAATTGTTTACTTACCAGTTGTAGGAAATATTTTTCAGTAAGTTTTTCTTCTGGATTCTATTCTCTTACTTTATAATACTGACTCATGGGACTTAAGGTTTTCTGTGGCCTAGTCCACATTCAATATTTTCTGTGAATTCAAAAGGGATAGGTTTTCTCTATTTTGAAAGTGTCAATAATAAGTTTGAGCTTACTATTTATATTATTTAGATCTTGTATATCACTGCTATGTCTATTGTGGAAAACACACTACTGGAGGTTCTATTTTTTATCTTAGAATATGTATTTATTTCCTGTGATTTCTGCAACAAATCACCATAAGTTTTAGTGCCTTAAAATTCTCTCTCTCTCCCCTCTCTCCACATTGACTTCTTTCCTTCTGAGTATATTAAAACTCCCTCTACCTCTCTTTTTGTTGTTGTTATTTTGGTACCAAAACTTGGACCCTTGTGCCTGCGAAGCAGGCACCAGAACCACTGAGCTAAATCCCCAGCCCCTCAACCTCAGTCTTACTTAGAAGGACACATGATAGCACTTAGGACCCACCTTAATGATTTATGATAATTTGTCCATCTCACCCTCTTTAACTTAACCACATCTGTAGTCTTGTGTTTTATTTTGGGTGTTTTGTTTTTGCTTTTTTAGGTTTGGGGCCAAAGGGGGCATATAACATTCTTAGGACCCAGGAGAGATGGGCATCTCTTTCAGCCTACTACAATGATTGTAACCCATGCACTTATTTTAATTACCATCACTTAAGGCTAATTTCTGATATTTCACTTCATGATTCTCATTTACAATCCTGTAATTATACTTTATTTATATTTTCAATTTACTATATTTTTCTGCTTCCTAGTGGATAGATCAAATTTTCTTTGCTAATATAATATTTACAAGTGCTATTTACATTCTTACAGAGATCACCTTCCAATCTCTTACCATTAGAATTACTAAGAATTTGTAGCCTCAAGAACAGGTTGGCCCTAAAGCACAATTTTAGCCTCTAATCTCCAGAAGCACTACCTGCAGGAGCCTCTACTTCCCTTCTCTTCTCTCCTCTAGACACCAGCAATATAACTGGGACACTAATGTCCCACATCTTCAAGTGAGTAAACTGAGGATTGAGAGAGGTTAAAAAGAAGGGGGCTAAAGGTGTAGGGAAAGTGGGAAGGGTAGGGAAAAGGTAATAAGGGGAAAAATATATGAGAAAATGAAAAAGTGGAAATAAAGTGTTTGTAAATGGGGAGGGGAGTGGGGTGAAGGGAGGGCAGGGACAAGGGGAAAAAAGGATAACCAAGACCTGTCATGTAAAGGTACAAGATCCCAATGATGAATGTAACTGTACTGTATACCTAAAAGGTACCAATAAACTCAATGAGAGAAAAAAAAAGAACTCACCCTAAATCACAGAGTTAGTAAGCAGTAGCACTCGATCTCCAACTACTCAAAGCACTGAGTCATTTTCAGCCTTACATTTTGTTGTGACAACATGATATGGGATACAAAGTGTGAGTTGCTTACCTCTTGTATAAATGTAACTGGTTTGCAAATAAAAATGTACACTCTATTCAAAGATGACTGAAGCAATCTGCCTAGCTTTTCTAAAATTGTACTATTCAGTGGAGATGCTAAAATTTTTTGCAATCAAAAGGCTGGAATTCTATCTTAGTTCTGCCACTTTCTGGAGAACTAAATTTTAGATACTTCATATAAACTCTCTAAGCTTCATTTTTCTTATCTTTAAAATGAAGAAAATGACATTATCTACCTCACAGTTTTTATGAATGCATACTTATGGATATGACTTGAAAACTTATATATCTATTTAAAAGTGACTGATTATAAAATGAAGCATCAAAGGTCTACATGGGAGATTTTGATACACTGGAAGTATTGTCAGATTCACAATCAGAAAGGAAAACATGAGTTCTAAGTTTAATTTTGTTTTGTTTTCCTTATCAGTCAAATAAAGAAACTTAACTAAATGATGTCTAAGGCCCCTCTGAGCTCTCAACCTCTTTGAGTATATTCACACAAACTATATAGAATTGGAGTCAGCACTATAGTGTTCATTCTGTTTCAGTGCTACCCACGAAGAGAAAATTTATGGCAATGAGTAAGACCAGTGAAAGGCTGTGTTTTTGTCATGTTTTCCTTGACATCAGAATAATGGCCACAGTGAGATTTTATATTAAACTTTATTGTCAGGGTGCTGCCTATTGATCAGAGAACAGCTCCAGGGGAAAGCACTGAGATTATATAAGTTGAAATATTACCTTGTAGCTCAGCCAAACAAGCAAAGTGGGAGCATCTTACTCAAGTATTCACTGGAGCGGACTCCTAGTGCCCCTGTTCACATGGGCTGTAATAAAACTCAACTATCAAGAACCTTAATTATGATCTCAAACTGGATAGAGAGACAGATGCACTATTTCAACATAATTTAGTTGTAAAAAAATAAAACCTCTATCCTTTTATAATACCAACAACTCTTTGTGAGGGAACATTCAAAGGAATAGGTCATTCATGTGAGATTCAGATTAATGTAGGAGGAAGTGAGTTTTTATGATTATTACAAGGAAACATAAATATAAAGGGTTCAGAAATACTACTCTAAAGAGATAAAATAAGCTATTCTTTAAATGTCTTAATTTGATTAGGCTTTGATCAACAGCAGATTTAAAATTGTGAAAAAGAGCACATATGCATACAATACTCACAAGGGGCACCCCAAACCACAGTTTTGTCTCAGAAACTCTTGAATCAGCTCATGAGAACATGAATCAAGGCCGTGATTACTAACAATGTCCCCATCAGAAATTCAGGAGTTCCCCCACATATTTGTTATTTCCTGTGTTGGAAAATTATTTTTAATGTTCCCTTCCTTTCGATGTTCAGATCAAATCACACTGGTCCCTGTATAAAGGCCATTTGCAAACATCAAATTTCCATGTATATTCTCCAGATACCTGTACCTTGTTCTTCAAGCTGCCGCTTGCCATATTATAGTATAATCAGGCAACTGACTACTTTGCTCTTGTGCCCTTTGATGGCAATAATTTACTGCTATCTAAAGGTAATGGTAATTATTTTTAGACTAGTGTTTACATCCTATTTTCAGTCACATTGAACAGCTAGTTATTTCTCTAAGACAAAATGATGCCACCCTTTGTTTTCCATCCCATATTATGCTTTGAATTTTGAATAGACCACACTGATTTCACAATGTTTTGGACAATATATTGTCAAGGTTCAGGGCCTCATTGCGACTACTGCTTATCAAGCACATTCCTCACACCTGCCTAGAGAGGAATTGTCATATGGAGATTTAGCTGACAGTTGAGAAAATGCCTTTACCAAGCCAACACTGCCCTAAGCACTTGCACAATCATGGATCAACATACTGACAGGTGGTTTGGTGACGAACTTAGTACAGCCTAATCCAAGTGAGTGGACGTCCTTTTTCAGTGCCTTTATATCCCCAGAATTTTGGGTGAAATTTGGAAAATCCAAATAAAATCAGTGGATTATATCAATGTCAATACCCTGGTTGTGATATTACTCTACATTTGTACAAGTTATTAACACTGGAAGAAACTGGATAAAGGGGACACAAGGTTTCTCTGTATTATTTCTTATAAATGCATATGGATTATCTAACTAAAATCCATTTCCTACATGATTATTTACATGGTAATGGTTGTATTGTGCTTGTTCATGCACATAGATGAGACAATCCTTCATCTCCTGAACATCTGTCTCTGGATGTTTTCATCACTAGAAGTTCTTTCTCATTTATTCCTATTTCCTTGTCCTGGTACTAGCTCAATCTCCTTTCTTTAATTGGCAACATTCAGGGTGATAAATGTATATCTGGATATATACTTTGGTAGATGAGTTAACCATTGTATTATGACTTAGTTTTTGCAAAGATTAATTTTGGTATTGTTTGTTACTTTACTACCATTTTAAATTCTATAAATGACACTGCTTTCTTAAATAATGTTCTTAGATGTATAGGATATGTGTGTGTTATCCTGTGTCTCTTATCTAATTATTTAAGTTTTGTTTATTAATCTCACTTTTAATTTATTTTGTCATTTATTGAGTTTTACTGCATTGCTTTTGGGGAGTATCAAAGCTGTTACTTGTAATTTTTCTGTATTTTGGCTCGAGTCTTCTTTGAAATCATGCTATCATCTACCGTTTTACCAGATGTCTACATTTATATTTTCTAAAATATGTTTATATTTTTAAACTCATATTTGTTTAAAAGCAAGCCTATTATTATTATCATTCACCTCCTCCCTTGCCAAAATTGGCATAAACTGGTTTTCCTTTCTGTTTCCTCTGGGCACTAGTTCAGCTGCTGTGACCTTTAAGCTGAAGAGATAAAGGTGTTTTCTCAATCAATTCAGCACACCTCGTGGCATGAACAGACATCTGAGGCTGTGTGCAGTCAAAAATCACAAACTTCTCTCTTTTCTGTTGAAACCACTGTACAGGATTAGCTTTCCCAAGTTTTGTGGGCTGTGTACTATGTAGTAGAAGAAAAACTGTTTCTGTGCTAATAACACTTATGATTCTAGACCAAGTAATTCTCCAATTCTCTAACAACCCCAACTGGGTATCTTAAAATTTAATGTAGTTCTGACACTACCTAGAGTTAGGGCAGACTCCACAGGCTAAGGATTCAGTCTCACAAGACTGTTCCCACATCAGAGTAGCTGCAAGTGTTGGGTGCCCAGGGTACCCACACACAGAGTTCTATCCAACATGACTACAAACTGGAGCTTCCTACAACTCCTGCCTCAGGTCCAATAACTTGCTGTAATAGTTCACAGAACTCAGGAAATGATATATTTGTATTTATCAATTTACTATAAAGTACTTTAAAGAGGATAAAATTAAACGCCCAGGCGAAGAGCTATACAAGTGAAGGTCTGGAATGGTCCAAAGAGCAAAGGCTCTTTCTATGGACTTGGAGTTGCCATTCTCCCAGTAAGTTAATTCACTCACTAAAAATCATATAGTTCAAGGATTTTTATGGTTGTCTTTTCACATAGGCATGAGGATTACTAACTCAACCCCTTCAAAGAGAATGGGAGTGGGGCTGAAAGTCCCAAATTTCTAATCGTAGGTTTATTTTTCTGATGACTATCCCCATCCCAAAGCTACCTGAAGTCTACCAAGAGTTACCTATTAGAATAAAAGATGCTCTTATCATTCAGAAAATTCCAAGAGATTTAGGAGCTTCGGTAAAATACTCCTATCCTATATATACATCACTTTAAAAATTACAAGTTTTACGAGCTGTTTTTCAGGAATGGGAGTCAAAGGGGACCAAATATATATTTTCCATTATATCACTATTGGTGGCAGGGTGCAGCATGGCTCAAGATAAACTTCCCACTTTGGAATTATCTGACCACACTACTGAGAAATCATTTTACAGAATAGCCCTGCAGGCTGTGAGTAGAGTTATCCCTCTGTGTCTACAAGGGAATGGTTCCAAAACACCTTGTGGATACCAAAATCTACAAATATGCACGTCCTTTATATTAAAAAGTATATAGCATATGTATATAATATATGCAACCCTCTCATATATTTTTTTATTTTAAATTGAATTTATTGGTACATTCTAGGTAGACAGTACAGTTACATTCATTACTGGGATCTTGTACCTTTACATGACAGGTCTTGGTTCTCATTTTTACCCCTTGTCCCCACCCTCCCTTCACCCCCTCCTCCCGTCCCCACCTTCAAACACTTTAATTCCATTTTTACATTTTCTCATATTTTTTTCCTTTTCCCTTGTTCCCCTTTCCCTATCCTTCTCACTGTCCCTGCACCTTTGGTCCCTTTCTTCCTATTTCACATTGCTAATTGCCCCATTAGGATCTTGAGTACTATTTTAGTTTTTCACACCAGAGAAACTATTCAGTATTTGCACATGTGTGACTTATTTATTTCACTTAGGAGTATATCCTCAAAATGCCTCTCATATATTTTAAACCATCTCTAGATTACTCTTAATACCTAACACAATGTAAATGCTAGACAAATAGTTGTTCACTGTACTGTTTATGAATAATGATAAGGTAAAAGGTCTGTGTATCTTTAGTACAAATGCAGTTTTTAAAATATTCAGGTCATGGTTGGTTAAATTCTCAGATACAGAACATGCAGTTATGAAGGACTGACTGTACACTGTTTTATAAAGTTATATATATTTTCTAAACAAAGCCACTTTTCCTGTTGTTTGCCAACATCTGTAAAAAATAGCCCTGCATAGTTTTATCATTTTCTACTTTACCACAGACAAGCAAAATGAGGACAAAATTCCTAGAGAAGCAAACAAAGCTCTCTTAACCAAGCCAAACTCTTTTCTGATTCCAAGTCTTCCTACATTGTGCTCTCTTTCTAAATGCTGGTCTCCAGATTTTCTCCTTGCTAATTCCTACTGGTCCTTCAGTGAGGAGCTTAAATATCTTGGCTTTAGAGATATATTTATCAAATATTCAATGGAATTTAAATTTCTCTTTTTATTCCCCATCAGATGTCTCTGTTCTTTTCCTTCTTAGAATGTATCAGCTTATAATCATACTATTTATCTGGGCCTATTTGTTTAATGTCTGTCTGTCCCAATAGCCCGTAAGTTCTATGAGAGTATGGATCATATCTATTAATTCAGCACTGTCTACCTAATGCTTGTCACAATATTAAACACTCAGCAAATAATTACAAAATGAATGAACAGATAAGCTAAAGAAAAAAGAGATTCTATTGTGTTTGGTTTCTTCTGCATTTCCCTATTCCTAAAGTCCCAAGGGGAACTACCAGATGCTCAGTATTATTATTCCTATTTCTTCTGAACTTTTGGGATGAAATATCCTCAAAATTTAGGGGCTGTTTGTATTTGATAATGAGCTTTGATACTGAAGCCAAATAAAGCACTGTCTTTAGAAAAGGCAAGCTGTATAAAGTAGTATAAACAGCGAATTCTTATCCAAAAATTTAGATATAGATTAGCCAAATGTGGTTGGCAACTTATTTAAATAAACTTAGTTTTTATATGCACAATTGTGGAAAATAATGTGGGTGATTTGCATCTTTGTTGTAAGTATAAAATGAAATAAAAAATACTAAATTCCCAGTACTAGAATAATTCATCTCATGTACAGTGCAGATCAATGGACAGTGGTTTCCTGGAAAAGTATCTAGGTTCAGTAAAAGACAGCCATGATTGACTAGTAATGTCTGCCAAGAGCAAAGAAAAGAGGGTAGTAGGAATGTGCCCTGTATTTACTGAGGGCTAGTAAATGGCAGACATTTAATCATTGTTACCTGTTATTGTTCTTCATTTCTATAAACTCTAAATAAATCTGAAATAAAAAGAACTACATAAAACATCTCAAACATAAAGCAAAAAAAAAAAAAAAACCCTAATAATAGAGAACTTGTTAACATTAGGCCAGAAGGAAAATATGATTTTTAGAAGCTGCATAGAACTACTGTGCATCTAGTGGTAGATTCTAACAATTGGAAATAATAGAAGTCCAGGTATAATTCAGCACAAGATCTATGTGTCCTGAGAGTCACCTCTGTCACACTGTGGAATGATACAAGTGACTCACGATTGTTAGCACCCCTGTCACAAACAGCATCAATCTGGACAGCTGTCCCGTGACAAATAGAGCACGAAACTCCATGTGTTTAAAGGACTCTGCTTCTATGAAAATAATTGATGGGTTTTCATAAGTGGGTTAGTAAGTAGTACACTTGAACTTGGCACAAGTGTTTCCATCAAGCATAGTACTGATCAGCTAAATAAGGTCAGGAGGAAAGATACCACTTTGAAACAAACATTCAGCCCCTGCAACAAAGAGCAGCTTAACACAAAGCTAGCTTGGAGAGTAAAAGCAGCTCATTTGGAGCCACAGAAAAACACAAAATAACTGACACTATTTTCAGAAGTCATCTAGAGTCTTCTCCAAAGGACCTGAATGAATTGTACCAAATTTCAGTGTGTTAAAATATTCTGATTTTTGTAATTACTATTTCTAGATATGTGAAATAAACTCAGTGTGAAAGGGGGAAACTTGTATTTTTCTCTCCTAAATCTATCTAAGCACTTCCAAGGGTTAATTGCTAGGAAACTGTGCTGTGACTTTAATGAGAACAATCATTTGGTTGTTTTGTTCTCCCAGTGCACACCTACAGTCAACCCACCCGTTGTACTCAACAGACCCTGGCATCCTTCCCCGTGCCAGCACCACCCCCCAGGGAAGCTATTTTGGTAACTGTATTCTGGCCCTTGGCCACAATTTGACCACCACAATTTAGTGCTATTTGTACTATTGTCATAATGTCAAAGATAAGGAGGAACACGAGGGACAGTGAATGTCATTCCTGAAACGTTCTTTACCCCCATTTGATGAGTATGTGAGGGACCCATTCAGAAGGATATGCAGGGCTATCACCATACCAAAGATCTATCCATAAATGACTGAGTAGAGCCTAAATACAAGTTACCCAATGTTAATGCTATATTCCTTCTTCCTCCACTCCTACCTTAATTGAGTTTAAAACAGCAGAACAGCCTCAGGCTTACAGAGGAGCCACCTACATTTCCAGTCCCAGTTCTGCCACTGTCTAGACTGTGTCAGGCAGTCACTTTATCTCTCTGGTTAATGAAAAGGTTAGGACAAGGCAATCTCTGATGTCCCTTCCAAGTCAGACACTCTCTATTCTATGAAGATTGATCCACATCTCCTGTTTGCTCCTTAACCTTTCAAGAGAATTTCTAGCTTCCAGATGCTGGTTGCCATATGAGTTTCCTGCTGATTGTGGTCTTTAAAAAACCCTGTATGGATCCCTTGGAAGGAACAACCAGGAAATTTTTTCCTTAAACTTACCTCCCAAGAACCAAGCCAGTTTGCTCATGAGCCTCAGGAGCCTGCACATCATCTTATAGAGAGCATTTGATGACACCTGACCTGTGGCACCATCTCTGAGTTCTCTGATTTGTACCCACACACAGATAACAGGCTTCCCATTAGGAATGCCTTTTGAGTTTCTATAATACATAGAGATGCTGTTTTGTTACATAGGGTCATTTGGAAAATCTTCCTATGCTTCATTTGGCACTGCTGGAGGACTCCTTTATGAACTTTAAGTGGTTTCTTTCATGCCATCCATAAAACATCAGTGCAGTAACTTAAGTTCCAAATAAGGCTTGCACAGGATGCACAATCCTACATTCATCATAGGTCTTTTTCAAATGGACCTACCACAGTAAGGGATCCTTGCATGGAGAGTCGAGGTACTTTGTAGTGTCAGGTTAGTAGCATCACGGGTACTTTGAAATAAGCTCACAACACATGAAACAGGTCTTCTGACCGCAAACTCAACAGACCTCAAAACAGCCTTTTATTTTCTTTTGAAAATATACTGAGTTCACTTTTATTCCAAGATGGAGAGAGAATTCTGTTGTTAGCTACTGGTACTTAGGAGAGGATTTCCACTCTCAACTGTGCTCCAATTTTGTAAGTTGCTTAAAATTTGATGCCATTCTTATCCCCAGAAAGTTGGTACACATTAAAATACTTTAGCTTCCAATACCCAAATGCCCCGTGAGTATATAACATTGGACCTCTGCTCCTGCCCACATGCATAAGAAAGACAGTCAGCCCCGAGGGAAGTAGCTCTCACCAATTTCACTTCCAATGACCTAGGTGCCTGAAAGCATGAAAGTTCCAGGCCACAGCAGCAGTAGTTCCACAGATATGGCCAGACAAGCCAGGGCAAGTTCCAGTATATCATGTACTTTCGAAACTATGTCCCGCCTCACAAGCTCAAGGTCCTGAGTTCAATCCCCAGTACCAAAATATAAAAATTAAGTTTAAAAAAATGTTTTCCCAGCCAAAAGGCTGTGCTGGCTGAATCTTAACATCGTCATACCGAAGTAAATAACCATAATTCTTCTGTTGATTGTATGTGCTTGTTTTTTCTATTTCTTCTCTTATAGGATCTCTGTGGAAAGAAGTAGCTTCTGACAGGAGTGAAAGGATTTATGATCATAACCACCATCTTGGGAAAATACTTCCAATGACAGTTTTTAAGCTAGGTATTGCATTGATCCACCTTTTTCTGATGATTCTTAGATCTTTCTCTCTCAATTTCAACTTTCTGCTGTCTCTAGATCCTTCTCCTGTCTGCTAATTGGGCATTGCTAGATGTCATTTAGTAACATCAAAATCAAAATCTCCCCTTCTAAAATGACCCTACCCTCTGTCCTCTTCACCTTGGAGTACAGCACCATAGGTAGAAATATCAGTGGATTCCCCCACTCTTTTGCCTTCACATCCAGTGAATCTTTAAATCTGTGTCTAGTCAGACTGCTCACCCATCCATCCCTTCTGCTGCTGCATTCTTCCAAATCACGTTCTTGCCTCCGACACAATCTTCCTACTTCTGAGCTCATCTCTATCCATTTTGGAAATGCAGATATAATCACGCACTCTTCTGCTGGAAAACCCTCACTGGCAGTCCACTGCTAACAGACTTAGACGTGGGTTTTGCTCATAGTGATCATGTCCAGTGCTGGTTCTTTGTCTCATCTCCTTCTCTCATAAATCACTGTATGCCTAGAAGGTACTCAATAAATGTAACAACTTACCTTGGCCTACCTCTAACAAACAAGAGCACATCTAGAGTTAGGATCCCAAGGTGGATCCAAGAGTTTTTACAGGTGCTTGGTTTTAAAGCCCAGGATGGAATGTTGTAAATCTTTTCTCCCACCCGTTGCCACTGGCTGGTCTATTTAGTCAGTTTTGTGCCTAAGGTCTTCATGTTCTTATCCTAAAGGAAGTCTCCTGCTGAGGAGAAGAAGAAATAGAGCTGGGGTTGGAAGTTTCCTGACTGTGACGGGGTAGAAAGCTGTTATTACTGCATGTGCTAACCAAGAATGCAAATCCTGCTGCCTTGAATATTCAACAACAAAGTACAGGTTTGCTTCTAAATTATTTTCTAATGTTAACCTTAGGTAGCTCTCCACCCCACTTGTCTTTCCATCTAACCATTTCCTGTATTTCTGCTCTGAACTCAAAAAGTATATCTGGCATTAACCTACACAAGTATATTAAGAAACCCATTGTGTAAATGTTGACATTGGAATAAGGGGTTATTAGAAAGAAGGGTATACATTTCAAGGCCCCAGACAGAGCACACAATAGAAGCATTTTTCCTTCTCTGGAAAAAGCATATCCTACAAACCATAGGCTAACAAAATCCCACAGTGTTCTCTCTGAATTAGAGGCTCTCATATAGCTGATTTGGAGGCGGATCTTGGGGATGCAGAGTTAACCTTTCAGTCTCCCCCATTTGTGAACATGCTTACTATTAGCTCCTTTAAAAACTACAGTGGAGGGCCATGGATTTGGCTCAGTGGTTCCACTGCCTGCCTTGCAAGCACAAGGGCCCGAGTTCGACCCCAGTAACACACACACACACAAAAAAAAAAAAAAAAAACTACAGTGGAGGCTGAGCTCACAGGCAGCCCATGTGAACATGCACATCACCAGTCCTAACAGGGTCCATTTGCTAATTACACATAGCTACTATTCCGTTTCATTAGAATTTGAACTACAGAGCCAAAACTCAAGCCATTAGTCATTTGAGAATATAAATGGAATTTCATGTTCCTATGACTGATTGGTCTTAATTTATGGAAAAATAAGGACTCTGTGAGGACAAACAACAGGAATCAAATATATATCCTCGCCAAGGCTCATAAAATGAGATGTAATTGGCCTGGGGCTCTGCTCTTTTAGTACTCGAAGCAATATTAATATCTTTAGGAAACTAAAAGCTTCTTCGTAAACCTGTTTGGGCTTAATTGATGATCTCAAGGTCAAAGCCAATATATTTATGTTTCATTTTCTCTTTTACAGAGCACACAATAGTGCAGGCTCACACATATATCAAATACCAAATATAAAAGCCACATGTAAGTAACATCCTAATGCATTAGCAGCTGAAGGCAGGCTCAGACACCACCTCCTGACACGTCTCTCTCCACTGTATGTATCTTGTTGTGTGCTGTGGTTTAAAATAAATGCCTCCCAAAGGCCCATGTGTTAAAGTTTGTTCCCCAGTGTGGTGCGATTGGAAGATAGTGGAACCTTTACAATGTAGGGCCTAGTGGAAGGTCTTTATGATCATTAGAGGCATGGCAATGATGGAACTATTTAGACTCTAGTTCCTTCCCCTCTCTCTCTTTCACTTCAAGCCTTAAGGTGAGAGGTTCCTCTACACACTTCCATCATGATATTCTGCCTCACCACCAGTGCAAAAGCAACATGCCATCTTACCATGGACTTAAAGATCCAAAACGGTGAGCCATCCTGTAATCCCAGCACTTGGGAGGCTGAGGCAGAGGAGGATCGCTGTGAGTTCGAGACCAGCCTGGGCTACATAGTGAGCTCCAGGTCAGTCTCAGCTACATAGTGAGACCCTGTCTCAAAAAAAAAAAAAAAATGGTGAGCTAAGATAAATCTATACCTTTTAAAGTTGATTTTCTCTGGTGTTTTTTATAGTAATGTAAAGGTGATTAGCACAACGAGATGATCTATCAAGTTATACCTGACAATTCAATCTACTCCTTTCTTCTAAGAATTTGACTCTTGTATGCCCATATATATATGGGTAAATGGTTGAATCATTCACCCAACAGCACAGCCCTGAAGGCATTACATCTATTCCTTCCACCTGGATCTCCAGAGCATTCTGGCTCCAACTTTCTGAGCCTGGCTCTTCAGTTTTCCCTTTACTTCCTCCCACATTCAATATGGTCCCTTTTTGTTTAAGTCAACTATGGCCCATTTCTACTGCTTGCAACCAAACTCTAACACACTATTTCATTTCTCAATTGTTACCAGTTCCCTACCTGAATGAGACCTGGGCTATCCTTCTAAGGGAGACCCCCACTTGTTAACAGATCTAACATTTTTTTAAATTTTTCTTTTTTAATATATATATTTACTTATTTTTTCCCATTAAGTGTATTGGTACATTTAAAGCAACAATACAGTTACATTTATCATTGGGATCTTGTACCTTTACATGATATGTCTTGGTCCTTTTTTTTTTTGTAATGGGTATTGAGCCTAGGACCTTAACACTGAGCTACATCCTCGGTCCTTTTTTACTTTTTTATTTGGGGACAAGGTCTTGCTAATTTGCTAAATTGCCCATGCTGGGCACAAATTTGTAAACCTCTTGCCTCAGCCTCCCAGAGAGCTGGGCTTGTTTTTAAGACTTTTTAATACCTTCTTTTTAAAGGCTACCAATATTCCACTGCACATAAGCATGCGCTGCTAGCTCTAAAATTCTTTAATTTTATTCTGTGATTAAGTGGTTCCCTGATTCTCCCTATGTCTATGACTTCTATCCCCAGCTATACAGGCAAGATTTCTCTGCTTATTCTTCAGGCCACAGAATGCTAACCAAGCAGATTCCATCCATTTGCTATTCATTTTCTCTAACCCCCAGCCAACTCTCCATAGGAGCTACTTTAGGATTTCTCCTTTCTCCAAACACCCTTTTATTGTACAAATGGATGGCCTTATTTTTCATTTATGTAATAATATTGAGGTGATTCATCATCTGAACCGTAATCCTTTAGTTCATCTTTTCTTCAACCTGTCTCTATCTCATTCTTCCTCCACTCTTTTCCCTTTTATTGGCTCAACAATACCTCTTCCCTAGAATGTACAGAACAGCTCAAAAAACTATTATCTTTCTTTTTAAAAATCAGTAGTCTTGTCAAGATACAATTGATATCCAAAGAACTGTATATATTTAATGTGTACAATTTGAGGAGTTTGATTCTATGCAGACACACAGGATACCAGCACCATAATCAAGGTAAAAGACATATCCAACACCTCCCAAAGTCTTCTCGTGCCCTTTTGTTTTTGTTTTGACATTTATGCTAAGACAGTTAACTGAAACTCTACCCTGTTAGAAAAATGTTGACGTGTACAATATAGTATTATTAACTGTACATCTGTAAGACTTATTCATCCGGGTAGTTCAAGCTTCATGCTGTTTGACCAATACTCCTTAATTCTCTCTTTTCCCCTGCAATCACCATTCTGCTGTCTGCTTTTATGAATTTGACTATTATACCTCATATAAGAAGAATCATGGTATTTTTCCTTCTGTATCTGGTTTCTTTCTTTTAGCATAATGTAGTCCAATTTCATCCATATCATCTCAACAAGAATGCCTTCTTTTTAAGGCTACCAATATTAAACTGCACATAAGTATCACAACGTCCTTATCTACTCATCTGTTAAAAAACACTAAACTTAATCTATGTTTTGGTTATTGGGAATAATATTGCAGTTGACATAGTAATGCAGATGTCTCTTCAGCATGCTGATGTCATGCCCTTTGGATGTATACCCAGAAGTGGACTGCTTGGTTGTATGATAGCTTCATTTTAAATTTTTTGAGGAAACATCTATAGTGTTTTCCATAACTGTGGCAACAAGCATGTTCCTTTCAGGCACCATTCTACACACAAAGAACCCAAAGAAATAAAGAACCTCATGGAATAGTAGCCTGTTTATGAGAAAACATAAGTAATAACAATTAAAGTGATAAGAGTTTTAATTGTTACTTACAGGGGTTGAAGAGTGGGGAGGGGTATGGGGAAAAACCTAAGAACCAAGATTGATTATATAAAGGTATAAATTTCCAATGATTAATGTCATTATATTGTATACATTAAATGCACCAGTAAAATTAATTTTTTTAAAGTTACTTACAAGATGTTATGGGGGAACTGAGGAGGCCAGTAACTGAAGAATGAACAGGAGTTGGCTAGGTGAAGAGGGGAATGACAGGTAGAGTAAAAAGAAAAGCACATGAACAAAAAGAGAATTGCCAAAGCCACTGCACTCCAGGTAAGACCACACCCACAAATACACATCCCTGAATGGCAGGCAACTGGAAATCTTAAAATTAAAGTCTCATATTTTCTCATCAGTCCAGGGAGTCTGGAAGGTGGATTGCAGAAATTATCTGAAATTGTTTTTAGATAAGCATGTTAGTAAAGGGCAGTATGAGAGGTATGGTTATTAGTGATACATAAAGTAATTCATCAGATCGTCACGGAACCAGACTTTGTAAGGAGAAAGATGGAGACTAATAGATCAAGTGAAAATGGAGTCTTCTGGGGTCTGGGAAGTTTTGTAAGGTTCAAGATTAGATTAGAAATTTAGCAAGATAGGAGCAATGGTCGCAGGATGAGATTTAGAGTTCAACTATCTAACCTAAATCCATTCTTGATGTTGACATAGTCCATTGTATCCCACTGTGAGGGACTTGGACGAGATAGAAAAGTTCACTGGAAATGAGACATTTATGCTGGTGTGTGGGATTGGGCAATTCTGTAGACATTGAAGTACTCCAAGTTCTTAGGAGACTGGAATAAAGCAAAAAATTATAGAGGCTATTAACCTCTGTGCTTCATTTTCCCTATTTGTAGGACAATAGTGACATTATTAATTTCCCCAGAGAGTTGCTATGTGATTTAAAGCTCTAAGTGCACTGAAGCTCTTAGATCACTGCATGGCACATAGTAAGTACTGTTTTAATACTAATAATGTACCAGCTTCCAAAGTCTGTATGAATTCACAGGCATGAGTCAGTCAGGCTCCTCAGGACATGACACAGATGCTATGAAATAGTAGAGAGTTCCAAAGTTCAGATAAGTTAATGCTGCACAGGGCAGGGGTGGGGCACGTGAGCATGTTGGGTGGACAATGGGGACTGTGATGAGCTAATAGCATCACTTTAGCCAACTTTCAGTCAATCTTTTCCCCACAGCAATGTAAGCCCTTTGTCATCAAAACTCATGTTTTGTTTCGAGGGAAGTCACAAAATGTCCTTTTTCAAATATGAAATTACCCATTTATTTAAAAAGTTAGATAAAATTCATAAAATATGGTATGATATAAAATAGTGGATCATCTTTCATCCATTGGTCACCAGTCTGCAACACTGACTGTCAGGAAAGTGAGATGATAGATTGAAAGAAGCCTGGCAACCGGATCTCCCAGCCCCACGGCCTGTGGGATGGAAGAAAGACAAGTGCTACCTCTCGAGAGCAAATAACGTCTTTTCAGGCAGGAGGTGGCTTTGGTTACAGTAATGAAAAGAGACAGGAACTTCTGATGAACAGGCTGAAGAGTCAAGGACTAGAGCACAGGAGGGGAAAGGTAACCACAAGATTACACAGATGCACATGACGAGCACTGGAGGGTTGGAGAGAGCAACAGTGTTAGGTTGCAACAATTTAGGCTCCATCAATTTCTGGCAGGTGACAGCAGACTGACCTTGTGATGTCCTGACTTCCAAGGAAGACATTTCCTTATCACTCCTTCCCTTGCCAACAAATTTAGTCTCTCCTCCAGAGGCTCTTCTCCTGCATTTTCCAGATATACACCGACTTCTCTTTTGTAAAAAGCACTTTCTTTGTGATATATTACTGTTTTTAAGTCACCCTGCACTTTTCCCAGCCATTTATTCTCTCCTGTTCCATGGGCCACTAAGATATGCCCTAATCTCAGTCCTTATCTCTTCATTTCTATTTTTCCCTCTGAAAATTATTCATCCTCCGGTCATAATTGCTATTTCTTGCCTGTAACTTCCAAATCTACCCCATACGGAAGTCTAGCTCCACATTTCTAATGGCTTCTGTATAAATGGGACTTTCCTTACCAGCCCATGAGGCTCAGTAACTTATTCATTAACATTTGTACTCCAGCACCTAACCTCCTGACTGTTAAGTAATAAGTACTCTGCAATTTTTAAAAAGTGAATGCCCCAAATGTACATCCATTTCATATACATTATGTCCAACAGTTAATGATTCTTCTACATGTTTATAAACATACAAAAGCAAGCCTGTTCACATACCTCTGTTTTTGTGAATTAAAGTGTAAAGTTACTACTGATATATGTTAAAATCATATTAATTTTTCTTTACAATCTTCTGTCCCACACAAATATTTATAATCAGGATATATTGCTCTTAAAATATTCTCAGGAACTATTTTCCCCTTTTTTGTAAAGAAATAAATGCTAAATGTACTATCTTCAAACCAAATGACCTACATTCTTCCCATATCTGGGCTTCCACCTAGGCATTATTATCAAAGCAGCTTCTTCTGCGTAGTGATACATTGTCATTTACAAAGCTCTATTGGTTCCTCCAGAGTTTCCCTTAGATTTCATCTCTTGCTTCTGCTTTGTTCTGCCTCCATTTTTGCCTGGACTGCTAGTCCCTCACACTTGATCTATTAGGCAGGTTAACCTATATCCTACCAGAGAAAACAATTCAAAATCCTAGTGGCACATAACAGCAAAGGCCATTTCTCCCTCATGTTAGGTGTTTATTATGGGTTGGCCAGAGGTTCTGCTCCTGTCTACCTAATCTAGAACCTAATGCTGATTGAGAAGCCAAATAAATCCAGAGCATTACAGTCATTAGAGTGAGGGAAACAGAGAACAAGAGGATCTTGGACTGCCAGACAATCACTTTTACCTAGAGATGACACACATGTGCTCACATTTCCAGAATTATTCACATGGCCTTCCCAACCATAAAGGAAACAGGAAATAGAATTATGCCATATCCTTGGTGAAGGGGAGAACTGGAAATATGTGCAAGAACTAAACTAATATCTACCATGCCTATTGGAAAAGCCTCTAGACTGATTCTTCTTTCTCAAAACTATCCTATTTGCCGAGCCTCCTCGCCCATTGGATGTAGAGACCCAGAGATTAGCCTCTAGTCCCAGTCTCTCATTTATTCCTAGAGTGACAATCATTATTTAATTTCCTCAGATCTAATTTTTTAACAATCCTTCTCTCTACCTAGATTCCTGAGAATATATGAAATACTAGATAGAAATGCTTACATATATTAATGTTAATGGGTTGAATAAACTAATGCAATGCTAATCCAGTGGCTGGCTTATGAAGCTGGTGACATTTGTGATGACACTTATGCTCATATCCAAAGCGTGTGTGGGAGGTGGGAGAAACAGGTCTTCAATGGGGCTCCTCCTTAGTTTCATAAAGCACTTCCTAAAGCTCTGATGGATTGGGAGGCTCCATGTCTAGATTGGATTACTAAATTTGGATTACTCTCCCCATCTGCCAGTTTTGTACCTCCTGCCTCTTTACAGGGAAATCCTAAGATCACATGGTCTGAATACATGTTGAGTTTAGAAAAAGGAAGCAGAGCGATTTCTTTTCATTGAAATAACCATATTTCCCCCTTTATATTGTTCTCTGACTTTCTTCTCTGTCCTATGACATTTCCTTTACTACCTAAAGTACTCTCTTCCCAAAAGCATCTGATCTCACTCCCCTGTCACGGGATGTCTCTGTATCACTTCCTACCACAACCCATGGCAGCACTGCTTGATGCTGACCATCCCCAAGTTGCACACACAGCTATCTTGCTTCCTTTGCCTCTGAACTTTGCTCACACTGCTCTCCACTCCATAAATACTGTGTTAATAATCTTGCTGTTACTGTCACAAAATACTTGAAAAACCCAACTTAAAAAGGGAAAAAGTTTATTTTGGCTCACAGTTTCAGCTTTCAACCCATGGTTTTCTCATCCTGTTTTGGGCCTATGGCATCACAGTACATCATGGCAAGAACTCATAGTGGGAGAAGCCTGTTCACTTCATGGCAGCTGGGAAACAAAGAGGAACAGGAAGGGATAAGGGTGCTAATGTCCCTTCAAGGACACACTCTAAAAGACATCATTCAGAAGCAACAGCCAGAGGCTCACCCCAATACCATCAGTAAGTCCACACAGATCTCAGCAAGCAGTAGTGTGGACCAGAGTGGTGAGGATTCAGGTAGGTCCAGCCAGGGCCCTGCCCCAACCCCAGCCACTTGGGTACACAGGCCCAATCCAAGGGCCCACCTGGAAAAGAATTGCACAGGTGCACAAGCAACAGCCACAGACCCACCCAAATACCATTGGTAAGTGTGTGGAGACCCTAGCCAGAAGCCTGCTCAGACACCAGGGACTGGGGTGTACAGCCCCCAGGCAAAGGCCCTCCCAGACAACAGCTACACAGGAGGTCAGACCATAGCCGGAGGCACACCTAGATACCATCCCAAGTGTGCATAGGCCCCGGCCAGAAGCCTGCCCAGACAACAGGTCAGCTCAGATCCAGAAGGCAACCATTCTGAACCCAGGAACTGGTATACTGGTGAGCATTAGAGAAAAGTCTGCTTGATGGCTTGCTGAGAATTGAAGATCACTGGGTGAGCAAAAAGTTGCATCAACAAAGGCACAGCAGGTTGCATCTGTTGAAATAAGAAGACACATAAACAAGTCTCAAAACCAGACTTCCAGATCACCTAAAGTAACCCCAAAGGGAAATTAGATGGAACAATTTGATACTCAACCACCTGGACTCCCTGAACTGACAATGGAAGAGGATCTGGAAAAGATGAAATCAGAAATAATTTCTCAGATAAGAACAGAGGTTATGTCCATAGTACAAGACATGATTAATAAATCTAGAGCAGACACAGATTTTTTAAAAATAGAGGAGCTGAGGAACATGTTGGAATCCCAACATAGGAAACAAATGGAATCCATAAAACACATGCAAACAGATTTCCAGGAGATTAAAAATTCCACTGAAAGTTTACGCAGCACAATGAGCCAATGTGAGAACAGAATTTCAGATATAGGAGACAGGATTGCAATTAATGACCAGGAAAAGAAAATTTCTTAAAAATTGTAAGGAACCACAAGAAATCAATCCAGCAGCTGCTAGATGATGCAAAGAAGAATAACATAGGACTGATCAGTCAATGAAGAAACAGGAGAGAGTGCAGATGACATTAAAAAAAATGTTCATAGAAGTAATGGCAGAGGGCTGGGGATTTGGCTCAGTGGTTCTGCTGCCTGCCTTGCAAGCACTAGGACCCAAGTTCGATCCCCAGTACCAAAAAAGACAGAAGAAAGAAGAAGAAGGAAGGAAGAGGAGGAGAAGAAGTAGTAATGGCAGAAAACTTCTCAAGAAAGTGAAAAGAACTTGACATACAATAGGTGGGACATATAGGACTACAACTAGCCATGATCAAAGATGTCATTCCACTAGGCCTCACCTTCTAAGGGTTTCACTATCTCCCAGTAATACCAAAGGATGGCAATAAGCCCTTAACACAGAAGTTTTTTAGGGATATATCCAAACCACAACAAATACTATCTCATATCTTTACTTTTCAAGTTCTATGTCCTCCACAATTTTCCCTACCACTACAGTCCATGTTTGGAAGCTAATTCTTCTACATCTAATCACATTTTGAAATGTACTATTTCCTTCAAAATTGTCATACATGTGTCTATTTTAAATCTCCAACAATTTTGCTAGTGGTTTCTAGCACAATCCACCCATGAGGGTTTATTTAAGCTTCCCCTAGATACAGAAGCTGACCAAAAAGACCCAAGTATAGGCTCAGTAATACAAAACTTTCCTTCAGCCCCTGAGTAGAAAAGTGAAACTATTCAGAGACCAGCCTGTTCACCCTATAGGCAAGAGCATTTTAAATGTCACATGTCATCTTGAAATTCAAACCAACAACTACGTCAGATGAGTCATCAAAATACAAAGGAAAGTGGAGTTGCCTTAAGGGGTGCTATGATGTACCAGCAGTGATTCTCAAAGGTCAGAACCAGTAGCAGCTATATCCTCCTCACTTTTCAAAGTTAGGCTTGGGAAGGGAGAGAGTAGATAACTGGTGCAGCTCAGCATATGTGAGGCCCTGAATTCAATATCCAGAACAAACAAAATAAAAAGTTGAACTCAGGCACTTGGCTGTAGTGTCAAGGCATATCATGGATATGCAGATTCCTGAGGAATGCCTTGAAAGCAGCAGTGATATATGAATAAAGAAAAGTAAAACACACACATCTTTGCTAAAACTTTTCCAGAGAAACATAACATCCATAAGTGGGGCACTGCAGAGACAGACAGCTCACGCCCCGGGCTCAAGTGTCTAATGCAATCAGCCCAGCTGGATGGGCCACAAAGAATGGTTAAGGGCCCAAATCTAATGACATACCAGCAACAAGATGAACACCCAGAATATAGTTCCTGCTGGAGGGTTTGCAGGCACACAGGCCAAACAGATAGAGCATGGTGGAGACACTGGCAGAGACTCAAGACAGATGAGCATCATGGTTCCCTGAAAAGGAGTGTTTATGTAGCTCTCCAAGGGACTGCATCCTCAAAAAGATATTCGAGTCACTTTAAGCTCTCCATTTACAAGATGCACACACAATGGGCAGCCATTTATTATTTTTAGGGGAAATGCATCTCAAATGATAGGACTTGCATTTCTACTTTCAACTGGATTCCCACTTACAGTCTGTGAAGCTATCTTACATCAAACAAGAAGAAAGATGCTGGGATCACCTGTGTGTGCTTAGTAGGTTGACAGGCTCCTGGGGGCACTGGTCACACAGAAACACTCCTACAACCACAACCTGGGTTCAAGAAAGAAAGGTAGACATTATACTACCTTGAACTTTACTTATAATAGAGAACTTACATTTTTTATGTTTGGGGATATATTTGCTGTTTAATTTTTATTGAGTTATAATTAGTGTGAGGTAATTTATTTTAGAAACTTTCCAATGTAGTAAAATGAAACAGACTTTTTATTTCCTATAACCCTTTTTGGTGATTTTCCTTGAATTTCCTTTTATCTTTTAAGCACCTATTGAAGTGCATAAGAGTTTCTGATGTGACAGAAATCACTGAAGAAAGTTCTGTAAATTATGGAAGGTGGATTTTGGATGCTATGGCTCACTAAAGAGGAATAATCAGAGAATATGAATAGGAAACATGAAAAAGGAATGAATCCCCATTTTTAGTTTTTAATTCTCAATTAATTAGTACAAATGACCTTTTAAGACAAAGTTTTTAAAAAGGTAGCATCAAGATTTTTCATCCTATGCATCTATGCTTGAGGTTATGGTCCCCAATTCTTTCCATTTCAACTTGTAAATTGTAAAGGCCAAATACATGTGGCAGTGACAAACCTATTTACTCACATTGTGGAGAAGCATTTATAGGTAATAATCAATCCTGTATCCTATGAACCATAGATATATACAGCAGACAAAATAGCAGGAAGAAATTCAAAGTTGAGTGATGCTGCTGCCTAAAAGGCAAAGACTTATTTTAGAAACAGCCCATATGGTCCCACTCTGAGCTTTTAATACTGACAGGCAGCTATGGAGAACCAGATGGTGACATAGGTAGTAATTCAAACATAAATCTTCTTAACTGAGTTAAATTTCAAAGGGGCAACTTAAAAACTTAATGTAATGGGACACAATTATCTTAGGAATTACATACATACAATGTGCCTTGTTATTTACTTGTGTCCTTTTTTAGTACATAGTTATTAACTGAAATTTTTCAATATTTCAGGTGCAATTATGTACTTGATAATACTAACAGTTTTAATTATCAATTGTATGTTTATGAAATAGATTTCCCTGTGTTATGCAAATGTAGGTAGGCAAAGGGAAATATAATCAAAATATTCCATCCTAGACTAAAAGGAGAGTCAGCAGTTAAGATTAAGTTTTGCTGCAAAGATCAGAAAACTTAATAGTGCTTAAAGAAAATATTTTTTATTTAGAAATTCATAGAGTGGTGATCTAGGACTGGAATGTCTCAGGATTACTGGGGATCCAGTCTCCTTCAACTCTGTGCCATCTTCCTCAGTGCATGACTGTCCACGAGGATAGAGCCATGGTCTGAGACAGTTGCCCATACAGTTCTGTATATGCCAGAAGGGAGAGGATAGCAGGCAGTGCTAAAATGGGATGCTTTCCAGCCAGGTCAAGCTCCTTTGCAAGGCTTGCTGAGAAGTTCCAACTGACGACTTCTGCTTATTATTTCATTAGTCACCCTTGTTAGCAAGGAAAACTGGAGAATATAGTTATTTTAACTGAGGATAGTACTGCCTTCCAGAAACAAAACAAAGACATGGATTTGGGTACTAAGGAATACAAGAATGAGTATTGAGGAAAGAATGAAAAGTCTCTGCCACAGGGTCAAAGAATTCTGTTCAGGGAAAAGATCATGAGACAGAAACAGATATCCCAAGATCTTTGTCGAATAAAAACCAAAAAGACAAGAAAAGTTTTGTGAGAAATATGAGAACAAACAAAGTCATTCCAGAATTTAAGGATCAGAAAAATTCTAATAAAGAGTAAAGTAGTTATTGACCAATTGCTGATGGTCATTGTGTCTTTATGACAGCTAAGAAAATAACTGCAGATTTCAAACCAATGTCCACAAACTCAAGATCCAGATTGTGAAAGCATGAAGTCTCTAAGCCAAGTCAAGGGTATCTCAACAATCTGGGAGATGTCAAGCAGACCCAACTCTTCAGTTTCCTGTCTAACCCAAGAAGGGAAATCTTAGAACCCACATTAAAGCCAGGCATCTAGGATGGGTCTGAGACAGGTACCTGCCATTGCATCTATTGCTTTCTGTACTGAGTAACTCTAAAGCCTGCAGAGTTCCATCTTGAAGTAATAGTCCATAGATCAGAGAACAAGAAGCTCGTCTGCTATCTCCTGGCTGCCTACCAGACTCCAACAGAAACACTTGTGCCTTAAATCATGGATGCCAAGAGTGCATACCAGCAAAGCCTGACTGGATGGAAGGTAGGGACAAGGAATGGAATTATAATAAATGCTTCCTACTGATCAAGGGGCTATGCTTTTCCTTGAAGTACTATGAGGTTTGAAGACCTGGTTGAATTCCAAATCAGATACCCAAGGAAGTCCAGCATTTTAGAGTGTCTCTGAGCCCAAATAAAAGGGAGGCCCAGGTCACCAAGTACATATAGCATTTGAGATCATAAGGTTCAGAACCAGGTAGAGGCTAGATCTTGTGGGGTTTAATAATAACATAGGGTTTTGCCAAAAGAGTTCTAGATTTAATTGACTGATTCAGTAGAGTAGCTGAATACAAGCTCAACACTCAAAAATCAATAGCCTTCTTGTACATAAATAACAGACTCACTGAGAGAGAAATTAGGGAAACAATTCCTTCACAACAGAATCCAAAAAATGAAATGTCTAGGAATCAATCTAATGAAGGTAGCAAAACACCTCTACACTGAAAACTACAGCACTCTGAAAAAAGAGGCAGAAGAAGATATAAGAAAATGGAAAGACATCCCTTGCTCCTGGGTAGGAGGAACAAACATAGTACACATGGCCATATTTCCAAAACTGCTGTACAGATTCAATGCAATCCTCATTGAAAACCCAAAAGTATATTTCACAGAACTGAGAAAACAATCCAAAAATTCATTTGGAACCAGAAGTTACCTAGAATAGCAAAAACCATTCTAGGCAATAGAGACATGGCAGGGGGTATCACAATCCCCAACTTGAAACTATACTACAAAGCCACTGTGATAAAAACAGCATGGTACTGGCAAAGAAAAAGACCTGAGGATCAGTGGAATAGATTGGAAGATACAGAGACAACTCCAAATGTACTCAGATACCTCATCTTTCACAAAGTACTCAACTATCCTCAGTGGAGGAAAGAAAGCCATTTAATAAATTGTGTTGGAAGAACTGGATTTCAACCTGCCAAAGATCAAAACTAGACCCCTATCTTTCATCATTCACTAAACTAAAATCCAAGTGGATTAAAGATCTAAAGATTAAAACAGAAACTCTAAACTTGCTGAAAGATGTTAGGTAGAACTCTTGAAGACATTGGCACAGGAAAAGACTTTATGAACAAATCCTCAGCAGCATAGGAACTAGCACAAAGAATCAACAACTGGGATCTCATTTTATTAAAAGCTTCTGAATTACAAGAGAAACAACCAACAGAGCAAAGAGACCACCTACAATCTAGGAAAAAATTACCAGCTGTTCCTCAGACAAAAGTATACTATCTAGAATATATAAAGAACTAAAAAAACTCAGACCTCCCAAATATAAAGACCCGATTCAAAAATGACATCTGAAATGAATAGACACTTCTCAGGCAAACAAGTAAAAGCAGCAAACAAATATATGAAAAAATGTTCAACTTCATGGGTAATTTAACAGATGCAGATGAAACAACACTGAGATTCCACCTCACCCCAGAAAGAATGGCTGCCATCATGAAATCAACCAATAACAAATGTCAGCAGGGTTGTGGGGAGAAAGAAACCCTTCTCCATTGTTGATGGGAGTGCAGACTGGTGCAACCACTGTAGAAATCAATATGGAGATGCCTCAATAATCTAGGATTAGAGGTTCCATTTGACCCAACTATCCCTCTGCTGGGTATCTTTCCAAAAGAATCATACCACAGCGATATATGCTTACCCATGTTTATAGCAGCACAGTTTGTAATAGCTAAAACTTGGAAATAGCCCATCTGTCCATCAGTTGGAGACTGGATAAAGAAGATGTGGGGATTTTCTATAAAATAGAGTGCTACTCATCCATAAATAATGAGAGACTAGAGTCACTTATAGCAAAATGAATGCACATTGAGGCCATACTCTTGAGTGAAATAAATAGGACACACATGTGTAAATACCAAATAGTTTCTCTGCTGTGAAAAACTAAAAAGTGTAAAAAAGGTTCAAATTGTATAATTGATAATGTGAAATAGGAAGAAAGGGGCTAAAGGAGTAGAGGAAGTGGGAAGGGTAGGGGAAAGGAAAAAATATGAGAAAATGAAAAAATGGAAGCAAAGTCTTTGTAAATAGGGAAGGCGGAGGGATTGAAAGGAGGGCAGGGGTATGGGGAAAAAATAAAAACCAAGATACATCATGTAAAGGCAAAAGATCCCTTGATGAATGTAACTGTAGTGTATATCTAAAAAGTACCACTAAACTTAATGTAAAAAAAATATTAATCATACAGGGCTCATTCATGCTCTCTTAGAATATGACATAAACCTTTCCAAACT
Source organism: Fukomys damarensis (assembly GCF_012274545.1). NCBI lineage: Eukaryota > Metazoa > Chordata > Mammalia > Rodentia > Bathyergidae > Fukomys > Fukomys damarensis. The sequence goes on along the minus strand of NW_022900916.1, from coordinate 25,730,460 downwards.
TTGCTCAATTCTACTTTCCTTCGGTAAGGAGTTCCCCACCTCTCTCTTCTCTAGGTCTTATCCCAAATATTAAAAATAGCACAATTTCCTAAGGTTGCCATAAAAAATTCCCATAAACAAGGTAGCTTAAAACAACAGAAGTCTGTTCTCTTACAGTACTGGAAGTCAAAAGTCTGAAATCAAGGTGTCAGCAGATCTGATTCCTTCTGAATGCTCTCAGGGAGAATCCACTGTAGTCTTCTGTCCTAGCTTCTGATGGCTACTGGCAATCCTTGGCATTCCTTGGCTTGTAAATAGATCACTCTAATCTCTGCCTCTGGATTGACAAGACCTTTCACTCTGTGTCTCCATGTCTCTCTCTCTCTCTCTCTCTCTCTGTCTCTCTCTCTCCCTCCGTCCCTCCCTCCCTAAGGCAGTCTGTCATTAGACTTAGGGCCTACTCTAAATTCAGGATGACTTCATCTCAAGATTTGTAATAACTCCAGCTGCAGGAAGACTTTTTTAAACAAGGTTATATTCACAGTTATTGGGGGTTAGAATTTGGACATGTCTTTGAAGCTACTATTCAAGTTCATGAAATAAAGAAAAACAAAACAGCAAACATGAATCAGATTCTCTCATATATCAAATTTTTAAAATATGAGATGCCTAAAATTAAGATTTCAACAGTGTTAGTGTTATGAAGCCCTAATACAAATTTTTCTTTCTGCTAAAATACATATGGAGACAACAGAAAATCATAAAGATAAATATAAGTCACATAATCATTATATTAATCACTTTCTCTTCACTGGAACAAAATGCCTGACATCTATAATTTAAAGGAGGAGAGGTTTATTTTGGCTCATGTTTTAGAGGATTCACTCCACAGTTCATTGGCTCTAAGGCAGAAAAAGCATGCAGATGGGCATAGCAGAGGAAAGCCCGATCAATCCATTGCCACCAGAAAGTAGAGAGAAGGGCGGGGGGACTAGAAACAAGAAGATACCCTTCTAGGTCATGCCCAAAGTGACCCACCTCCAAGCAGGCCCCATTTCCTAATAGCACATTCAGTTCTGGACTCATCAATAGATCACTCTACTAATGAGCATAGCACCCCCTCCCCTCAACCCAATCACCTTCTGAAAGTGCCATCTCTGATTACATGAGTCTTTGAGGGAACATATTAAATCTAAACCATCATAATCCTAGAGATTGAAAAAAAAATTATCAACTTTGTGTCAGAATCTTGGAGAATTTCCACCTACCTTAAAGCCTAAAAAGCTTATTTGAGAAAACTGATGACTTGCACTGTCCTCAGAAACCAAGAGCCCCACTAGTTGGGAAGCAACAGTACATGAGAATGTTTCCATATTCCTCAGCTTGATGATTCTCTGGGAGGACTCATAGACTTGTAATCTAGTCATACTCAGAACTATGATTTATTACAATGAATGGTACCATGTACATTCATCAAAAAGAAAAGGCATATGGCGTGACATCAGAAGAAAACCAGGGATAGGTTTCTAAGATTTCTCCACCAGTAGAACCATGCCATGTATGTTTAATTCTGCCAGATAATATGTCAACAAGGTAAGTATAAAATGTTGCTTGGTAGATGTCTTTGTCTTTGTAAACAATGACCTAAGTAGATATCCAAATTGTAGATTCTCACATGTTTACCATAAACCATATTGTTCATACAGTTTAGGAACAGTTAACCATGCCTATCTGTTCCCAAATATCAGCCAAGGGCCAACCTTCCAAACAGATATTTCAAGAATGGCTGTTTGTATCTGCCATGTCCATCTCCACCCCCACCCCCATAACAGGGATCGAACTCATGTCCTTGCGCTTGAGAAGCAGGTGCCAGAACCACTGAGCTAAATCTCTGGCCCTGACATGTTAACTCTTTTCTGCATAGGCAAGATGAGAGAATTCTTTGTCTCCTTTATCCATCTGTCTACCCTGGTTCAGAGATGCAGAGTAACAGGAAACAGCCATCCTCAGACTCACTCTGCAAGATGCTTTGGGCAGTCTTGCCTTGACATCTTTAAAGATCATCTTTATATCTGCATCCATTTAGAGATAGGTACCGCATGGCTCAGAAAGTAGCAGATGAGGAAGGCAAGAATAGAGACCTTGTGGTCTAAATGGTAGGGTTCCCATCCATGGTACAGTTTAAGTAGAAGCAAGGACAGGTAGGGCATTTGGACATGCATAGAAATTTCTCTTCTCTATCACATAAAAAATTCAAGACTAGGTGAAGTTTATAGGGACAGAAAGGTAGAGTGAGAGAAAAGACCCCATCTCATTCCTGAAGAATCAGGGTTTTTTAAATATGCTCCCAGAATCCATGAGGTTCTCCAAAGGTGTCTTGGTGCTCATGGCAGGAAGAACAGGCTCAGTGCATCTTCTAAATTCAACAAGAACAAGTCCACTTTTATCTATTTGCAATAACAGGCATATGCAAAAATTTTCATATAAAAAGGAGATTTCTTGCCAGGGATTTAGCTCAGTGGTTCTGTCGCCTGCCTCATAAGCACAAAGTCCCAAGTTTGATCCCCAGTACCAAAAAAAGACAGAGAGAGAGAGAGAGAGAGAGAGAGAGAGAGAGAGAGATTTCTTGACAACAAAAAAAATCAACAATTTGAACTCAGTGCACTAGATGAGTGTCACCAGATAGTGGGAAGTGGTTTAATTGCTGAGACCTCAGCCTACACTCTAGACAGAAAAGTGGGAGAGAGCTCGTACAATCATCAAACAGACACTCTTTACCTCTCTTATGGAAAACACCAAATCTGATAACCTACTTACCCACAACAAAAGTAAACCTTTTCTTTTGAAATTACAGAAGCTAGGAAATGACAGAAAAATAACACAGCAGTTTCTAAACATCTATTAGTCACTGGCTCCATAACTAAATGATGAAAGCTATAAATCCTTTAACAAGAAAATGAACACAGACTTATGCAATAATTTGGCATAATAATTCCAAAAGATTTATAGACCCTCTGAAGATCAAATCTACATTTAGAACCTTATATACTTTTAGAGCTCCAATTTTTACTGGAAAGACAGACTCTTTTCAGTTGTGGCTCAGTTTTGAAACCAAAAGAAGTTCTTTATAAATATATCAAAATATTCATTAAACAAATATTAAATACCAATAATGCTCTAGTACCAGGAAATCAATTTGAAGAAGACCAGATACATCAATGCCTCAGTTCATGAACATTTCTGTTTACAAACAATTTGGTTTACAAACAAAAGTGTTTGGCAAATTTTTCCTTCCTTTCACAAACTCTGAATTGGGTGACAAACATGACCACCGTCATCTTCCCTGCACAAATCACAAATGCAGCCATCTCCCCCCAAATTGTAAAACAAATGCAGTTCATAAACTAAGGTACCACTGTATTTGCTTTTGAGAACGTATATCCTACAGGAAGCAAACATATGTAATTGAAAACCTCAATTAATTTCTGGTACTTGCTATGAAGAATATCACCTGAGGGTGCAATCAAATTTGAACCAAGGTCCCATAACAAAAATGAGCAAACCAAGTGAAAATGTAAATAAACAGCATTATAAATGTTAGAACAGCAAGTGCCAAGGTCTTGAGGTGGAAATGACTTCATGTATTTTTTTTTAAGGAACATAAAGCCCAGAAGGTGAGGGTCAAATGGGAGAGATGTAATAGGAAAAAGAGCATGACCTGATTCTTAAGGGCCTCAGGGGTCATAGATCCATTTTAGGTTATACCCTAAGTACAATGGGAATCTATCAGTTTTCAAGAAAGACAGCCACATGACCTGATTTGCAATTTTTCCATTTTTTTTTTATTATGGCAAAATTTACATAACAGAATTCACTTTCCTAACTGTTTTAAACATACACTTCAGTGGTATTAAATACGTCTTTATCATTATGCAGCCACCACCCTCCATCAGCAGAACTCATTTCATCTTGCAAAACTAAAACTTTGTGCCCAGTAAACAATCATTCTCCATTTGTCCTTGCTGTCAGACCTTGGAAATCATTCTACTTTCTTTTTCTATGAGTGTGACTACTCCAAGTACCTCATATAAGAGAAATCATTCGTCTTAACCGTGATTGGCTTGTTTCACTTAGCATGATGTTCTCAAGGTACACTCATGTTGTATATGTTTAAATGTTCTAAAATAGTCAGACTCACAGAAATGTTTATATTCTTATCTTTCATCAAGTTAAGGAAGTTTTTGAGTCATTATTTCTTTAAAGAGTCTCTCTGCCTTTTACTCTTTTCTGGAGCTCCACGATGCAGATGTTGGTCCACTGGATGGTGCTTCACTGGTCTGATGAGCTTCATTCAATTTTCTTCCATCTTTCTTCTTTCTGTTCCTTATAAGATACAAATTCCATTGTTCTGTCCTCAAAGTCCACTGATTCTCTCTTCTGCCTGGCTAAATTTTCCTTTGGAGGTCTCTAGTGAGTTTTTCATTTCAGTTACTATACTTTAAAACTCTAGAATTTCTTTTTGGTTTTCTTTTAATGTTTTCTCTATTATATTTCCACTTGCTCTTTTTTTTTTCTTTTTTTACTTGCCACATATCTTCCTTTAGTTCTTCGAGCATCTTTAAGGCCATTTTAAAGTGTTTCTCCAACTGATCTGCCATCAAGTCTTTTTCAGGGTGTGCTTCTGCTTATTTATTTTTCCTATGAATGTCATTCTCTCTTATTTCCTTGAATCCCTTACAATTTGTCTGTTTGTTTGTTTGAAACTGGATGTTTTAATAATTCTGAAAGTCAGATTCTTCACTTTCCCTTTGTCTTTATGTTTTATTTTTTTATTGTTGTAAGCTCTCTGTGCCAAGGAACAGTCTGAGGTATAAACTTTGGTCCTCTCAGGTATTTTCTGAGCCTTCACCTTTCCCTGAAAACACACAATAACTTTCTCATTTCCCTTGTACATTCATTTGCTTTTGACTCTCTTAATCTTTAATGACTGGCTCCAAAAAATAGAAAAAATAAATAAAAGAGACAAAGGTATTAGCCTTTTTAAATCCTTTAGAAGTCACATCAGCCATAAATAGGTACTTGCAACAATAAATAGGCTGAACAACAGCTGCCTACATCATTTTCTGCACCTCCATGATCAGAAAGAGAAATCAATAATCAGAATAAGCTATGATATTTGGAGAATAATAGTCATTTTTCTCTAACCTTAATTCCCACAAATTGTGTTCCAACTGCTCTCTATACACCAACGTGGCTGCCCACAAGGGGACTGTGAGTAGTCACTGCCAATCTAAAAGTTGAAAATGACCCAAATAAATGCAGTTGTCCATCCAAGTCTTCCCCTGAAAGTTGTAAGACTTCAACAGACTCCAGAGTTCCAAAATGATTATATTAAAGTGAGTCTGCCAGTACAAATATTGTTTAGATGCAAAGAAAGGATTTTAGTACTTTCTATGATGCCATCTCCCCATTATGATTTGCATTTTATAAAAATAAGGCTGTTGAGTGGTTGGTGAGTTATGTAGATGTGACTGAATTAAGATCCAGTTTCAGATATAAATGATAGTATTCCCAAGTCAGGAGGCTGTTGGCAGAATATTATCTTTCATTACACAAAATCTGGGGCTATTTTTCCCAGTGGGTTAGTTTAGCAGCACAGGGTTGTCAAGGCTATGATTTGATTTTGTTTAAAGCCTCTTTTCCCATTCCAGGCATAAAGTAACTACCACAATGCTTGTGTCCTCTTTATGGGATAAGGAATCATTCTCTTAAATTACTCACATATCTCCCTGTTCTACCTCACTGGTTAGTATTGTCACACATAAGTAAGTGTCCAGAAGTTACTGGCAATGAAATCTAGATTACTACAGATATACTTATCAATATTCATCTGATGGATGGTTTCCCAAAGATATGAACAAAATTAGTGTTCTTTCATTGCAAAATTAAACAAAATTACTCCTTAGCAGTCATCCAAATATGCCTGTGACTGAGGCAAAAAAAATGAAGAAACGGAGAAGTTTCTTGCAAAAATTAAAGCAACTTAAGCATGTAACCAAATTACTTAAAGAATTTTTAAAACACATTGCTGAGTTCACCCCAGAGTTTGTGATTCTGTATAGCTGGGGTTCAGCCTGAGAATTTGCATTTCTATTATGGTCCCCAATGATCCCCATGCTAGCATACCAAAGGCAGTGGGGTATCAGCAGAAGAGACAGAGGAGAAGTGTAGACAGAGTCAATAAAAATACTTCCCTCAATATGAGAGAAGGAAAAAATGGAAACAAAGTCTTTGTGAATAGGGGAGGTTGGAGGGGGTGAAGGGAGGGCAGGGACAAGGGGAAAAAATGAGAACCAAGACCTGCCATGTAAAGGTACAAGATCCCAGTGATGAATGTAACTGTACTGTATATCTAAAATGCACCAATAAACTCAATGAGATTAAAAAAATATTTCCCTGAAATGTAGTTTAGCTGAACAAAAATTAAGAACTTAAAAAGAGATTCTTTCTAATCATGAGTTGTTTTTTTTTCTGGCAAACATAAAAACAGTTTCAAGTTATACTAAGTTTCTGTAAATATTATTATACAATTATGTTTATGTAAAAAAAAAAAGAAAAAATTTTTCAGCAATAATAACAACCCCAAAACTTTTGAAAAACATCTAAATATATGAAAAGGCAGAGATCATTAGACAAATACAATTTTAATATGAAGCTTTAGCAACACTAGTCTCATCTTTAACAATCCAAACCAGTAATTAAAAAATATGTAGAGAAACCGGGTGTGGTGGCGCATGCCTGTAATCCCAGCACTCGGGAGGCTGAGGCAGGAGGATCACTGTGAGTTCGAGACCAGCCTGGGCTACATAGTGAGTTCCAGGTCAGTCTCAACTACAGAGTGAAATAAATATATATATATATATATATATATATATATATATATATACACACTAAATTTTGATCCCTCCATAGAATACACTCTGTTCAAGAGTAAATAAAGCATTAATAAAAATTAAAAAATCATGAAATATATATCCTATGTTGGATACTACACGATACTTCCTTAAATGTCAAAAAGCAGAAAATATATATACCACCTTTCCAGTCACAGTAAAAAAAAATACTATAAATTTTTCTTTAAGAATTTAAACAAAGAAACAAAACTGAGCCCTTATCTCTGCAAAAAATTTAAATATTATATATTCATATTTACATCATATTAAAATACTTTATATTCAAAATGAATATATATATATATATATTCAAAAAGAAAAACAAAATGGTAGTAATAGAACACAGCTGTCCTTCTCTACAGCCTCCTGACACTGACCTTTAGCCTTCATGTGCTCACAATTTGATCACACATTGAGAACATGAAAAGGCTGTCACTGTCACAACCTTGGGAAACTTGGATAAGTACCATTAGGAGACTGTTGACTACTAACACTGATTCCACCTAATGGACCCATCCTCCATCAGCTTTTTGACAGAGTAATCTGTTTCTCTCTCTCTCTCTCTCTCTCTCTCTCACACACACACACACACACACACACACACACACATTCTGAATTAACTGGATAATACAGGAAACACACTCTAAGTAGAGAAGTTACTGGTAAAACAAAAAGCATATGCAGCTACTCTCAAACACATTATTTATTCTTTTTTGTAATACCGGGGATTCAACCCAAGCCCTTTGCACTGAAAAGTTTCTATTTTATCTTTTTTTTTTTGAGACAGAGTCTCACTAAGTCACTAAGTTGGTCCAGTGAGGCTCAAACTTGTGATCCTCCTGCCTCAGCCTCTCAGAGTGTAGGCATTACAGGTGTGCACTACCATTCCCAGCTAGATTTCCTTATTTTGAAAGGCCTTAAGTGTGTTATGTTAGTGAGGGCCTGAGGTTGGCCCTACGTTTGATAAAGTGGGAAAATCCTAGGGCACATGTACCAGGGCATAAACACAAGAGGTGAATTGGTCAGGACTGTACCACCAATGAAACTAGAGGCATTCTTTTTTGTAAGCTGTCAAACCAAACTCAATTGCTGGAAAGAGGGTGTTTTGGTACAAGGGGACTTGTTTATGTTATTTTATGTATTTTTCTACATGTTCAAAGTATTTCATAACTTTCAAAATGAAAGTATCCATTATTGTATTATTTATAAGAAAGCTACAAAACAGAGTTTCTCACATTGTATTGTACTGATGGAAATATATATTGGAAAATAATTTCTAAATATTTATTAAAAGCTTCCAGAGTGCTGTTACTGTTTAGCTCAGTAATTACATTTTGTAAAATCGGTCCTTAAGGGAAAAAATATAGTCAATATATTCACTGGAACATCACTTATAATGATAAACAATGGAAAAAGTCAAAATTTTTTAAATAGAGGAATTTTTATTTAACTCAGGGTTGACAAACTACAGCAGTCTATGGACCAAGTCCAACCTCCTGACTATTTCTGTAAATCAAGCTTTATTGACACAGCTGCTTTCACACCTGAGTTGGCAGATTTGGATAGCAGCAATAGAGACTCTATGACACAAAAGCTAAAAATATTTACTATCATGCCTTCTCTGAAGGGTTTGCCAACCCCTTTCTTAAATTATGGTATATACAACTGGGTCTGGTAGCACACCCCTGCAATACCAGCACTCTGGTAGGCTGAAACACAAGGATTAAAAGTTCAAGCCCAGCCTGGGCAACTTCGTGACTTAGCAACTTTGACCCTGTATCAAATTTTCTAAAAATTTAAAAAGGCTGGGGATATAGACAGTGAGAAGTCCTTGGGTTCAATTCCCAGTACTGAAACAATTTCTTTAAATCATAGTATATCCAGATAACAAAATATAAAGCAGCCAATTAATATGGTGTTTATCAGAGAAATTTTAATGATATGGATAAATATTTAGGAATTAATATTAAATATATGCTCACTATGAATTCAAACACAGAAACCCATATGAAGATAACTCACTTTTACCCTCCAGAAATGCTTGACTAGAATGTCTCAGAGCTAGGTTTAGGAACACAAGTGTGGGTGGGGGCAGGAAGAGAGCTATCCGATCCAGCTGAACAGGCAGTCACAGAGTGGGGGGCCACCTGTGCACAGAAAGTGAATCAGAGGACATAGGAATATACATGGGGGGACAGGGTTCAAGGTCAGGAAGGCAGTTAGAGGAAGTGGCATATCACCCAAGTCCTGAAGGAAAGGAGTCAGCTAAAGGGGGTAAGGAGAGAAAAGGGCCAACAAACAAAGAGCAACCAGAAGGAAAAACAGACAAAAACAAAGACCTGAAAGCAAGACCGAGTATGGCACTTCAGGAAATTCAGAAATCCAGTATAACCAAAATACAGACTCTAAAAGAAAAGCAAAGAAACCTTGTTCCTGGGTGGTGTGATTATGCGTCACACTCCAAGGATATAAGGACAAAATCTAACATTAATATTCACACACACACACACACACACACACACACACACACACTGCCGCCATCTCCATCTCACTCCATGGGCCCCTCTCTATCCTGAGAAAGAGGACTATGGGCAAGTGATCATGGTACATACTAAGAAGGAGCGAAGAGGGAGAAAGACATGTGCTGGCAGAGGACCGAGGTGTTAGGGAATTAGGAGGTGATCACACAGACCTCTGCTATTCAAGGAGAAATGCAGAAAAAAATATTTTATTTTTTAACACCTATGTTTTCTTAAACAAGAGGGTGCGACTATAGCAAACTGAGCTTCTAGGATTATAAAGATCAAATATCCTAAAAGAATGCATCTTATACTTTACCATCACACACACACAAAAAAATTTAAAGATGGGATGTATTTCTTGAAATAGCAAACTCTGTCTTATAAATGCTTTTGTAAACTTTAAAATTAAATATTCTTATGGTAATTTCTGAAAGATCATTTTCTTTAATAGAATTTGGCTGGACAATCCTCTCTACCATTTACTTAACATCTAACTATGAATCACCTTGACAGATAGTTAGTATCTAGACTGGTGGACCTCGCCTCATATCCCCATCCTCATTTGTCCTTGTTCCTGGGTGTCCTTAACAAGGAAGGCTGTAATTTCTTCACGCAGTCTTCCTTAAGTAATCCATTTATTTCATTCAAGTCTCCTCTAATTGTTATAAGAAGTCTTCAGAAGCGATGGTCCCATTTTCTAAGAATAATCTCTAGAGTATTGCTGTTCTCATTACTAGATTTAAATTTTGTCACTGAGTGTCCCAAACCTGGCGCCAACTGTAAATCATAATATTAAATGTTCTTCCAGATGCATATTTGCAGGTATCTAATGTCATCTCTTCTGTTCACGTATGCATTTGCCTATAGTACATTATACCCAGAGGACTGCAGTTACTTGCTGAGTGATTTACCTCCTCCAAGCTACCTTACACATCTTTCAGAAACATCCTTTCTTCCATCATTCCTTAGTTTTGGAGACCTTCAATGCCTTCACCATTGGATAAACTCCAAATTCATTTCCCTCAGTCCAGTGTTTTTCAAAATCAGATTGCATCTACAAATTCTATTTTTTAATAACTCCCATTACTATAATAGAACCAAACTGCTCAGGCTCCTTTATGCTTTCCCATGTCCTCTACCCCTTCTTCCCTATTTACTCCCAGTTCTCTCCCTCTAACTGAATCGGGTCCTGAATTCAAGCCCAGGCAGGCCCCCTTGGCCACAAAGAAACACAGAGATCTCATCCTCTTTCTTCATCTACCAACTCCACAGCCCACTCAGTGTGTTTTACATGCTAACATACTAAATTTTTAACATACTAATTTTTCATGTGTATTGGTCTTATCTCTAGAGCAGGATTTTAAATTCTTTGAGAACCAAACAATGACTTACTCAACAGGGCTCAAAAAGTAAATCTCTTAATATCATTCATTTTATGATAGAAATATTGAGAAGAACTTGACCCATTCCAGCATGGAGCTTGGCCTTGGCTCCACTGCTGCTTCGCAAAGCAGCAAGAGCCTCGAGGCAGGGCTTTCTCTAGATTGCTGTACTGGCAAAGTTGAAAAATCCCAATCTATCTGAGCTGATCACTACACCTGATACTGATTGGCTAAGGGCCGAAGAGTAGTGAACACAGTACATGTGCAATCCTAATTTGGAAAAAAAATGTATTTAATCTTAAAGACTGATATTTACAGTGAAACTGAATAAAAATCACTAGTTATTGAACTGTCGTCATAGTCTATATTACAAATACTATACTAGCTACTTTACATACATTATCTCATTTAATTCTTATAAGTCTTGTGAAGTATTATGAAATGAGTTCCCATTTTATAGATAAATAAACCAAGTGTCAGAAAGGTTGGCTTGCCTAAAGGCACACTTGTGGAAAATGAAAAGAACTGAAACTCAAATCACTTGAACTCCAAATCTCAGGCTACAACCCACTTCATGATACTGCCTCTCAACTCTAATGTTCTCTCTTCTCCCTCTTGTCTTCTGATAAATGTATCATTCCCTAAGCGCTATATAAACTAAGAGTCTTTCATGTTATATCAGTATGGTCCACTGAACTGGGAATCAAGAACTTCTTAGCAGGGTCATAGCTGGAGCATCTACACTATTCTATGCCACTTACAACCCTTTACATTTGTGCTCCAGAACTAAAGGCAAATTAAAGGTGACAGCATTGTTGAGATCCGCATCTGCCCTCCTCCTGTCTTTTGTATGGACATAAGTGATTATAATGATATGTTAGAGAAAAGCTGGAATACAAAGTAAACTGGGAAGTTAGCCTGTTGCTCAAAGCCATGAAAGATTCCTATCTGAGGCAGGATTTACCAAGGACACTTCTTAATTCTTATGGTGTAGAGTCGTCTATGTAGCCAATAAAAATTGTTATGAGTCTGCCAAGCAATCTCAGACTCCCTTTTTATTGTTTTCATCAGAAGACCTGAGAGGCCACAGGTATGGGTACACTTTATGAGACTGAGTAAAAAGGAGCTCTGCTAGCTATAAAAATGAGTACAAAAATGTAGCTGAGAAGAGTGATGTCTGTCTGAGTCTAGTCCATAAGTCAGATTCCAAAGGAGCTGTAACTGTAGCACTTCTCCTCACCTCCTATGACATTTGACATATTAGCTGACACTGAGGCATGTGAACTCTGAATACTGGATGTATGCTGACTCTAGTAACTTCTTTAGTTCTGTGTGGTTGTTATTAGGGTAGACGTTCTATCCTTGCAGGCAGCTGCCTCCTTTGGAAAATTTAACATGAATTTCTTTTAAATACATCCATGACAGTGGACTTGAATTGCAGTATGTCTAAAAACTCAGCTTGACTTCAAATTCTGGGAGGAAACAAGAAAAAAATCATTCAACATTCACTCAGCAAACACCTATAAGACTCACTTCCACAGCCATTTTTGTAACCACATCCCAGGCCCTTGTTATATGTGTCTTGGTGCTGACATTTGAAATGAAGCACATCTGGAAGATGTCACCTCTGAATCTCTCCTTCTGCCAGTTATATGATGTACTGCACAATGCCAATCTCTGAAGGACAGAGAGGATATTAACAAGACACTCTTACTTAGTAAATTGGTCTCAGAATTTGAAATGACAGCAAAGGGGGAAAGAAAATAGTTCAACAGGCTCTTATCACATACAAAAGAAGTCTAGGTTCAGAACTAGTTAAATACTAACATACGCTGGACTTGGGAGGGTTGAATTCCTGAGCAATTATCTAAATATCCTATGGCCATTTCCATTTCAGTAAATGGTAGGTAATATTGTTCTCACTTTCAATTGTTACATTCTAATTCTCATTTCTTTGTGTCTTCTTCCTTATCAGACTTTCCCAACACTATTTCATTACCATTTTATTTTATTGTATCCTGTTGAGTTCCATAGGCCAGTAGTACTCAGATGACTCCCTTGTGGATATGTTAGCTGCCTTGCACCTTGAACCCCACTTGCAATATGTGACAACATAGATAAACTTGAGGACACTATACTAAATGAAATAAGCAAAGAACAGAAGGACAGATACTGCTTGGCTCCGTTATATGAGTTATCAATAATAGTCAAACTCATAGAAAGAGAAAACAGAATGATGGTTACCAAGGGGAAAACAGGGGGATCCAGAGAGTTGCTTTTAAAGGGTTATAAAGTTTCAGTAATGCAACATAAATAAATTCTAGAGATCTGCTATACAACATTGAGCCTATGATTAACAATATTCTACTATGCATTTAAAAATCTGTTTAAAGAGGTTTCGTGGTTCATTGTTCATACTGAAAAAAAAAATCAGTATTTCCAGGTTTGAGTAATTGCCTAAGAGCATAAAGCTGGTAATCATTATAGCCACGGTCTACCTTTCCTCCTGTGACAATAGGTTAACTATCTCCCATCTAAGAAGGATTGTTCCTCCGTGTCCTGGGTCCCATTGCTTCTCATCTCCTCACATTCTTTACACCCACCATTGTCTTTTTTCTCTTTCATATTATCAGCTTCTTCTTCCCTACTGCACCTTTCTCACTGTCAGAGAAACAGGCTGCCTTGGTGTGCATGGGGTGTGAATGTGCACCCTAGAGATTGCTCAGACCTTCCTGAGTGTGGCAGTGTTGAGGTGGTGGGACCTTAAGAGGTAGAGAGTAGTGGAATATGGCTAGGTCGCTGGGAGTGCTGGCCACCACACCCTATTTAGTTCCTGAAAAAGTTAACTGCTATAAAAAGATCAAGACTGGCCCCTGAATCTCTGGCTTCCTTTCTTGCCTCTTCCACACATGTTCCTGCTGTTGTGAAGAGATTCTCACTAGAGGCTAAACAGATGGAGCAACCCAGACTGGATGGACATACAAATGGATGGTGGAGCCTCCAAAACTGTAAGCTAAATAAACCTCTTTCCTTTGTGAATTACCAGCCACAGGTATATGGTTTTAGCATTACAAAATGGACTAATACATAACCCTTCTGGCATCCAACCTTAACAGCATTAGAAAAACCTTCCAGGGTCAGGGATTTAGCTCAGTGGTGCCACCATCTGCCTCACAAGCACAAGGTCCCAAGTTTGATTCCTGGTACCAAAAAAAAAAAAAAAGAA
>NW_022900916.1:25676708-25716206 GCF_012274545.1 Fukomys damarensis | reverse complement strand
ACAAAAAAAAAAAAAAAAAAGAAAAACCTTCCATTGACCTTACATCTTCCTCCAGCTATTGCCCTGGCTTTCTACCGATTTCTACAGTAGACACCCTAAAAAGTTATCTGTACTTCTTGTTTTAACTTCCTTTGATCCCATTCTCCAATACATTTGTTTTGATTTTTTGCATTGACTTAAGTATGGCCTGATTTAAATTCTATTAATAATTTCTTTTTCATTTTTCAAAAGCATTCATAACTATATTTACTTAGATTAAGAATCAAATAACTTTCTGTTTCCTACTATGGAAAGCAAGGAATTCAGACTTTTTGTTTTCCCTGGGTCCTTTACAATTTCCAGGACATCATTAATTCAATTTAAAGTTTTAATTAAGTCCATCATTATTCTATTTAACATCCTCTTTTATAATTTTAAGTTGTGACATTCAATTTTGCAACCATGTTTACACCAGTTATCACACCTATTTTTGTACATTTGGTATCACTGCTTCCAAGTATGTATTTTTTTTTCTATTAGCACTCACAATATAGGTTCCGCATTCAATGAACTGACAGACATATGCAAATATATTTTAGGGAGAATATTTAGCTGGTATTTATTCTAAAAATATTAGATATTAGAGGCCAATTTATTGCCTTCACACACAAATTGGGGTAGACTTAGAATATCTGTGTAACAGTCTTTTTTTTTTCCAGATGAGTTCTGTAGAAGAGCAAATCTCAACATGGGCAATGTTATCTTGCTTCCAGGAGTGACTGGGCCATGATGGGACTCACTCTTCTGTCAATTTTTCAAGTTCCAAAAGTGATTATCATGAAAAGAAGGTGTTGAGAAGCATTGTCAAGAGAAATCCTCCAATTTTTCTGTTGTTCTAGACTGCTAAAAAGTCTAAGAGCAATCTGATATTGTTTCTTTCAAAGGTTTGTTTTATCTTCTCATATGCCTTATTTAAATCTAAACTCTACCACTTTGTATGGCATTTGTGTGAAGTGTGTGAACCGTGAGCCCCAATTCCTCATCCTATTGCTGAATAAAAGCATATTTGTGACTTATATCATTCTTCTAAAATGTTTAATGTCTGGGACATAAGAAATTGTTAATAACATATTTTTGTTTATTCTTAAAATTTATAAGTTCCAATAGGATATATCCAAGTATAGATCTTTCAATTCTGCCCAGAATACAAGAGCTTTCTCAATATTTATATTCAAATTTATTTATTTATTTGCCAGATAAGGAGTTTTCCTCTAAATATAATCTGCATTAGAAATTTTTGCTACCTTTCTTTTTCTTGTTTGTTTTGTTTGGGGGGGTGTTATTTGTTTGTTTTGGTTTTTTGTTTGGTTTGGTTTGGTTTGGTACCAGGGATCAAACTCTCAGGACCTTGTGTTTTCAAGGCAGGCGGTGGCACCACTGAGCTAAATCCCTGGCCCCTACCTTTTTTAATCATGTGTTATCTTCCAGCAAAATATATTTATCTTTATAGTAACTTGTCCATACTTCTCATTTTGTTTCATTATTTTCATCATTTTTCCATGTACTCTGGGACTGTCTTCTCAATTTTAGCTTCTACCTCAGTGATTTTCAAATTTCTAAAATTTCACTGGGAGTTTTAGAGAACCCCTTTGGATTCATTGCTTGGACCAAGGATAAAAGTGTAGTGGATAGAGGTGCTACCTGCACTTGGACCAGGAACCCTTTCATCATTTTTACATGGTGAGAGTCTAAGCATGCTTTCATTAAAGGAAAAGATCCACAGTTTTTTAAGAGGGTTTCAAAACCACTGATAAATCTTATGTATTCAATTTCCTCTGCTGATGAAGTTCTCTTTTCTTGCCTTCAATATAGATTTTTATTTGACAACTGTTTTTTTAATGAGCCCCTTCCTAAAGCAACTTTCTATTTATAGAGGTGATTTCTTCTGATACACTAAAATCCATCAAGCAAATGTGTTCTAAAATTTTCTTCTAATTATACAATAAGTCTAACTGAAGTTTCATAATTTTCCTCTGTGTCTTTAAAACATCACCCCCTTCTTTAGTTCTGTAAGAATTGTTCTTTCAGTTGTGCATTTGTTATTAACCAGTTGCCATATTGGAAGATTGACTTTAAGGTGTATTCTCCATAACCCACTTACTGTTCCTTCTAAAGCTGGAAGAATCATTTCTCAAATATGAAGCCAAAAACAAACAAATATGCATAACTTCAAACTCAGTTCTTCTTAGATGGGTCAAGCCAGGTCCTTTACCAACCAAACAGGAAATCTACTCATTCATTCCTTAGTCATAAACAAGAAGATGCAGTTCTTGGAGAAAGCCATCTGTGGACCAGTCCTCATTAATGAGCAAAGTGATGAAAGGAAGAGTTATATCTTTGAGAATCTCCACCCCCAAGAGCTCTATCACTGCCTTCCATTATGCTCCATCTTCAGCCACATTACAAATGGAAAATTCTTTAAAAGAAAGGCTGCTACTCAAAATACAGATATCATGCCTTCCTGGTTTACAGCTATTTTTGCACATACTTTATGTACTACATGGACCACCTCTCATAAAACTCCAAGTTATTCTCCAAAATTCTGCTGGGTGGTACTTTCTTCTATGAAGCTTTTCCTGCCTGACCCCTTATTCATACAGGACTGTTCTGTACTTCTTCTGCCCATGTATACACTTCTACTCAATTTATAGGTTAAAATATCTGACTCCTCTACTGACTGCCACTCAATGTTAAAAGACTCAGTTCCTAGCCAGGTATTTATTCAACATAATCAATTTGTTAAACTGAAAGACTATGCAACAGAGATATATTTTAGCCACCTTCAGAAGCAGCTTTTGTTCAGAGAGAGGCTGTTGCCTGATTCTTCAGTTTCTAGAACCTTCACAGGGAAGATCCAGGGTGATGAACTAAGGGATCACTTTCAATTGATCCTTGGTGATGCTGCATTACCATAGGAACCCAGTGCCAGAGAATGCATGGCTGAGTTCTGTAACACAGTTCCACATTAAAGGAAGTAGCAGAAATTCTCCTAGACTGTGAACTATGGACAGTTCTCATTTCTAATTTTTAGAGAAACTGCCAATTAGATCATCAACTTAAGTGAAAGCTCTGTGCTGAACATCTGCTTCTCTAAAAACTTGAATGGAGCTTTGCACTTCATAGGAGTATAGTTATTCAATGAACCAAATAATTATATTAACCATATGTTTTCATAGGTATTTATGGTTGTTAAGGAAAGCCCAGTCAGAATGAGTCAGATTGCAACAATTTTCTCCAAACTGTAATTCAGATAGAAGGCCAGTGTATAGGCAAAGAGGCATAGAAAATTTCTCTCATTAAAAAACCATTTAAAAGATTTTAGCACTACATCATGAATTTCTCAGAACTAGAAACAAAAATATGGGTACTTTT
Source organism: Fukomys damarensis (assembly GCF_012274545.1). Lineage (NCBI taxonomy): Eukaryota > Metazoa > Chordata > Mammalia > Rodentia > Bathyergidae > Fukomys > Fukomys damarensis. The sequence goes on along the minus strand of NW_022900916.1, from coordinate 25,712,795 downwards.
GTTATTCTTGTTATCACCTTCATTGAAAAATATTCCTTCCATCCTTAAGCTAAATATCTATGGCAAAAATTCTTGACTATCTAAGTAATTGTTTACAGCAGGAAAAGCCAAATATGTATGGGACACTTACACAAAATCTTCAATCATTTCAATTTTATTAATAGAGACTTAATCTATTATAATAAATTAGGTAGGCTTTTGTCATGTGTATGAGATCAAATGTATCAAAATCAAAATGTATTCTGTATGTTACTGTTTCTTTTTATTTTCAAAGGCTTCTGAATTTGTGCTATGAAGATGGAAAACTGTTCTCCATTTGTCCATGAAGGGCAAACAGAAAAAAAAACTATTGTTTATTAGTATATCTTTAGTATATCTGAAAGTGGTGCCTTTCTTGGTCTTGGCTAAATCTAGTCCCAAACAACTTTTGTTATTATAGTTAGCTCGGCTCAGTTTTTCTTTTGAGGAAATATTTAAGATATCACACGTGCATTCTAATCCTCAGTACACCTTGGGTGACACAGGAAACTCTTCTGCTTCCCTCTGAGCCCACATGCTGGTTGCTATCTCCAATTTTTTCACACCCGTCTAGAATTCTGGCAAAGGAACTAAGGAACTGTTACTGTTCTCCATGGTTCCCCCTGACATCATTTCACTGTTTGTGTTCCAATTTCTTCCTACCATGCAGAAGCAGAAGCAGAAGCAGGTGAGTCAAAACTCTTGCAGTGAAAGTGAAAGTCTACATTAGGATTCCCTAGAGAAGTAAACCAGTGATTGGGGGTGGGAGGAGAAGAAGGAAGGGGAGGGGAGAGAAGAAAGGAGAGTACAGGACAGGAGAGGAACAAATGAAAGAAGACTGTAAAAAATTGGATCACATAATTACGGAAGCGAGAAGTCTCTGATTGCAGCTGGCAAACGGGAGCCCTAGAAGAGCCAATAGTGTAATTCTAACCCGAAAGTTGGCAGACTCAAGATCAAAGAACAGCCCATGATTCAGTTTCAGTCTGGACACAGACAAAGTCTGCAGTTTCAGCCCAAGGCAGCCCCCTAGAAGGAGTCTGCTTTTGCTTGTGGGAAGGTCAGCCTTTGGATCCATTCAGGCCTTTTGGTGATAGGATGAGGGTTACCTACGTTAGAGAGCAATCTGCTTCACTCACTCCACCAATTCAAACTCATCCAAAAACATCCTCAAGGACACACCCAAAATAATGTTTGACTAAAATAAATATCTGGGCACCCATACCTTAGTCAAGTTAATATGTAAAATGAACCATCAGAGAAGTTACATGAGCTCAGCTCAAGGGGGATATTACGCAGAGTTTCATTTCTTATTTGTTTGCTTGCTTGCTTGCTTCCTTGCTTGCTTAAAAGGCTTTTTACCCAGGCTGGACTCAAACTTGCTATCCTTCTAACTCAATGTTCCAAGTAGCTAGGATTACAGGCTTGAGATTTGTCCAATCCAGCTTTCCTGGTGAACTTCAAATAAAAATAACATGGCTGAACCCTCCAGTTTCATCTTCATGTGATAACTATGTCTCTTAGCTGAAGAATAATTTTGCTTGTAGTGATCAAATCCCCACAAGCAGTCCTCACTAACAGTTACTGATAACATTTTTCCTGATTTCTTTTGGTCCTTCCTTCCCACTTTCTGTCTTCTTCCCACTTTCTGACTCAGATGGGGTACTCTTTATTCATTCTGGTTTTCTGGTGATTTTTGAGCAAAACTTGGTCAGCCCTTTGTGGCCCCATTCAAATCCAGCTATATTTTCTGTACATAATTCTTGGATCAACCCTGAAATATCCATCTCATTGTACTTCATCAGCCACCATCTTGCTTTCTAACCCTGAGAGAGTATAACAAGAGATATTACCTTCTGGTTTGTAATCTTCTATACTAAAATGAGCTTGACATCACAAAATATTTCTTTGGGTTCAGGACCTAAATATAATCCCATTTCAAAACTTTTTTAAGAAAAAAGTGTGAATAGCTAACGTGGTACAATAAAAATTCATCTACTGAGTATTCTCATCAAAAGTTTTTAATCCGAATCTATCAGTCAAGCCTCTAGGCTAAACTTCTAGATTTGGGGAAATAAAGGGGACTAGAGGAAAAAGTTAAATGTTCCAGGAGGAAACAGTCAAATCCAAAATCTATAAGATAATCAGACTGGACTCTTCAAAGAGTCAAGGTTCTAAAATATTAATGCAAAATATCAGCCAAATGCAATGTATAAATTTAGCCTGGAAATTAGGCCAACAAAAGGAGGAAGAGCAGAAGCAGCAGCTGCAGATACAAGCTCTTTTGTAGATTTCATTTTGGAACAATTCTGGAAATTTGTATGTGAACCACAGTTTAATAATATTAAGAAATTACTGTTGTTTTACTAAAGTAAGATAATTGTAAAAATAAAACCCTTATTTTTAGGAGTAGCATCTAGACATACTAAGTGATGAAGTATTATGAAATTTACAAATCACACTCAAAATTTACACTAGTACAGAAAGAAAAGGTAAGTGTAGCAAAATGTTAGCAACTGTTAAATCCTGATGTGTGGTATGTGTGTGTGTGTGTGTGTGTGTGTGTGGTCACAGCACTATTTTTTATGAGTGAACTAAGTTTTTGTAGTGTACTATGTGTTTTGAATTTTTTATAACAAACCTTTACGGGCACATTTTAGACATACATAATAATAACATTCATTGTAGGGACTTTGCATCTGTACATTTTTTAAGTTTTTGTATGTTTGAAATTTTCCACTGTAAAAAATTAAATGAAAAATACTTCGATGGAGTTCAGTTTTTTTCCACATATTCTGGTCACTTACATACTAAATTGAGACAAAACAGAGTTTAGTAAAGTAGTGAATGCTAATGGTCCAAATATGTGATGCGTATATATGCTAGTCTTTGTGAAGCTTCACAAGGTTTTTCACTGCCCTTCGAGTTAGGTCCACAGCACATTGTTCCTACCTCTCTGCTAGTTCTGATGGAATCTTGCCCTGAGAACTAGGAGCGGTTCCAGCATCCTTGGGCTCCATGAACTTCTGATACACTTCTAGGTGGCAACGCTTGCTCATCTCTGCTTCTCTCATAGATTTCTCTGTAGTAAGAGGTGCTCAATAACTAGCTGTCAGATGAGTCAGCTGCTTGTTTCCTTTCTTCTAGTATTTTTAAAACAAGTTGGAGCTAAAACAGCTCATTATGATTTGGTGGTATAAATTTGGTTCCTTTCCAATACTTTTATAAATGAAATTCATGAAGGCCCTTCTCATCTTACAACCAGCCCAATATTCCTCTCTGATCAGTCTTACCTGAATCCTAATTTCTTGGATTGCCTGGGGAGCTGAGAAGTAAGCACAAGAAACTTTTGGGAAAACACTACGGCCCATCTATTATTTTCCCCCAACCCTTCCAAACTGACTGCTATACCCACAAACTAACTCCAGAGCAATTTCCCAAATACCTGTTGAAAATTTCAGAGTTCTCAGCCTCTTATTCAGTCAGTCTAAAGTAGGGTCTGGAAATCTATTTCTCTTTATTTTTCCAAGGTGATTCTATGAGTAGCCAAGTTTGGAAACCACTGTTTCAGATAACAAACATTTGTCCTCGATGACCAGTTGTATATTACAACACAGAGGGTCACCTCAGAATAAGCAAAATAAGCAGAATTCTTCTTTTCCCCTCTCTAGCTCATATTCCCTTTTTTCTTCAGTTCTGATACTCAGACTCAACCAGTGGGTTGGTATCACTGTCCTGTCTGCTCTCTGGCATGTTGGACCATCTGTGTATTTGATGGCTTTTCTCATGCCTCTTCTCTCTCTGCCCTCCCATGCCTTAGAAACTTGCCATTCCAGCTTTCCTGACTCCCTAAAGCAGAACGTTTCAAACACATGCTAGTAGCCCATGGATAGAAAGGCATTCAGGTTAAGCCCACTGATGGCCTTACCAAAACTCCAGTGCCAAAGCACAACTACAAGCTGTCTGAAGAAGCAGGAGTACAGTTATCTCCTTGCTGCCTCCTGCTGTTGTCTGTGAGACCTAAGTAGGCCCCCGGTAAACACAACCCGAGTTTTTTTCTTTCTTTATGACACAGGTAACACATTAATGCAGTCATTTTAGACAATACAGATAGCTAAAGCGGCAACATGCTATATCGAGTCTCCTTTCCTGGAGTAACTAAGTTTGCTGTTCATTTTTTCACATTTTTTTTATTTACGCATATCAAGTTAAATACATGTTTTCAAGGTAAGGGATTAGATTTTTAAGAAATTAGAAATATTTAAAAATTAATTAGAAATAATTAAAAAATTAGAGATAAATTTTTTTCTCATTGAGTTTATTGATATTTTTAAGTATACAGTACAGCTACATTCATCATTGGGATCTTGTACCTTTACATGACAGGTCTTGGTTCTCATTTTTCCCTATTCCCCTGCTCTCCCTTCACTCCCTCCACCCTCCCCTATTTACGAAGATTTTGTTTCCATTTTTTCCTTTTCTCATATATTTTTCTTTTCCCTTATTTCCTTTCCCCTACTCTTTCAACTTCCCCTACACCTTTAGCCCCTTTCTTCCTATTTCACATTGTTAGTTATACAGTTTGGATCTTATTTACTCTTTTACTTTTTCACACCAGAGAAACTATTCAGAATTTACACGTGTCTTATTTATTTCACTTAACAGTATGGCCTCAATATGCATCCATTTTCCTATGAATGACTCTAATTTCTCATTCTTTGTGGCTGAATAGTATTACATTTTATAGAAAACCCACATCTTCTTTATCCAGTCTCCAACTGATGGACAATTGGGCTATTTCCAAGTTTCAGCTATTACAAACTGTGCCGCTATAAACATGGTATGCATATATCATTGTGGTATGATTCTTTTAATACTTTTGGAAAGATACCCAGCAGAGGGATGTCTGGGTCAAATGGAACCTCTAGTTCTAGTTCTTTGAGGTATCTCCATATTTATTTCTACAGTGGTTGCACCACTCTGCACTCCAACCAACAATGAAGGATTTCTTTCTCCCCACAGCCCCACCAACATTTGTTATTGGTTGACTTCTTGATAGTAGCCATTCCTTCTGGGATGAGGTGGAACCTCAGTGTTGTTTTCACTTGCATCACTCAAATGACCGACCAGTGATGTTGAACATTTTTCATATATTTATTTGCCACTTTTACTTCTTTGTCTGAAAAATGTCTGTTCATTTCAGATGCCCATTTTTGAATTGGGTCTTTATATATGAGGGGCCTGCTTTTTTTCAGTACTTTATATATTCTAGATAATAGTCCTTTATCTGAGGAACAGCTGGTAAAAATTTTTTCCCACATTGTAGGTTGTCTCTTTGCTCTGTTGGTGGTTTCTTTTGCAGTGCAGAAGCTTTTTAATAAAATGAGATCCCAGTTGTTGATTCTTTCTGCTAGTTCCCGTGCTACTGAGGATTTGTCCATAAAGTCTTTTCCTGTGCCAATGTCTTTGAGAGTTCTGCCTAACTTATCTTCCAGCAAGTTTAGTGTTTCTGTTTTAATATTTATATCTTTAATCCACTTGGATTTTAGTTTAGTGCATGGTGAAAGATAGAGGTCTAGTTTTAATCTTTGGCAGATTGAAATCCAGTTTTTCAAACACTGTTTATTAAAGAGGCTATCTTTCCTCCACTGAAGATGGTCGGCTCCTTTATCAAAGATGAGGTACCTGAGTACATCTGGAGTGGATTCTGTATCTTCCAATCTATTCCACTGATCCTCAGGTCTTTTTCTTTGCCAGTACCATCCTCTTTTTATCACAAGGGCTTTGTAGTAAAGTTTCATGTTGAGGATTATGATACTCCCTGCCATGTCTCTGTTGCCTAGGATGGCTTTTGCTATTCTAGGTCACTTCTTATTCCAAATGAATTTTTTGGATTATTTTCTCAGTTCTGTGAAAGATACTGTTGGGATTTCAATCGGGATTTCATTAAATCTGTATAGCAGTTTTGGAAATATGGCCATTTTTACTATGTTGATTCTCCCTACTCAGGAGGAGACATCTTTCCATTTTCTTATATCCTCTCCTATCTCTTTTTTCAGAGTGCTGCAGTTTTCAGTGTAGAGGCCTTTTGCTTCTTTCATTAGATTGATTCTTAGACATTTCATTTTCTTGGATGCTACTGTGAAAGGAATTTTCTCCTTAATCTCTCTCTCAGTGAGTCTGTTATTTGTGTACAAGAAGGCTACTGATTTTTGAGTGTTGACCTTGCATCTGGCTACTCTGCTGAAAGTGTCCAAGTCTTGTCTAGAGATAATTTTGGGTGTCATAACTTGAAACTATTACTAATTTAGAAGGCAGAGGAGGGTAGGAAGGGGTGAAGGGAGGGTAGGGAGAAGGGGAAAAAATGAGAACCAAGACCTATCATGTAAAGGTACAAGATCCCAATGATGAATGTAACTGTACCGTATACCTAGAATGTACCAATAAACTCAATAAAAAGAAAAAAAAAAGAAGGTAGACTGCTAATCATCCTATGATGCACAAAACACTAATCCCTCCCAGACACCCAAATGTCAATAGTACCACAGTGAAGAAACTCTAAGTTAAACTGTATGAAACTGCAACAACTAATGGATTTTGACCTTTAAAAGGTAATTTCATAGGGAAGGGTGGAGGGGGTGAAGGGAGGTCAGGGGTAAAGGGGAAAAAAATGAGAAGCAAGATCTGTCATGTAAGGGTACAAGATCCCAATGATGAATGTAACTGTACTGAATACTTAAAAGTACCACTAAACTCAATAAGATTTTTTTAAAGGTAATTTCTTGTGTTACAATGTAAATATTTGTACATTCATGGAAACACACCATTTCGTTTATGGTCATTATATATACATGATTATTCCATATGTCTGAGTCTATGACTCCTTCTTCCTATTCATAAGATGCATTTCAGGAACCTGAGATCAGTCTGATTCTTTTCCTGCTGCTATACCTAATTCTTGCTGAGCAGCCTCCATGTAGTCTTTTTGATCACTCCCTTTTGGAGAAATGTTAGCTACATAACAAGCCGCACTACAACAAGCACTCTGACCCTTCTCTTCTCCCCACCCTGGGTAGTTCTCAGGTGGGGTTGAGGATGAGGGACTCCAACGACCAGAGAAGAACCACTGGTGATGAAGCATGAACAGCCTGATCTCTGAAGGGGTAGAAAGTCCTGCTGTCAGGACAGGCTGGCTCCTTGGCCCTTCTCAGTCCATCTCAAGCCACCATTACCATCAGCTCATATAACTGCTGCTACCCTGCACAGCAGAGGTCATGCCATGCCTTGGTCATGTGCAACAGAGCAGTGTGAGTTCTGAGATGCTTTTGTTAGCTTTTCCACCCTGCTATTCTTCCAGGGTGAGTGAAGAGCCCAGGGAGTGATTTACAACTCATGTCTGCCATCCAGGCTTCTACAGTTGCTGGGCATTCCCAACACCCCTCTCAAAACCTACTCAAATACCAACACACATCGCTCAGCAAAACAAATCCCTCCATATTTTCTGAGTATGCAGTATACTTACACACAAAGAACCAGAGTCAGAAGAAACTTTTGCTTTTCCACAAATGGTTTCAAGTCCTTTAATTATCATGGAAAACTGCAAGCAGGCTAATGTGAAACAAAAAGGCATATTGTTATCTGAAAGAGTAATTTACTTCCACATAATTGGCTCTATAAAGGGCATCTTCGGTGTCTAATTCCCTAAATAACTTGGGGCCTACTGTTGCCAACACTGACCCCACGAGGAAAGGAGAGCTGTAATTAATTGACTCATTTATGATTAATGTATTCCAGCTTTGCTTTGCTGTCATTCTTTGAGAAGAAAATTGCCCAGCCCTCTGACTCTATTTCCAAGGACCTAATTCATTAAAGAAATTTGGATGACAAGAAGTTGGTTGTTAATGGAAAATCTCGTAAGGCCACACCTTTCCTATGTGCCCCTGTCCACCTCAGGAGTTCATTTGAGAAAGGAACTTTGCTCAGTTCTCATAAATAGGCTCTTAATACACAGCAGTAAATGCCCATTTTAAAAATGTTTTTTCTTTTGTTTTGTTTATAGTTTCCTTGTTTATCTAACAACTATGGTATTTATAGTAGGCATGTAGATAAATGGTCAGGAAGGAGAAGGGAAGGGTGAAGAAAGAAGGAAGAAGACCCACAGATGCATTTCTAGTAGCCTCTCCCTCACCATAGCATAAAGGCTATTTAGGGTCCAATATGATTTTAATGAAGGAATATAATGTAACACAAGCTGTCAATATTTTTCTTTGCTTATTCATTGTATTTTGTGAACATTTTATTATACCTTTTTAACTGCTCTTATTTAAGCTCATATTCATGGTAGAAAGTAACTCCATAATTTGGGTACACAATATAGTTCTTCATCCAGTACCATATTTCAAGAAAATCTAGGTGGCAGGCATTCCCCATATCTGCTTTTTCTCTGTTTCTCCATTAAAACCATGTTGCCCTAAGTCTCCCCCATTCTCTTCAGGCCTGCCAGATAATCAAATTCATATTTAGAAAAATGTGCTACCCACACTAGTTGCAACTTATATTATTTACCAGGGATAATATATTATTGCCTTTAGCAGAGCACCCTGACATACTCTCTAACCACCCTGCTGCTCTATTACCAATCATTCTCCCAACCATGACTTTGTCAGGTCCCTGATGGCTGGGTCAGAGTTTAGGATTTCACAAAATCCCAATGTGATCTCAGGTTCCCAGAGTAGCAGGTGGGATCTTCTATAAAAACTTATAGTTAGAACTTTTCACAATCTCCTAAAATGATCACAGCCTCCAAGTGAACAGAAATTCATGTGTCAATCCCTACCTACAATAACCAGCAAAGAAGATGTCAATGGCAAGGTCATTCACAATCTCTTTCAGAAGTTACTTGAGTTATTGTTATTTACATTTTACTGAGAAAACTGGTGTGAGGAGTAAATATTTATCTTTATGCCATCCCAGTGAGGTCACAGATTCATTGTTCATGAAATTTGTAATTTTTTTTGTTAATATTGATTCAATAAATAATGATAATAATAATAAATAACGTGTAATTTGCAGAAACAAGGCAGTAAGGGGATTAAGTGTGGACTATACCACAGAGAACAGATTTCAGAGTTGATAATGCTATGAGAACCTACACGACTGGATTCCAAAGGGTTCTTCCTTTCAGGTGCTCAATTTGACAAGATTCCAGCACTCATAGTTTCAGACTTGGACTCCTAGCAGATAACCCAAACTTGGCATAGCCACTGTCATCCCTTCACAGCAAAAACTCACAAACCCAATCTGCATAGGAGAATCACCTAGAGAGCTTTTAACAAATAGCAATGTTCAATTCTATACAACAGTCCAAAGAGATTCTGATTCATTTTGTGTGGCCTGGGGCCCTGGCATCACATTAGGTTAAAAGCCTTTAAGGGAGGGCAGGGACAAGGGGAAATAAATGAGAACCAAGACCTGTCATGTAAAGGTACAAAATCCCAAAAATGAATGCAATTGTACTGTATACCTAAAATGTACCAATAAACTCAATAAAAGGAAGAAAAAGCCTTCAGGTGGCTCTGACGGTTAGCGGGATTGAGAACCGCTGGTCTACAGGTTTCCATGGCCCACAGCTACCATTAGTGCTCAGAAATGCTGCTTATTCACTCTTCTTTGCCTCTCCTGAGGCCTATCCTCTCAAATTTCTTCTGACAATTCCTTCTATGAGGGCTTCCCAAGAATCTTTTCAAGATTGTGCCCAATTAATAAATATGACCTTTCTCGCAGGGAGCATTTACAGGACAGTGGACAACAGGAAATTTTGCATTACTATTTATCACTGAAAACTTATTTAGCACTCACAATGTGCTAAAATAAAGGATTTGAAGATTGCCTTATCTGGTTTTCAGCTGCTATGAGCACAGTTAGTCATGTGGTTTTATATTCCTTGATTTAACTGCCTGTGAAGTTAATAGGTAGACACAGTGCTGGGGTTGAGCTGGTTCAACTCTGAACTCAATATACAGCTTCTAAAGAAAAGAGCAATTGTTGCCTCTAAGATTGCAAAAATCCAATTAAGTATCATTTCCCCCTGCTGCTAGATAGACTTAGACCCTGGAAGTAATGTTAATGACACCACATGAACATCCAGGACAATCAACATGCCCCTTTTACTGAAATCACACCCTGGCCAGCAATTAAAGAGAAAGTATAAAAATTTTAATGCCACCCCCTGGCTTTTACTTGTCAAATAAAATACTTTGAAAGGCAGGGGGTGATGAGGCCAAGATAATAATTTTAAAAAGAAATATGTGCCATTATTCTGTTCTCTCTCAAAGAGGACATATTCAAAGTCAACAAAACAGATTACACAGATATTTTCCTCCACATATGTGTCTTTTGGGATCCACTACCCCAACCTGTGTCCCTCCATGTGCTCGCCACTGTAATTAAGATATATGTGCCTCTCTGGGCTTTGGGAGCTGCTGACAGACAGCTCAGCTGCCAACAAAGTGCAAGTTGCCAAAGGCAGATGCTCAATGTTAGATGGTGCCCCAGGCAGAGCCAGCCTCTGCAACTACTCCTGGGACCTAACCAGACTACAAAGCAGGATGTTAAAATTAAACAGTTTCAAGAATACAAAAACTGGCATTTGATTTACACTACTGTTTTTCCTTTAAAAGATGAGTATAAAAGGGCATTCCCATGACTGAGCAACTCCTTCTGGTTCTTGCCCCTTGTCCTGCCAGGCCTTCAAAGTCAAATCCCCAATCTTCTTCAGGGATCTTTCTTCCTCAGAATGATGACTTTGGATGAGGCTGTTTTCTTTCTTTCTTTTTTTTTTTTTGAGGCTGGTCTTGAACTCACAGTGATCCTCCTGCCTCAGCCTCCAAGTGCTGGGATTACAGGTGTGAGACACCACACCCGACTTGGGGCTGCTGTCTTTTCTGCTCCAGAATATGAGTCTGACTTCTCATTTTGTAAAAAAAAAAAAAAGTGGCTACCATGGACTGAACTCTGCACCCTCAAATTTGTGTTCAAATCCTAACCCCCCAGTAACTTAGAATGTGACTGTATTGGAGATAGGGCTTTGAAAGAGATAACCACATTAAAACAAGGCCATTTGGGTGGCCCAATGCAAACAAGTGGTGACCTTAAAGAGGAAGTACCCAAGACATGTGCACAGAGAAAAGATGATATGAGGACACAGCCAGAAAGAGGCCACCTGCAAGCCAAGGAGAGAGATCTCAGGAGAAACGAAACTGCCAAGGCCTGGACCTTGGACTTACAGCCTAAAGAACTGTAGAAAATTTCAGTTGTTTAAAGCCACCCAGTTTATGGTATTTCACTATGGCAGCCCTAGCAAACTAATGCAATAGTCCCTTGTTGGTGTAACTGAATACCACATTGATAAGCAAGATTAATACTGACAAGGCTCATTGTTGAAGAAGAGTGAGTACTCTCCATCAGTACAGTTGTCTCTCTGCATTCCTGGGTTCCACATCACAGAATTCAACCAACCTCAGATTAGAAATGCCTTTTAAGGAAATCACATCTGTACTGAACATGTACAGACATTTTTCTTGTCATTATTCCATAAATAATACTATGACAACTACTTACATAGCATTTACATTGTGCTGAGTATTTCTAGAGATGATTTAAAGTATACAGGAGGATTGTGTAGATTATAGGCAAATACCATGATACCATTTATACACAGGACTTGTGCTTACATGGATCTTGGTATTCTCAGGAGATTCTGGAACCAGCCCTCTATGGATGCTAAGGGAAGACTATACTTGCAATAACATGGTAGTTCGGGAAAAACTTCAAGAGAGTGCTGGCTCTGAGGAGAACTGATCCTCCCTCAGTGACCTCTTGAGACAGACCTGTTCATAAATACAGGAAGATGTGTTCTTGGGTATGTGCCAGACCTTGGAGGATCCAAACTCAAATCAAGAAAATGACAGCTAATTCATACACCAGGGAAATGCTCCATCTGAGCGGGTAGGGTGCTAAGAAGCCATCCCATAATCCTTACTTCACTCATGGTTAAACATGAGATATAGCTGATAATTTCTGGGAACTTAAAGATAGTATCCTAGAAGAGTCTGCTGTCAACTTTGAAAGTTAAGAACAGGTTGGAGTGTGGATGGCTGCACTGTAAAGCAGTCCTTGTAGCAAAATGACTCCCACTGCACGGGAGCATGACCAGGGCCTAAGAGAGGAGTCTCCCAGAAATCTATCACACACAAGCTCATCTACAGCCTGCTTCCAAAGGGAACTCCCTAAAGTCTCTTCTGCACAATAAAATTTTCTAAAAAAGTTGATATTTTGTGGGGTGAGCCACAGGTGATGAAAGGTACCATCTCACACAAACGTGTTAATATTTATTAACCAGAAAATATACACCAGATGATGTCAAGTTCTATAGACCTTTGCCTCAGCGCTGGAGGGGGATGAAGCAGCAGAACATAAGGAGGGAGACTGTCCTGCATCAGTTTACCAGACAGTCATTACCATGTTTCATCTCCCAGAATATTGTTTCATTAAATTTAACAAAAGCTCCCTAACTTCTCAGCATGACTTTCACTGGTGCTACACAAATCACAAGACCAAAATTCACAGGTTCACAGTGGGCAAGCATTCTGTTTGTCTTAGTATAATTAAAGTATTATAAGAGAATATCACAAAGTAGATAATTTATAAACAATAGAAATGGATTTCTCACAGTACTGAAAGCTAAGAAATACAAAAATAGGGACTGGTAGATTCAATGTCTGGTGAAGATACTTTCTAGTTCATAGATGGCACCTTCTCACTGTGTTTTCACATGATGTAGATGTAAACAAACTCCCTTAGGCCTCTAATCTATGAAGGTTTCATCTTCATAACCAAATCATCTCCCAAGTGCCCCATCTACTAATGCTATCACCATAGGAAGGGGGGTTAGGATTTCAGTATTTGAATTTTAGGGGATACTAACATTCAGAACATTGTTTTTCACCCCAGTGCCCCAAAAATTTGTGTCCTCCCATGAAAAAAGAAGAAGACGTTCATTTCATCTCAGTAGGCAAAAAAAGACTTAACTCATTCTAGCATCTTTAAAGTCTGAGTCCAAAGTCTTAACTAAATATCATCTAAATCAGATTTGGGTGAGAGTCAAGGTATGATTCATTCCCAGGCAAATTTATCTCCAGCTGTGAAACTATGAAATCAAGCACAGCATGTGCTTCCATAGCATAATGGCAGGACAGGCATAGGATAGACATTTCTATTCCAAACAGGAAAAATAGGAAAGAAGAAAAGAATAATGTTTCCCAAGTAAGTCTGAAACCCAACAGGACAAACAAATCTTAAGCTTAAGATTTAACCTTCCTCGGTGTAAGGCTCTCCCTTCTAGGCCTATTGAATAGAGGGCCTTCCTTCCAGATACACTGGGGCTGGGATCCTCTGCTCACTTGCAGCTTTGCTGGGCCGCCAGGGTTTGAGGCCCCAATTCTCCAGGTTGTCCCACTCATAATTTTCCTGGGCATGGCCCACACCACATCTCTCACAGGCTAGAGTCTTAGGCTTGCAATACTCCTGCACTGGAACTGTATGCTAGTGGCTCTATTAATTCTGGGATCTCAGAATGACCCTCACTGACCACTGTCCTAATGGGGTCTCTGTGGCTCTTCTCTGACTGTGTCTGGAGTGATTCTTTGAGACCTAGATGGTTCCTTTTTGTGCTTTCTATTGATCTTCTGTTCCTGGCCACATAAGCATTCTCTAAGAAGACTGACGCTTTCTCTCAAGCATTACTCCTTTCTTTCTGAGCCCTCACAAGAATCACAATGTTCCATTCATTACAGTGTAGGCTTTTTCTTGTTTTGTTTTGTTTGTTTGTTTGGTTTGGTTTTTGTTTGTTTTGGTTTTTTGTTGTTGTTGTTGTTGAGAAGGGTCTCACTATATAGTTGAGACTGACCTGGAACTCACTGTGTAGCCCAGGCTGGTCTCGAACTCACAGTGATCCTCCAGCCTCAGCCTCCTGAGTGCTGGGATTACAGGCATGCGCCACCATGCCCGGCCTTGTGTGTTTTGTTTTGTTTTAAATTACTGGGGATTGAACTCAGGCCCTTGCATTTGAGAGGCAGATGGCAGAACCACCGAGCCAAATCCCTGGCCACAGTGTAGGCTTTTTCTATCATGCATCTCCAAAATCTTTCAGCCTCTACCCATTACTCCAATTCCACATTTTCAGTTATTTGTCATGCAAACATTCCCACTTCTTGGTAACAATTTCCATCTTAGTTCATTTAGGCTGCTGTAACAAAATACTCTATACTGAGAAATTTATAGACAATGGAAATTTAGTGCTTATAGTTTTGGAAGTTGGGAAATCCAAGATGAAGACAGAAGCCAATATAATGTCTTATGAAGGCTCAACTTTCTGGCTCAGAGATGTCGCCTTCTCACTGTGTCCTCAAATGGAAGAAGGGGCCAATGAGTTCCCTTGAGCTTCTGTTTTATAGGGCAGAGCCCTCATGACCTGACCACCTTCCAAAGGTCCCCCTTTTCTAATACCATCAGTAGAGGGGGGATAGGATTTTAACGTATGAATTTTGAGGAGACAAAAACTTTTAGAGCATGGCATGGCCATTAACAGTCCCATCTGGGTCTTTTAGATGAGCTATTTATTCTACTGTAACGGGATTTCTTATCAATTTAAACAACATCATAAATAATTTTAACCTAAACAACTCTGATAATAGTTTTTTTCCTTATTTGTTTGTTTGTGCTACAGAGATTGAACCCAAAGCCTTCACACTGAGCTATATCTCCAGTTCTTTTTTACTGTTTAATTTTAGACAGGGTCTTGCTAAGTCACTAATTTTTACTCAGGTGGATCTTGAACTTGCCATCCTGTCTCAGTTTTCCATGGTGCAGGGATTACAGGTGTGCACAACCATGCCTGACTACTTAGTTTTCTACATTAAATTACTTTAAAATCTAAACCCTACCTTCATTCAATACTTTCTCTCTCCTTTTTCCTTAAATTTCCATTATAATTTTAAATACTGTTACTATTATTGTTTGGATAGATGTGTAATTTTTATTACATCTAAATTTTAGTTTTCAGCTTCTGGATTCCACAATACCTGCTGGGTAAGAAGAAAATGAACCTTTGAATAAACCAGTGAGATCCTGTATGAAGACTCTTTCCTCCTTTTAGGCTAATTATCTCAGGTATTTTGTCACCATGACAGAGGAGCACCTATCACTGACCCCTTTTCAATTCCTTGAAAAACTTTTTGCTGGTTTATAATGTTCTTTTTGATTCAAATTCCTCTTGTTTGCTTGTTGGAGTCATAGGGTAACACCTGATTCTCACTACTTTACAGTTTCATCATTACTAGCTTAGGGTCTGGCAGTAAAAGAAGAAATATCTCCTCAAACTGTCACACAAAGGTATTTCATCACTCATTTGATCTGATTTCTTCTTTCCTCACTTCACAAAGATCCTGCCACATCCTTCTCAAAGTTGGATGGCTTTTCTTAACAGATTTGTCCTCAGGTTGTAAAATTCTCTGTCCCTTGATCTCTCTAATAATCTATCTTTGTCTTCTAGCAAAATACACATCATCCATTCTACACATTGTCAGTTTAACTAGATATATATTTTCTCATGGGGAAATTATGTTAGTAGGCAGAGCTACCCTATTTATATAGGCTATATAAAATCTTCATCCTGCTTTTACTTTTCCTGGTTGTTATAACTTAGATAAATGATAATATTTATCTGACTTGAACGTCCCCCCCCCCAAGAAAAGGTGAAAATTGCTTTTGTGCTCATTCTACTGAAGTAACTGAAGGCTCACAAACAGGAATTCACTTTCCAGGTTAGTGAAGATAGAATTCAAATCCAATGGTGGTAGCAAAGCCTGCACTCTGAACCTCTTGAGTACCATGAATGGGGATGTTTAAGTGACGAGATAGATCAATTATCCATTGATTAGTAATTGTCCAGACATACATCTACTCACTGTGACCCAAGGGAGGTGAGAATGAATATACCTGGACAAATAAAGAGCAAAATGGAAGAGTGATAAATACTTTCCCAAGTTACATATTCTATTGTCTCAAAAATGTTAGTGCTAATTTATTTCACTTATATTTCTAGTTTATCTTAGCTCATTGAAAAGAAAGTTTTGCATTACTATGTTTCTTTTTTATAAGAATCTTTTTGATCTATGCCTTGTACTCTACTTTGAACATAACAAAGTAATTAAGTATAACTCTTATCTCACTATTTTGTTATGAAATTTTTTTATAAAATAAAAGTTTTTTTTAAGTTTTACTTATTTTGTCTTCTAGTAGATTGTTTCTGTTTTAACATTTAGAGCTTTGATCCATTTTTATTTTAGTTTAGTGCATGCTGAGAGATGTGGACTTAGATTCAGTCTTCTGCATGTGAAGAGCCAGTTTTCCCAGCACCATTTATTAAAGAGGCTAGCTTTACTCCAGTGTATGTTTTTGGGTCTTTTGTCAAAGATCAAATAGTTGAATGTGCTTAGGATTATTTCTGCAGCCTCTATTCTGTTCCAATGATCCACATATCTGTTTTTATCCCAGTTCCATACTATTTTTGTCACTCTAGCTTTTTAATATAACTTCAAATCTGAGATTGGGATGCCTCCTGCTTTGCTCTTGCTGCTCAGGATTAATTGCTGCTATTCTGGGTCTCTTCTGGTTTCATAAGAATTTTAGGTTTTTTTTCTCCAGTTCTGTGAAGAATGTTGTTAGTATTTTGATTGGGATTGTGTTCAATTGGTTTTGGAAGTATTGCCATTTTTATTATAATGGTTCTACCTATCCAGGAACAAGAAATATCTTTCCACTTTCTGGTGTTCCCTTCGATCTTTCTTGTCAGACTACTGTAGTTTCATTGTAGAGGTCTTTCACTTCTTTGATTAGGTTAATTCCTAAGTATTTTTCTGGTGCTATTGTGAATGGCATTTTTTCCTATTTTCTTTCTCAGTGAGTTCATCATTGGTGTACAGGAACACTACTGATTTTTGTGTTTGGATTTTGTATCCTGCTGCATTGCTGGATTTGGTTATTAATTCTAGGGATCTTTTGATAGAATTGTTTTGGGTCTTCTAAATAGAGAGGGTCATGTTGTCTAAAAATAATCATAATTTGACCTCTTCCTGATCTTTTATTTCTTCTTCTTGCTTAATTGTTCTTGCTAATGTTTCAAATATGATAGTAAGCAGAAGTGATGATAGTGGTCATCCTTGTCTTGTTTCTGGTTTTAGAGGGAAAGCTTTTAGTTTTTCCTTATTTTATATGATGTTGTCATAAATGGCTTTTTTTTTCAGATAGAGTCTCACTTTGTAGTTTAAACTGGCCTTGAACTCACTATGTAGCCCAGGCTGGCCTCAAATTCACAGTGATCCTCCTGCCTCAGCCTCCCAAGTGCTGGTACCACAGGTATGTGCCACCACACTCAGCTATAATGGCTGTTATCAGATTGAGACAAGTTCCTTCTGCATATATATTCTTCAGGGGTTTTATCATGAATGGATATTAGATTTTTCAAAGGCTTTTTCTGTGTCTATTGAGATGACCATGTGATTTTTGTCCTTGCTTCTGTTTATGTAATTATTACATTTATTGATTTGTGTTGTTGAATCATCCCTGAATTTCTACTTGGTTATGATGTATGATCTTTTTGATGATTTGTTACATTCTGTCTGCCGTTTTGTCTGTTGCCTCTATATTCATTAAAGAGATTGGCCTATAGTTCTCTATTTTGTTTGGGTCCTTGTCTGACTTTGGAATCAGGAATGCTAACTTCTAGAAATGATTTTGGGACTATTCCTTCTCTTTTTATTTCATTAATGAGGAGTACTGGTGCTACATCTTATCTGGAGTTCTTGTAGATTTCAACAGTAAATCTATCCATACCTGGGCTTTCTTTCGTTGGCAGGATTTTTATTCCTGCTTCAATTTTATTGTTATTGGATTATTTTGAGTTTTTATACTTTCTTGGTTCAGATTTGGTAATTCACATGTATCTAGAAATCTATCCATTTCTTCTGAATTCTCCAATTTAAAAATAGTTGCTAATTATCATCCATATTTCAGCAAGTGCCCATTGTGTTTGCCTTTTAATTTTTAATTGCATTGATCTGGATCTTTTTTTTTTAAGAACCAGCTCTTTGATTCATTGCTTCTTTGCATTTCTTTAGTCTCAATTTCATAATTTCTACCCAGATCTTTATAATTTCCTTCCTTGTACATAACGAGTATGCATTGTTTTGGGGGAGAGAATAAATTGTTTAATTAAGTGTTATGCATCTTCAACATGACTTCTGCCCTCATGTATGAGGTAAGGTTGAAATGTAAAATGAGTGCTTACATTTTTAAAATTTTGTTACAATAAAGACCACTCAGCCCCATGACTATATGGCAGCCAAGAGCTGGGCTGCACTGCCTCACTTTTAGGGAAGCAAGAAGACCTAGAGCCTCCAACTACCCACTTCACTGTCAAAACAAAGGAGTGACTTTGGCAGTTATTAATCCCCCTCAAAATATTCCCCTCGCTTCAAACCCGCTTATCCCATTATTCTTGCCACTTTCTGATACAGTTCTAGAAGCCCTCTTTGATGAATGTCTTTATAAGGTATGATAAAAAATGGTGAATGTTGCTAAGGAGTGCCATCCAACAGAAAGGCAGGCTCATAAAAACATTCTACAGTGCATTCTCATCCACCTAACTCACTGGATCTGGTACCAGGCAATTCTAACTCTTCTCAAGGTCAAAAAGACCATGAAAGGTAAAAATAATGAATCAGAGCATCAAGGCAGCCACAACAGTGCAACTAAAGGCACTCATGAAAAAAGACTTCCAGAACTGCTTCCAAAAGTGGCACAAATGATGGTATACTTGTATTTGAAGTGAGGGGAATATTTTCAGGTAGATAAATGGCAATGCGTCTTTCAACAATAACTTTTTAGAATTTAAACATTCACTATATTCTTCAATCATACCACATATTTTCCACCTTTCTTCCCACCACTCCAATTTTGCTTTCTTGGGCTCACAAGTCATATGCAACAAGACCTTAATGCATATTGGTCCTCTGTGGCATAAAGCACTTATCCCATGCTGTGTTTCTGAGATACTTCGAGATACCATCAACCAAGCAGATTTAGGGACATGGAAGTCTCCCTTTCTCTGCTGAAGATATACATTTTTTTTAATGTCAGTGCATGTCATAATGCCTTCTTCAATAGGACTGCTTCATTTTCAAGCTCAGATATTCATTAAGAGCATGTATTCTAAAGTCAGAGATCTGTGCTGAATCTGAGCCATGTGAACTCAGGCGAGTTAATGTCTCTTTAAGGGCAACAGTTCCCTAAAGTATAAAGTGGGGTTGAGAAGAAATGCTACCCCAAGGGAAAGAGATTATTTACACTGAATTTAGTGGGTTACAGCCCTTTTCTCTGCCACTACAGAGCTGTGTGATCTGAAAACACCATAGTTTTTCTGAGCTTGAGCTTCCCCACACATAACAGCAGGGTGATAATAATAAAGCTTTCCTCTCCCATCTTAGTATGAGCACCAACTGGGCTAGTGTATGAAAACTGCAAGGGGCTGTACAAATGTCAGTCATTATTGTTACAGGATTTCTTTTCATTCCATCGCACCTGATCCACTCAGCCCCATGACTATATGGCAGCCAAGAGCTGGGCTGCACTGCCTCCATTTTAGGGAAGCAAGAAGACCTAGAGCCTCCAACTACCCGCTTCACTGTCAAAACAAAGGAGTGACTTTGGCAGAATTTCAGCTCCATGATAAGTGCTGAGCCCCGGAGCCTGGCAAGGCACAGCCATCTGGGCACGCCCCTGAGGTGACTGCTGAACTCTGAGGCTTTTAAATAGAAACCCACACAGCTCTGCCCAGATAACCGTGCTGCCACAATGGGCGTAGATATAACTCCTCCACGCTTGAGAGCTTTAAAATGTCATACTTCTACAGCTCTCTAAATCAAAGAGAAACTACTCTGAAAATTCACTCACCAGGTACTGGAAGGAAATTCCATCCCTGTCACTATAGCGACACCCTTCTTCCCTCTACAAGATCTCACAAGATTCCCCGACTAACAGGGCTCCATGAAAAGGTCGTGGGTCTCAACCCAAAGTAATTTCTGCTCCCTGAAGTTGCAGTTCAGTCTTGACCTCCAGCCTCAAGCTGGATTCTGTTCTAGAAGAACTGGGTGACACGGAACATAAGACGATGGATATAGCCCTGTAAATAAACTTTGTCATTTTCTACAAACAGCTACGTGGGAAGGCAGAAACATGGGAACTCTGACAGGCAGAGGCCAGGCAACCTCCACACGCAGTTCATTCACTCAGCAAAACTACACTTTCCCTTGCATTCTATTATTTGCTGAAGAATTACCCTGTAGCCAGCAGAGAAGGGAACTTGGCCCCTCAGGCCAGTGGGAGGTGAGTTGTGGTTAAACCTGAGATGTTTGCAAATGGACTATTTGTAAAGGACATTTAGGTCATGCCTTTGAAAAGGGACATAGACTTTGTCCAGTACAATGTTCAGAATCTACCATTTTATTGTCAGTTTATATAAACATGTCTGTATCGGCAATGGGTAGTCACCATCACAGGGCAAAAAAAATTCCCCTAAAGGCCAATACCTACGAATTTGTAATTTCCTCAGATTCAGAAGACCATGATTATATCGCTGCAAAACGGAGATTTAAATTGTAAGCTTCCTAGCTGTCTCCTTGGCTTGCTTTCCTATCATCCAACTTCCCCAGACAGCCGTAACTCAGACTACGTCATTCAACTACTAAAAACCTTCAATAACCTTCCAGATTCTTATAAGAAAATCCAGAGGCGGCCCCTCTTTCTTCACCAAGCTTACTTCCTGTTGTCTCCTTCTCCCAACTCTATATGTTGCTCCAGATATTAAAGCTTCCTTGCAGTTCCACCAACATTTGGACACACTCCTGCCTTGGGGCCTTGGTACTTGTTGTTCCCTCTGCCTGAAATGCTGTTTTTGCAGAGAGCCATATTACTTTAGTCAAGTCTCTACCAAGATGGCAACTTCTCAGTGTAGCTTTTCCTCAGTGTTGCAACCCTTGCTAAAATATTAATAAATCTCTCTCCCTCCCCGGCCTTTCTACCTCCTACCTCCACTTTGCTTAGCTTTTTCTACTAGGTACTTATCACTATCATACTATATAAAGGAAAATCAAAATATATGGTGTTTAAATTTTAAAATGCATCACAGTAAAAGACACATTGCCATTAACCTCACTCACAATACTCCTCTTGCTTCAAATAGACTTATCCCATCGTTCTTGCCACTTTCTAAAGAAGTTCTAGAAGTCCTCTTTTGTATCTTTATGAAGTGTAATTTTAAAAAATATGGTGAACGTTGCTCCCGAGTGCCATCCAATGGAAGGGCAGACATAAAACCATTTTACAGTGTGTCCTCACCCCCCGAAATCAAAATGACCATGCAAAGTAAATATTTTAAATCAATACAGATATTGAGGCAGCAACAACACAACTAAAGACAGTTATGAAAAAGGACTTCCATAACTACTTCAGAGAGTGACAAGAACGACAGGATATTGAAAGTGGCGGGAGTATTTTCAGGTGAATGAATGGCAATGTGTATTTTATTATAATTAATCTTTTAAATTTGAACATTCATTGTATTTTTCAGTCATACCTTGTATATCTTACATATTAATCTTGCTTATTTTGTTCATTATTGTATACTTGGCTCCTACCAGAGTACCTAACATACAGTAGTTACTCAACGTATATTTATTAAATCAGTCAGTTCCCAATCCAATATTACCTCCTCTAAGAAGATTTCTCAGACATGCCTAAGTTAAAGCGGATCCATGATCTACTCATATAGACTATTTTATATTCTTTGTAGCACTTACTTGTGCTTGGATTATATTATTGTTTGCATATGGACCAACAGGACCAACAGGACCAACAAGCTATATCACCTCCCTAATAGGTTGTTAATAGGAGCTCTGTCCCTTTTGCTCACACCTATTATCTTTGGCACCTGGAATAATTCTGGTCTTGTTGGAACACTCAATAAGCTTATAATGAATGAGTAAATGGCCAAAGGAAGAAAGGCCTGAATAGCTAAAAAAAATTGTTCTTTTGCATAAAGTCATTGGAGATAAAACAAGAAATTTAGGGGACAAGTTAAATTACCTGGTCATATTTCACTTATATTCACAGAAAACTGAAGACTCCATTCAATGGGCTCCATTTTCCTAATAAATTGAAGTAACTGCACTACATACAGGATGACAGGCCCTAGTTTAAGTAAATATTTGAAATCCTCATGGATCTTACATTGTAGCAAAGAAGATAAATAGTAAGTGTCTTAGTTACTTTTCTCATTGCTAAGACAAAATCCCCAACACCCAAAGGTAAAGGGGAAAAAGTTTATTTGGCTCACAGTTTGTAGAGGTTTCAGTCCACAGTCAGCTGACGCCAAGGCAGGTTTGCATGGCAGAGGGACATTCCTGAGGAGTAATAGTCCACAGAAAGCAGGCAGGTGAGAACACATTAGCCCTCTTTCTGTCTCATATTGTATGCAGGCTATCTGCACAAGGGCAGGTATAACACTCACATCCATAATCCTAGCCAGAACTATGTCAAAGTAATCAGTGGACTGATTTAATAATCACACACCCTTGATCCCAGCACCATACACTATAGATCCAGCTACCTCTGAAAAGCCCCCCAATGACTGCATAAGGCTCTGAGGGGACATCTAGACACAAGCCATAACACTAAGCAAATATCACAAATACAAATGCAGTGAATGTCGTACAGGCTTGTAAGTATATAACACAGGTGATCAATGGGTGGGGTGAAGATATGTTTGGGAAATACTTCCCTTGGAAAGAGGCATTTTAAATATTTGCCCCAAGACCTGAAGTAGCTAAGAGAGGGAGAGTCAGGGAAGAGGGGTGGGATAGACTATTTTCAGCAGAGGGGACAGTGTGCACAAAGCACTGGGATGGAGAGAGCCTGACATGTTAGATCCCAAGGCAGGACAAACAGGGCTGGATTGTGCAGACTTGCTGTTTTATGACAAAAACTTAGAATGCTATCCTATGGAAAATGGGAAGTCTCTACAGGAGTTTAAACAGGGCAGGGGGAGGGGGATCAAAAGATCATCTACCGAAAAGAAAGAGGATGAATGAGAAGAGAGTAACAGGGGGGTCATCTTTCAGTGAGGAGATTGAGGTGATGGCCCAGGAACAAGAGAATCCTAGACCAAGGCTATAACAATGAGATGAAGAGAAGTGGCGGATTCAGAAAAAATACACAAGACTTGGTGATTGGCAGGCTAGGTAGCTAAAGAAAACAAAGGGGACAAAGAGGACTTTTTGTCCCTATGCAATATGGTGGATTTTGTTATTTACAGGGATCAGACACTGGAAGAATAAAGTGATTTGATGGAACACGTGGTAAATTTTATATGGACCAAGTCTGTAAGGCATCCAAGTAGAGAAGCCAAATAGATGGTTGGATAAACAAGGCTGAAGCTTAAAATAAAGTTCTCGGCTCCACTGTTTTCTAGATGGTAAGATTAATTCATTTTAGGGGATTGTAAGAGCCAATATTAACTCAAGAGTGAGTAATTTGATCTTTAGCTTAAAATAGGAGCTATAAAAAACAGAGACTTAAGGGTCATATCAGATCAGCCTATGTGCCCAACTGGACAATGATGGGCTTTCTACTGATAGAAAATGTCTTATTAAACCAAAAAATCATAGATCATTGGCTAGTTGGATTGTGGTAATCTTCCTAATCTACCATCTCACTTTCCATGTTTTCAGTTACCCAGTAATCAATTGCAGTCTGAAAATATTAAATGAAAAATTCCAGAAATAAACAATTCATACGTTTCAAATGGTACGCAACTCTGAGTAGAGGGTTCAAATCTCATGCTATCCCATTTAATCACTCGGGATGTGAATATCCTTTTGTCCAGTATATCTATCTATATTGTACACACTACCCATTCATTATGCACTTAACACCAATCTTGGTTATAAGCCAGCTGTCACAATCTTGCAGTGCTTGTGTTTAAGTAACTTTTATTTGATTTGATTATGATCCTAAAAGTGCAATGCAATCATGCTTTTTGATGCCAAAGAGAAGTCACAACATATTCCCTTTATGTGAAGAAACAAAAGCTCTCGAGTTAATAAAGAAAACAGAAAGTGCTGAAATGGTAAAATCTACAGTAAGAACAAATCTTCTATCAATGAAATTAAGAAAGAGATAGATGCTAGTTTTGCTGTCCCAGCAAAAACGACAAGAGTCACAGCCAAAGGACACAATAAATGATTAATCAAGATGGAAAGTGATTAGATTTGAGTATGTATATATAGGAGAAATTAGTGTATATAGGATTCAGTACTATACACAATTTCAGGGATCCATTGGGAGACTTGGAATATAGCCCATGAATGAGGGGAAACCACTATATAGCACCCTGTATTTATTGAAACAATAAAAATTAACAAGCCCTATACATATTCCTTCATTTGTAATATTGGAATAATCATTATAAGTAGTTGTTGGTGTAGTCCTCAGTTTGAATTACCTATGTTTTTGTCATTATTATTGTTATGTATAACCTCACTAAATTCTCAAAACAACTCTGAAGTACGCTTGATGATCATCCTATTTATATAGAAAGAAGTCAAGTTTTCAGAAATGTGAAGGACTCTCCCAAGATCACTCCATGAGGAAGGTACAGTGTTGTAAACCCAGACCTCTCTGACTCCAAAGCCCTACTCCTAATCTCAGGCAATGAGTTTCCAAGAAGTTATATACCAGATGGGTTTTCTCTTTCCCTGAGGTTTAAGAAATAGGTTCCAAGGCAAAAACAGTTAATCTCTCTGGTAAACCTCCAATTATTCTGCCAATACTGTTATCTAAGAGATGGGGTCTGGAAAAGTGCCACTAGCAGAAAAAGGTCTACTTTACAATTAGAGAGTGGCATTGCCAAAAATCAAATTTCTCCAGCCCTCTATAGCATATGGTCTTATGGAGCCCCAGGGCTAAAAACACATCCAAATGGCTTCTCTCTCAAATCTTTCCACACCTAGGGCCATGTGAGCTAACCAACAACATTCTCAGTACCTCAGTGCAACAGTGGGAGAGTGCCATTTCCTTGGTATATGACCTTGGGTAAATGTCTTAATTCAAATTTTTGTTTTCACATGTGCTCAGTAGGGCCAGTAGCCACAGTACTTTATGTCAATAATGGCTATGGCATAGGGCTAACTACAGATCAGGCACAACTTCAAACACATGCATTACATGCCTTACACATACATTATATACATTAACTCATTTCCTCATTTCTATAAACCCATGGGATGGACAGAGTCAGACCCAGTATTATGCTCATTTCACAGATGAATAGATGAGGGACAGAAGGTGAATAACTTGCCCAAGGTTGAACAGTTAATTGTGACAGTGCTAAGACTCAGGCATATGAGAATGACTCACCACCGTGTGTTGTGAGGATTAAGTGAGATACTGTATGCAAAGCCTTTTAGCTCAGTTATAGGCACATGCTAAGTAATTAGTTAATGCCATGCCATTATTTATATTATATTACTTAAAAACTAAAGCAAAAGATGACACTGAGAACAACGTAACAGTGCAACTCCAAAGAGTAAACTTCCAAGCTGCTTAGGACTGTCTTATAAAAAAAGAAACACTATTTACAAGTCAAGATTCAAAATTCATCCTCTAGGGTGGCATTTTTTTAAGCATCCCATTTATGCAGGCAGTTCAGTAAATGCCAAGGGAGCTGAATAGTCCTGAGGACCAACTGCTGAGGGAATTCCCGCATAAAAGCCCCAAACCATTTGCAGCACCATCTTTAGGGAATCATCAGTGCACTCAAGCTTGAAGTCTTTACCTCTCCTAGAAGAACTTGAGAAACTGCCACATCCTTTTATAAAGAGACAAGAAAATAAAACTAATTGGAACAGCCGCACATTGCAAAGTGAAGCACACTTTTAATGCTAAACACAGTTGGAAGAGATGAAGCAAGACTATGAGGCTGTGAGCAGAGATTTTGATATTCTTCCCACAGGAGTCCTCCTCCATCTCTGGATGGGCCTTCCTAACAACCTCAATTCAAGCAAGTCCCTCTAGCCACCCTGTTTTCCTCCATCACAAAATATAACCTCTAATTATCTCATACAACTTGTTTTTCTTGCCTATATTCTGCCTCACCACCACCACCATCCCCGTAAGAAAAACAAGTGCTATAACAGAATATCAGGTTCTGGCTGTTGTAACACAATAACATAGAATAGAAAAATTATAGCAACAGAAATTTTTTTCTCACAGCTCTAGAAGCTGGGAAGTCCAAGAAAAGACACTGGCTGACTCTCAAAGCCAGTCTTCTTTTCAGTGCATGTTCACGTGAGGGAAGGAGTGAAGAAGCTCTCCAGAGTTCTTTTTTAATGGAGTTAAGCCCATCCCAAAGCCCACACCTCCTAATACCATCACACTGGAGGTTGTATTGTGACTATAATACAAATATTCAGTCTATAGCTATAAGGGTTCTATCTTGCTCATCCACATATCCCTGACATCCAGTATTTATGTTCAATAAATATTGGTTGAATAGAAAAGAAATGCCAATCTCTATTCACATTGTGCAAATGTACAACCCATAGCAAAGATGTTCATATACTCCCTCTACTTTCCAGCCCAGTGCTGTCCAACAGAAATACACAGCTAGCCATCTATATAATTTTAAATTTCTACTAGACATGTTTTAAAAAGTGGTACAATTAATTTTCATAAATTTTATTTAGCATACTATATCCAAAATATTATCAATACATAATCCATATTTCCAAGTAGCTAAATGAGATCTACATTTTTTGTTTATTAAGTTTTCATAAATCTGATGTATATTTTAACTTCACAGCACACCTCGGTTGAGGTAGCCATGTTTCAAATTCTCAATAGACACAGGTGGCCATGGCTGCCATATTGGACAGCACCACCCTAGCAAACTGAAACTCCAAAGCCTCTCTGTCTTTTCTACCTCAGGAAAGTTCTCTCTGTGCTTGCTCTTTCCTGTTCCCTCTGTCTACAAATTCCACTCCTTACCCAGAGGCACCTTTTCATTGCTCAAGTCCCCAGTGCATATTATGTATTGTCTACCTGCTGTATAAATGCTGTCATTCTCCATCAGGCCACAGGTCAAACATAGTGCCTGGTATATAGTGACCTTCAGTAATTATTTGTGAATGAACTATGCACACATGCATTAGATGCCATCCATTGACTCCTTTACACCTTCCTTCCCAGAGGACACAAACTCTGCTGAGAGTTCTGAGAACTCTGTTGGAGAGTATGAATCATCTTGGGCCCTAGATGTTCTTGTGTACGGTTTGAATTTTTCTTAGACTATGAACCCCTTTAGTGGTCTGTGGTATTGAGCTTTCTCAAAATAATGTTACTGAATGCATAAAACAAAATTCACAAAAAAAATTAAGAAAAGCGATTACAGGTAATTACAGTTGGCAATTTTTTTCTTAATATTGTGGTATGAAAATATATTACTTTTATTAATACACTGAAGGATCTAGCACTGAGTCTAATAACGTCTCAAATTTTTCAATAGTGGTAAGGATACATGATATCTAGCGATATCTGTTAAACTATAATATGATATGAAAACATTTATAACTCTTATGGGTAGCTAAGTCTCAAGTGCTGCTAATTTACTCATTCATAATTAAAGAAAATGTTACAGTTCTGTTAGAAAACATAAAGAGGAACTTTGCTCCCATCCAAGTACACAGATGCTCTTGAATTCTATCCACTTCTTAGCATGCACAGACCTTGGTTATGAATCACTACTTTAGTGTAAGGGTCCAATCTCTCAAACTGCTTTTTCTATTCAGTGTGAAGGCCTCAGAAGCTAATTAGAAAATATCTCAGTGCTCCTGTCCACTGAATCCTGGAGGCAGAGGGGGCAAATGTGTTAATAATGAAGATATTCTGTCCAGGCACCATGCACATTAGACAAAAAGCATGAACTTCAGACACACTAGCCTGACTCTGTCACTGCCTAGTTCTATGATCTAAATAACTATCAGCCCTCCCAAACCTCAGTTGCTTCACCCCTAAGACAAGACAAGACATCCTATACAGTAGATGGGCAGCAGGATAAAATATGATCATTAACTCACCAAAAGTGAGGAATCACATGTGCACACCGTGGAGGATACTTGGGTAAATGCTACTTCCACTGGTCTATCCCTACATCACCCTCTTTTGCTAATAGCTCCAACATGCAACAGGTCCTCCAAACTAAATTCCCAAAGCTGTCCAGTCAGCATCACCTACCATCCTTGCTCTGCTCTCGGGTAGGCTCTTTCCTTGGCCCCTGTTAGCCTGCTCACCCTGGTGGGAAGGGACTGGTGTTCTCTAGGCCTGACTGGCATCCCAGAGTCTACAACAGATGAGCTTTGTCAAGTTATTTTCTCCCTCCATGCCTCATATTAACACCATAAATAAAAGGCCTCTCTCATGGTGCCACAGTGAGAATTAAAATAAACACACCATTTTGTAGAATAATATTGGCTGTGTTTCTCAGACATATCTTTACATGGAAATAAATTGCCATGAAAGATATGTAAGGTCAGTAAACACTATGGAGTGAAGAAAACAAGCATTGTCACAAAAAGGTCATTTCACTTTCATTGATTCTTTCTTTTACTAAGTTTCCCAGCCACAAACCTCCCGTCCATACCTACATTTGAAAAGCCTTCCCTATCCCTTCCCTAACTATGATGAGGGCTGACTATAATGCTGGTAAATGGAACACTCGCTTTACTTTGAGGGTAAAGAGGGAACTCAAACAACCCTAAAGGGTAGCCAGCAATACTCCCATAGGCCATGTGAACTTCTTGTATCTCAGGAGTTTTCTGTGGGTTTTAATGGATTCTATGCTGATGGGAGAGTATTATTGGGCAGCTTAATACTGGGAACATTTCCCAAAATTCAGCCATCACCTCTAAACCTACCCCTTCCAACCCTATCTTCTTGTTCCATCCCTAAAATATTGGGAGATATGATGCATTCTAGGACAAGTGTGAGCTTAGACAGGCCTGGATTTATGACCCAGCTCAGTGGTTTAATAGGTGGATGGACTTCAACAAGTCAATTTTTTCTCTAAGTTTCAATTTTCCTCAGCTATAAAACAAAGAAAAATGCCATCGGTATAGAGGTATCATGAGAACTAGATAGTCTATAGAAAAAGCACCTAGCACATAGGAGGTATATGGTAGGCAGCCAATATTATATAGTATGAACCACATGAGGTGAGGGGGAGGTACACTGTCTGAAAATGAAGATGAGAAAAATCAAGGTACAAAGTAAGAAACCAAATGAGAGACCTGCTTTCCAAAGGAATTTTGGCTTGTTCAGTGTGGCTATAAAACAGATAATAATGTAGAGGTTATTAGGAGGCAATTTTATGCAATACAAAAAAGACTTATTCATTAGTCCAGAACAAAGCAAGAGACAAGTGACACTATGCACAGGAGGTTGGCTGCATCATGGGGCCTATTGTCTGCAAGGGCGTCTTGGCATAGGTCTCTTCACACACAGGCCCACCCTGCCTTCCCCATGCAAGTCCCTACTCACCAAGACATGTGGGAGGGAAAGTCCTGTTTCACTATTAAATGTCAAAGGGAGGAAAGTGACTGAATTGTCACTATTTCTTTGATAATAAGATTATTTTAATTTTTCAATTTTCCTTCCCTCTCCTTTAGAGACTTAATAACTAGTGACAGCCTAAAGCTCTAAGCGCACATGAAAATTCATTAATTGTTCATTTTTTAACTCTATTTCCAAGTTTTTCTCTTTTCTTGGAGACATAATTGGAAGATATCAGTGCCAAGTGGCTAAAAGGAGGCTTGTTTTATTGTTATACTCTAACCAGAGCTCCAGGAAGCTCTATTTTTATTATTATTGTGGTTGTTGTTGTTGTTATTATTATTATTATTATCTTTCTGTCCTTTGCCTACTAAATGCATCCTCCTCATCTCTCCAGTCACACTTCCTACCCTCTTCCCTCAACCAGCTATATAGCCTAACAGATAAAATCCAGGCCTGGGTCCCACAGAAAAAAGAAGGAAGACAAAGAGGTAGGATTCACTCCTGCTATATGCAGGCCCGCTGTCTAGATCTCAGAGGGAAGATGTCCCCAGATACTACATATCTGTATAACACAGCCAAATGTCCCTGATGAACACAGCAAACAATTTCTCCACAGTCTGTCCCCCCATCCTCACTTCCAGCCCTATCTCTCACCTTTTTTGCTACCACCAGGAAGACGAAAATCCAGAACTAATTTCAAATCCTCATCCTTTACATGGAGCTGTTCTACATCTGAAAATGTAGGACAAAGCCAAGCCTGACTCTAACAATACTTCTTATAAGCTGTGTGACTTGAGCAAATTTCTAGACCTCCCTAAGCCTCGGTTTCCTCACTAGTAAAATGTATCTAATGATGTTTTCACAAGGTCACATGAAGCTGAACTGAGATGACACATGACACATGCCCAGAGCCTGATAAGGCATTGAGGAAAATTTCCCACTAATGCCACTCCTGCCCTCTATGACAGATGATGGTAGGAACAAAGAAAGAAGAAAGAAGTTCCCTGTTTAAAAACTTCTTTCTATCATTTAATATACCAATAAGAGATTCACTTGTATCAACAATCTCTTATTACAGATGCAAATCACACTTGAGTTAAGCTGATCTATTCCCACCTTTGATTAAATTATTTAAATTACATCAGTACCTTCAGACTCTGCAATTTCAGTGTTATGATTATAATGCACAGAAGTAAGATTATTTTAAAAACCCTTTTTAGGGTCATTGCCCCGGCTTGGACTCAGAGCGACCTCTGCTGTGCAGCCCGGCCCGAGCTTCAGACCTCCTCTGGAGCCACACTGTTTCCAGCTGGTGCCAGTGATTGGCTCCAACACAGCATCAGGAGGGTAGCCGCGCAGGCACCGCTGAGCACCATCTCCCCCCCCTCATGCCCAGGCTATTAGATCCCCTGATTGAGCCAGTCCGTGGACACACTCTACAGAGGCATGGCGGGCTAAAAAGGGTGGTGATTGATCCTATTATGTTCCTGATTGTATTGATAGGGATAAAGGATAGGGATTGATTTGATGAGTTGTTTTCTCAATTATGAAAATGAGAATGTCTATAAGTCATTAGAGAATCAAAGACTGGGACTCAATGATATCAGGAAGATTTAATGACCCAAAGACTGAATCAAGGGCAACCCAACAGCAAAAATAAAGATGAGAAAACACTTAAGCAAGCCACAAAAACAGACTTCCAGTCCACCAATGGCAAACAGTAGGGCAAAGGAGGATGAAAAATCAGATAGTGAACCTCCAGGACACTCAGAACTCACAACACAGGAAGTAAAAAAACTGATCAATCAAGTTCTAGAAAAATTCAAAACAGAAATTATTTCCCAGATAACCACAGAGATGGTGAGCAAAATGAAAGACATGATTAGAGACTCCAGAGCAGAAACTGACAAAAAAAATAGATGAGCTTAGGAACATAATAGAAGCCATGAAGCACAGAATAAGAAAGAAATGGAAACAATGAACACCCAACATAGGAAAGAAATGGAATCCATTAAACAGATTCAAATGGATATCCAGGAGATTAAAAACTCTATTGAAAGCATACACAACAGAATAAAAGATTGCGAAGATAGAATCTCAGATATAGAAGTTAGGATATCAGACAGTGACCATGAAAAGAGAGGTCTCTTAAAAACAGTAAGGGAGCATGAGAAATCAATCCAACAACTCCTAGATGATGCAAAGAAGAATAACATTAAGACTGATAGGTATCCATGAAGTAACAGGAGAAAATGCAAATGACTTAAAAAAGTTGTTCAAGAATTAATGACAGAAAACTTCCCAAACAGAGGAGAAGAATTAGACATACAGATAAGCAAGGCATATAGGACACCAACGAGCCACGATCAAAAAAAATCTACACCTAGACATATAATAATCAAGATCCCAGAAACCCAACAGAAGAACAGAATACTACAAGAAGTAAGTGAAAAGAAACAAATCACATGCAAAGGAAAGCAAATTAGAATCACAGCAGACATTTCAACACAAACCCTCAGGTCAAGGAGAACCTGCAGTGAGGTATTTCAACTCTTAAAAGAAAACAACCTCCAATTTAGACTGATGTACCCTGCAAAACTCTCTTTCAAAATGGATGGAGAAATAAGATACTTCCATGACAAAGAACACTTGAGAAACTTCATGAATACTAAACCAGCAATACAAAGAATTTTAAACAATATACTAGAAAAAGACAATGAAGATCACAACACCAGGAGGCCCAACAGAGCAAGTCAAATAACCAAGGCAAGAAACTAAAAGGAGAGGACAAAAAATAAAGAGTCAACAAAAGGACAATAACATGACAATAATAAGTCAGTACATATCAGTTATAACTATCAATGTCAATGGCCTCAATTCACCAATTAAGAAAAATAGACTGGCAGAATGGGTTAAGAAGCAAAATTCAACAATATGTTATATACAAGAAACACACCTAGTGCAAAAAAGAAGCCCACAGACTGAAAGTGAAAGGATGGAAAACAATTCTCCATGCAACAGGAGCCCAAAAAAGCAGGGGTAGCAATCTATTCACAGACAAAGCAAACTTCAAACCAAAACTGATTAAGAGAGACAAAGAAGGCCACTACATCCTTGTAAAGGGAACAATCCAAGAGGGAGAAGTGACAATCATACACCAAATATAAATGCCCCCAACTATATAAAACAAATATTAAGTAACATGAAAAACCAAATAACCACTAATACAATTGTGGTGGGGGATATGAATATTCCACTATCACAAATAGACAGATCATCTAGGCAAAAAAATCAACAAAGAAATACTAGAACTGAACGAAGCTTTTGAACGTATGGACTTATTAGACATCTATAAAGTGTTCCACCCCATAAAATCAGAATATACATTATTTTCAGATGCACATGGGTCATTCTCCAAGATAGATCACATACTACCTCACAAAACAGGTTTGAATAAATGCAAAAGAAATGAAGTTATTCCCTATATATTATGAGATCACAGTGCAGTAAAGCTAGAGATCAATAGCATAAGAAACCATAGCAACTTCACAAACACATGGAAATTGAACAACACTCTCCTGAACAATCAATGGATGACAGAGGAAATTAAAGAAATTAGACAATTTTTACAAATAAATGAAAATGTCAATACAACATACAGGAATCCATGGGACACAATGAAAGCAGTTCTACGTGGAAAATTCATAGCACTGAATGCCTACATTAGGAAAACAGAGCAAGTTCAAATAAGAAACCTAACGATGACTCTTAGACTCCTAGAAAAACAAGAGCAAGAAAAACCCAAAGCCCGAACAAGAGAGGAAATTATAAAGATTAGAGCAGAAATCAATGCAATGGAAACTAAGAAAACGATACAAAAAATAAATGAATCGAAGAGTTGGTTTTTTTGAAAGAATAAATAAAATTGATAAACCCTTAGCAAACCTTATCAAAAAAAGGTAAGAAAAGGCAATTCATGCAATCAGGAATGAAAAAGGCGAAGTCACAACAGATTCAACAGAAATCCAGAGGATCATTAATACATACTATGAGAACCTGTACTCTAATTAAACAGAAAACACAGAAGGAATGGAAAGATTTCTAGATACTTATGAATTACCAAAGTTGAACGAAGAAGATAAAAACATTTTAAACACCCCAATCACAATCAGTGAAATTGAAAATGTAATTAAAAACTTACCAACAAAGAAAAGCCCAGGTCCTGATGGATTCACTGCTGAATTTTACAAGACATTTAGAGAAGATCTACTGCCATTACTCTTCAGACTTTTCAATGAAATTGAACGAGAAGCAATACTTCCAAATTCATTCCTGGAAGCAAATATCACTTTGATTCCCAAACCTGGGAAAGATGTAACTAAAAAAGAAAACTACAGGCCAATCTCCTTAATGAATATAGATGCAAAAATCCTCAATAAGGTATTAGCAAACAGAATACAGAGGATCATCAAGGAGATCACACATCCTGATCAAGTCGGATTTATTCCAGGGATGCAAGGATGATTCAACATACGTAAATCAATAAATATAATACACTATATTAACAAAGTCAAGGACAAAAACCACACGATCTTCTCAATAGATGCAGAAAAAGCATTTGACAAAATTCAACACCCATTCATGATAAAAACCATGCAAAAAATTGGAATAGACTTAATAAAGGCTATCTATGAAAAACCAACATCCAACATCATATTACATGGCCAAAAACTGAAAATCTTCACATTAAAATCAGGAACAAGACAAGGATGCCCACTATCGCCACTCCTCTTTGATATAGTTCTTTCTGGAAACATTAGCCATAGCAATTAGACAAGAGAAAGAAATTAAAGCAATAAAGATAGGAAAGGAAGAAGTTAAACTGTCATTATTTGTTGACGATATGATACTCTACATTGAAGATCCAAAAAACTCCACCAAAAGACTTCTCGACTTAATTGACACTTTTGGCAGAGTAGCTGGATAAAATGTCTACACCCAAAAACCAATAGCCTCCTTGTACACAAATAACAGACTCACTGAGAAAGAAATTAGGGAAACAATTCCTTTCACAACAGCACCCAAAAAAATGAAGTATCTAGGAGTCAACCTAACAAAACAAGCAAAAGACCTCTACACTAAAAACTACAGCACTCTGAGAAAAGAGATTGAGGAGGATATAAGAAAATGGAAAAATCTCTCCTGCTCCTGGGTAGGAAGAATCAACATAGTGAAAATAGCCATACTACCAAAACTGCTATACAGATTCAATGCAATGCCAATTGAAATCCCAACACTATACTTCACAGAACTAGAAAGAAGAATCCAAAAATTCATTTGGAACCATAAGAGACCTAGAATAGCAAAAGCCATCCTAGGCAACAGACTAATGGCAACGGGTAAAACAATTCCCAATTTGAAACTATACTACAAAGCCACTGTGATAAAAACAGCATGGTACTGGCAAAGAAACAGACCTAAGGATCAGTGGAACAGATTGAAAGACACAAAAATAACTCCAGATGCACTCAACTACCTCATCTTTGACAAAGGAGCTGATAGTCTCCACTGGAGGAAAGATAGCCTCTTTAATAAATGGTTTTTGGAAAAACTGGATCTCAACCTGCAAAAGATTAAAACTAGACCCTTATCTGTCACCATGCACTAAACTAAAATCCAAGTGGATTAAAGATCTAAATATAAAAACAAAAACACTAAACTTGCTGGAAAATAAGTCAGGCAGAACTCTGGAAGACATTGGCATAGGAAAAGACTTTATGAACAAATCCTCAGTAGCACGGGAACTAGCAGAAAGAATCAACAACTGGGATTTCATCTTATTAAAAAGCTTCTGCACTGCAAAAGAAACCATCAACAGAACTAAGAGACAACCTACAATGTGGGAAAAACTTTTTACCAGCTGCTCCTCAGACAAAGGACTATTATCTAAAATATATAAAGAACTCAAAACAACCAGCCCCCCCAAATATAAAGGCCCAATTCTAAAATGGGCATCCAAAATGAACAGACATTTCTCACACAAAGAAGTAAAAGCAGCAAGTAAATATATGAAAAAATGTTCCACATCACTGGTCATTCGAGAGATGCAGATGAAAACAACACTGAGATTCCACCTCACCCCACAAAGAATGGCTGCTATCAAGAAATCACTCAATAACAAATGTCGGCGGGGTTGTGGGGAGAAAGGAACCCTTCTCCATTGTTGGTGGGAGTGCAGACTGTTGCAACCACTATGGAAGTCAATATGGAGATACCTCAAAGAACGAG
>NW_022900916.1:25631422-25676237 GCF_012274545.1 Fukomys damarensis | reverse complement strand
GGTAGGGTAGGGATAAGGGGAAAAAATGAGAACCAAGACCTGTCATGTAAAGGTACAAGATCCCAGTAATGAATGTAACTGTACTGTCTACCTAGAATGTACCAATAAACTCAATTTAAAATTTAAAAAAATAATAATAATAAAATAAATTCAATTTAAAATTTAAAAAATAAAAACCCTTTTTAGGAAGGGAGCAGATGGCAAGGAGGAACTTTTAACACTCAGAACACAGCAACTAGGTGGCAAGAAGTAAGGGTTGGGCTGAGGAAAGGAAAATAAAAGTGGGTAAAGGAAGGGCAAAGATCCTGAGAGTGCTGCAGAAGGCCATTACATACAACTTTGTCCCACTCTGTCACCGTGTCTTTGGCTCTGGTGACAACTGAAATGCCACCAACAGCATGTTGCTTTTGGCACATAAACCATGGACTGAGCCACCGAGATACAGTTGTCAACCTATACGTCAGCTTGCCCTAGTTCAGCCAAACCTCTCAGGACAGGCCCTTTTAGCTCCCATCCAATCTAGGCCCCTCCCGCACAAAACCCATCTCTGATTTCTATGGAGGTGACATAAAAAGGAAAACAGAAGGAGAGTAGAGAGAGTTGAGGACACATCAATAGCTCAGACTCCTCCCTCTCTCTGTTCCTGCACAATGGGTACAATGTTTCCAAACCCAAGAACCCACCACCACCACACACATTCTCTTCACATCCTGTGTGGATATGGTGTTTCATGTACTTTCCAACCATCTCATCTCAAATAGCAGACACGTGAGCACAGCAATAGGATCAGCCCAATTTAATACTATAAGAAGACTATGGTCCACAATACTCATCCATTTCCCAAATTCCAACAGCGAATTATGAACCAGTCCATTTTAGGGCCAAGTCACTTGACTCTTCATTCCAAAACAGAAGATCAAGGCTCCAATCCTACAGTAAGCCTTTAAATCACTACATCACAGGAGCCTGAGTGTTAAGTCTCACACAAAGACCATGCGTAGGGACAGAGGAACACTTGGTATCAACACTGCCTCTACCAGTGAATTCCCAGGACATTTATTAGACCTTGCCCTCTGTGGCCCTTAATTGTCTCATCTGTCAAATGAGATGGGTGTATATAATCTCTGACTCCAAAGCACTGAGTGACAGGGGAGGTCAGAAGGAAGAAGTGCTGGGAAGGAAGAAAAATCAGAAAGGACACAGGATACTTTATCTACTTTGTCAAAATCCCAATGATGAATGTAGCTGTACTGTATACTTAAAAAGTACCAATAAACTCAATAAGATTTAAAAAACACACACAAACACACACCCAAGGTTGATGCTAAACTCAACTTTTGTTTTAAATCAGTACCAGGCTACTAAAACTCTTCACCAATACCCATAGAATAAGCCATGGGTGGGCTTCTTTTTAACGTTCAGATTTTATGGCTTTTAAAATTAAATGAGGCCACTGTACCCATGCTTATTCTCAATGGGTTCAGAAATTTCCACTGACACTCAGAAAATTATGACACATTACAGTTGTGGCTGCTGAAGCAATTATCCCTTTGTTACTTTAAAATGGCCTCGTGCCATTTTTAGCCAGGTCTTAACCACCATGGTGGGAAACAAGGCTGCCATCTAATTAATTTTTATCTTAATTATCTGGGCAGCAACCTGAATTCTGGTCCCTTTGTCTGTGTAAATGTGACATGTTTGGAGAAGTTAGAAATGAGGAAAAATGGGCTCCAAGACTTTCAAAAAACTGCCTGACTTCTCCCTTCAGTAAGCCCTCCCACCCCTGCCTTTGTTCCTAGAGGCAGCCCTTGGACTTCCTCACATGCTCCTCAGCGCAGCCCCAGACGGTGACAGCAGCATCACCCAGGAGACCCACTCGAAGATGTGCAGCATCTAGGGCACCACCAGACACAATGAGAATCTCAGTTGCTCCCCCTATCACAGGAGATTCCTATATTGGATTCCTCTGTCTGCTATAACAGACTGCCACAAACTTCATGGAAATTTAATCTCGTAATCCTGGAGACAAA
The DNA here is from genome assembly GCF_012274545.1 of Fukomys damarensis. Taxonomy (NCBI): domain Eukaryota; kingdom Metazoa; phylum Chordata; class Mammalia; order Rodentia; family Bathyergidae; genus Fukomys; species Fukomys damarensis. Next base: position 25,674,207 of record NW_022900916.1, on the reverse strand, counting down.
ATGTCCAAACTGTGTATCATAGGACCTAAATGGAGGTACTGCCAGAGCCAAGCTCCCACCACTGGCTTGAGGGGAGACTCTTTTCCTTGTCCCCTGCAGCTTCTGACTGCTGCTGGAGTTCCACGGCTTGTGGCCACTCAACCCCCTTCTTCACATCACCTCCTTACTCTCTGCTCTGGTCTCTCTCTGATCTATCTCTTATAAGGACATTAGTGGTGGTATTTAGGTCCTGCCTGGTTCATCCAAAATAATATTCTCATCTGAAGACCTTTAATTTAAAAACAGGCATGGTGGCACACACCTATAATCCTAGGACTCCGGGAGGCTGAGGCAGGAGGAACACAGTTCAAGCCCAGCCTGGGCAATTTAGCAACATAAGACCCTTTCAAAGAATAAAAAGAGCTGGGGATGTAGCTTAGTGCAAAGGCCATGGGTTCAGTCTGGAATAACACACATACACACACACACACACACACACACACACACACACACACACACACACACACACACACACACACACACACACACACAATTTAAATTGTTTGCAAAGATCCTTTTCCTAAATAAAGTTACATTTACAGGTTATAAGAATGTGAGTATCTTCTAAGGGGCCATATTCCCACCTTATCACAGTCCTGCTTCTAAAAAGGATAAAAAGTATTGCTTTCACGTGCCAGTTAGAATATAACCAAACTAGATAAGTGAGCTATAAAAATATTTCCAAATGTAAATGTAGCAAATTTAACACAAGGCCATCCTTCAAAACCTATTTCAGCAAAGAAGCTTGTAAGTTTCAAAGACAGCTCTGTGTGTCAAAACTCGATGGCTCTGAAGTATCATCCTATTAATGGCTCATAAACATGGCCCTTTTCCACCAGGAAGGAGTGACAAACATTCTGATTTCTTTGTCCCATCTTGTACCTGAAAAATCAAGTTACCAAGGAAGGGCATGGGGATTTATATTTTTAAAAGGCAGACTCCAGGGACTCTGCCCATCAGCCACATTTGAGATACACTACTTAGATCAACAGTTCTCACCCTTCAATGTGCATTGCAATCATTTCAAGAAATTTTTTAAATGCTGAGGCCCAGATACACCCAGAGCAATTCAATATGCCTCTCTTGATATGGGTATTTTCCAGGTTTCCCCAGATGATTCTAAAGTACAGCCAGGCTTGAAAAACACTGATTCCAACTCTGAGCCCATTGAATTAGCGGGGATTTAACAGACCAAGGTAAGCCACCCATTAAACTAAGCCTATGTGGGAATATGTGCTGGAGGGCCTCTCTTCACAGGATGGGCTGTGCCTGTGAAGCACCAGGCAATTATGAAAGTGCTTTAGAAAATCAGGCCCAAAGGAGTTCCCACCTCAGCCACAAGAGCTGGTACACAAATTACAGTTACCCACTCAGGAGCATCCTGCCACAGAGAATAAAGCCAGGCCCAAGCCTTTCTTTCACTCACCCCAAATCCCACCCTTCTTTCTGAAGAGGTACTTATTTTTTTCTCTTCTTCTCCACCTACCTCCTCATTCTCTATCAGCACCCACACACTTTCTTCTAGCCTCAAAATTCTAAAGTAATGAAGTTACAGAAAAAAATTAATGTTTTATTTAATAACATTGAAAGTTTCCCTATTCCTGTGGCTTTAAACATTGAAAGGTTTACATATTTTATCTCTTTCACAGAGATTTATAATTTAGCTGAGGAATCCAGAGGTGAAAATCTAACAAATCAAGTAAACAGGTCTGCGAGAAAGAAAAAGAACAAGGAACAGTACATCAGAGAGAGGAGGCTCTTCTTGCTATAGGGAAAAACCATGCTCTACAGAAAACTGAATTTTCCATAACTTGTTCTTCTGCATCCTCTGATTTTGAGACTATAGAAGCTACTCTTCAACTCTAAATTTTAAGTAACTGATAGTAGTGCAAAATGATCTTTGTCTATAAATAGACAAATTGTATCCAGTAAAAGTTCAAATTACTTTCTTCCTCACATCCAATTCCCTTTACATCATATACATTTATGCTTTTTAACTTTTTCCTTTGAACCAGTTGTAACATCATAAGTTAAATCTTCACTGCATGTTCATTTTTATAGCTATATGAGCATCATGATTTTATCCTTTTTTTAAAAAATTCTTCAAAAAGTACACGACTTTAGATGTCAAGGAGGACGAAACCCATAGTAACTGCTCAAGCTTATAGATGAACCCTGAAAAGCAGAGATCTTGCCCTTAGAAATAAGTCTTCTAGAACACCTCAAGCAGTCTATGGCCACATGTCCCTGAGCCTGCCTGATCTTGTCTAGAGTATCCCAGGAACTTGGGCCTAAACATGTAATCTGGTTCCCTCATCTCTAGCCAAGGGGAAAACTCACCACCTATGAGCCTAAACTGTTCTACACTTATGAGTCTGAATTCAGCTGCAGAATGCATCAGGATGATGGATTCTTCTCCCTGAAATCCTGATTGAGAAATTTTGACTATTCAAATCAGGTGTCTCACACAAAGCACTGTGGAGCTATTTATAGGTGTCCCCACCACACACTCAAGCTGGAGGGTTAGAAAGGGTATCAGGAACAAACGCTTCTGGTGTTTCTCCAAGCCCTGAAGAGTGGTGAAAGTAATGAGAGAGACTGGAAAGCTTCCTCAAATAAAATGAAAATTAACTATGAAGAAAATTATAGCACTAACTTCCTAAGTGCATGACATGGTCTAGGTAAGTTATGATATTTAAATCATGGTTCTCTTAATCTTGTGATCATCAAAATTACAAATATTGGTGCGCGCGAGCTCCCGGCCTGCGCGACAACAGACCAGGAAGGCCCCAAAGACCCCGGAGGGGGTTTTTTCAGCTGTCTGCCTGCCTGCCTGCCTGCGATCACCCGGCGGCGTGCGCGCGAGCTCCCGGACTGCGCGACAACAGACCCAGGAAGGAAGGTAGCCGTGCGGGCGCCCTTGAAACACCCACACGACGCCCCCTCCATTCTCAAAACTCCTGATCGGGCCAGTCCTTAGACCAACTCTGCAGAGGCATAGGTTCCCATGAAGGGTAGTTTTCTGAGCTCCGAACTTTGAACATCTTTAAAGAAAGGGCAGGGGAAACCTGTCATAGAACTGAGTGGAGTTCAACCCTGAGGGTAAGGAAACTAAAGTTAGGCCTTGTAGATTGTGTTCAGTCTCAGTCGTGAGGAACAGCCATTGGCTAGCTAAGACCAGGGGATTGGGTTCCGCATATGACTGTGCATGTGGTATAATATGAGATCAGAGACAGTCTGAAAGAGGAACTTCAAATTCTTTTTCTTTCCCTCTCTCTTTTCTCTTTTTTCCTCTTTCCACCCTAAAATTTCTTTCTTTTTTCTGTCCTCTCTCTCCAACTCAGTCTCTTGCTCCACCATAGTGTCCCTCATCTCCCTTTTTATTCCAGCTCCTGAATAACTCAGACTTCTTTTATTATTTTTTGTTTTTAGGAGGGGTTTCTCTTTATGTTCTTTTCTCCAGTCATTTTACCTCACTCATGGCTCTGTACCTTCAAGGGAAGGCAAGCGCCTGTTACTGTTAAGGGGATATATTCCTGTCCTTATTCCTGCACTCTCTCTATCCCCCCTGAAGTTAATAGCTTTGTAAAGATAGTAAGGTAATTCTACATCCACTCGATTCACTTCAAACCTGCTCTAATTCTTTCACTTATCTAATCCTCTTGTTCTAAGTCGAACCCCCCATCCTAAATGGTAAAGATGCCATATTGAAAAGAATATTCACTGCAAACATACTATGAGCTGCTTCTTGAAATTAATCTAATTCACATGAGTTAAAGGTGATACATTAATGACTACCATAAGTGGTCAGTTGGCAAGCTGTGCCTGATCCTATTGGGCTGCTGAATGTATCAATTGGGACAAAGAGTGGTGATTGATTTAAAGAGTTGTTTTCTCTGATATTATGAAAACGAGAATGTCTATGAGTCATTAGAAACTCAAAAGCTAAAACGCAACTATATTAGGAAGATTTAAGTAATACCCAGAAATTAAAGAAGGACAACCCAACAATAAAAATAAAAATGAGAAAACACTTAAGCAAGACACAAAAACAAATATCCAGTTCACCAATAGCAAATAGTAGGACAAATGAGGATGAAAAGTCTGATAGTGAACCAACAGGACTCCCTGGACCCATAGCACAGGAGGTAACAAAATTGATCAATCAGGCTCTAGAAAAATTCAAATCAGAAATAATTTCCCAGCTAGCCAGAGAGATGATGAGCAAAATAGAAGTCATGATTCGAGACTCTAGAGCAGAAACTGAGAAAAAAATAGATGAGCTCAAGACTGTGATAGAAGCCATGAAGACTCAGCATAAGAAAGACATGGAAACAATGAATGCCCAACAGAGGAAAGAAATGGAATCCATAAAACAGATTCAAACAGATATCCAGGAGATTAAAAACTCTATTGAAAGTGTACGAAACAGAATAAAAGATTGCGAAGATAGAATTTCAGATATAGAAGATAGGATAGCAGTCAGTGACCGTGAAAAAAGAGGTCTATTAAAAACAGTAAGGGATCATGAGAAATCAATCCAACAACTCCTAGACGATACAAAGAAAAATAACATAAGACTGATAGGAATTCATGAAAAAACAGGAGAAAACACAAATGATATAAAAAAGCTCTTCACAGAATTAATGACAGAAAACTTCCCAAACAGAAGGGAAGAATTAGACATACAGATAAGTGAGGCATATAGAACCCCAACTAGCCACGATCAAAAAAAATCTACACCTAGACATATAATAATCAAGATTCCAGAAATCCAACAGAAAAACAAAATACTACAAGCAGTAAGAGAAAAGAAACAAATCACATGCAAAGGGAAGCCCATTAGAATCACAGCAGACTTTTCAACACAAACCCTTAGGTCAAGGAGAGCCTGGAGTGAGGTATTCCAAGTCCTAAAAGAAAAGAATCTCCAACCTAGACTTTTGTATCCTGCAAAACTCTCTTTCAAAATAGATGGGGAAATAAAATACTTCCACGACAAAGAGCACCTGAGAAATTTCATGAACACCAAACCAGCACTGCAAGGAATTCTAAACAATATCCTAGAAAAGGACAACGAAATTCACAATAACATGAGGCCCAACAGACCAAATCAAATAGGCAAGGCAAGAAACTAAAAGGAGATGGGAGAAAAAGTAAAAAGAGTCAACAAATGGACAAAAACATGACAAGAATAAGTCAAAATATATCAGTTGTAACCATCAATGTTAATGGCCTCAATTCACCAATCAAGAGAAACAGATTGGCAGAATGGATTAAGAAGCAAAATCCAACAATATGTTGTATACAAGAAACACACCTAGTGCAAAAGGAAGTCCATAGACTGAAAGTGAAAGGATGGAAAACAATTCTCCATGCGTCAGGAGTCCAGAAAAAAGCAGGGGTAGCAATCTTATTCTCAGATAAAGTAAATTTCAAACCAAAACTCATTAAGAGAGACAAAGAAGGACACTACATCCTTGTAAAGGGAACAATTCAAGAGGAAGAGCTGACAATCATAAACATATATGCACCAAATATAAATGCCCCCAACTATATAAAACAAATATTAAGTAACATGAAAAACCAAATAAGCACTAATACAATTGTAGTGGGGGATTTAAATACCCCACTATCACAAATTGACAGATCTACTAGGCAGAAAATCAACAATGAAATAATAGAACTGAACCAAGCTTTGGAACACATGGACTTAATAGATGTTTATAGAGTATTCCACCCCCAAAAACCAGAATATACATTCTTTTCGGCTGCACATGGATCATTCTCCAAAATAGACCACATACTGGCTCACAAAACAGGTCTAAATAAATGCAAAAAAATTGAAGTCATCCCCTGTTTATTATCAGATCATAGTGCAATCAAACTAGACATCAATAGCACAAGAAACTATAGAAACTTCACAAGCACATGGAAACTGAACAACACTCTCCTAAACAATCAATGGATTACAGAGGAAATTAAAGAAGAAATTAGACAGTTTTTACAAATAAATGAGAATGCCAATACAACATACAGGAATCTTTGGGACACAATGAAAGCAGTTCTACGTGGAAAATTCATAACATTGAATGCCCACACTAGGAAAACAGAGCGGGCTCAAATAAACAACTTAACGATGAAACTTAGACTCCTAGAAAAACAAGAGCAAGAAAAACCCAAAGCTCGAACAAGAGAGGAAATTATAAAGATCCGAGCAGAAATCAATGCAATTGAAATTAAGAAAACGATACAAAAAATAAATGAAACAAAGAGCTGGTTTTTTGAAAGAATAAATAAAATTGACAAACCCTTAGCTAATCTTATCAAAAAAAGGAAAGAAAAGGCTCAGATCCATGCAATTAGGAATGAAAAAGGCGAAGTCACAACAGATCCGAAAGAAATCCAGAGGATCATGAACACCTACTTTGAGAACCTGTACTCTAATAAAATGGAAAACACAGAAGAAATGGACAGATTTCTAGATACTTATGAATTACCAAAGTTGAACGAAGAAGATAAAAACATTTTAAACACCCCAATCACAATCAGTGAAATTGAAAATGTAATTAAAAACTTACCAACAAAGAAAAGCCCAGGCCCTGATGGATTCACTGCTGAATTTTACAAGACATTTAGAGAAGAACTACTACCATTACTCTTCAAACTTTTCAATGAAATTGAAAGAGAAGCTATACTTCCAAATTCATTCCTGGAAGCAAGTATCACTCTGATTCCCAAACCAGAGAAAGATACAACCAAAAAGGAGAACTACAGACCAATCTCCTTAATGAATATAGATGCAAAAATCCTTAATAAGATACTAGCAAACAGAATACAGAGGATTATTAAGAAGATCATCCATCATGACCAAGTCGGATTTATTCCAGAGATGCAAGGGTGGTTCAACATACGAAAGTCAGTGAATGTAATACATTATATTAACAAAGTCAAGGACAAAAACCATATGATCCTCTCAATAGATGCAGAAAAAGCATTTGATAAAATTCAACACCCATTCATGATAAAAACCCTGCAAAAAATTGGAATAGATGGTCTATACCTCAATTTAATAAAGGCTATTTATGAAAAACCATCAGCCAACATCATATTGAATGGCCAAAAACTGAAAACCTTCATGTTAAAATCAGGAACAAGACAAGGATGCCCACTATCGCCACTTCTCTTCAATATAGTTCTGGAAACATTAGCCACAGCAATTAGACAAGAGAAAGAAATTAAAGCAATAAAGATAGGAAAGGAAGAAGTTAAACTATCATTATTTGCTGATGATATGATACTCTACATTGAAGATCCAAAAAACTCCACCAAAAAACTTCTAGACTTAATTGACAGATTCAGTAAAGTATCTGGATACAAGGTGAATACCCAAAAATCAATAGCCTTTCTATACACAAATAACAGACAGACAGAAAGAGAAATAAGGGAAAAAATTCCTTTTACAATAGCATCCAAAAAAATGAAGTATCTAGGAATCAATCTAACAAAAGAAACAAAAGATCTCTACACTGAAAACTACAGCACTCTGAAAAAAGAAATCGAAGAGGATATAAAAAAATGGAAAGATATCCCCTGCTCCTGGGTAGGAAGAATCAACATAGTGAAAATGGCCATACTACCGAAACTGCTATATACATTCAATGCAATGCCAATTGAAATTCCAACACTATATTTCACAGAACTAGAAAAAAGAATCCAAAAATTCATTTGGAACCACAAGAGACCTAGAATAGCAAAAGCCATTATAGGCAACAGTCACATGGCACCAGGTGTAACAATTCCCAATTTGAAACTATACTACAAAGCCACTGTGATAAAATCAGCATGGTACTGGCAAAGAAATAGGCCTGAGGATCAATGGAACAGACTGGAAGACACAAAAACAAATGCAGATGTACTCAGCTACCTCATCTTCGACAAAGGAGCTCACCATCCTCAGTGGAGGAAAGATAGCCTCTTTAATAAATGGTGTTGGAAAAACTGGATATCAACCTGTCACAGATTAAAATTAGACCCTTATCTTTCGCCATGCACTAAATTAAAATCCAAATGGATTAAAGATCTAAATATTAAAACAGAAACATTAAACTTGCTGGAAAGTAAGTTAGGCAGAACTCTGGAAGACATTGGTATAGGAAAAGACTTTATGAACAAATCCTCAGTAGCACGGGAACTAGCAGAAAGAATCAACAACTGGGATCTCATCTTACTAAAAAGCTTCTGTACTTCAAAAGAAACCATTAGCAGAACTAAGAGACAATCTACAATGTGGGAAAAAATTTTTACCAGCTGTACCTCAGACAAAGGACTATTATCAAGGATATATAAAGAACTCAAAACAATCAGTCCCCCCAAATATAAAGACCCGATCCAAAAATGGGCATCCGAAATGAACAGACATTTCTCATACAAAGAAGTGAAAGCAGCAAGAAAATATATGAAAAAATGTTCCACATCACTGGTCATTCGAGAGATGCAGATGAAAACAACACTGAGATTCCACCTCACCCCACAAAGAATGGCTGCTATCAAGAAATCACACAATAACAAATGTTGGCGGGGTTGTGGGGAGAAAGGAACCCTCCTCCATTGTTGGTGGGAGTGCAGACTAGTGCAACCACTATGGAAATCAATATGGAGATACCTCAAAGAGCTTGGACTGGAGGTTCCATTTGACCCAGCCATCCCTCTGTTGGGTATCTTTCCAAGAGAACTAAAAGAATCATATCACAGAGAAGTATGTGCACCCATGTTTATAGCGGCACAGTTTGTAATAGCTAAATCTTGGAAACAACCTATTTGCCCATCCGTTGGAAACTGGATAAAGAAGTTGTGGTTTTTCTATAAAATGGAATATTACTCAGCCATAAAGAGCGAGAGAATAGATTCATTCATAGGAAAATGGATACATATTGAAGATATACTCCTAAGTGAAATAAATAAGTCCCACATGTGTAAATACCAAATAGTTTCCCTGGTGTGAATATTTTGCAACAATGCATAAGATTCTAATAAGATTACTGACATTTAGAAATGGGAAGAAAGGAGCTAAAGGTGTAGGGAAGGTGTGATGCGTAGGGGAAGAACAAAAAGGGGAAAGAAAAAAATGTGAGAGAATGAAAAGATGAAAATAAAGTGTTTGTAGATGGGGAGGGGAGGAGGGGGTGAAGGGAGGTCAGAGGTAAGGGGAAAAAATGAGAATCAAGACTTGCCATGTAAAGGTACATGATCCCAACAATGAATGTAACTGTACTGTATCCCTAAATGTACCAATAAACTCAATAAAATTTTTAAAAAATTACAAATATTTCATCAAGATAGAAAATTTTAAACCATCATAACCTTGTCCAAATAATCTGTGCCCCTTCATACAATACTTTAGTTATGATATTTGTATAGTTGCTTTGACCTCAATCTTCCAAGTTCTCTGAAGTTAAGTCTTGCTACTTTCACCATAGGATTTTCTGCTGAGGGCCTGCTCATCACCCAAATGGCTATACCTCTCAAGTCACTATCGCAACCATCTAGCTCTTCAAGCATAATCTCTTTTTCTAGCTGGTTAAAATAATCCCATAACACTTTTTATTCAGCCTCAGTATATACTGTCTAGCTCTCCAACTTTTGTCTGTCCTGTTTTTCTCTTCCCTCACTCTGAACAAATAAGCCAGTGTCACAGGGGGAACAGAAGCCTTCAGATGGAATGCCCTCCGTCTCTTCCTACCAAACCTTCACAGTCACTATAGCTTTACGTGTCCACTACTCCTGTCATCTGGATCCATCCTCTCCTGCCTTTCAGGGACTGCTTACAGACAGCCATTGACTTCTCTGTCTGTATCTTTGTCTCTTTAAAATCCACGGAGTCCTTCTCAGCTGCAGATAAAGTCAATTGCTCCCTTATTTAAAAATAGAAATAAAACCTTCATCAAATTACATTTCCAAAAAAAAAAAAAACTGTGGCATTTCTCTTTTCAGATATTATCCTCTCCCTTTCTCGGCCCTCATTCCGACCATTTTTTCCTTTGACTTGTTTTAACATGGTTCTGATCCTTTTCAGTCCACTAAGGCCTGCAACCTTCTCTTCCCAGCCTTTAACTGTGGGATTTTGTGAAAACTGGATTTCACGCAACCTCCTCTGCTCTCTCTATACCCTAGCCATGGCTGTGACTTTAGGCATCATCTATATACTGATGGCTTCCTAATTTGGAGCTTTAGTCCTGGCCTCCATCTCAGCTCCAAACCCAGCACCAAACTCTTGACCATAGCCCTTAAAATTGTTTTGGTCACCTTAAATGTCCCTGTCTCAATGGCTATCACTAATAATTTGGTTAAACAAAAATGAAATTTTGAGGCCATTCCTGATCCTTCCCCTGCCACTCTCAGCCTGCATATTCATCTCAAATTCATATCTATACTTACTACATTAAAACTTCTACCATGCCTTGCCTTGACTATTGCTTGATAAACAACCACTACCTATGCTGCAAGTGGCTCATGGACAGGCACTTTCACAGTAAGTCACTCAAACATGAAAGGCCTGGAGGGGAAAAGTTATTGCATGAAAGAACTATTCATTCAACAAATATTTTTTATTAGTATGTTTCTACTCTAGCCTGGGTAATAAAGAAAAGACAATCATCAAAGAGTCCTTCCTCAAATTCTCACAATCTAGTAGGTGTTGGCAACACTCAGTCAACAACTATAATATAAGGCAGGAGACAAAAAAAAAATCCTATAAGCAAAATGTTATGGCAAGGGGAGTGGCACATGCAATTTAAAAAGTGGAGAACTCTTATTTAGTTAGGTGTTTATGAAAAGCTTCACAAAGAAGACAGTGTCAATAAGTACAATCTAGGAGGAGGTAAACTCAAGTAAAGAAGTAAAAACCAGGTAGTGCAGTGAAAAAGTAATGCAAGCTTGTTAATATGGACTACTGAGAGATGAAGCTAGATGGAAGCCCTGGTAGAAGCTCACTGTGAGAGGGCTGGGGATTTAGCTCAGTGACACCATGCCTGCCTTGCAAGCGCAAGGTCCTGAGTTCGATTCCCAGAACCAAAAAAAAAGTTTACTGTGAAAAATTCTCTGAGTCATGGGAAGAGCTTCAAATTTAGGATTCTTCTTTTTAAGTGACTTTACTTTGTTCATAATTTACTTTTTTGGTGACTTCTATGATTTGGACATCAGCATCCCACAAGGCTTCATGAGCTGAAATTTAATCCTGATTATGAGGGATCAAAAAGGTGAAAACTTTATCCAGCAATGATGTGGTCTGTGGGAAGTGATTAAGAGTAGATAAAGTTTAAAAAATTAAAATAATTTTTAAAATAAAATTTAAAAAAGAGTAGAGGTGTAGGGAAAGTGGGAAGGGCAGGAGAAAGGTAATAAGGGAAAGAAAAAACATAGGAGAAAATGAAAAAATGGAAATAAAATGTTTGTAAATGGGGAGGGAAGGAGGGGGTGAGGGGAGGCCAGGGACAAGGGAGAAAAAATGAGAACCAGGACCTGTCATGTAAAGGTACAAGATCCCAATGATGAATGTAGCTGTACTGTATACCTAAAATGTACTAATAAACTCAATGAAAAAAAAAGAGTAAAGTTTTCAGAGTGGACCCCTCCATAACTGAATCCTGGTGGCTTGATGAGAAAAGAGAGAGAAACCAGATGATGCATACACACTCCATGTCTCCTGCCACCTGCTTCCCCATGCTGTCTCAGAGTTTTGCCAGCAAGAAGAGCATCATAAGATGCAGCCCCTTGACTGTGTTCCTCCATAACTGAGAATCAAAATGAACCTCTTTTCTTTCTAAAAGTAGCTGGCCTCAGGTATTTCATTACAGTAACCAAAAAATGGACTAATGCAGTGACTCACCTAATATAAAGGAATGGTTTAGCTCTACACCACTCCATGAAGACTTGGGAATAAACAGAAAAGAAACTTGTTAATGATATCTGTGCAATCAGTTCTCCATAGTTCCCCACCATGTTCTTGAAGAGATGCGTCTGCAACTTCTGCACTCATAGTTGGATCTGCACACTGTTTAGACTGGCACCTAACAATCCAATTGTAATGCCCAACAGATGAATATTTCCCATTTATTCACATAAATGTGAAATGCTCTTTCTCAGAGAGAAGAAAATACATTAAAGTTCTCCATCAAAGAAGTCGCAGGCATGTGGACTTGTGTGGTTGTCTGTGCCATCATAAAAAGTGTAGAAGAGATACAGCAAGATCAGGACAGTAGAAAGCAGTATGTTGAAGTCTCATGGGCAGCATTTCTTATCTGTGGTCCAAACAAAGAATGCAAAGAAATTATGGCACAATACAGAAAGATAGAGGACAACAAGTAACTAGATAGCCATGTGTACCATGTCACCTCCCTTGTCTGCAGCGGAATCATCAATCCATCATAATATTGATGGCCTCAAGCCATTACCACTCCAAGGAACCACTGTTTATCAAAGTCAGCCCACAAGAAGAAATCTTTTCTGTTCTTAGAATAAAAGAAGCTAGAGTCTGGAGATCTGAGTTCAAGCTCAGGTTCATACTGTTACCAGGTACGTGACCATCTGCAAATTCACAACTCTCTAAACCACAACTTTCCACAGCTTCACTCTAAACCACCTTCCAGGATTGTGTCAAGACTTCAGTGTGTAGAAGAACACTTTGAAAACAGTAGTACTCTAACAAGGTGACGAGTTTTCCAGATGGAAGATGGTACTACTTGGCACTTCCAAAACATTCCATGTGCCCTACCCAGAGAACATTCCTGGCATTGGTTATGAGGATCATGTCTGAAGAGAAGGTGGCAAGAGGAACTCAGCAACTCCCTAGTGTGCCTGCTATTCTTTTCTTCTGTTCTTCCCCCATCTAAAGCAGACAGCAGGTGGGCACGCAGGCTGCTGTCTTTGCTACAATTCTTGTGGCATCCTGGAATGGCCCCTGTCCAATTTTACAATTGAAGGAGCTAAGGCCTTTCAGGCTGCCAGGCTGAAGCCAGTCAGTCATTCCTTAGGGGTTTGTAACACAAGTACAAAATGTAATCACAGCTACAGCTAAAGAAAACAGTTTATGGTAGATTAAACAATTACTTTATGAGTAAATTTATATGAATTTATTTTGCATTTTGTGATGGTGTAGGAGTAGGTGCTTTGAATGCATAAGACCCTCCTAACTTAATAGGCACAAGAATTCTCTAAAAAGGACAATTTTGCTGGAGGTTCTTGGGTTTTCCTCAGTTACAGGCCATTGAAAGGTAAAAGAATAAGGTGTCCTTGAAAAGATCCTATGAAGGAGGCTGCCAAGAGCATCCAGAAAGGTAAGAGCCCAGTCTGTGTTCCCAGCATGCATAGTGCACAGCTTCTTGCCATTTTTATTCTGTGGTGTAGAGAATGAATTACAGGGCAAACTGAGGAGGCAGGGAGACTGGTATAGGAGACTACTGGAAAAATCCAGATACAAGATAATGATACCTTCCACAAGGCAGTGAAGTAGGGAGGCGGCTGGATTAGGGATTATTTTGGAAATAGAATTAGCCAGACTTGATGAAGCGAGTGGAGGAGATGAGAACGGCTCTAATTGTTTTCTTCCTCGCAGAACTAATTGCAGGTGGCATTTGTTGAAGTGTGAAAGAACAGAAGGAGCAGGCCTGAGAGCCCACAGTACCATTTTGATTACTGAAAGGGCTATTCCTTCTGACACCAAATATATGATAGCTTTTTCAATACTACTCGGCAACTTTCAAATACTAGCTAAGTATCCTATAGCTCAATACAGTTTTAAATTTAATACTAAGGACCAGAGTCACAGACCCATGTTTAAGAGCTTAGTCCCAGGACACTGCCTTTACTTCAGACGCCACTTACAAGAATCAGGTCACTACTTCTGATGAACTGGCTATAAATCAGAGATGCCCCTGACTGACTTCCTCAGGTTCAATAATTCACTGGAATGTCTCACATAATTTAGGAAACCACCTTACATACATTTGCCAGTTTTTTATAAAGGATACAAATGAACAGCCAGATGAAGAGTAAAGTCCAGAAGGGTCACCTGCTCCCCCATGGAGTTGGGATAGCACATGGTTATGTTCACCAGCCCTGAAGCTCCCCAAACTCCACTGATTGGGGGATTTTATGAAGATTTCCTTAGACAGGAATTATTGATTAAATCTTGCCCATTGATAATTAAGCAGTCTCTATACCTCTGCCTTCCCTAGAAGTTGGAAGTATGAATAAAAGTGATCATGTCTCAGTTCTGAGCCCAGGCCTCTAGAGGTTTTGTGTGCTTCTGCCCTGTGTATTGATTAGGTCCTCTGCCTCTGCCATGTGAACAAACCTAAACAAGATGCTGAAAGATGATATATGTGGACCAGAGCTGAGTTAGCCTGGTTGTCTGAGCTGGGGCCTCAGACACAGGAAGGAGCCTCGCCAAGATCAACAAGCTGACTCACAGCTCATCACGGATGTGTGAGGCAGCTCAGCTGAGACCAGAAGAACTTCCCAGCTGAGCTCAGCCTAAATTTCTGAACCAGAGAGTCATGAGTTAAATAAAATGTTGTTTTAAAAAGTTATTAAGTTTAGTGTTGACTTGCTATGTACAATAGAAAATCAATACATATTTCACTGTATCTCTATAAAACAATTTACCAATTCTACCGCTGATGGAAATTTGGGTTGCTTCCTATTTTTCATTTTTTAGTTGTTCAGCTATAAGAAATTCTTAAGCCTCCTAGTGTATGTGTGCATGAGATTTTGTTAGGTGTATATCTAGAGTTGGGTTTTCTAGCTCAAAGAATAGATAGGTCTTCCATTTTAACAGTTGGTGAGCACATATTTGCAAAGAATTCATACTTCTACTATTAGCATATGAGGGTTCACATTGCTTCACACCCTGCGTCAACACATGGAACTGATAAAATATTGAAAGATGCGCCTTCGAGATCAAGAGCAAGACAAATTTGCCTATAAATATCACACCTTTTCAACTAGAACTGGAGGCTCTAGCCAATGTAGTATGGCAAAATAATGAATAAAATATATAAGTACTGGAAATAACAAATGAAGTTCTAAGCTTCTAATCAAGGTCAGCCCCTATTCTGAAACTATCTAGAGTCATCCCCACTAAAACAAAAATGTTCGGACCAGGGATTTAGCTCAGTGGTTCTGCCGCCTGCCTTGCCTTGCAAGGTCCCAAGTTCAATCCCCAGAACCAAAAAAAAAAGTTCAACAATTATTACTCAGGAAATTTCTAGGGTTTGAGGAGGCCTGTACTAGGAACTAGAGAAAAAGACCTTTTAGACTACCACAGACACGTAAGTTTCAGAGGCTACCTGTACCATCTCATCAAGCAGGGTGTCACATATGAACCTGGAGCTCAGGGAGAAATCAGGAACCTGACTCAAATTCCAACTGTACTCACTCTAGCATACATTACTATGGACACGTACTTAATCTCTCCTTGTCTTAGTTGCTTTATTTCTAAAATGAAAGCGTAAAAGAAATAAAATAAAATGAAATGAAATGAAAATGTAAATCAGCCTTCAGGGTTCTATAAAAATAAGAAAGAGCATGTAAAGCTACCATCTACTCAACAAATACCTACTGAGTCCTTGCTGTGCACCAAGAACCATTGTGGATCTGGAAAAAGAGCATGGGAAAAATGAAACATAAATCTAGGTATGATGGAGCACACCTGTAATCCCAGTACTTCAGGAGGATGAGGGAGGAGGACTACAAGTTCTAGCCTAGCTTGGACAATTTAAAGAGAACCCTAACTCCAAATAAAGTTTTTTGTAAATGGAGGGAGTCTGGATTCAGTGCAAAACCCTGAGTTTAATCCCCAGTGCTGAAAAAAAAATCCAACCTTCATAAATAGATGTGCCACTGTGGAAGAAAATAATAAACAATACCTGAGTGTATATATGACTCATATTGGACAGGAAAAGCTATAGAGAAAATTTAGCAGGGAAGAAAGATGGGAGGGAATGCTGTCATCTTGAATAGAATGGTCAGAGAAGGCCTCCCTGAGAGGAAAACTTGCAAGCAGAGACCTGAAGAAATCAAGAAGAGCACCATGCAGGGAGAAGAGCAAGAGCAAGGAGCCCTCCAGTGGAAGCCCACCTGGCTTGTGTGCCAGGCCCAGCAAGGACATTGAGAGTGGTGGCCAAAAATGACCCCCTGAAAAGGGATGGCACCTACTGAGAATTTCAAATTTGGTTGCATCCTAAGCATCTGTATTTTAGATGTACATTGTTTTAACTCTCCGACTCCAATGTAACTACTTCTCTGCTCATTAACATATTATAAGGAAATATCAAAATACTTCCCACCAGCCAAGTGCCTCAGACTTGGAAAAAGAACTGTCACCTTGGGCCTGACCAAACAGGAACAGGTGCACATGCAAACACACCAGGGCACACAAGCAAATTGCCAATTCATTCTACGAAATACTAGGTTCTTTGCCAAAATTTCCTAATCTCCGCAATAGACTAAATCATTCTAAATTTATTTTCGTTAACGAGCATTCATTTTGGGAATTCACTTCCAAAATGGCATTCTCCACCAAGCCTGGCTTTCCTGAAATTCCTTCACAGGGATGCTGTTTAGATCAGCTGCATCAACAGCTAAACTATGGCTAGCCAGAATACATCTAAGTCTCATATATCATGTTTTAACATCCAAGTGCTTTAGAAATATATGTTCTCTCTGCTGGTCAGAAACATCTGCTGTCTAAAGGACGATAATTGGAGAAGCTTCTAGAAACCTAAAAATGTACATGGATAAAGGTTTTTAAAAATTAGTCTTCATGGTCTGGGGATTTAGCTCAGTGGTTATGGCACCTGCCAAGCACAAGGACCCAAGTTCAATCCCCAATACCAAAAAAACTTAGTCTTCATAATTGCCCTATGAAAAAAAATAGGCGTGCTAGTGAAAATAATCACTACCGTTTATTAAGAACCATCAGCCACTGTGCTAAATGCTTCACTTACCTAAGTTAATTGAGTTAAATCTTTACAATACTCTGCCCAGTAAGTATTTGCCCCATATTATAGATAAAGAAATGAGATTTCAGAGAGGATAAATCATTGGCCCAACATCTACTACAGAGGGGTAGAGCTAAGATTTAAACCCAGATTGACCAGTAGTGAAAATAGCACACCAAATATTTACACAACAAAGATCAAAAAATGATCTCATTCTGAGACTCAGACAGTTTCCTTTCCTTCCAGAAATGGAAGGCTATCCTTACTGATGGCCATGAAAACCTACAGCTGGATACCAGTCCCTATTATGACCAGTCCCAGGGTGGTAGGGAAAGAGGCATACTGACAGCCTGATTCCTACCACAGGAGAAAATTAACAGACAAGTTGGACTTGGGTCCACAACGCTAGAGCCTTTTCCCATGAATTAGCTGTGGGTGCCCGATGTTGATGACTGAGAACAATTATACTGCTCACAGCAGATGGGAGCATATGGTGCCTGACAAAATGAATCAATGTGTCACAGCAGCAAGGTTCCCAGATAAGATTTAGAAAATGTTGCCAAACAATGATTATATTACCGGGGGATAAGGCTGGAAATTAACATCTTTAAGTCTATCATTTATAGTACTTTTTTCAACCCTTGTCCAATGGTTGTTGCTACAGCTTCAGTTTACAGATGAAGATAAAGAGGCACAAATAGTTTACCCCAGTGTAAAGACTAGCCATTGCCAGAATGTAGGGTCTGAAGCAGGCCTAACAAATAGATTTCACCTTTTCCTGAGTGGTCTTATACTGATCAAGAAAAAAAATAGCAAAGGCAGAAAAAGAGCACAAAATACCCTTTTTATTGCAGAAAAACTAAGTTGGAAGACAAATGGCCTACCTAACTCCCTCACAATTGACTCAGGGTCAGGCCACCTGAAGAGAAGGTAAAAACTGCTGGATCATTGTCACCCCACTGTTCAGGGCCAAGGAGGCCCTCAAAGAAATCGCCACTCTCAAGATCTTAGTTAGACAATTTCATCCCCCAACTGAAAAGCCTGGACCAAAGTCTGTTGCCAGCCAATGAAATAACTCTTTTCACCCACTTGGGAAGTGTCTATTTAGGAATGTCACTCTTTTTGTGATTTTTCTCATCAGGCTCCTTGAGTTCAACTGTTCTGCTGTAAGTGGAAGGAGGCTTCCCCTGAAGGGAATGGATGTTACCATTGTCTGGCATCCTCTAAAGTGGTTGACCTTGGCAGAATATAAGGCTTGAGGGAGACCTTGTACTGAAGTGAGGACAAAATCCCTTTTCTCTAGGGCAAGCAGTAGCATCAGAACAAAAGATCTTATCTCTAAAGATGCACTATAGAAAGTGTACATGTTGCCCCTTTGCTATCTTTTAGGGCTTGTATTTCTAAGCAATTCTATCAGTGCTACCCGACCCCATGTTTTGTCAACCCTGACTCAGCAACAAAAGCTCACTAAGGGCTGGGCAATGCACAAGTCCATTATAGCACTGCACAGATGCCATCAACCTGAATGTCATACACTAGTTACTGCTCCAGATCCATAGGCCAGGCCAAGACTCATCAAGTCTGGGCATTCACCTCTCCCCTTCACTTCTGACCTCAGCCTGTTAACAAGTCTCCTCCTGAGAATTCACCTGCCAAATCTCCCTCTCCAGGGTTCCTTGCAAAGACGAACAGGGTTTAATGTCTATATGTCTTAGTCCATCTCCTGCTAAATATAATAGAATACATGTGATTAGATAATCTTAAAAATAAATGTTTAGTGGGCTCATCGTTCTGAGATGTTCAAGAACATGATGCAGGTACTTAGTGAGAGCCTTTCTTCTGTGTTATCTCATGGCACAGGCAGAAGAGAAAGACAAGGAGAGGCCAAAGAGCCAAAGAGGGCTGAATTTGCTTTTATAACAAATCAACTCTCACCATGACCCACTCCAGTTGACCAACATTAATCTATTCAACCTAATCACCTCTTATTATGCCCTAAGTACCAAAACTGTGCATTGAGGGTTAACTTTCCAGCACAAGGACTTTGGGGGACACATTCAAACCATACCATCCCTTATCACAAATATTCTACTATTTCACCCAACTAAAGACAGACAGACAGAGTTTACTACAGACATTAACTTTAAACAGAAAACAGTTTGGCTTCTGGTTATTTTAAATCTTTCTGCTTGCTCCAGAGTAGTTCCTTGCCTTTATCTTTATAAAGAAAGAAGGCCCACTGAAGTGTTGCTTTTGTTGTTAAAGAAGCAATCTGCCCTCCAAGGTCAAATTGGACTCGATTTCTGGAAAAACAGAAAAAGTGTTGACAATTTTTACAGTTATTACCCACCTTTATCCTGCCTCTGCTTCTAGCCCTCAGGGTTTCAAAAATTATTGGAAATCCCATCTAGTCCCACTCCAAAACTTCTAGTCCTATCTCCAAGTATTATAGACAACTAGGTTAATTAGAAATATTATAGGCAGTCAGACAAGGCTAGGCCCTCAAAGAAGTCAGTACAGAAGAATACAGTACAGCTGTACCTGGGGGCACATTTGGTGAAGGTCAGGCCCCAAGATAAAGATGAAATGACTATACCTACATACCTCCCCAAGGGATGAACCATAATGATTGATATTTTAAACAGGCATCAGTCACCTTGAGTGGGGAACCAAGACCTCCTTACCCATCCCTTCCAGGCAAGATCCTTGTTCTTTCCACGTACTTTCACTACTTGATTTGCTTCCCTGTTGGATCAATATTACCTTAGTGACTCTACTTGTAATCTTCTTGGTTGACCGTACTTTTATCCCATCTTATGCCCACCTTGTGATTTTGTACCACCTCATGATTTTGCTCTATAAAACTTCTTTGAGAAGTGGGCTTATGAGAACCCGACTTTCCGCATCGCCTCCTGTCCTTCTCAGGAAGGAGATGTTCAGCCCTCAATAAATATTTCCTACTCTTAACCTCCATTGTTACTACAATTCATTCCTCGATTTCAGAGAACACGAACTTGTCATATCAGGCATCTAACAGGTTGGGAATTATATCTATTTCCTTTATATCATCCCTACATCACAAACAGAACAGATACAGACTTCTTCCTGTTCCCCTGACCTTAATAAAATCTTCTTATCTTTAGAGCTCTGTCAACACTTTTTTCTGCCTAATATTCCCAAGGAAGATACTAGATTATGTTAGTAACAGCACTGCACAGACTTTACCAGGGATTCTCATTTTTGGAGAATGTATAAAGTAAGGTATATGAAGTGCATACAACTTATAAAAGACAAAGCTTTTGAGACTTTGAAGAAATTTGTGTATTTGAAGTTAATTATAATGTATCTTGTCTTAGTCCATTCCAGTTGCTGTAACAAAATACCTCAGATTGAGTAATTCATAAACAACTGAAATGTATTGCTCACAGTTCTGGAGGCTTGGAAGCCCAAGGTCAAAGCACTGGCAGATTGAGTGTCTGGTGAGCCCCAGTTTTTAATCACCTCCTAAAGGCCCCACCTCTAAATACTACTGCATTCGAGATTATGTTTCAACAAATGAATTTCATGGAACACAAAAACTGAGACCATAGCACCTCTCCACTTTCAACCCTCTTTGCCCACAAATCAGTATACATTCTCTGGAGACACTAATTTACCAACATTTTTTCTTCAATATTTAATTCAGCTATACAACTTTGTTTCAAACCTCAGCAGTCCTGTAAAAATCCAAGTCCTTGGGTTACATTAATGTCTGCTTTCTGCAAGAGTTGTTAATATTTATAGTTCAAGAGGAGCCATACAGAGAAGCCTAATGAGCTGAACTTTACATATATAAAAGCAGGAACATTGCCTCAAACCACAATGATCTCTGACTTCTTTTACGTTCTCCTTGGCCTTATCCACCCTTGAGTACAATGTAAAGTTAGATGTAACAACACCTAAAAAATTCTTCTCCACAAATTCAATAGATATGCTATATATAGTCTATGTACTATTTATATATTCATTTTAATCATGTGTATCCATTGTAATCATGTACAAAATATGAATAAATGCACAAACATATAGTTGCTAGGTGTTATTTGGGTACTTGTGCCAACAAAACATCAATTTTTCATATAACAGAAGAGATTGAGGTGAAATGCCAATTTTCAGAATGAACACTTTTAAGTGTTTTATTTGTCAAGTTAAGAATTAGGTATCTCAGGTAGCAAAAGGCCCTGCCCTAAAACTTAGTCCCTCAAAGAGAAAGCAGCTATGGTGACTCATAGGGAGAAAGATAAGAAAAAAAAAAAAAAAACACTTTCAGCCCTCAAATTAAGTTTGTCACTGGTTGTGCAATTGTGTTCACTTCTGACAGGCTTGACAGACCAACATTTTAGGGGAAACTGTATATGAAGAAAAGAAATTGTCATTTGGTACTTTTCATGCCTGACACCCTCAAGGAGAAAAGAAACCCATCTTTATTCTACACATAGAACTTCCTGCTGCTTTGTTCTTTATTTGGTTCTCTTTAAAGTTCAGCAGCAGCATTCTAATTCTTCCTCAAATTCTCCAAAATTCTAAACCACTCCATACGTGACAGAATTCTGAATAAATCCTCAAATTCTTAAAATATAAAGAAAGTACCCAGCCATGACTAAAAGCAGCAGCCAGAGGCCTTGCAGGGACCCTTTTTACTCTGGCCCATTGGGGCACCCTTGCCCATCTGTCCACCTACTGACCATGGCCACCTGGGGCTTCACACACTCTGGGTCTCCCAGCTTCATCAGTTACTGCTCTGTGCTAGTGGTACTGATTCTCTCATAGCACACAGGTCAGTTGCATCTCTCTTTTCTGCTTCTGATCAAAATCCCAACTGCTTTCCCAAGTATCCAGTCCGACTCCCAACAACCTTGTATGTCAGGGAAGCTATCCTTTCCCTAGCTTCCTAGGGTGTATCTGATGAGCCTAAGCCAGGACATAGCCCTGTCCTGGAGACCACCACAGCTTAAACTGCCCCAAAAGGCTTGCATCTAGTGATTAGAGAAGTTCTCACACTCCCCCTCCCTCTTCTGGATGAGAATGAGGAGGTGTGAAGCCCAACTGGCAATAGCATCCCCCTTCAAACTATGAGCAGAACGATCTTTCATTAAAAATGGGTGTGAGAAGGCCGGGATGGTTTAGCTTAGTGCCACTGCTTGCCTCACAAGTGCAAGGACCTGAGCTCGATCCCTGGTACAAAAAAAAAAAAAAAAGTTACAAGTGCAAGGACCTGAGCTCGATCCCTGGTAAAAAAAAAAAAAAAAAAATGGTGTGAGAATATCTGAAATGGATTCTTAATGTTATCACTGAGTCAAAAATGGATCTTCTATGGAGCCACCTGAGTAATGAACCTATTTATTTCAGGGCTTCTCCGAGGCTTTAATATTCCAAAATACACTGACCTTCTATAAGGAGATTGTGGAATACCGTCCTTTCCAAACATACAGCTACCCATGTCTCTCTCACAAATTAGCATCCCATATAACCCACATTGGCAACACTCTACTGTGGTGATTTGGGGTTTTCTGGGGCCAAAAGGTCTCCTGAGAAATTAGCAGTGAGTATCCCCTGAAGAGCTGGAGGTAAAAAACACATGATATAAACCAGTGGTGGCAAATCTATGGCATGTGTGTCACAAAAGGTACACAGAGCCCTCTCTGTCCTCACCCAAGGCAAGTTGCCCCAAGAGCTGAGCATCAGATATTCAGGTTTAACTGCAGTATTGGCACTTTGCAGTACATAAGTGGGTTTTAGGTTGCAGTTTGGGTACTCTGTCTCTAAAACGTTCGCCATCATTGACCCTTAAACAAGAGATACTCTGTATGAGATGCAGACTATGTGTTGACAATTTGGACACAACCAAGTAATAGGTTTTTTTTTCCAAATCAAGTCTATATGCACTTATTAAATAATATTCATGCCATCCATAAACATTTGATAGGGCATGCTTCCTCTGCTCAGGAAATTAAAATGCTAATGACATGGCTTGAAGCCATCTGATCTGGTCTTTTCCTATTCATCCATTTGTCATAAGTTTCCAGCCCAATCTGTACCCTGGATTGACCCACTCCCATCCCTGGGCCTCAGCTTAGACCCCAGTCATAACAGCCTCATCTTTCTACTCCAAGTCTTAAATCTTAAATTAATTTTAATCATATAAACAACTCATTAATACATTCTCCCTATGAAACATTAATAGTAGGCTTTCATCTGCTTTGATAGCCTCAATTCTGGTTGTCTTCCTGCCTCTACAGAGGGAAACTCTATTATCAACTCTATGTATAACTTTCCAGACATTTTCCTGGGCATTTTACACACATACATATATGAACCTACAAAACATTTGGGGTTACAGTACACTTTACTCCTTCCCTCTCTTTCTGGTTGCTGGCAGCTTTGAGTTACAAGAAGTCACGAGATTTATTAATTCTCAGAAACTGGGAACAAGAAGTAGAGAAGTAAATTTTACCTTTTAGGGGGAGGAAAGGGTAAAGGGAGGGCAGGGACAAGGGGAAAAAATGAGAACCAAGACCTGTCATGTAGAGGTACAAGATCCCAATGATGAATGTAACTGTACTGTATACCTAAAATGTACCAAGAAACTCAATGAGAGAAAAAAAAATAAAAATTACCTTTTAGGAAAAATTAATAGCATTCACCCTTCAGAAAATGCTACATTCTCAAAAGAGCAAAAACACAATCACTGATCCTTCTCAGAAGTGTACACAGGGTACTCAGGGCATGGCCGTCAGGCTCCTGAGGAAGCCTTACCACATTCATCAAGCATCACAGAGCAGGAGTGGAGATCATCAGGAGATCCAGGTCCTTACTGGGATTCTCTTCTCACAGTTGGGAGGGAAAGCCACACTCTGCTGCTCTAGCCCCTATCTCTTCCCTTCCTTTCTATCTGGGAAGCTGGAGAGGCTGTCGTTTTGCCTTTGGATGACTACATTCTAAAGACTCAAGCCACAGAGAAGTGCAGTAAAGAAAAGAGAGTGCAACCCTGTGTAAAGTGTATATGCCTGTTTCTTGCCCACCTTTCATTAGGACAAGCAATCTGCTCTCGTCTAAGTTGACAGAAGCACACCCAGGGAATGCATGTTAGTGGCTTCATGCTTTTCCCAGGATCTGAGAGAGAACACAACTGGAGCCTGAGGGGCAGGGACCCCACAGGAGGTGTCAATGAAAGGGAAGAGTGTGAGCAGAAGTAGGACACAAGCTACAGGCTGTGTCCATTTAAAATTCTTTCAGCGGTGAAGGGAGGGCAGGGGAATGGGGAAAAAATAAGAACCAAGATACATCATGTAAAGATACAAGATCCTAATGATGAATGTAACTGTATTGTTTATCTTAAATGTACCAATAAACTTAATGGAAAATAAATAAATAAATAAAATTCTCCTTTCATGAATCCTGTTTCATTTTCCATTCTTTCCGTGTACTAATCTCTCACCTGCTGTTATAGCCTAAGCTAAAACCCTCACTTCTCTAGTTAGCTGAATTTGCCCTGTCTTTCAGAAAGGAGGGCATCACCCATCTCCTCCCACCTTCAGTCAGACTACATGTTCTTCATCTGTGTTGACAATTCTGTGCCTTTCCACAGATATTTATCCTACTGTTGTGTTACTTGCCCTCCCTGACTCCCTTAGAAGGTGAGGTCATGAACCAGGGCCACATTAGTTTCTACACATCTGCAGCTACTGACAAGTAAGTAAGCAATAAATGCTGCCCTCCCACTCACCCACAGTTGCCAATTCCCCCATTAGGAATTGGCTCTAGTAATAGGGCTCTCTCACCGGAGGATGTCAAAACCTGTCTCCAGAGGATTTACCTGCAAGCTCAGTTCAGAAAAAGGCAAGCATGTACTTCTGCAGCAGGAGCAAATGTCATAGTGCTAGAAAAGTTTGAGATATTATAGCTACCAGACACCAATAGTTTGGCCTGTATACTGTATATGTTGCCCCCAAACACATGATGTAGACATTATGTATATGAAAATTAAGCAACCCTGAGGTACCTACTGGTCTTAGCTGTGGTTTTTATGTGCAGTATGTACAAATTAGGCAACTCTGTCTATTCTAGATATAGTTAAGTATACTTCTAGAATAAACTCCTTTAATACCCACCTATCTGGCTAAAGTGCTACATATATGTGAATTAGGAAATCCTAATGTGATGCTCCTAACAAGATATGGTACTTTCTTTCCCTGAATACAAGCAGTTCTTGTAGCTGGTAAGATAAGGTACTGAATCCAGATCTAGGATAAGACACATGGGAAGTTATAGCCCACAATATATACTTTCCTCATCTAAAAGGTTAAGTGTGTGTGTGTGTGTGTGTGTGTGTGTGTGTGTATACACATATACATACATACATGATCCATTTTATTCTGCTCCTAAAAGTGATAAAGGGAGCCAAAAACACTACTGAAGCTTCTTTCTAGGTCTATAACACCTCACAAAGTTTCTACCAAAGCTGTTTCCTTTGTAACCTTTTATTTCCTCGTAGTATCAGGATTTGGGCTGGGATGGAAAAAGGGGTCTCCCAATGGCAAACTCTGCCCTTATGAGTTCCCTGTCCTTAACCATCTAAAACTTATAGTTGACCCCATTTTTCTTCAATGTCCTCAAAGAAAAAAAAAAGGAAATTATTAAAAATTGCAGGTCAACAAATTTATGTAAAAATCAAGGCCTCATATAAACAGCACCTTCCAAAGAAGATGGAATTAATATTGATGTAATTCATAACTACACAATAGAAATATAAAGCAAGGAGATGAACGTTTTGAGATTCATATAGTCCTATTAGTTCCATTTCTGTAGCTGTATCTTGTATGACAAAAGTCTCCAACAGGGAGAACTGGTCACCTAAGGCCATAATAGCCTCACTTTTCAAATAATCAAATGCCTGCATTTACTAGGGCAGGATAGCAGTGGGGATTTCAGGACAGAAAGGCCAGGAGGTGAACCAAGTCAAAGTATGAACACAGCACATCTTCCTTAGCATCATTTTACTCAGAGAATGAGAGGGTAAATTATGTAAAGAAAAAGAAGTAGCTTAAAACATAATTTGGCATAAAAAGACAAAGTTGAGTAGCTCAGTGGTAGGGTCCATACTCAGCATGCACTAGGCTCAGGGTTTGATCCTCAGCACCACTACCAAAAAAACAATTGAAAATACTGTTTAATGCAAATTTTTAAAGTTAAGTGAAAAGCTAAAAGATTGTGGCTTGTCATAGGCTATTTCAGATTCTGACCCCAGCCCCCACTGCCCTTAACCCCAACCAGACTAGCTGCCTTAAGGTGCTTTGCCACGGAAAAATATTTAAGAAATATTGAATCTCTATAGATTTTCTAAAATTTTAAATGAGGGCCTAAACCAAAAGGAATGTATGTGTATACTTTAAATATATGGAAAATCCAACTCATCAGAACACAGCATCTTTCCATTCCACCTCCTTTTTGTTTCTGTATCAGTTTCCTTACCCATCCCCTGTAAAAAGAAACCTACACACATATTCCCACTGACAAGCACTCTAAGTTAGCAAAGCTTTACTTGCACTGATTTTAATGTGTGTTAACCATAGACACCTCCAGCTATTCAGCATCACAGGGCTGGGCATCCCTGAAGATACAAAAGATGAATGTGATGCTGTCCGTACCTTGGAGAAATTCACGGGCATATAAGGGCTCCCCCTATCCATTTGTAAATGACTTTATAAGGTGATAAATGAATTAATAAAGTGCTACAGGAGCAGGGAGGAAGAAGGGACTCCCTGCTCCTTGAGAGAAAGATGGTCAGGAAAATTTTCTTAGATAAAGCAGCATGTAGGGCTCTACTTTCAGGATCTTGCAAGGGTCTTTTTCTGAGGTGGAATCTAGATGTGCTCTGGAAATTCCTCTGCCTGGCTGCCTCCTGCCTTATATTCTTCCCTCATCCTAGCCTCTAGTGTCTTCACTGTCTGCATTCTACTCACATCCCAAAGACAACTTCCTAGTTTTTAAATTATTTTACTATTGCAACAAAACTTTCTGAACATTTACCCTGGGAGAGGCTACTCTTGCATTCTTCTCATGCTAACACTCAGAAAAACATATTTTATTACTCCTATTCTACTCTTTAAGGGCTAGAGAGAATAAGTCACTGGCCCGAGTCACAGCATATAGTTGTGATGAATTTAAAGCCAGATCAGTCTATAATCTCGCCACTGCATCCACTTTCACCATTGGTTGTGAGCCTCCGCACCCGTAGGTTTTTGATATATGTATTTCATGAGTGAAATACCAACATCTAGTCTGGCTAGTAAAATATTTGAGGAAAAGGTCATTTCTTGATGACAGAATTATTAACTTTTAAATATTTTTCTTTCTACTTTCATGTTTCCAAAAATTCTTAGTATGAGCATGTATTATTTATAAATACTGTGCATTATTTACTCATTTCTCCTGAAAGAACCAGTATCACACATAAGAAGCTAATAGGGAAATCAAAGTTATGAGATAGGTGGGGATAATGAGGTACAGAATAGAGGAGAGGAAAAAATAATAGCAGCCATAGATATAAAGTGTAGCACTGTCAGGAAAAGACCACAAAGCCCAATTTCAATGTCCTTTGAAACTTAAAAGGGTCAGAAACACAGTTTAGAAAAATCTAAAGCCAAGAGGTACCTGATTGCAAATTGAGCTGGAGAAATATCAGAGAAGCAAGGCACTTAGCCTTGCCATGCAAACCGCTCAACCAAGCAACACCCAAGTGAAAGAGCCCGAGTTCCCAATGTGCAGTGTGTTCAGGAGGGGGACAGCAGTGGGGCGCAGCCCTGCCATCAGGTAGGGAAACAGAGCTTTCACTTGTGGTGAGGGCAGTGGTGTTGTCAGTCCGCTAAGCTTGGGTGCAAGGCCAAAGCTGGTATCACCATACTCCACTTCCACCTGCACTGGGCCCAGGGTGAGATCAGTCCTCCTGCAGAGCTGAGATAAAGCAGACTGCCGAGATGGATGCAGAAAGACATGAAAACCCCTGCCCTTTTTGAATGCCTGCCTTCTATCACACGCCTGGAGGATGAAGACGAGAGGCAGCACTTCCTGCCGCTTTGTCAAGGTTCACTTCTCAGGGCAGGTTTGTCACCTTCCTGCCAGAATCCTCCTCTTCTGACCTAGGCAGCTATAAGAAGCCATCTGAAGCTAACACTCCATTGATGGGAAGCTACATCTGACATTTTTAACTCTTCTTTGATTTCCACTCTGTTTCTGTGAGGTCCTTTTCAAAATTCATGTGAGTTCACTAAGTGCTCCTAACCTATTAGAAGGTGAAGGGGGAAAAATCAGTAATTCAAACAAGTCAAATTATTCCTTTCTTCTGTAGCAGCTACATCAAAGGGCTGGTGGATGTGGTTTTCACTGCCATTTTCCAGGAGCTGCTTATCACAAAGAAAAAGGATTTTATTTAAGGTGAGAAAAATAAAAGCCAGTAAATAGATCAATCTATGTTTGTAGGAAGCACCAAATGCCAGGGGCTGGATGCAGATAAGATTATCTGAAACTAAAAGTGCAGCAGGGATAGCCTGTCTCTCAGTTCATTTCTAATATTCCATCTACTGATTTAAAAAATTGCAAATTAAAGAGAACTTCAACCCTGTGCATGAATAAAGGGAAAGAGAGTTGGTATAAACTCATATGAAAGAGTATCTGCAACATTCCAGGAAGCAAACTAAGAGAAAAAGAAAAATTTATATACATATCAATATATGTATCATCAGGGAAGTCCTGCTGGTAGAAACAGATGCAGAGCTCAGAGTCATGATTAATCCCTGCTCCTGTGACCTCAGCAACACAGGCTGCTCTCTGCCCAAGTCCTGCAGAGCCTGTCACAGTGAGTTAGCCTGGACCTCCTGAGCCAGATCCCCTGTGATCACGAGGATGAGAAAGCAGATATGTCACAAGGGCCACAAGCTCATGACACCAAAAGGAGGCTCTACACATGGCAACCTCTGTCCTCCCCTCCGGTTGCAGTTACAGACAAAAGTCCTCATATTTCTAGGAACACTTTTTATACCAAAAGTAAAACACATCCTTCTATGCAAGCCTGACTCTGGGAAAATAAGCCTGAGCTGTCATATCCACCTGGAGGGGCCATGTATGTCTGTCACTCAGCCTGAGGTCCCTCCTGCATCTCCTTACTCCAAGTGACTCTCCCACTAATGACTGCTCCTCAGGGACAGCCATTTGTCTTGTTTTTTGTGTGCTTCTGTCCCCTCACTTTTCTACCTCTCACAGTGGATGCACTGCGATGCCACGCTTCCCCCAGAAGCAGGTGCCCCAGAACAGAAGCAGCACCATCTTTGCCCAAAACAGTAGAGTTGATGCCCATGAACTATGATTTTAAAGTTGTACCCATGTCAACTCAGACTAACCCATCTCCAAGTCTGACATCTGCCATTAAAGATTATTTGCAGAATACAACATAGTCAAATGTATCCTTAAAAATACAAATAGGGAAGATTTAAAGTAGTTATTAGAGTAAAATGATTTATTTTCTCAGCTACCTTTGACGACTACATAGGAGTTGGAGAGAAGGAAGAACAAGGAAACACTCAGAATTTCTAGTTAGGCCAGGAAAGGCCTGATCCAGCCCAGCTCCCTGTAGCCAGTCCTCCCTGGTGCTCAGATCCATGAGACAAAGGTGAAAGAAGCCTTACATGCAACATCAACTTTTTCTAAGTCTTCTATTTACATACAATACTAAACTGTTCGGCCTTGCCTGCTCATTGTTGCTCACTAGTGGCCTTTAGCTTGGAGCCATTTCCCATCTGAAACCAGTGCTCCAGCCACTCACCGACAAGTGTTCTCATGTTCATGTGCCCTTCTCTCCCTCCCGGTCTCCCGCACCTCATCTCTCTTTCCCCCCAGCTTCCTCTTTTGAGGATCCTGGAACTTTGATCACTGGGTTTCCCAGGTTATATCTTATAAATATAAAGAGTAAGATCAAGTAAAAGACATGGAATCAAGTGGAAACTCCCACTCAGGTTCTGTATCAAACCTCTACTTCTAGAAAAGTCTACTTGAGTGATTAAAATGAGCTATAACTCAACCTCCTCCCTGAAGCCATATCTGATCCATACCTTCCCCCAGTTATTCATTCATTCAAATGCTGTTCAAATTGGAAGGGGAACAAGAGGGGAGAGGAAAGGAAGGGAAGGGGGGAAAGAAAATGAAAGGAAAAACAGAAACAACGCTTCTGTAAATGGGAATAGGAAGAGGGGCTAAAGGGAGGGAAAGGAATGGGGAAAAGGAAGAATTAAGATATATTATAAACAGGTACAAATTCCCTAGGATGAATGTGATCATTATGTATGGCAAATGTGTACTAATAAAAAATTGTTAAATAGTAATTAGATGCTCATTAGATGATGTGGATGAAATTGTGAGAAAAACAGATATGAGCCCTGCCCTCCAGGAATAATTATTTATGTACACAGGCTTCTTCCATTAGACACAGAGTTAGGGCCAAGCATTCTTCATTTCAAACTTGGCATACAGGTGCTGAAGCAAAAATTTTGAATGAATAAATGAATGGTTGGTTGATCTCCACAATTTTTAAAAGTTGTATTTTTCTAAAAAGGAGAAATTAGATCTAATTTAATTACACTTTTTAACTTTTATAAACTAGCTTGTTTATTCCTGTTACATCTCTCATTGACTGGCTACTGACTTAGGCTGCTCAGGCTGCCATCACAAAATACCATATGCTAAATGCCTTAAATGACAGAAATTTATTTGTCACAGTTCTGAAAGCTCAGAAATCGAAAGTCAAAATGCTTATTCTTTTGGTTTGCTAGTGAAGGCTCACTTCCTGGTTTGTAGACAGCTGTCTTCTCAATATGTCCTTTCACAGTGCAAAGAGAATGAGCTCTGGTCTCTCTTTTTCTCTTAGGGATGCTAATCCTATCATTATGGCCCACTTATTACTAATTCCTCATCTAAACTCAATTACCTTCCAAAGACCCAACATCCAAATGCCATCATACTGGGAGTTAGGGCTTCAATTTATGAATCAAACATTCATCCCCCTAACAGCCACATCTTTCATTACCCAAAACTAGAAATTTCTAAGCAGGTCTTTTTAATTGATTAATTTACATATAACAAATTAGAAAAGAAAATTTCTCAGGGACAAAAGTCATACTTCATGGAAAAACTAGAGCCAGGATTGGTGATCCTAACTCCAACTCTGAAACAAATTACATTGAACTTTGGCAGAGTCACTACACCTACTTGTCTCTAAAAAGGAAGGAGTTGGACTGAAAGATCCTCAGGTTACCTTAAGCTATTTAAACATAATTTTTAAATTTGAGATTCTCTATTGTCATCTTTCT
The DNA here is from genome assembly GCF_012274545.1 of Fukomys damarensis. Taxonomy (NCBI): domain Eukaryota; kingdom Metazoa; phylum Chordata; class Mammalia; order Rodentia; family Bathyergidae; genus Fukomys; species Fukomys damarensis. The sequence continues at coordinate 25,642,772 of NW_022900916.1, read as the reverse complement.
TCACCAATCTCTGATACAGACCAAACAGACTCCTACAAACAAAAACAGTAGCTGTTTCCACTCACAGCTGCTCCAAACTTAAGGAGAGCTGTTTTCCTCCATCCTCCCCCTACACCTGTGCCCGCTAAGATGTGTTGCCAGGCCTCTGACTGAAGCACGCAGAATTCTGCTGCAGGAAATCTGCATTCACCTTATTTGGGAAAAGACAAAAGTAGAAAACAAATTGGAATTTTTCAGAGGGCATCTTGAACTTGAAAAAAAAAACACCTAATTCCATTTATATAGGAGATGCTTTTTAAGAATTTGCAGACATTTATATTCAACCCCTGTAGGTGGAGGAGGGGGCCTTAAAACCAAAATGATACAACTTCTCAATTTTTAAAAAGACTGAGGCTTTGTAGTATATTTTCTGTTTTGAATTCTACAACTGTGTGATTGCAGTCAAGAAAAGACGCACCCACAGAATCTTCAAAGAACAGAAAGCTGCTGGTTGAAGAACTGCTATACAGAAGGTTCGCGCTGCTAGTTCAGCAATGCTCTGTTTCTTCTAGATAGTCTTAATCCCAATTAGGAGTTTTAATGGAGGTAGGCTGGTAATAAAAATGAAAAGGACTCTTTCTTCTCTTTCCCCCTGCTGTTTTCTATTACCAGTGCATTATGTTGTATTATTTTCCAATGTTTATTTAAAAGAGCTCATAAATATTATCTGGAGACCTAAGCTAGCAAAAATGACCACAAAATAATAAGCAGCTGATGATTAGACATTTGAACAGAAGTTTACATAACCCATTCTCGTGTGCATGTAGGCAGCCTGGCTCCTGTTCAATGCAGTGTATATGGTGAAATTATGTGGGCAAGAAAAGCAAACTGGTTCTTTTTCTCTGAACTCTACAGTTACTTCCTTTTGCTGGTAGATGGTGACTCTGCAGTTGTAAGTGGAAACTGAAATCACTGGGCAAAATTACAAATCAGTTTGCAAAGTTCATACCAATAAAACTGCCCATTCAAAAGCATCCACCATCTGAATGACCCAGAGACAGAAGCCTCCAAATACAATGCTGTATCACAAAATTCTCACTACATTGTTAAAAGATAGTCTTGCCACCATTTTACAGGTAAGAGAGCTAAGACAGATTAAGCAGCTGCCCCAAGGTCACTCAATGGGTCAGTGACTGACACCCAGTTCTGATGGATTCCTAAATTCACTCACATTTGTTCTTCTACATTGTAAACAGGAAACACAGGCAAGAGCATAGACATGGAGGGATGAGAAGACACCCTATGCAATGGACTATGTCCCCCTAAATTCATATGTTGAAGTCCCAACCTCCAATGTGTGTGTGTGTGTGTGTGTGTATTTGGTGATAGGGTTTTCAGGGAAGTAATTCAGGTTAAATGAGGTAATAAATTGGGGCTCTAATACAATCTGATTAATATCCTCATAAGAAGACACACCAAAGAATTTGCATTCTCTCTCCACATAAGAACCCAAAGAAGAGGTCATATAAGCACACAGCAAGATGGTGGCCATTGATGAGCCAGGAAGGGAGTCTTCACAAGCAACTAAATCAGCCTTATTCATGAACATCTAGCCTCCAGGAGTGTGAGAAAGTAAGCTTCTGATTAATCCATGCAGTCTGCCGTGTCTCGCTATGGTAGCCCAAGCAGTCTAAAACACCCTACCTATTCTGTGAACCCACTTGCCCTTCTCTAAAACTCACGATTGCTTCCATCATCTGCTGCACTGTCCTCAGTCCACTCTACCCCTGCTACCAATATGTTCTTTCTAAAAGATAAGCTTGATCTTTACTCTCTCTGAGTCATCCCTGCTAATTTCTAAATATCAATAATAAATCTAATCTTGGGTTTTCATTTTAATTGAGGGAAACAATACAGAACAGGAGCAAAATCCAAATTCCTGAGTTTGTCAAAAACATCACAGTCTGTTTCCTGGTGTTATCTTTGATCACCTTCCCCAACTCTAACCAAATATATCATAAAATATATTTTATACCACATTTTCTCCTCCAAAAATGCAATTTCTCTTCATTTTTCTATCCTTACCATACATCTGGATAATTCCTATTCATCCCTAGAGACCTACTTTATCTCCTCCTTGAAACTTCCTATCCCAGGTGCTTTGTATCTCAGGAATCCAGAACACAATGACACTGGTCAGATGATAAACATTCATAGGCCTGGTGCTCCCACTATACCTGGTATTTAGCCCTAACACTGATACACTGATACTAGCTACTTCTAGTAAATATCTATTGTATGAAAAAACAAATGTGTGGTCTAGACAAAGTAAATAGACCACATTAGAAGTTACCAGTCTTGGAGACAAGATAGTCTCTTTAATAAATGGTGTTGGAAACACTGGATTTCAACCTGCCAAAGATTAAAACTAGACCCTTATCTGTCACCATGCACTAAACTAAAATCCAAGTGAATTAAAGATCTAAATATTAAAACAGAAACACTAAACTTGCTGGAAGATAAGTTAGGGAGAACTCTAGAAGACATTGGCATAGGAAAAGACTTTATGAACAAATCCTCAGTAGCACGGGAACTAGCAGACAGAATCAACAACTGGGATCTCATCTTATTAAAAAGCTTCTGCACTGCAAAAGAAACCATCAACAGAACTAAAAGACAACCTACAATGTGGGAAAAAATTTTACCAGCCGCTCCTCAGACAAAGGACTCTTATCTAGAATATATAAAGAACTCAAAACAATCAGCCCCCACAAATATAAAGACCAGATTCAAAAATGGGCATCCGAAATGAAGAGACATTTCTCAGACAAAGAAGTAAAAGCAGAAAGTAAATATATGAAAAATGTTCCACATCACTAGTCATTGGAGAGATGCAGATGAAAACAACACTGAGATTCCACCTCACCCCACAAAGAATGGCTGCTACCAAGAAATCACACAGCAACAAATGTTGGCACAGTTGTGGGAAGAAAGGAACCCTTCTCCATTGTTGGTGGGAGTGCAGACTGGTGCAACCACTATGGAAGACAATATGGAGATACCTCAAACAGCTGGGACTACAGGTTCCATTTGACCCAGCCATCCCTCTGTAGGGTATCTTTCCAAAAGAATTAAAAGAATCATATTACAGTGATATATGCACACCTGTGTTTATAGCAGCATAGTTTGTAATAGCTAAAACTTGGAAAGAGCCCATTTGCCCATCAGTTGAAGACTGGATAAAGACGATGTGGTTTTTCTATAAAATGGAATACTACTCAGCCATAAAGAACGAGAAATTAGATTCATTCATAGGAAAATGGATACATATTGAGGATATACTCCTAAGCAAAATAAATAAGTCACACATGTGTAAATACCAAATAGTTTCTCTGGTGTGAAAAACTATAATAGTACATAAGATCCTAATGATATAACTGACAATGTGAAATAGGAAGAAAGGGGCTAAAGGCATAGGGAAAGTGGGAAGGGTAGACTAAGGTAATAAGGGAAAAGAAAAAAAATGAGAAAATGAAAAAATGGAAATAAAATATTTGTAAATAGGGAAGGGAGGAGGGGGTGAAGGGAAAGCAGGGGTAAGGGGAAAAAATGAGAACCAAGACATGTCATGTAAAGGTACAAGATCCCAATGATGAATGTAACTGTATTGTATACCTAAAATGTACCAATAAACTCAATGAGAGGAAAAAAAAGAAGTTACCAGTCTTTGCTGCACATTAGTGCAGTAGTTCCCAAATTTTACTGGGGATGTCTTAGTTACTTTTCTTGTTACTGAGACAAAATATCTGACACCCAAGGTTAAAAGGGGAAGGTTTATTTAGCTCAGAGTTTGTAAAGGTTTCAGTCCATAATCGGGTGGCTCCAAGGCAGGGTGGCATGGCAGACAGGCCTTACAAAGAAATGGTCTATGGTGGCCAGAAGGTCACAAAAGCAACAAGGGACCTTAACAGTGTTTTTTATCTTATCCAGACTACTGGGATTAGGGAAGTGCCAAACCAGTCAGTATACTGGTTAGTAATCACATTCCCTTAGCCCCAGCATCACACACTCTAGATACAGCCACCTCTGCAAAAGCCACGTAGGACTACATAAGGCTTTGGGGGGACATCTACACCCAAACCATAGTAGCACACTTACAAAATTCTGCACTCCAACAAACCAGAACTCCAGCAAGACCAATTAAATCAGAATATTTGAAGCTGGAATCCAGGCATAGTAAGTAAGATCTTCAAGTGATTCTAATGAACATAAGGTTTAGAACCTTATGTCTATATCTTACCCATGACTTCTTTTGACAGTGGGGCACATTGAATATGTTTTCAAAAATGCATTTATAATCCCTAATATAGTAACCTAGGTTTTAAAGGCTAAAACCCTAACTGTAGCCTTCCTAACTCTTACTCTCAAGTCTCCAAAATTACTCCTACTGGTAAACAGTTCTTCATGTGCCTGTTTTCTTGTTGCTCCATTATTTTTGTTCTTTGTTTTCATCTCTGCCCTAATTGTATGCTTCTTTTAAATATCACTGTCCACATTCTGTTTTGCACATAAGAACTTTGCAGAGCTCCGCGGTGTTCACGAGCAACTTCAAATCCATGTCAAAACATCAAACTGTGAAGCCTAATAAGCAGCACTGTGACTGCACACAACCACTCTGCCATCATCAGCTACTGGAGAGCAAAAAGATTCACCTCAGTTCTGGGCTATAGCTTTGTTCCTCATGTTTCCAAGTGAAAATATGAGTAAAGAAGCTTCTATAACAATAACAAAGACCAGCTTTCTTCACGATAAAGGCCCTAAGTTATCAGAGCCTCTCTAGGATTAGCTTCAAATTCTGTAGGTTCTATCCCCAGAAGACTAAGAGTAGCTACATAATAAAGCTAGAATCAGCTGCCCAACATGGCAGCCAGAGATGATGCTTCACAATAAAGGTTAAGCTTCTAAACTCTAAAAACACAAAATAACTTTTAGACCAATTATTACAGAAACAATAGCACCATATACATACAGTGCTCCTGAGGACACCACTCACCATATTACAGCACAAGCAGCTATGAGCCAGAGTAACTAAAATACTAAATTATGCTTACAACAACAGATATGTTTTGTCTTCATTTAAAAAGATAGGGAATATGTCAAGAAGGACTTTTATATTACATAAGTTCATTTAATCAGTCACTTTAAGGTACATATGATCACCCTAATGTTACGGATGAGATTCAGAGAACTTCAGTCATTTGCCCAGGATAATACATCTTCTCAAAGTCAGGTCTAAAGGATCGCAAAGTCCACATCTTTTACACTGTAATGCACATTGCTTCTTCTGCCATGCTTATGGTTATATTGTGGGTTAAATTCCTGTGAGCCAACCAAGGAATCTAGTTCCTATTTATAGTATCATTCCTGTAGGAAGGATGAGTGACATGTCAAACAATTTGTACAGGAATTTTTAAAACGTTTAGCACCCTATTTACTCATTTCTTGGGCTTTCCCTGTGCTAGCTTTGCTACCTCTGAAAGACCTACCTAATGCTATGCAAGTAAGAGAAAAGGCTCCATAACAGTTGTATTTTTAGCCAATTTTCCATGTCTTATTAATATCTATCTTACTGTCTTATCATTATCTATCTTGTCTTTTCACTACTATTTAAGGTAGATTCCTATGATTTTATAATGTTTAGAAAAACTGAACTTTTATATAGAAATAAGACATATTTGTCACTTATATATCATATACAATGTACAAAAGCATTTTATTCTTTAGATCAATTGATGGACAGTCCTCCTCAGCTTGTGCCAAACACAGAGTGAATGCTTTAAAAACTTGCTAGTGAATGAATGCATGGATTAATGAATGTGGAAAGTGGCTGCAAAAGGGCATCTCAACTTTGACAAATATATTTGTCTGGGGAGATCAGAATCTGGATGTAGATAGATTTTTTTGAAAATCATTTCATTGAGTAACTTCCAATGCTATGGCAAAACTGAAACAAATTTGTAAACTGATCATTGGACAAATGAATTATTCAGTAAACTGATGTTAGCAAAACTAGTTATTAGGTAAACAGGTCACTTGAAAAAGTCAGTCGTTTTTAAAGTCCTTCTTGAGCAACAAAAGAGGCTTGCATTTTAAAAGCAAAGACCTATCCTGAGAGCTCTGTGGCAATGTCCCCACGATCAAGCATGTGTCAGTCCATTTATGTAAATTCTCCTCTCCCCACCTAGGTAACCTTTCTCTTCCCTTTCTGTGTACTCTAGTCCTCCAGCTACTACCTCCTGTCATGATAAATTTCCTCCTCTCTGATCTCCATCATTACTGTTAGGTCTACGGCTCTGAGCATTAACATTAAATATTTAACTCCTATCTACTGTCACTCCTCCTCACCCTAGCTCTATCTTAATCCACCTTCCATGTCACAGATTATTTGAGACCATCATGGAGAGAATACAAATGTATATTTGTTTAAAAACCAAAATTATGCATTGTCTAGAGTATGCCCCCAGGTCATCCAATTCTAGACTTTCATTGCTCCCTACTTCTACCTACAGCACACTGTTGGGTTATATGTTTCTACCCCTATCAATTATTTTTTAGTAATTTTACAACTGTATATAAATATGTACATTCTTCTACATATTTTAGAACTAGTTATAACATGTGTCAAATTCTCCCAATGAGTCAAATAAAATATTTAATACACATTCATTTTTATGTATGTGTAAGAATCATAATTTTACTTTTTTAAATTGTCTTTAAACACATTCCTTTTAGTGTGCTTGCATTTGTAAAGTATTGAGAGTATTATGAGTGAAGTGGGGGGCCGTGGCTAAAAACTGTAGGCTTCTATCTATAGTCTTGAACAGCCATTACAAGCCAGGGTATCCTGACTCACCGCTAACCTTTGACCAACTACTCCTAGTCTCTACGTGTTTTACTCTGCTTTTACTTTTTATCATAATGGCAATACATAACAGTTGATCAATGAGTTTTTTTAAGTATTATATATGAGAAATTCATAAATTCTGTCCATTAAAGTATGCAATTCAACAATTTTAGCATATTTGCAATTTGTAGCCTTCACTACAATCAATTATACAATATTCTCAGTCACCCCAAAAAGTAACCCCACACAAATTATCAGTCATTCCTCATTTACCTCTAACCCTCAAGTTCCTGAAAATCACCTTTCTGTCTCTGTGGATTTCTCTATTATGCATATATTTTGGGGTGTTTTGTTATTGTTGTTGTTGTTGTTGTTTGTGTCAGTACCAGGGATAGAACTCAGGCCCTTGTGCTTGCTTACAAGGCAGGCAGCAGAACCACTGAGCCAAATCCCCAGCCCTGATTTCTCTATTATGGATAGGTCACATAAAAGGAATCATACAGTCTTTGGTCTTTTGTAACTGGCTTCCTTCACTTAGCATATTTTCAAGGTTAGTCCATGCTGTAGCGTGTATGAATACTTCATTAATTTTCATAACCAAATTATATTCCACTGTAGATATAGCAAAATTTATCTATCTATTCATCAACTGATGGACATTTGGGGTTTTCCATTTTGTGGTTATTATGAATAATACTGGTATATACACTCACATACAAGTTTTTTCTGTGGGTGTGTGTTTCTATTTCTCTTGAACAAACACCTTAGGCTAGGTTATATAGTAACTACATTTCAACATTTTGAGGAACTGCCATACTATTTCACAAGGTGACTGCATCAATTTACATTTCCACCAGAAAATAAGGAGGCTGTAATTGCTCCAAGTCATTGTTAACACTTGTAATTAGTTATCTTTTTATTATAGCCATTTTGAGAGGTTTGTCATGACTTCTGTTTCATAGTTTACCTAATGGATTTCCTTTTCTTGTGACTATCACTTTAATTGTGATCACAGTTTTTAAAATATTCTCTGCATTTGGGGAGGGGGTGGCAGTTATGTCCAATGGTACTAAGTTATAATGATTCATCCTAGTGTCTTTCCTACTCTTCCTGGCTCTCTATGAAGATGCTACCCTTCTCTACTTATCTTAACTACAGAGAACCCTAATTTCATGTAAGAAGGTAAGAAAAGAGAATTGGACTCATAGTCATTTCTAACGCCATTTTGAAGCCATGTAATTGACATATGTAGTGATTTCTTCACAAAGAAACCATTCTTGTAGACCATTCGCTTCAAATCACTGATACTACTATATTGCCTACCACCATATGGAAAATACTAGTAGTTATCCTCCAGTACTCATTCTCTCCTATTCTGTTTATTAATAGAATATTCTATTTCAGTTAGACACAGTCATCCAGGTTAAGAACACAATCTCAGTCTCCCTTGAAGCTAGAGATGACCTGTCACTGAAGGTTATATGTACATCTTCTCCAATGAAAATGGGTATCCTTCCCTTTCTTTGTTTCTTTTGTCTTCAAATATAGTGAACCAACTTTGAATGTGCAGATGAGACACAACCAATAATTGGCTGAGCAGCAAGAGAGAGAGATTTAAATCTCTGACAGTGTAGAATATCCAAAGCCCCTCTAAACTAGTATTTATATTCACACTGCTATTTAAAAGAGATAAACCTTTGTCCTATTTAAGTCATTGTTATTTTGATTTATGTTAAGAAAGCCAAATCTAGACCCTGTGTAATAATATATCTCCTCATAACTATACCTCAACACATACTTCCTGTCCCACTTCCAAATTCCCTAAGTAAAAGGAGTAGACCATTTCATCCTTTATAGACATCTTTAGTGATCATACACTTATCTGCTGTAAGATTCATTAGTATTGAGATTTTATCTTATCCAAGAGGACCTGCACTTCTACTTTATATATCAGTATATCCAATCTTAATTAGATACTCATCAGTCCTTGTCATGTTTTTCGACTCTTACAACTTTAATCCAACCTCTGAGACAGTAGTTTAGAAATATTTTGAGTGGGAGAGCTTTTGAATCTCAGGCTCAGCTCTAGCTCTGCCAATTTGGATTTTGGTACGTTTATTTAACCTCTCTGAGCCCCTAATTTCCTTGTGTATAAAATGGGGATAATAAAATCTACTTTATAAAATAAATCATCAGATTTCAGTGAATGTAACAGATGACTCCCAAGCCTTCAGTTTTCATTTATTTATCCACATTCAAATTCAGCCATTCTCTCTGTCTGCCTATCATTTCCTATGGGAGACAGTCCCATTGATTATGCCCAAAGCAGGCTGTAAGCAGTGCAGGCTATAAAGAGTTAAACCCAAAATTAGCTTGTTATAAGAAGTGAGTCTGACCAAAGCCTACATGACTCAGCCAAGGTCAGAGAGACACGCACCCAAATTCCGTTCCCAAAGTTAAAACCTTCTCCATCGCTTCTCAGCCTTTTGGCTAAGATCAAGTGCAAAATTAAAACTTTCTTAACTAAAAAGATGAGGTTATATGTATCCTGTCTGTTCTGTTCCTAAAGAAATGCTTTGCTCTTCATTTACAAGCCTTGTCTGTATCAGCAACATATCCTTAGCAACCACATGTAGCCCCATTAACCCAATTTAACAGTGATTGTGTTACCAATAAATAGCAAATGGCCAGGATCTTTCCTGCTTGCTCAGTACTGACCATCCCAGTTCCCCATTTCTCTTTAATTCTGTCTCTATGTCTTTCTTCTTGCCTTGAACCATAGCACCAAGCTGGAAACCAATATCCTCTACACGGGTCTCCAAAAATTTCCATCCCATTTGTCTATCTTCTTTTGTAAAATACCATTTTAAGTATTTCTTTTCTTTTAATTGTTTTTAGTAGCCTACTTGAATTATAAATGCTTTTGCATTGTCACAGTTAATCTTGTCAACTTGAGTGACTTGAATGACATTTAGGAAATTGATAAAGCTTATTTCTGGGTGTATCTGGGTGAGTCATGGTGGGTGTGACCACTGGGACTATATTCAATCCCTGGCCCCTTCCTGTTGGGCTCTTCCTGATCTTTGTTTCTCAGGTGAAATGAATTCAGCAGATCTTTTCCATTATGCCTATCTGCCATGATATTTCAGCCTTGAAGATGAAAAGTCATAGACTGAAACCATAAGCCAAAATAAACCTCTCTTCTTTCAAGTTTGGGTATCAGGTATTTCATTCCAGCAACAGGAAAGCTGACTAATACATACATATTTGGAATATAAGTCATTCGCCAAGTATATGTGTCATAAATATTTTCTGCTGGTCTGCAGTTTGTTTGCCAACCTGCTTGATGTATTCCTTCCATCAGACTTTTTGGCTTTGTTAGATTCATCATTTCTGTCTATGCTATCCTTGAGCATTTTTGCAGTTCTGGCTTGGTGGTCATGAATTCTGTAAGGTGTTCTTTGTTATGGAAGGTCTTTATTTCTCCAACAATTTTTAAATACAGTTTTGCAGGATATGATAATCTGGGTTGAAATTTGTTGTTTTAGGATTTGAAAACTTCCCTCCTAACTCTCCTGGACTTTAAGGTTTGTGTTGAGAAATCTGCTGTAATTCTAAGAGGCTTATCTTCACAAGTGATTTGTTGCTTTTCTCTAATTGTGCTTTTCTCTTAAAGTTTTGTCTTTGTCTTGGATTTCTGGGATCTTAACTATTATATGTCATGGAGAGGTTCTACTTTAATTGCAGCTATTTTGGGGTTTCCTATGCCTAATTTACCTACATGTTGAATTCTTTCCCCATACATAGAACATTTTCTGCTATGATTTCTGTGAATAGATTTTTTATACCATTTGTCCTATCTTCTAATTTTTCTTAAATTCCTATTATTAGGTTAGTCTTCTTTGCATCATCTCTCAGATGATGGTTCCATTCACCATGGTTTTCTATTGTTTTTAGGATATGTCTGATGATATGATGTCCTGCATAAGCCCTATCTTCTAGCTGAGACAATTCTTCCCCACACTGGTCACTTCTGCTACCTATACTTTCAATAGAATTTTTATTTCCTGGATTTCTATTTGGTACCTTTTTAAAGACTCTAATTATTTGTTTAAGTGGCTATTTACATTTCATATCATTTCAGCTCAGCTAGTTTTATTTCTTCTGTAAGCTTACTGACCATTTTATCACTAAAGTCCATTATCTGTTTAGTTACATGATCTTTAAACCCACCAAACACATTTTTGATCTGATTTTTTCTTCTTTTTTTCCTCTGTACATTTCATTATTTTGAGTTTTTACTTTCTCCCAGTCAATGCCTATTGGAGGAGTAAGGGACTTTTGAGCGCATTTTTGTTGCCTTGTGTTCTTATGTTTCTACTGAGTGTGCGTGTGTGTGTGTGTGTGTGTGTGTGTGTGTGTGTGTACTGAGAGTTGAGGATCAATTAGAGTAGACATACTGCTGCT
>NW_022900916.1:25615429-25631227 GCF_012274545.1 Fukomys damarensis | reverse complement strand
GTGTGTGTGTGTGTGTGTGTGTGTGTGTGTGTGTACTGAGAGTTGAGGATCAATTAGAGTAGAAACATACTGCTGCTAGTATAGAGATATTTTTGCTTCTCAGTGATGTGTTCTTGGCTTATGTTGCACTTTGGTGTTTATCTACCTCTTCAATATGCTCAGTTTAATTGAGTCAGACTCAGTCACCAAATTGAAAGGATATTATACCATTAGGATCTTATTTACAATTACAGTCTTTTATACCAGAGAAACTATTTGGTATTTACACATGTGTGACTTATTTATTTCACTTAAAAGTATATCCTCAATATGCATCCATTTTCCTATGAATGACTCTAATTTCTCATTCTTTATGGCTGAGATCCTAATGGTATAATTGACAATGTGAAATAGGAAGAAAAGAGCTAAAGGTGTAGGGAAAGTGGGAAGGGTAGGGGAAAAAATAAAGGAAAATAAAAAATATGAGAAAATGAAAAAATGGAAATAAAGTTTTTGTAAATAGAGAAGGAAGGAGGGGCTGATGGGGGGGCAGGGGTAAGGGGAAAAATGAGAACCAAGACCTGTCATGTAAAGGTACAAGATCCCAACAATGAATGTAACTGTACTGTATACTTAAAATGTACCAATAAACTCAATGAGGAAAAAAAATTGAAAGTAGAGAACCCCTACTAGTTAGATGAACATCAGCAGACCCAACTGTACATTAATTGTGCACATTAAAACGTGTTTTGAAAGTTGCTCCCTTCTATCATTGACCCATAGACTGTAATATACAACTGGCAGGTGGGTTGGGATGTATTCAGTAGAAAAAGGAAAAAAGGAGAGAAAAAGGAAGGATGTTCATCCACAAGAACAAGGAAAAAGAGAGAAATAAAAGAGCAAAGACCAGCAGTAAAATGCAACCTCTCCACAACCTGCAATCAAGACACATAGGACACAACTTAGTGAAAAAAGTGAGAAGTAGAGCTCCAACAATTAAGAAAGAGCTGGAAAGAAAAGTAGAAACTACAGAGAAACTAGAAAAAGTGAAGACAAAGCATTAAAAAAAAAAGCAGTCTGGAATGCTAACCCTGGCTCCCAAGCAGAAAGTATGAAAAGAAAGCAATCACAGATAGAGCATACGAAAGATTCAGTGGGTAGCAGACTTGACCAATGTAGGACAAAATGTCAGAAATAAAAGATGAGATGAATGTAGTAGGTCATAAATCAATAACACTGTAAAAATGACAGAACACCACATGAAAAACAAGATACTATATGAAAAACCAATTTCAGAATTATAGGAATAAAGGAAAAAGACAATTCAAAAAGTATTAAAAATTATTCATTGAAAACATACAGAAATTTTTCCAAATCTAGGAAAGGAATTCAATACTCAAGTACAAGAGATTCAGAGAAGCCCAAATAGCTATGATCAGGAAGGAACCTATCCACAGCACATCATAATCAAGTTCCAGAAAATTAACAAAAGGAAAGAATACTAAAAGCTTTTAGAGAATAACCACAAGTAACCTATAAAGACACTCCAGTCAGAATAACTACAGACTTCTCAGCACAAAGCTCAAAGACCAGGAGAGCCTGGAGTGAATTTTGTTTAACCCCTAAAAGAAAACAACTGTCAATCCAGACTTTTGTATTCTGCAAAACTAGCAGAGAAGTAAAGATTTTCCATGACAAAGAAATACATGAGCACTGTACCAACATTGCAAAAAATACTGAAAGGAATTCTAGACAGAGACAGGATCCAACAGCACCACAGAATCAAAAGGAAAATATACATCTAACTGGGAAAGTAGCTACACAAAAGGAAAAAATGAAGGAACCAGCACAGGAAAAATAATGACGGAATTCAATAAAAATTTTGCAATAGTAACTCAATGCCAATGGTCTCAACTCTCCCATCAAAGACACAGGCTAACAAATTGAAAAAAAAAAAAAAAAAAATATATATATATATATAATCATATATATTGCCTACCAGAGACACACCTCAACTAAAACCAAGATCATATACTGAGAGCAAAAGCATGGGAAATGATACTCCATTCATCCAGAGTATGAAAACAGGGGTAGCTGTCTTATTTTCAGACACAGCAGACAAATTTTCTACTCTCCCAGAGAGTATAACAAACCCCAAAATTTGGGAAACACTGAAGTAACACTATTTCACCACATGTAATAACACTTCAGTCGATTATAATATTTTCATTCAAACTCTAAATAATAAAGAATGAAAGAAAAAAGTCAGCATATCTGATAACAAAGAGTGGGGAAAAAAGCTACCATAACTACTACATATATGCCTTTAAATCGGTGTAAGAGTTCATTAGCTTACTTCAAGCCAGACTGTCAATTTTGTATTTTACATTAAACTAACTTATTAGCTCCATAAAGATTGTCACTAGAAACAGCTTTGGCCTGAAAAATAATCTTATATTATAAACTCCTTCTATTAAAGGGACCATATCTCCTACAATAGAACAGTTTAATTTTTTAAAAATTAAATAGGCACAGAGATTAAATTTTATTTCTTCATATGTACAGTGAATTTTCTGCCAGTGATTGAAGAAAATTATCTTTATGATTAAAATTAACAAGCTTCTAATCTACCAAAGTAGTCAAATAATATATGGCTTTATACCTAAGATAAGAACATTACATTGCCTGTACAGAGTCTCCTTCCACAGTACTTCAAGAAAATAGTCACAGGAAATATACGTTTTAATTCTTGCAAGAATATAAGGCAGTGAATGTATTCCTAAAACAATAGTGGGCCTGTACTTCATTTTGGATCCCTCTACTAAGACAGAAAGACCTGGAGGGGTGATAACTCCAAGATACATCCATTCTTCTGGGACACACCACTTGAGATACCACTAAGAAAATAGTTATTATTTCCTTTTTCTCCAGATATGCCTTGCATCAACAACTATACTAAAGATTTTCCAGGACAAAGATTTATGCCTGTTAATGTATTCAGCATCTATCTCAGTGTCCCACACATCATTTTATTTATAAATGTGATCTTTTCAACAATCTAGTCTCTCATGCCTCATTTTACTTTTTCCTATTAAAAGATGAACAATAATTACATTTCACAAGGTTGTGAAGATTAAATGAGTAATGTGTGGTATCCATCCCACTGAGTGCACTGTAGTTATCATTTCTACATAGCCTTTAATTATGAAACAAAAAAATATTCACAGACTTCAACTTTTTTTTTTTTGTACTGAGGATCGAACTCCAGTCCTTGTGTTTATGAGGCAGGTGGTGGAACCAATGAGCTAAATCCCTAGCCCCTATCATAAACCTTTAACACAAAAGGAGGTAAGACTTAAAAACTTGAAGTTGGGGGGGATCTCTTCAGCTGCCTGCCTGCCTGCCTGCCTGCCTGCGATCACCCGGCGGCATGCACGCGAGCTCCCAGCCTGCGCGACAACAGACCCAGGAAGGCCCCAAAGGCCCCGGAGGGGGTCTCTTCAGCTGCCTGCCTGCCTGAGATCACCTCCCTTGAAACACCCACATGACACCCCCCCCCGTTCTCAAAACTCCTGATCGGGCCAGTCCTTAGACCAACTCTGCAGAGGTATAGGTACCCATGAAGGGTAGTTTTCTGAGCTCCCAACTTTGAATATCTTCAAAGTAAGGGCTGGGCTAACCTGTAATAGAACTGAGTGGAGTTCAACCCTGAGGGTAAGGAAACTAAAGTTAGGTCTTGTAGATTGTGTTCAGTCTCAGTCGTGAGGAACAGCCATTGGCTAGCTAAGACCAGGGGATTGGGTTCCGCATATGACTGTGCATGTGGTACAATATGAGATCAGAGATAGCCTGAAAGAGGACCTTCAAATTCTTTTTCTTTCCCTCTCTCTTTTCTCGTTTTTCCTCATTCCACCCTGAAATTTCTTTCTGTTTTCTGTCCTCTATCTCCAACTCAGTCTCTTGCTCCACCACAGTGTCCCTCATCTCCCTTTTTATTCCAGCTCCTGAATAACTCAGACTTCTTCTTTTATTATTTTTTGTTTTTAGGAGGGGTTTCTCTTTATGTTCTTTTCTCCAGTCATTTTACCTCACTCATGGCTCTGTACCTTCAAGGGAAGGCAAGCGCCTGTTACTGTTAAGGGGATATATTCCTGTCCTTATTCCTGCACTCTCTCTATCCCCCCTGAAGTTAATAGCTTTGTAAAGATAGTAAGGTAATTCTACAACCTCTGGATTCACTTCAAACCTGCTCTAATTCTTTCACTTATCTAATCCTCTCGTTCTAAGTCGAACCCCCCATCCTAAATGGTAAAGATGCCATATTGAAAAGCATATTCACTGCAAACATACTATGAGCTGCTTCTTGAAATTAATCTAATTCACATGAGTTAAAGGTGATACATTAATGACTACCACAAGTGGTCAGTTGGCAAGCTGTGCCTGATCCTATTGGGCTGCTGAATGTATCAATTGGGACAAAGAGTGGTGATTGATTTAAAGAGTTGTTTTCTCTGATATTATGAAAACGAGAATGTCTATGAGTCATTAGAAACTCAAAAGCTAAAACGCAACTATATTAGGAAGATTTAAGTAATACCCAGAAATTAAAGAAGGACAACCCAACAATAAAAATAAAAATGAGAAAACACTTAAGCAAGACACAAAAACAAATATCCAGTTCACCAATAGCAAATAGTAGGACAAATGAGGATGAAAAGTCTGATAGTGAACCAACAGGACTCCCTGGACCCATAGCACAGGAGGTAACAAAATTGATCAATCAGGCTCTAGAAAAATTCAAATCAGAAATAATTTCCCAGCTAGCCAGAGAGATGATGAGCAAAATAGAAGTCATGATTCGAGACTCTAGAGCAGAAACTGAGAAAAAAATAGATGAGCTCAAGACTGTGATAGAAGCCATGAAGACTCAGCATAAGAAAGACATGGAAACAATGAATGCCCAACAGAGGAAAGAAATGGAATCCATAAAACAGATTCAAACAGATATCCAGGAGATTAAAAACTCTATTGAAAGTGTACGAAACAGAATAAAAGATTGCGAAGATAGAATTTCAGATATAGAAGATAGGATAGCAGTCAGTGACCGTGAAAAAAGAGGTCTATTAAAAACAGTAAGGGATCATGAGAAATCAATCCAACAACTCCTAGACGATACAAAGAAAAATAACATAAGACTGATAGGAATTCATGAAAAAACAGGAGAAAACACAAATGATATAAAAAAGCTCTTCACAGAATTAATGACAGAAAACTTCCCAAACAGAAGGGAAGAATTAGACATACAGATAAGTGAGGCATATAGAACCCCAACTAGCCACGATCAAAAAAAATCTACACCTAGACATATAATAATCAAGATTCCAGAAATCCAACAGAAAAACAAAATACTACAAGCAGTAAGAGAAAAGAAACAAATCACATGCAAAGGGAAGCCCATTAGAATCACAGCAGACTTTTCAACACAAACCCTTAGGTCAAGGAGAGCCTGGAGTGAGGTATTCCAAGTCCTAAAAGAAAAGAATCTCCAACCTAGACTTTTGTATCCTGCAAAACTCTCTTTCAAAATAGATGGGGAAATAAAATACTTCCACGACAAAGAGCACCTGAGAAATTTCATGAACACCAAACCAGCACTGCAAGGAATTCTAAACAATATCCTAGAAAAGGACAACGAAATTCACAATAACATGAGGCCCAACAGACCAAATCAAATAGGCAAGGCAAGAAACTAAAAGGAGATGGGAGAAAAAGTAAAAAGAGTCAACAAATGGACAAAAACATGACAAGAATAAGTCAAAATATATCAGTTGTAACCATCAATGTTAATGGCCTCAATTCACCAATCAAGAGAAACAGATTGGCAGAATGGATTAAGAAGCAAAATCCAACAATATGTTGTATACAAGAAACACACCTAGTGCAAAAGGAAGTCCATAGACTGAAAGTGAAAGGATGGAAAACAATTCTCCATGCGTCAGGAGTCCAGAAAAAAGCAGGGGTAGCAATCTTATTCTCAGATAAAGTAAATTTCAAACCAAAACTCATTAAGAGAGACAAAGAAGGACACTACATCCTTGTAAAGGGAACAATTCAAGAGGAAGAGCTGACAATCATAAACATATATGCACCAAATATAAATGCCCCCAACTATATAAAACAAATATTAAGTAACATGAAAAACCAAATAAGCACTAATACAATTGTAGTGGGGGATTTAAATACCCCACTATCACAAATTGACAGATCTACTAGGCAGAAAATCAACAATGAAATAATAGAACTGAACCAAGCTTTGGAACACATGGACTTAATAGATGTTTATAGAGTATTCCACCCCCAAAAACCAGAATATACATTCTTTTCGGCTGCACATGGATCATTCTCCAAAATAGACCACATACTGGCTCACAAAACAGGTCTAAATAAATGCAAAAAAATTGAAGTCATCCCCTGTTTATTATCAGATCATAGTGCAATCAAACTAGACATCAATAGCACAAGAAACTATAGAAACTTCACAAGCACATGGAAACTGAACAACACTCTCCTAAACAATCAATGGATTACAGAGGAAATTAAAGAAGAAATTAGACAGTTTTTACAAATAAATGAGAATGCCAATACAACATACAGGAATCTTTGGGACACAATGAAAGCAGTTCTACGTGGAAAATTCATAACATTGAATGCCCACACTAGGAAAACAGAGCGGGCTCAAATAAACAACTTAACGATGAAACTTAGACTCCTAGAAAAACAAGAGCAAGAAAAACCCAAAGCTCGAACAAGAGAGGAAATTATAAAGATCCGAGCAGAAATCAATGCAATTGAAATTAAGAAAACGATACAAAAAATAAATGAAACAAAGAGCTGGTTTTTTGAAAGAATAAATAAAATTGACAAACCCTTAGCTAATCTTATCAAAAAAAGGAAAGAAAAGGCTCAGATCCATGCAATTAGGAATGAAAAAGGCGAAGTCACAACAGATCCGAAAGAAATCCAGAGGATCATGAACACCTACTTTGAGAACCTGTACTCTAATAAAATGGAAAACACAGAAGAAATGGACAGATTTCTAGATACTTATGAATTACCAAAGTTGAACGAAGAAGATAAAAACATTTTAAACACCCCAATCACAATCAGTGAAATTGAAAATGTAATTAAAAACTTACCAACAAAGAAAAGCCCAGGCCCTGATGGATTCACTGCTGAATTTTACAAGACATTTAGAGAAGAACTACTACCATTACTCTTCAAACTTTTCAATGAAATTGAAAGAGAAGCTATACTTCCAAATTCATTCCTGGAAGCAAGTATCACTCTGATTCCCAAACCAGAGAAAGATACAACCAAAAAGGAGAACTACAGACCAATCTCCTTAATGAATATAGATGCAAAAATCCTTAATAAGATACTAGCAAACAGAATACAGAGGATTATTAAGAAGATCATCCATCATGACCAAGTCGGATTTATTCCAGAGATGCAAGGGTGGTTCAACATACGAAAGTCAGTGAATGTAATACATTATATTAACAAAGTCAAGGACAAAAACCATATGATCCTCTCAATAGATGCAGAAAAAGCATTTGATAAAATTCAACACCCATTCATGATAAAAACCCTGCAAAAAATTGGAATAGATGGTCTATACCTCAATTTAATAAAGGCTATTTATGAAAAACCATCAGCCAACATCATATTGAATGGCCAAAAACTGAAAACCTTCATGTTAAAATCAGGAACAAGACAAGGATGCCCACTATCGCCACTTCTCTTCAATATAGTTCTGGAAACATTAGCCACAGCAATTAGACAAGAGAAAGAAATTAAAGCAATAAAGATAGGAAAGGAAGAAGTTAAACTATCATTATTTGCTGATGATATGATACTCTACATTGAAGATCCAAAAAACTCCACCAAAAAACTTCTAGACTTAATTGACAGATTCAGTAAAGTATCTGGATACAAGGTGAATACCCAAAAATCAATAGCCTTTCTATACACAAATAACAGACAGACAGAAAGAGAAATAAGGGAAAAAATTCCTTTTACAATAGCATCCAAAAAAATGAAGTATCTAGGAATCAATCTAACAAAAGAAACAAAAGATCTCTACACTGAAAACTACAGCACTCTGAAAAAAGAAATCGAAGAGGATATAAAAAAATGGAAAGATATCCCCTGCTCCTGGGTAGGAAGAATCAACATAGTGAAAATGGCCATACTACCGAAACTGCTATATACATTCAATGCAATGCCAATTGAAATTCCAACACTATATTTCACAGAACTAGAAAAAAGAATCCAAAAATTCATTTGGAACCACAAGAGACCTAGAATAGCAAAAGCCATTATAGGCAACAGTCACATGGCACCAGGTGTAACAATTCCCAATTTGAAACTATACTACAAAGCCACTGTGATAAAATCAGCATGGTACTGGCAAAGAAATAGGCCTGAGGATCAATGGAACAGACTGGAAGACACAAAAACAAATGCAGATGTACTCAGCTACCTCATCTTCGACAAAGGAGCTCACCATCCTCAGTGGAGGAAAGATAGCCTCTTTAATAAATGGTGTTGGAAAAACTGGATATCAACCTGTCACAGATTAAAATTAGACCCTTATCTTTCGCCATGCACTAAATTAAAATCCAAATGGATTAAAGATCTAAATATTAAAACAGAAACATTAAACTTGCTGGAAAGTAAGTTAGGCAGAACTCTGGAAGACATTGGTATAGGAAAAGACTTTATGAACAAATCCTCAGTAGCACGGGAACTAGCAGAAAGAATCAACAACTGGGATCTCATCTTACTAAAAAGCTTCTGTACTTCAAAAGAAACCATTAGCAGAACTAAGAGACAATCTACAATGTGGGAAAAAATTTTTACCAGCTGTACCTCAGACAAAGGACTATTATCAAGGATATATAAAGAACTCAAAACAATCAGTCCCCCCAAATATAAAGACCCGATCCAAAAATGGGCATCCGAAATGAACAGACATTTCTCATACAAAGAAGTGAAAGCAGCAAGAAAATATATGAAAAAATGTTCCACATCACTGGTCATTCGAGAGATGCAGATGAAAACAACACTGAGATTCCACCTCACCCCACAAAGAATGGCTGCTATCAAGAAATCACACAATAACAAATGTTGGCGGGGTTGTGGGGAGAAAGGAACCCTCCTCCATTGTTGGTGGGAGTGCAGACTAGTGCAACCACTATGGAAATCAATATGGAGATACCTCAAAGAGCTTGGACTGGAGGTTCCATTTGACCCAGCCATCCCTCTGTTGGGTATCTTTCCAAGAGAACTAAAAGAATCATATCACAGAGAAGTATGTGCACCCATGTTTATAGCGGCACAGTTTGTAATAGCTAAATCTTGGAAACAACCTATTTGCCCATCCGTTGGAAACTGGATAAAGAAGATGTGGTTTTTCTATAAAATGGAATATTACTCAGCCATAAAGAGCGAGAGAATAGATTCATTCATAGGAAAATGGATACATATTGAAGATATACTCCTAAGTGAAATAAATAAGTCCCACATGTGTAAATACCAAATAGTTTCCCTGGTGTGAATATTCTGCAACAATGCATAAGATTCTAATAAGATTACTGACATTTAGAAATGGGAAGAAAGGAGCTAAAGGTGTAGGGAAGGTGTGATGCATAGGGGAAGAACAAAAAGGGGAAAGAAAAAAATGTGAGAGAATGAAAAGATGAAAATAAAGTGTTTGTAGATGGGGAGGGGAGGAGGGTGTGAAGGGAGGGCAGAGGTAAGGGGAAAAAATGAGAATCAAGACTTGCCATGTAGAGGTACATTATCCCAACAATGGATGTAACTGTAGTGTATCCCTAAAATGTACCAATAAACTCAATAAAATTTAAAAAAAAACTTGAAGTTGGGTCAAAATAGTTGAATAAAGGTGCCTTGCAATATGGCTGTGCCACAGAGAAGAACTAGGGCAACAAGTGAAAAAACTATTTCAAGGAGAGTGATTGAGGGAGAAGTCTAGAAATTAGTGAGGAAGTAATGGAAACCTTAAACAGCACAGAAAAATCAAAATAGAGAGTCAAAAAGGCAACCTAGAGGGGGAAAAAAGCAAATTGCAGCTTCAGCTCCAACTGCCTGACATGAAGTATGGGAGACTCCACCCATACTGCTGGGAAAAAGTAAGAGAAATGCCAACATCCCCATCACAGCAGCAGACCAGCAGTTCTAATTTCAGGATAAGACATAGTTCACACAAGCTTTAAATCTTGTCTGGCACACTGGCTGCTCTACCCCAAAAGGAACTCACACTGGCCCTTGCCCAACACCCAGGAATCAAATTGCTAAACAGCCATATTAGATACCATCTTGCCTTAGAGGCCAGCAGCCAGCTCCCTGACACTGACAGAAACCTTGGGCCAGATACATGCCTCACTGGGTGGAAGACAGCACCTTAGCATCCTGCAGCTTCAGGACCAGCAGCTTCCATAGTCACAATCCCAAGTTCCACCTGTGCTTGACCTATGGAATTAGGAGGTCTTTGCCCCAGCCCACATCCTTGGGACTGCAGATGCTGTGCAAGGTCCTGGCTCCACCTGTGTATGACCACTAGATGCTAGGGAAGGTCCCTACTGTGTCCAACAACTCTAGGAATTTATTTACCAATGCCACAAGCTTCTGTCCCCCCACAGCTTGCCCTGTGAGACCTTTTTATCGACATCCTACAACTTCAGTACCACAGATACCAAAAGCCTAACCCCCAGCATTACTCATGCTTGACCAACAGGACCCAAGGAAGAAGGTCTTCATGCCCTACATCTCCAAGAGCATAGATATCAACACCATGAGCCCAAATGTTACAAGGAGGACATGACCTGAATGGCCTAAAGAAGGTCTCCTTAACAGCCCATGGAATTTGGACTACAGCTGGTAGCACCAAAGCCCTAGCATCACTTGTGTTCATCCCTTTGGATGTGGAGAAGGTATCATCTGGGTCCTACAGCTCCAGGAAAGTGGTTACCCATACTACAAACCCCAGTGCCACAATCACTGCACAGCAAAGGTTCCTTCTATGTTCTCAATCCAAGTCCACAGTTAACATTGGCACAAGTTGAGCACCACCTACAATCATCCTTTAGGAACAGAGGAAGTTCTCATCCCATCCTGTGACTACTGAACTGTGACTTCTGGTGCTTCAGGCACAGGCATCTCTGTCATTCATGTGGAAGATCCTGAAGAAGTTCTCTTTCATGTCCTACAGCTCAGTGACCATACTTGCTGGTGTCACCCATGGTGTCACCCATACTTGCTGCAAGGACCTGAGGTCAGGCCCTATTCACATCTTACACAAAGATTGTGGCAGCTGCTCCCACAAGCCCCAGTGTCAACAGTGCTCAACTCCTTGGAATCTAAGGACAGGCACCTTTGAAAGCCGGCACCCATTGCAAAGTAATACAGCTACCTTCATGAACTGCTGCAATCTAGATTACTGAGGACTCATGACACTACTGACATCAATTTTTAAAATAACAATGAGACTAAATTTTGTAATTCATCTATACCAAAAATCAAAGTGTCTACCCAAATGGCACCCAGGTCTTTTCCTACCAAAAATAAAATTATTCACCTATTAAAGCTACTCAAAAAAGTAGAAAAGGTAACTATTACATAAGCTATGTAGACATCAACATAGGGACATAAGACACATGACACCTCCAAAGGACAATAATTTTCTAGAAATAGATCTCCCTTTGAAGGAAATCTACGAAACCTTGACAAAGTTTTCAAAATAACGATACTAAGGCAACTCAGTGAGATGCAGGAGAATACAAACAGATAATACAGAAATGAGAAAAACAATTCAAGATATGAGTAAGAAATTTATCAAAAGATAGACATCACAAAAAAGAATTAATGAGAAATCTTGACACTAAAAACATTAAATCAATCAAATAAAAATACAGTGGTAAGCTTCTACAACAGACTAGAACAAGCAGAAGAGTTTCTCAACATAAGGATAGTCCTTAAGAGTAAGCAAAATAATTTAAAATAGTGAAGGAAAAAAAGAAATACAAATGGCTGGGCAGGGCATTTAGCTCAGCGGTTCAGTGGCCTGCCTTGCAAGCTCAAGGACCCAAGTTCAATCCCCGATAACAAAACAAAAAAAACAAAAAAACAAATGGTTAATAATTGTGTGAAAAACTGCTGAACACCTCCAGCATCAGAAAAATGCCAATCAGAACTATACTGAGATTCCATCTGACCCAAGTCAGAATGGCTGTTATCAAAACAAAAATAAATGCTGGCATTGATGTAGAGAAAAAGGAGCTCTGTTGGTGGGAATGTAAATTAGTAAAGGCCCCATGGAAAACAATCTGGAAGTTCTTCTAAAAAACTAAAAATAGATCTACCATATAATCAAGCTATACTACACCTGGTTCCATACTCAGCAGAAATGAAGTTAGCATACAAAACAGTACATATCCATATTTAGTGTAGCTCTATTCACAGAAGCCAAAAAATGGAATCAGCCTAGGTCCCCATCAACGATGAATAGATTTTTAATATATATGGTATATAAACACACGGGAGTTTTAATCAGCCATGAGAAAGAATAAAAGCACATCATGGACCTGGAGAGTACTATGTTAAATGAAATTGGCCAGACACAGAAATGTAAGTATCACATGTTTTCTCTCATATACGGAAATGCTCAAAAAGAAGGTGACTTGAAAATATAAGAAGAATAACGTTTAGGGAAGGGGACCAGAGAGAAGAGGAAAAGAATCAAGAATAATGGAGAGGATAGATATGATCAAAAACATGATAGATGCATGTATGAAATGTTGCAGTGAAACCCGTCATTTTGAACAATTAACACAATACTTATAAAATTTTTTTAATTTAAATAAAACTGGTAAGACCTATGCAATAGCATTAAGCAAACAAATATTTGAATTATGGAAATTCCAAAAGGTAAAGCAAAAGGGAAAGATATTAAAAATCTATTTCATAAAATAAAATCTGAAAACTTCCCACATATTCAAAGAATATGGACATCTAGATACAAGAAGCTCAAAGGATCGCAACTAGATTCAACCAAATGGCTAATAATTGAGCAAAATTACTAGGCAAAATGTACAAGACAAATAAGGAATCCTAAAAATAGTAAGAGAAAAGCATAAAGTCACACATAATGGAATTATCATAAGACATACAGATTTTTCAGCAAAAATCTTACAGGTCAAAAGAAAATGGGATAACAATTCAAAGTCCTGAAAGAAAAAAACTGCCAAATAAGAATACTATACCCATAAAAATTATACTTCAAAAATGAAAGAAATATATTTCCTAGCAAAAGCTGAAGGAATTCATCACCACCAGACCAGCATCAAAAGAAATATTTAAGAAAGTACTACACTAAAAACAATGCATACATTAAAAAACAGAAAAATCTCCAATAAATAGTCTAACGATCCACCTCAAGAACTCAAAAAAGTATGAACAAACCAAATGCAAAATCAGTAAAAGAAAATAAAGGATAAAGATAACAGCAGAAATAAAATCAAAAACACTAAAATGATCAATAAAACAAAGAGTTGGTTTTGGAAAAGATAAACAAAATGCCAAATCTTTAGCTAAAGTAACCAAGAAAAAGAAAAACGAAAAATTCAAATAAATAAAATTAGAAATAAAAAATGAAACACTAGAACTGATAACACAGAAATACAACAGACCATATGAAACTACTATGAATAATTATATACAAAAAACCTGGAAACCTTAGAAATTGATAAATTCCTGGATATATGTGACCTGACCAAATTGAATAAAAAAGGAATAGGAAATCTTAAACAAATGAATAAAAAGTAATGAGAGTGAAATAGTAATTAAAAGACTCCCATCTTTTAAAAAAGCCCCAAACTTGATGACTAGTGCTGAATTCTACAAAATATTAAAAGAAGAATATATTCCAATTCTTTATAAACTATTCCAAAAATTGAAATGGAAAAAAATTCTGTTAAACTGTCTTTATAAGGCCAGCATTGCCTTGATACCAGAACCAGACCACATTACAACACAAAAACTATTATAAACACATATCCTTGCTGAACATAGATGCAAAAATTCTCTGTAAAATACTAGCAAACCAAATTTAAAAGAATCATATGCCATAATCAAGTGGAATTCATTTCAAGGACAGTTCAACATATGCAAATCAATAAAACCTATAGCCAGTATTATACCAAATGGAGAAAAACTGACAGCATTTTCTCTAAGGAACAAAACAAGGATATCCATTCTCAATTCATAATGGAAGTCTTAGCAAGAACAATTAAGCAAGAGAAAGAAATAAAGAGTATCTAAATTGGAAAGGAAGAGGTTAAATTATCCATGTTTGCAGACAACATGATGCTTTATAGAGAAAAGTCCAAATATCACTTCAAAAAAGCTCTTGGAACTAATAAATCAATTCAATAAAGTTTCAGTATATGAAACAAATGTATAAAATGCAGCCTTTGTATACACCAAAATGAACCTGTTGAAAAAGAAATCAAGAACACAGTCCCAACAATAATTACAAAAAATAAAATGCATAGGAATACATTTAATCATGGTATTGAAAGATCTCTACAGTGAAATTACAGTAAAACACTGATGGAAGAAATTATAGAGGACAAAAAAGGGTTCATGAATCAGAAGAATTAACAGTATTAAAAAGATCATACTATTCAGAGTAAGAAATACATTCAATGCAATTCCCATCATAATATTATGGATTTTCTTCACAGAAATAGAAAAAAACTCTAAAATTCATATGAAACCACAAAAGACTCAGAATAGCCAAAGTGATCTTGAACAAAAATACAAAACTAAAGGCATCACAATATCTAGCTTCAAAACATACTACAAAGCTGCAGTAACTAGATAGCATGGTATGGCAGAAAAATAGACACAGACCAATGGAACAGAGTCAAAAACTCAACTCTAAATCCATGTTCGTAAAGCCAACTGATTCTAACATAGGCACAAAGAACATAAAGTGAAGAAATAGCATTCAATAAACAGTGCTTGCAACATTGTATATATGCCTGCAAAAGAATGGAACTAGATTATTTTATTGTACACAAAAATCAACTCAAAAGGGATCAAAGACATAAATGTAAAGCCTGAGACTATAATATTACTACAAGAAAACAAAGGGAGAGTCAGGTGTGGTGGTTCTGCCTATAATCCCAGCAATCTGGGTGGTTGAGGCAGGAGGATCACTACTTCAAGTCCAGCTTGAGCAATTTAGTGATTTAGTGAGACCCTATCTCTAAATCAAAAATAAAAATAAAAAGAGCTGAGGATGTAGCTCAGTACAAAGATCCTGAGTGTAATTCCCAGTCACACACACACACACACACACACACACACACACACACACACACACAGAAAAGGAAACATTTCATGACACTGGTGTAAGCTATGACTTTTTAAATAAGACCCCAATATACCATAAGTAAAAGTTTTAAAATAGGCAAATGGATTATGTAAAACTAAAAAGCATCTGTACATCAAAAGAACTAAGAGATAACCTACAGAATGGGAGAAAATATTTGCAAACTATTCATCTGACAAAGGACCAAGATCCAGAATATATAAGGAACTATAGAGCCGGGTGTGGAGGCGCACGCCTGTAATCCCAGCACTTGGGAGGCTGAGGCAGGAGGACTGCTGTGAGTTCGAGACCAGCCTGGGCTACATAGTGAGTTCCAGGGCAGTCTCAACTACATAGTGAGA
>NW_022900916.1:25604052-25614763 GCF_012274545.1 Fukomys damarensis | reverse complement strand
CACACACACACACACACACACACACACACACACACACACACACACAGAAAAGGAAACATTTCATGACACTGGTGTAAGCTATGACTTTTTAAATAAGACCCCAATATACCATAAGTAAAAGTTTTAAAATAGGCAAATGGATTATGTAAAACTAAAAAGCATCTGTACATCAAAAGAACTAAGAGATAACCTACAGAATGGGAGAAAATATTTGCAAACTATTCATCTGACAAAGGACCAAGATCCAGAATATATAAGGAACTATAGAGCCGGGTGTGGAGGCGCACGCCTGTAATCCCAGCACTTGGGAGGCTGAGGCAGGAGGACTGCTGTGAGTTCGAGACCAGCCTGGGCTACATAGTGAGTTCCAGGGCAGTCTCAACTACATAGTGAGACCCTGTCTCAAAAATCAAAAAAAAAAAAAAAAGAATATATAAGGAACTACAAAAGCTAAACACTAAAAAATCTAATTAAATGGGGAGGGGAGGAGGGAGTGCAGGAAGGGCAGGGACAAGGGGAAAAAATGAGAACCAAGACCTGTCATGTAGAGGTACAAGATCCCAACAATGAATGTAACTGTACTGTATCCCTAAAATGTACCAATAAACTCAATTAAAGCTGAAAAAATCTAATTAAAATGGGCTAGAGATCTGGACAAATAATACTTAAAAGAAAAATACAAGTAGCCCACAAATATACAAAAAATGCTCTTTCTAATCATCAAGGAAAATACAAATCAAAACCACTGTGACATAGCATTTCATCCCAGTTAGAATGGCTGTCACCAAAAGACAAAAAATAACAAATGTTTTCAAGGAGGTAGAGAAAGGGAAACTCTTATTCACTGTTGATGGGAATACAAATTAGTACAGCCATTATAGAAAACAATATGGAGAGTTTTCAAAAGACTAAAAGTAGAACTATTGTATAATCTAGCAAGTCAACTATATATACAATAGAGATGAAACAAATACAACAAAAAACGCTTGCATTCCCATATTACAGCATTATTCACAATAGTTAAAATACTGAATCAGCCTGGATGGCCATGAACAGATGAACAGATTAAGAAAATGTGGTATATATGTACAATGAAATATTACTCACCCATAAAATGAAATCTTGTCATTTACAGCAACATGGGAAGAACTGGAGGTCATTATGTTTATGAAATGTCAGACACAGAAAAACAAATATCACACGTTCTCAATCATTTGTGAGAACTACAAAGTTGATCTTCTAGAAAGAATGGAATAGAATAGTGGTTACTAAAACCTGGAAATGGTAGGGGTACAGAAGAATGGAAAAAGATCAGTAAGGGCATCAATTTATTCTAGTTTTTTATAGCACAAAGATTATTGGTTACAACAATCTATGATATATTTCAGCATTAGTAGAAGATTATTAAATTCTCAATATATAAAAGTGATTAATGTTTGAAGAGATGGAAATGTTTAGTATCATGATTTGATTATTACAGATGTTATACTTTTATCAGATTATCATAATGTACCCCATAAAAATGATAAAATATTATGTCTCAACTTTTAAAATGTTAAAGAAACTGAGTCAGGTGTGGTGTTATAAACTTGTAAGCCCAACTACTCAGAAGGCTGAAGGAGAATCTTGAGTTTGAGGCGAGCCTAAGCAATTTAGCAAGATTATCTCACAATAAGTTAAAAAAAAAAAAAGCTGAGTCTCAACTTCAGTGCTAGAGTATTTGCCTTAGCATGTGCAGGGCCTGGATTCAATCCCCAGTATGAAGAGGAGGGAAAGAAAGGGTAGAGGAGGAGAGAGAAGAAAGAAAATGTGGAGAAGGAAAAGGAGGAGAGAAAAGCAATAGATTAAACTGACAGCCAAAGTACATTTTCTATGGTGCCAGGGATTGAAACCAGGGCCTCACACATACTAGTTAAGCACTCTGGCACTGGACTACATCTCCAACTCCCAAAGTACCTTTTTCCAATCAACTACTGTATCAGAATCTGAGGTTTACTCAATTAAAGTTATCTGTGACTACTCAAGACAGGATTTTCACTCTGTGCTAATTTCGATGTCACAGCAAACCACACCCTTCCCAACTTCCAAAGAGTCAATGAAATAATTTTGTCAAAGTCTTTGCTTAGTAATAAATTCTTCTAACAACCTCTAAGCAAGACTTTAAACATGGGGGACGGGGGCTGGGAGATGAGGGAGTGATTATTTAGTGGGCAATCAAAATTATTGTTTGCATTAAAGAAAAAGAAAAGACTTCTAAAAATTTCTATAGCAGTTCACAAGAAACTACCTAGATTCTTCTCCTAAGAAAAAGTGTCATCACATATTTATCTGCTATAGCTGATGCCTACATGTGGACTGGAAAGGATGTGGTGGAAATAAAATTTTGTGAATCATAAATAGAATTGTAGAAGATGATGCAGGTCATGACTCAGACAACAATAATCATGATCAAAATCATGCTTTCATTTTTCATATGCAGTTCGTCATAGCAATTGTAATTTGAAGTTACCAGTTGATTTCCATAAATGGAGCTGATATCAGATAAAAATAAATCATGGTGTTCAACGAAAAGCAAATAAATGTCAAAACATTAATCCGCATATTTGGGGGCAGTTATGAAAATACGATGGTAAAACTTAAGTCTTTATCGTCCAATAAATGTTTTCAAGAATTTAAATATTCCCAGAATATCTGTTGTAAATACTGATTTACTTTCTTCAGCAGCAACTATCTTTCTCTTAAGTAGTAATAGCCAAAAAAGAAAAAAAGAGAGAGGAAAAAACACTAGAGGAGAGAAAGCAGGAGGGAGAATTGTGTAATTCGGGTATGCAACACAGACATTACATACTTTTGAAAAAAATGAAGTACAGAGATCTTCAGAATCACAGTCCTTCGAGCTAGAAGGACTTCCTTCTAGCATTCCTTGTCAAGAGTATCTTTTGAAATACTATATATGAGCTGAATACAATTATAAAACAAAAGTAACACATCAGTAATTATCTCCTTTCTGTAAAACAGAAATCCAAAAACAACATTCTAATATTAGTTTTTTTCTTTGACTAATTTTTACCATTCTGTCCATATATTTAAAAGCATGACACTAAATTTTTGATTAAAAAAAACTTAACTCACATTAAAATTCCTGAAAGACCTGTCACTTGAATATTTTTATGTTATGGGAAAAACTATTTCCACATACAGCTTATCAAATATTTTCTCCTTTAGAGCCAGGCGTGGTGGCGCACATCTGTAAATCCCAGCACTCAGGAGGCTGAGGCAGGAGTATCACTGTGAGTTCGAGACCAGCCTGGGCTACATAGTGAGTTTCAGATCAGTCTCAACTACATAGTGAAACCCTAGTCTCAAAAAACCCCCCAAAAATTTTTTTTAAAAAACATATATGCTCCTTTAAAAAACTACTTGAAATTGGAAAATTTTTCCTCACAGCTATTCCAGTAGAAGGATTAATTTAGACTGTAATACTATTGGATTTTTGTTTCCATGATCTTATTTTCTGGTAGATAGAAAAAAATTGATATATTGATATCCTAGCATAGAAAGAAACTTTCTCTTTAAAGTATTTGGCGATAAAATACATTTCAAAACAATTTCATTCTACTTTTCTTTCAAAATAGCTATATTCTTTTGAGCAAATAAAAACAGAAAAATTCTTGTAGAGGCTATTTTAAAACTATAGTTTTTTTAAGTTGATGTTATAATCACTGAAAGAAAATAAAGAATGGAGCAAGCAAGTGTATTTGTGAGGAAATTTATCAACTGCTATAAAACAGCCTTCAGTCAGTTTCAAATTGTTCTTTCCATTTATTCATTCAAAAAATATTTACTGAATGTGATAGGTACCTTCAAACATTATAGAGTTTATGTTTAAAGAGATACAAACAACAAATAATCATACTGAAGAAAAATTATAATTGTTTAGTAAGTTTCATTATCCAAAAATGTATGAATATTTGTGTCCATAACTAACTTAAAACTTTGTAAAATTTCCTAAAATAACTTTCAAAAACTACTGACATAAACATATTTGCTATATAACTCAAAACTTTTTACCTGGAGGTTATGGAGTATACAGTTATATTCCAAGTGAGAGAATTATGGTAGAGACTTTTTGAACAATAAAGAAATATGTAACCAATACACAAATCAAGTTCTTGAAATCCTTCAAGGAAGCAGTCTTATGTTCTGTATCAAGGATAATTTAATTATTTGACTATTAATAAAGAATAAATTGATTTTAGTCTCCCTTACCACACCCCCCAAAAAACCTTTCACTTAGAAGTTGCCTTTACTCAAACCTTCCCCCAGATGCCCATTAAAGGATGTGATGGGTTCAGAGCTACACCTGGTGGCCATTTACAAACTCACAAGAAACCATTCTAAACTTCAATCTACATTTAAAATTTATCCCTATTAATCAAAAATCTCTAGAGAAAATAGCACATTATTACTTGATAGCTGGGAAAAATTAAAACTTTTAAGGAAAAATAAATGTGAACATATTAAGGTAGACAGTTAAATAACAAAGCATAACATCATATCAGTGGTAGAATTTAAATGATGGGTACAAAGATAGTCACTATAAAATTCTCTTATCTTTGCTGTATGTTGGGAAATTTAATTATACAAACTTGAAAAATTAAGGATTTTTTTAAAATTGAGATTTTCGTCCATATTTTTAACCACAAAGAACTTTTGAGTATTGTTTTTTTTAGAGATAGCATATTATGCCTTCATAATTATGCTGTGTAATGACCTATTAAATTAATTTATATTTCATGAAAATTCATTTGTTCCACATTTAAATTTCAGTTATATATTAATATATGTATGTATTTGCATCTGTTAATCTTATGATCCTAAGACAAATTTTCAGACATACCACCACCTGTCTCGCAGGTGCAAGGTTCTGAGTTTGATCCCCAGTACCAAAAAAAAATTTTTTTTCAGACAGATATCATTGGGATCAAAGCAGTTATTTGTATGACATATAAGGCATATGACCAAGCTACTTTCTACCACATTAACATTTCTATCACAAGTGAAAATCTGCACCAATTTAATCAATATTATAAAACTTAGACATTTATAACTTTTGCTACTTTACTAAGAATAAAATACTTACAAAGATTAATTTGACCTCTTTGAATTTTTTTTTAAATTTTATTCCTTTGGGCCAGGGATTTAGCTCAGCGGTGCTACCACCTGCCTCGCAAGTACAAGGTCCTTAGTTTGATCCCCAGTACAAATATAATATTAATATATATATATATATATATATTCCTTTATTATCTGCTAGAATCTTAATTTTTTATAAATGTGTTAATTTATTAACTTCTTATAAATTTGAATAATCACTTCACGTATTTTAAGTACTAATATTTTGTCTCCTAAAGACTCATGCAAGGAAGGCTCATGCAAGTCTTCTTGGTCAGATCTCATCCTTTATTTTCATTGTGTTGGTTTTATATATATTTTAAACCTGTTATCTCTCATGATCTCTTCAATTCATTTCAAGCTAGAAAATGTACTATTGCTCCACAAACATACAACCACTCTAATTTTTTTTGTTTAATCTATATACACTCAAGGTCAGAGAACAAATCTCCAACTAAGTAAAGGGAAGTAAGTCAGGTGTAGGGGCACATGCCTGAAATCTCAGCACTCTGGGAGGCTGAGGCAGGAGAATTTAAACATTATTGGCCCAGCCTAGTAAATTTAGGGATACAGTGAGACCCTGTCTCAAAATTTTAAAGAGAGGGGGACAACTGGGGGAAGGGTCAGCTGGGGAAGTAACTCAGTGTGAAGGTCTTGGGATCGATCCCTCATACTGTAAAGGGGAGGAAGGGGAGGGGAAAGAACATGACTAGGAGGAGGAAAGGGAGGAAGAAGAAGCAAAAGGAATAGGAGGGAGAGGAAGAAAAAGAATGAGAAGAGCAAGAGGAATAAAAGATGTCAAAGAAGAGGAAGAAAAGAAAGAGGAAGAACCGAAAGGACATTTCCCCAGAGCACTACTTCTAAAAGTGATACCCAGATTGACTACATCAGAGATAATTAAGGGTGCAAGGTATTTGTTAAAACTGTAGATTCCCAAGTCACATCTCTAATGTACTGAGGCAGAATCTCTGGTATAACACGAGGAAAGTGCATTTTTAACAGTATGATCAGGTCATAAGAACGTAAAACAGATACCAGATGATCAGAAGTCACTAAAATATTTACTGACATAAAACATACATGCAATTTTTCTTTTAAAAACTATGTTTACTAAAAGACATAAAGTACAAATGTTAATGGGCTCGGTATGGTATTTCAACACATGCAAACAGCACGGGCTCGTCAACTCTAACCTACCTCAATACACTCTCCCTCCTATCATTCCCTACCTCTAGCAATGACTAGTATACATTTAGGTCAACATTTTTTAGTTTCCACATATGACAAAACATTCACTACTGCCTTTTTTTTCTCATTGAGTTTACTGGTACATTTTAGGTATACAGTACAGTTACATTCATCATTGGGATCTTATACCTCTACATGACAGGTCTTGGTTCTCATTTTTTCCCCTTACCCCTGCCTTCCCTTCACCCCCTCCTCCCTTCCCTATTTATAAATATTTTATTTCCATTTTTTCATTTTCTCATTTTTTTCTTTTCCCTTAATCCCTTTCCCTACCCTTCCCACTTTCCCTACACCTTTAGCCCCTTTCTTCCTATTTCACATTGTCCATTATATCATTAGGATCTTATATACTATTATAGTTTTTCACACCAGAGAAACTATTTGATATTTACACGTGTGACTTATTTCACTTAGGAGTATATCCTCAATATGTATCCATTTTCCTATGAATGAATCTAATTTCTCATTTTTTATGGCTGAGTAGTATTCCATTTTATAGAAAAACTACATCTTCTTTATCCAGTCTCCTACTGATGGCAAATGGGCTGTTTCCAAGTTTTATCTATTACAAAATGTGCCACTATAAACATAGGTGCACATATATCACTGTGATATGATTCTTTTCATTCTTTTGGAAAGATATCCAACAGAGGGATGGCTGGGTCAAATGGAACCTCTAGTCCCAGCTCTTTGAGGTATCTCCATATTGATTTCCACAGTGGTTGCACCAGTCTGCACTCCCACCAACTGTGGAGAAGGGTTCCTTTCTCCCCACAACCCCGCCAACATTTGTTATTGTTTGATTTCTTGATAGCAGCCATTCTTTGTGGGGTGAGGTACAATCTCAGTGCTGTTTTCATCTGCATCTCTCGAATGACCAGTGATATGGAACATTTTTCATATATTTACTTGCTGCTTTTACTTCTTTGTCTGAGAAAAGTCTGTTCATTTCGGATGCCCATTTTTGAATCAGGTCTTTATATTTGGGGGTGCTGGCTGTTTTGAGTTCTTTATATAAGAACTCAAAACACTAAAGAGTCCTTTGTCTGAGGAACAGCTGGTAAAATTTTTTCCCACATTGTAGGTTGTCTTTTAGTTCTGTTGATGGTTTCTTTTGCTTACTACTGCCTCTGTCTGACATTTCATTTAACACTGTCTTGTAGTTCCACCATTTTGCTACAAATGACAGGATTTCATTCTCATCACTGAATCATCTATTGTGTACATTAGCCACATTTGCTTTATCTACTTCTCTGTTGGTGACCACCTATAAGGGCTAATCCAAATATGTGGTTTCAATTTAAATTTTTTTATTGTAGTAAAAGACACATTGCCATTAAATCCCTCAAAATACTCCTCCTCTTTTGAAAAACTTAACCCCTGGTTCTGACCTCTTTCTGAAACGGTACTGGAAGTCCTTTCATGACTCTCTTCACTGGGTGTGATCAAAAATATAGTGAATGCTGCTGTAAGTGCCATCCAAAGGAGAGCTAAGCTCATAAAAACAGTGTGGTGTGTCTTCACCCATCTTATTCACTGGATCTGGAACTCTGTGACTCTTGGTTCTTCCCCAAAGTCCAAATGAGCATGAAAGGTAAATGTTTTCAACTCTTATTGGTAAGCTTTTTATATATGTAAGGAACACATTCATTATAGCGAGTTGGTACCCACGCATAATATATCTTGATTCTCCTTTTATCCCCATTCCTCTCCCCTCCCTTCACGCCATCTGCCCCTCCCCATTTACAAAAAGCTTTGTTTCTATTTTTTCTTTATTTTTTTCCTTTTCTTTCCCCTTCCTTCCCTCCATGCTCCCTTTTCCTTCATGCCCCTTTCCCATTTGAATATTTCCTTCCTACTCCCCAGTATCTATCATCCATCTGGGTCTTTATTTACCCTTTGGCTTTCGCAGGAAGGAAACAATGTGATATTTAAACAAGGAGATATTTCACTGAAAATTTTGTCCTCAAGGTGCATCAATTTACCTAAAAATGTCTAAAATGTACCCTTCTTTGTGTCAATGTAGTACTCTGTTGTGCATTAAAACTACATTTTCCTTATCTCTTCATCTATTGAACAACGTCAGGGTTGTTTCCAAGATTTAGCTATTCCAAACTGTTATGCTATAAGCATTCTGTAGATTCAAGCCTCCTCTCTCACACCACTAACTGGGAGCAAGGGAAAAAGTGCAGTTTGTTAACTCTTTTTTCTGCATTGACATCTGTCTCTTTACTTTCCCTGTTGGCTCCAATTCTCCCTTCAAATCTCCTTGGATCTCAGGCATCCACTTTTCTCCTTTTCTTGCCCAAGTTATTATGTTCCAGTGTCTGGATTCTGAATCTCTGAGAGGCTGTTTTGCTGCTATTTACCACTCTGCCATCTTCCTGTAAGTCTTTAAGGTAAATGTTTTTAATCAATTCAGGACATAGAGGCAGCCATGACAGTGAAACTAGAGATACAAAAGAGGGCTTCCAGAACTGCTTCAGAAAGTGGCAAGAATGATGTGTGTTCAAAGCATATTGAGGGGGATTAATGGTGATATGTTTTTATTATAATAAAACTTTTTTAAAATTCACCATATTTTTCAATCACATCTCATATTGATTCTATATATTAACTACTGTAAATAGTGTTACAATAAACAAAGGTAGGCAGGCATCGTTTAGTAAGCTGACTTTATTTTCTTTGGATGAATACCCATAATTGCAAGTGTTGGATTATATCGTAATCCTATTTTTAGTCTTCTGAGGAACCTTCATACTTTTCTTCACAATGGCTATACTAATTTTACATTCCCACCAACAACATGTGAGAGTTCCTTCCTCACAAGCTTTAACAAAAATAACCATTATATCTGAAATGACAATATCTCATTATGGGGTTTGTTTCTGTTTATTTGCAGTGCTGAAGATCAAATCTAAGGCCTCATGCATGCTTGGCAAGCACTCTTTTACTGAGATACACCACCAGGCCCTCGTAGTTTTGATTTGTTTTGGTGTTAATGATATTAAGAATTTTTCATATATTTGTTGACCATTTTTCTGCTTTTGAGACGAATCTATTCAGATCACTTGTTCTACTTTTTTTCAATTAGGATATTTGGTTTTTATAGTTAAGGTTTTTAGTTCCTAATACATTCTAGGTATTAAGCCTTTGTCAGATAAATGGTGGATGTTTTCTCCCATTCTTTTTCATTAGTACACATGTGTAGTACATAATGTTTACATTCTTTCCTCTCCCTCCCCTTTCCCTCCATCCCTGGATCCCCTTCCCCTTTGATAAAGATCACCCTAGTTCCGATTACCTATTTTTTATTTTATTCTTTATTTATACTTTGGGTTTCTTATATAAGAGAAATCACATGATATTTAAGCATGGATGCTCAAAGAGCATCCATTTTCCTACAAATGACTTGTTATCTTTGTTTATGGCAAAGCACTACTCCACTGTGTCTAAGCACCACATTTTCTTTACCCATTCTTTAGATTGTCTCTTTGCTCTGTTTCCCTAGCTGTGCAAAAGCTTTTTAGTTTGATGTAATCTCATTTGTCAATTTTTGTTCTTGTTTCCTGTGCTTTGGGGGTTATATCAACAAAAACTATTGCTTATACCACTGTCTTAAAATGTTTCCTGTGTTTTAGTAATTCCATAGTTTCAGGTCCTACTTTTAGGTATGGAATCCATCTTGAGTTGATATTTGTGCCATGTGAGAGAGAAGGGTCAAGTTTCAATCTTCTCAGAGAGAAAAAGAGAGAATACCAGGATTTGACAAAAAATGACCCAGTTTTGTTGTTAAGTAACATATAACTTCTCCAACATAGAATACTGGGAAGAAAAGCATGCCTGGATCAAGGAAATAATAGATTTGTAGTGAGGAAACTGGAGACAAAGATTCCCAAAGAGTTACTGTAGAGAACCACGCCTGCTCCCGA
This sequence comes from Fukomys damarensis, assembly GCF_012274545.1. Classification (NCBI taxonomy): domain Eukaryota; kingdom Metazoa; phylum Chordata; class Mammalia; order Rodentia; family Bathyergidae; genus Fukomys; species Fukomys damarensis. The sequence continues at coordinate 25,604,408 of NW_022900916.1, read as the reverse complement.
CCCAGCAGCCATCGCTCAAGCACCGGGAAGGTAGCCGCGTGGGTCCCCCTGAGCCCCCATAAGTCCCCCCCCCGCACTCTCAGACCTCCTGACTGTGCAAGTCTTTGGACCCACTCTACAAAGACAGAGGTGGTCCTCAAGGGTATTTTTCTGAGTTCCCAACTTTAAACATCTTTAAAGAAAGGGCGTGGGAAACCTGTAATAGAACGTTACGGAGTTCAACCATTCAGAAGGATGGGGAACTCAATCTGGGCCTTGCAGCCCAAGGTCAGTCAGCGTCAGGGGGTTCAGCAATCAGCTAACTGAGATCAGGGGTCTTGCATCCTCGCTCTGTCTGAGCCATTAAATGGTAAATA
>NW_022900916.1:25568750-25603119 GCF_012274545.1 Fukomys damarensis | reverse complement strand
ATGTGTGTTTTTTTTTTTTTTTTTTTTTTTTGTTTTTTAATGAAATGTGCTGAATGTCTATAATTTTGTTCAAATGACTGCAGAACCTGGAAAAGCTGTTGCTGCTATTGATGCATAACATACTATTAATAGTCTTTACACACACACACTAACTAGCTACAATCAAAAAAAAATCTACACCTAGACATATAATAATCAAGATCCCAGAAATCCAACAGAAGAACAAAATACTACAAGCAGTAAGAGAAAAGAAACAAATCATATACAAAGGAAAGCCCATCAGAATCACAGCAGGCTTGTCAATACAAACCCTTGGGGCAAGGAGAGCCTGGAATGAGATATTTCAAGTACTAAAAGAGAACAACCTCCAACCTAGACTGATGTATCCAGCAAAACTCTCTTTCAAAATGGAGGGGGAAATAAGACACTTCCACGACAAAGAACACCTGAGAAACTACATGAATACCAAATCAGCACTACAAGTAATTCTAAACAAGATCCTAGAAAAAGACAATGAAGGCAACAACGCCATGAGGCCCAACAGAGAAAATCAAATAGGCAAGGCAAGAAATTAAAAGGAGAAGGTGAAAAAGTAAAAAGAGTCAACAAAAGGCCAATAACATGTCAATAACAAGTCAGTACATATCAGTTATAACCAGCAATGTCAATGGCCTCAACTCGCCAATCAACAGAAATAGACTGGCAAATTGGAATAAGAAGCAAAATCCAATAATATGTTGTACACAAGAAACACACCTAGTGCAAAAAGAAGCCCATAGACTGAACGTGAAAAGATAGAAAACAATTCTCCATGTGACAGGAGCCCAGAAAAAAACAGGGGTAGCAATCTTATTTGCAGACAAATTAAATTTCAAACAAAAACTGATTCTAGTATTATTGATGTAGGAAAGTACTGTATCATACCTCTATGAATGTAAAATATCTAGTACCTGCTTTATGATACATAGTAGGGACCGTGCTTTATCAGAGCTACATTTAATGATATTACTCTAGAATGTTCTCTTTCCAGATGATGATTAAGAGGTTAATAGAAAATTTGGTGCAAGGTACCACAACAGCAACAGAACTTTGCAGTTGTCTGGATATTATTCTTTTCTTTGTTTTTGTTTTTGTTTTTTAATGAAATGTGCTGAATGTCTATAATTTTGTTCAAATGACTGCAGAACCTGGAAAAGCTGTTGCTGCTATTGATGCATAACATACTATTAATAGTCTTTACACACACACACATACACACACACACACACACACACACACACACATATATATAAATTGAATTTTGGGAAACTTTAACGGTGCTGCCAACTTTGGAAAAAGTTATCCCAATTTACTGTGTTGACTTGGCATTGTTCAGAAATGGACAACCATATTGGTCTAGAAATGTTAATTTATTGTATTTTTTTTCCATGTGTACAGGGATAACACATCGTACTAAATATGTAAGGTCATATCTACGTGGGTTTAATTACAGAAACTAATAAAGTATTCTCTAAATAATGAAAAATGAATAAGACTATAAGAGCGAGAAGCAATTTAAATATGTTCAGGGACCATTTTCATCTTCAGAATTAAGGATTATTTTGATGTTACATCATTGCCTTTTCTCTTTTACTTTCCTTTTTAGTTTTATTTTAGGATTCCCTATTTTTAAGGTTCATATAGAGATTTCTTTAACTGAAATACCGAATAGTTTCTTTGGTGTGAAAAACTACAATAGTACACAGGATCCTAATGAGATAATTAATAATGTGAAATAGGAAGTAAAGGGCTAAAGGTGTAAGGAAAGTGGGAAGGGTGGGGGAAAGGTAATAAGGGAGAGGAAAAAAATATGAGAAACTGAAAAAATGGAAATAAAGTGTTTGTAAATGGGGAGGGGAGGGGGGTGAAGGGAGGGCAGGGACAAGGGGAAAAATGAGAATCAAGACCTATTATGTAAAGGTACAGAATCCCAATGATGAATGTAACTGTATTGTATACCTAGATTGTACCAATAACCTCAATAAAAAAGAAAAAAAAAGTTTCAATCTTCTCCATATGGATAACCCAGCACTGCATCTTGAAAAAGCTGTCCTTTCTTCAAGATATGTATGTTTATAGCACTTTGGTCAAAGATGAGTTAGATATATGTATGAATTCATTTCAGGGTTCTCTATTCTGTTCTGTTTGTATATGTCTGTTTTTATGCAGTCCTGTGATATATTGGTTATTAAGCTGTCTAGTATGACTTGAAACTGGATACTGTGATGCCTCTAGCTTTGTTCATTTTGCTCAGTATTACTCTGGTTCATTAGGGTCTTTTGTACTTCCATATAAATTTTAGGATGTTTTTTCTTTTTCTGTGAAGAACATCATTAAATTTTTCATAAGAACTGCATTTAATCTGCAGACTACTTTGGGTAGTATTTTAACAATTCTTCCAAAAACCTTGGCATGGTGGTACAGATCTGTAATACCAGTATTCAGCAGAAGAATTGAAAGTTCAATGCCAGGCTATGCTACACAGAAAGTTCAAGGCCAATCTTAACTACATAGCAAGACTCAGAGCTCAATGCTCCCTCAAAAAAAATTATTTCTTCCATTCTATGCACGTTATTTTCCATTTATTTTTTATCTTCAATTTCTTTGATTAATGCAGAAAAGTCTGAATTAACATATTTTCCAACTCTTTGGTTACATGTATTTCTTAGTATCCTAAGAATGGGACTGTTTTCTTGATATCTTTTTCAGACCATTAATTTTTAGTGTGTAAAATGCTACTATTTTTTATGTTGACTTTGTATCCTGCAACTTCACTGAGTTTATTACTTCTAAAAAGTTTTCAGTGGAATCTTTAGAGTTTCTTCTTTTTCATTAGAATGTTTGCAATGCAGATTATATTCATATATATTCATATAATATATACACACACACACACACACACACACACATAACCTCACATCATTTATATAATCTTGATGCTTTTTTCTCTCATTGGAACACTCACCCTCCTCTCTCCCTTCTTCCCAAGATTCCCTTCATTCTCTATCAAGCCTACCCCATTTCTTAATATGTCTAAGTTATCTATGTTTTGGGTTACTCATAGAATAGAGAAACCATGCAATATTTAACGACTGACTTATTTCACTTATGATCTCAAGATGCATTCCTATAAATGTCTCAAATTTAGCCTTCTTTAAGGATATTTTATATAAATTTACTGTTTATATCATATAATTGCTGTATATATTACTGTATATATAACATATACATTATATATTGTCTTACTTTTTGCACTGCTGAGACAAAATACCTGACACCCAAAGTTCAAGAAGGAAAGGTTTATTTTAGTTCAAAATTTATAGATATTTCAGTTCATAGCTGGCTGCAAAGTAGGCAGCATGGCAGAGGGTCATCACAAAGGAGAAACAGTTCTTGATGTGCAGGCAGAAGACAGCAAGCGGAATGCAGCAAAGCAGCAACAACAAGCATCCTTTCCCTTTATCCCATCCAGGCTACAAACTTTTTCTGTGGTGCCACCCACATTCATGTTGGGCCTTCCCATTATCCACACCCAGAACTATGCTAAACCAATCAGTGGAATAATTTAGTACCACACACCCTTAACCCTAAAATCACACACCCCAGACACAGCTAGCTCTGAAAAGCCCCCATAAGAACACATGAGGGAAACATCTAGATATAAGCCATAACATACACCAATTTTCTTTCTCCATTCATCAGTTGATGGACATATAAGCCATTTCCATAGTTTAGCTGTTGTGGGTTGTGCATATGCACGCATCACTGTAATGTGATGACTTTAGCTCTCTTGAGAAGATACCCAGGACAGATTTAGCTAGCTGGATCAAATGGAATTTCTATTTTTGGTGTTTTGAAGAATCTCTATACCGATTTCCAAACTGGTCGTACTATTAGTGATATTCCCACTGACATTGTAGAAGGATTTATTTTTTCCTACAACTTTACCTGCATTTGTTTTTTGTGTGTGGGTTTTTTTTGGTTTTTTTTTTTTTTTTGTCCTTGATGATGACTATTATTGGTATAAAGCAGAATCTCAGTGTTGGTCAGGTTTGCATTTCTCTAATGGCTAACAATGCTGAACATGTTTTCATATGTATTCTGGCCAATGTACTTCTTTTTCTGAGAAACATCTATTCATTTCAAATGCCCATTTTCATTGGGTCTTTGAGGGCATCTAAATTTTTTTGAGTTCTTTATATATTCTAGATATTAGTCTTCTGAGGGATAGCTGGCAAATTTTTTTCTCATTCTGTAGGTTGTCTCTTCTCTCTGTTGGTTTTCTCCTTTGCTGTGCAGAGTCTTTTTAATTTGATGTAATCCCATTGGCTGATTCTTGGTATTATTTCTTGTGCAACTGGGTTTCTGTTCAGGAAGTCTTTGCCTACACCTATATCTTAAGAGTTTTACCATTTTCTTCTTCCAACAAATTTAGTGTTTCTGTTTTTATGTATAGATTTTCAATCTATTTTATTTTGATACAGGTTGAGAGATATAGATGAAGATTAATTCTGCATGTAGATCACAAATTTTCCCAGCACCATTATGAAAGAGGCTATGTTTCTCTTCAATATATATTAGTCCCTTTTTCAAAAATCAAACAGTTGAATGTAATTGAAGTTGTCTCTGCATGTTCTAGTTCATTGGTCAACAGGCCTGTTTCTGTCCAAGTAATGTGCTGCTTTTACTACTGTAGTTTTATAGTATAATTTGAAGTCCAGGACTGTTATTCTCTTGCCTTGCTCTTGTTGCCCTGGATTGCTTTAGCTATTCTGGTCTCTTCTGTTTCCATAAATTTTAGAGTTGTTTTTTCTAGTTCTGTGAAAAAAATGCTGTTTTGATTGGAATTGCATTAAATCTATGTATTATTTTTGGTAATATTATGGTTTAGATTAAGCATATCCTCCAAAATCTTTATGTGCTCATTGAAGTCTGAAATATGGGGGCTGCTACAGTTGGCTTATTGTTAGGAGATGGGGTATGATTAGAAGATCACTGGGGGCATGACCTCAAAGGGCATATCTCCATCCCCAGCTCCTCCTTTCTCTCACTTTCTGAACACCATGATATGGGCAATTTTCCCCTGCCCATGCACTTCTGTCATGCTATTTTTGCATGTAAGCCTGCTAAACATGGAATGAAACTCTAAACTGTGAACCAAAATAAAGTTCTCCTCCTTTAACTTATGAGTGTCAGATATTTTGTCCTAGAGATGAAAAGTGAATAAGACAGGTTTTGGTACCAGAGAAGCAAAATAATTGCTGTGACTGGACCTGATCATATGGTTAGAAGCCTTTGGAACTAGTTCAGGAGAGGAGTTTGGAAAAGTTTAAAGATGCCATCTACAGACCTAGAATGATATAAACTGAGCTTTATGGGAGACTCTAGTCAGAGTCCAGAAGATCTGAATGCCAATAAAAATGCTGACAATAAAAACCAGACTCTGGAGGTGTCAGTTGAGAACAAGGACTCCACTGGCAGTTGGACCGCAAATCATGTGTTATGCTATAGCAGAAAATTTGTCTACATTTTACTCATATCCTAAGGCTTTGTGGAAGATTAAAATAAGGACTGTGGACTAATCTGGCAGAGGAAATTTCAAGGCAGCCCAACATTAAGGCTGTAGCATGAGTACTGTTAGATGCTTTGTGAGATTCACACTAAGAAACGGGGTGGGGGGGAAGACCAACTTACCAAGTTCTGAGTTTCACCAGAAAAGAAGGTCCTGTAAAGTTGGGGCCTGTAAAGTTTTAGGCAAAGGGATCTTGCTTGGTGAAAAGATCTAAGCATTAAAATGAATAAATATACTCTTCCAAAACAATAGGAAAGATGCCCTGCCAACATCACAGGAATCAGTAAGGCTTTTTTATCCAATCTGAAAATCTGTGTCTTCTGATTAGAAAATAAAGATAATCTACATAGTTTTTACTGAAAGATATTAACTGACTCCTGACACTGCATAATCTTTCTGTTGCAAATGATTCCCATATTTTTCTTTTGCTTAAGTGTTCACCCTGTTTGATTTATTCATTCTGTTAGGCTCTTTGGTGTTGTTGGCCTCATTTTCTCTTCTAGCATTACTTTCTGAAGAGCTGCTTTGGTTATCAAGCATTTCTTAAGGTGCTCTTTGCATGCAAAGTCCTTGTTTCTCCATCAACTTTGTAGGACATATTAATCTGGAAGTGTTTTGTTTTTAGGGCTTAAAACACTTCATGCCAATGTCACTTGGTCTGTAAGGTTTATTTTGAAATTTTTGCCATTATTCTGATAGAATGGTTTGCCTTTGTAAGTTATTTCATGCTTTTCTCTAACAGCTTTTAGTGTTCTGTCTTTGCACTAGATTTCTGAGTTTTAACTATGATATGTCCTGAAGTTCATTTTTTATCATGGCTATTTCAGTTCTATAGGTCTTATTGCTTGGAAGTTGATTTGGAAATTTTTATGCTATGATTTCAATTAATTTTTATACCTTTTGGCTGCCTTAACATTCCTTAATTACTGCAATTTGTAACTCAGGTTTTTTTTAAAGTTATATACCAGCTGTTGGATCCAGTTTCCAATATCTCATTGTTTTTAAAGTATCTAAGTGTATGAACTGCTGTATTAACCTTATCTTCTAATTCTGACAGTCTCTCTTCACACTGGTCATATCTGCTGCCCCTGGATTTGTTTGACATCTCTTCATGGTTTCTAATTCTTTGTTTAAATAGACATCCACATCCTGGAATCATGTGACACCTCTTCATGGTTTCTAATTTTTTGTTTAAATAGTCAAGTGTCTTGTAGCATCTTGATTAGTTCACCCAACTTTTTTCTATCTTAAGCTCAATTATCATATTATTAATTAAATCCCTTATCTATTTACACTGTCTTTAAGCTAGCTGAAGATCTTATGGATCTGCTTATCTCTATGAATATTTTAATTATATGGTTTCTCACGTTACCCACATCACTGCCCATAGTATCAGCTTTTGCTGAATGAAACATGGGGGAGGGGATCGTGATTCCTTTTTTCTCGTATTTCTATTGGGTTTTTTTGTGTGGAAGTTTGAGGTCAATTAGAGTAGAAAAACTGTTGCTAGTATGTAGATCTTTGTAGTTGGTGTATATAGTATTTCCTTATGATTTGATCTTGGCTTTGGTTATGTTTGGCTACACAAACACATCTTCCTTCACCCTACTCTCCAAAGTAGGATCAGTCTATCACTGTCTTGCAAAGAGAGAACCACTACCAGTTATATCAGTATCAAACACAAAGCCAAGGCAGAAAAAGTGAAGATAAAAGTTGATGCTGCTATGTTTCTCTTTGCCTAACAAGGCAAGTGAATAATCAGGACTTCTATATAGGGGGGAAAAAAACTCTACTTTTCTTGTGGCTGAAAAAGAATTCTTCTTCTCCATCCAAAATCAAAATAAGGTGTGCCCCCCAGCCCCAGCAAGGAAGGTGAGATTTGGAAGGCCACTTGGAGATCTGCTCTTCTTCCAGCCTTCTTGGGTCCATTTGGTGGGACCAGGTAGTCACACCCTCCCCTGCCTGCATGCCACCATCCCCAACAAGAAAGGTGAGATTTGGGAAGGTCACTCAAGAGATCTGCTCTCCCTCCAGTCTGCCTGGGCCCATTCAGTGGGACCGGGTAGCCACACCCCCCCATGCCTGCACCGCCAGCAGCTCCAGCAAGGAAGGTAGCCAAGTGGGCACCCCTGAAGCAACACCCCCAGCTCTCAGACCTCCTGATTGTGCCAGTCCTTGGACACTCTCTGCAAAGGCATAGGTGGTCATAAAGGGTATTTTTCTGAGCTCCCAACTTTGAAAATCTTTAAAGAAAGAGTGGGGAATACCTGTCATAGAACTGTGTGGAGTTCAACCCTGCAGAACGTCAGGGAACTCAATCTGGGGCTTGCAACCTGCGGTCAGTCTCAGTCATGGGGATTTGTCAATGGCTAGCTGAGATCAGGCAACTTGGTTCTACACATGGCTGCCCATGTTGTATATTATGACAGCAGAGAAATAGTCTGAAAAAGGCCTTCAAATTCTTTCTTTTCCTTATCCACTCTGCAAATTCCTTCTCTTTTCTGTCCTCTTTCTCCAACTGTCTCTTGTTCCACCACATTAGCTCTCATCTCCCTTTCTCTTTCTGCTCCTGCCCTAACTCAGATTTCATTTATCATTTTTTCTTTTTTCTTTATGCTCTTTTCTTCTGTCATTTTACTTCCCTCATGGGTCAATAGTTTCAAAGGAAAGTGAGCCCCTATTACTGTAAAGGGGATATATTCTTGTCCTTATTTTTTCACTCTATCCCTTTTGAAGTTAATAGTTTCCCAAAGATTGTATGGTCATTCTATATCCTCTGGCTTCACTTGAAACCTTCTCCAATTCTTTCACTTATCTACTCCTCTAGTCCTAACTCTGTCGAAGCCCCGATCCTAAATGGTAAAGATGCTATACTGAAAAGTGTATTCCCCGCAAACATATTTTGGGCTGCTTCTTGATTTTCATTTAATTCACATGGTTTAAAGGTGATACATAATGACTAACAAAAGTTGTCAATGTGCAAGTTGTGCTTGATCCTATTGTGCTGCTGAATGTAACAACTTGGATAAAGGATTGTGATTAATTTAATGAGTTATTTTCTCTGATATTATGAAAATGAGAATGTCTATGAGTCATTAGAGACTCAAAAGCTAAAGTGCAACTCTATCAGGAAGATTTAAGTAATAACCCAGAAATTACACCAAGGACAACCCAACAACAAAAATAAAAATGAGAAAACACTTAAGCAAGACACAAAGACAGACTTGCAGTTCACCAATGGCAAACAGTAGGGCAAATGAGGATGAAAAGGCTGATAGTGAATCAGCAGGACACCCTGAACCTATAACACAGGAAATAACAAAACAGATCAATCAGGCTCTAGAAAAATTCAAAATAGAAATAATTTCCCACATAACCATAGAGATGGTGAGCAAAATGGAAGTCGTGATTTGAGACTCTAGAACACAAACCGACAAAAAAATAGATGAGCTCAGGACCACAACAGAAGCCATGAAGGCCCAGCATAAGAAAGAAATGGAAAAATGAATGACCAACAGAAGAAAGAAATGGAATCCATAAAACAGATTCAAACAGATATCCAGGAGATTAAAAACTCTACTGAAAAGTGTATGCAACAGAATAAAAGAATGTCAAAGATAGAATCTCAGATACAGAAAATAGGATGGCAGTCAGTGACTGTGAAAAGAGAAGTCTCTTAAAAACAGTAAGGGATTATGAGAAATTGATCCAACAACTCCTAGATAATGCAAAGAAGAATAACATAAGACTGATAGGAATCCATGAAGTAGCAGGAGAAAATACAAATGACTTAAAAAAGCTGGTCACAGAAGTAATGACAGAAAACTTCCCAAACAGAGGGGAAGAATTTGACATTGAGATAACTGAGGCATATAGGACCCCAACTAGCCACAATCAAAAAAATCTACACCTAGACATATAATAATCAAGATCCCAGAAACTCAACAGGAGAACAAAATACTACAAGTAGTAAGAGAAAAGAAACAAATCACATGCAAAGGAAAGCCCATGAGAATCACAGCAGACTTTGCAACACAAAACCTCAGGTCAAGGGCCTGGAGTGAGGTATTTCAAGTCCTAAAAGAAAACAACCTCCAACCTAGACTGATGTATCCTGCAAAACTCTTTCAAAATGGATGGGGAAATAAGATACTTCCATGACAAAGAAAACCTGAGAAATTTCATGAACACCAAACAAGCACTACAAGGAATTCTAAAAAATATCCTAGAAAAAGACAATGAAGGTCAAAACACCATGAGGCCCAACAGAGCAAATCAAATAGTCAAGACAAGAAACTAAAAGGAGAGGGGAGAAAAAGTAAAAAGAGTCAACAAAAGGACAATAATATGACAATAGTAAGTCAGTACGTATCAGTTATAACCATTAATGTTAATGGCCTCAATTCACCAATCAAGAGAAATAGACTGGCAGAATGGATTACGCAGCAAAATCCAACAATATGTTGTATACAAGAAATACATCTAGTGCAAAAAGAAGCCCACAGACTAAAAGTGAAAGGATGGAAAACAATTCTCCACGCAACAGGAGCCCAGAAAAAAGTAGGGGTAGCAATATTATTGACAGACAAAGTAAATTTCAAACCAAAATTCAAAAGAGAGACAAAGAAGGCTACTACATCCTTGTAAATGGAACAATTCAACAGGAAGAGATGACAATCATAAACATATATGCACCAAATATTAATGCCCCCAATTATATAAAACAAATACTAAGTAACATGAAAAACCAAATAAGCAATACTATAATTGTAGTGGGGGAATCTAAATACCCCACTATCACAAATAGACAGATTCTCTAGGCAGAAAATCAACAAGGAAAAACTAGAACTCAATCAAGCGTTTGAACAGATGGACTTAACAGACATCTATAGAGTGCTCCACCCCACAAAATCAGAATATACATTATTTTTGGCTGCACAGGGGTCATTTTCAAAGATAGACCATGTACTAGCTCACAGAACAGGTCTGAATAAATGCAAAAGAATTGAAGTTATTCCCTGTATATTATCAAATGATAGTGCAATCAAGCTGGAGATCAATAGCATAACAAACCGTAGGAACTTCACAAACAAATGGAAATTGAACAACACTCTCCTGAACAATCAATGGATCACAAAGGAAATTAAAGAAGAATTTAGACAGTTCTTACAAATAAATGAAAATGCCACTACAACATACAGGAATCTATGGGACACAATGAAAGCAGTTCTACATGGAAAATTCATAGCACTGAATGCCCACACTAGGAAAACAGAGTGAGCTCAAATAAACAACCTAATGATGAATTTTAGACTACTAGAAAAACAAGAGCAAGAAAAACCCAAAGCTCGAACAAGAGAGGAAATTATAAAGATTAGACCAGAAATCAATGCAATGGAAACTAAGAAAAGGACACAAAAATAAATGAATCAAAGAGTTGGTTTTTTGAAATAATAAATAAAATTGATAAACCCTTAGCAAACCTTATAAAAAAAAAAGGAAACAAAAGGCTCAGATCCATGCAATCAGGAATGAAAAAGGTAAAGTCACAACAGATCCAAGAGAAATCCAGAGGATCGTCAATACCTACTTTGAGAACCTGTACTCTAATAAAATGGAAAACACAGAAGAAATGGACAGATTTTTAGATACTTACCGAATTGCCAAAGTTGAATGAAGAAGATAAAAACCACATTTTAAACACCACAATTACAATCAGTGAAATTAAAAATGTAATTAAAATTTTACCAAAAAAGAAAATCCCAGGTCCTGATGGGTTCAATGCTGAGTTTTACAAGACATTTAGAGAAGAACTACTGCCATTACTCTTCAAACTTTTCAATGAAATTGAAAGGGAAGCAATACTTCCAAACTCATTCCTGGAAGCAAGTATCACTTTGATTCTCAAACCAAGGAAAGATGCAACTAAAAAAGAGAGCTACAGGCCAATCTCCTTAATGAATATAGATACAAAAATCCTTAATAAGATAGTAGCAAGCAGAATACAGAGGATCATCAAGAAGATCACACATCCTGACAAAGTCAGATTTATTCCAGGGATGCAAGGATGGTTCAACATACATAAGTCAATAAATGTAATACACTATATTAACAAAGTCAAGTATAAAAACCATATGATCCTCTCAATAGATACAGAAAAAGCATTTGACAAAATTCGACACTCATTCATGATAAAAACCCTGCAAAACATTGGAATAGATGGTCTATATCTCAACTTAATAAAGGCTATCCTGAAAAACCAACAGCCAATATCATATTAAATGGCCAAAAACTGAAAACTTTCATGTTAAAATAAGGAACAAGACAAGGATGCCCACTATCACCATTCCTCTTCAATATAGTTCTGGAAACATTAGCCATAGCAATTAGATAAGAGAAAGAAATTAAAGCAATAAAGATAGGAAAGGAAGAAGTTAAATTGCCATTATTTGCAAATGATATGATACTCTACATTGAAAACCCAAAAGAACTCCACCAAAAGACTTCTAGACTTAATTGACACTTTCAGCAGAGTAGCTGGGTACAAGGTCCACACCCAAAAATCAATAGCCTTCTGTTACACAAATAACAGACTCACTGAGAGAGAAATTAGGGAAACAATTCCTTTCACAATAGCATCCAAAAAAATGAAGTATCTAGGAATCAATCTAACAAAAGAAGCAAAAGACATCTACACTGAAAACTACAGTACTCTGAAAAAAGAGATCTAAGAGGATATAAGAAAATGGAAAGATATCCCCTGCTCCAGCATAGGAAGAATCAACATAGTGAAAATGGCCATACTACCAAAACTGCTATACACAATCAATGAAATGCCAATTGAAATTCCAACACTATATTTCACAGAACTAGAAAAAAGAATCCAAAAATTCGTTTGGAACCATAAGAGACCTAGAACAGCAAGAGCCATCCTAGGCAACAGAGACATGGTAGCGGGTTTAACAATTCCCAATTTGAAACTATACTACAAAGCCACTGCGATAAAAACAGCATGGTACTGGCAAAGAAATAGATCTGAGGATCAGTGGAACAGACTGGAAGACACAAAAACAAATCCACATGTACTCAGCTATGTTATCTTTGACAAAGGAATTGACCATCTCAGTGGAGAAAAGACAGCCTCTTTAACAAATGGTGCTGGAAAAACTGGATCTCAACTTGCACTGGACCCTTATCTTTGACCATGCACTAAATTAAAATCCAAGTGGATTAAAGATCTAAATATTAAAACAGAAACACTAAACTTGCCGGAAGATAAGTTAGGCAGAACTTGAAGACACTGGCATAGGAAAAGATTTTATGAACAAATCCTCAGTAGCACGGGAACTAGCAGAAAAAAATCAACAACTGGGATCTCATCTTATTAAAAAGCTTCTGCACTACAAAAGAAACCATCAACAGAACTAAGAGACAACCTGCAATGTGGGAAAAAAATTTTCCCAGCTGCTCCTCAACAAAGGACTCTCATCTAGAATATATAAAGAACTCAAAACAGCCAGCACCCCCAAATATAAAGACCCGATTCAAAAATGGGCACCTGAAATGAACAGACTTTTCTCAGACAAAGAAGTAAAAGCAGCAAGTAAATATATGAAAAATGTTCCACATCACTGGTCATTCGAGAGATGCAGATGAAAACAACACTGAGATTTCTTCTCACCCCACAAAGAATGGCTTCTATCAAGAAATCACACAATAACAAATGTTGGTGGGGTTGTGGAGAGAAAGGAACCCTTCTCCACAGTTGGTGGGAGTGCAGACTGGTGCAACCACTATGGAAGTCAATATAGAGATACCGCAAAGAGCTGGGATTAGAGGTTCCATTCTACCCAGCCATCCCTCTGCTGGGTATCTTTCCAAAAGAATTAAAAGAATCATACCACAGTGATATATGCACACCAATATTTACAGCGGCGTAGTTTGTAATAGCTAAAACTTGGAAAGACCCCATTTGCCCATCAGTTGGAGACTGGATACAGATGTGGTTTTTCTATAAAATGGAATACTACTCAGCTATAAAGAATGAGAAATTAGATTCATTCATAGGAAAATGGATACATACTGAGGATATACTCCTAAGTGAAATAAACAAGTCACACATGTGTAAATATCAAATAGTTTCTCTGGTGTGAAAAACTGTAATAGTACGTAAGATCCTAACAATATAATGGACAATGTGAAATAGGAAGAAAGGGGCTAAAGGTGTAAGGAAAGTGGGAAGGTTAAGGGAAAGGTAATAAGGGAAAAGAAAAAAATGAGAAAATGAAAAAATGGAAATGAAGTGTTTGTAAAGGGGAGGGAAGGTGGGGTTAAGGGAGGGCAGGGACAAGGGGAAAAAATGAGATCCAAAACCTGTCATGTAAAGGTACAAGATCTCAATAATGAATGTAACTATACTGTATACCTAAAATGTACCAATGAACTCAATGAGAAAAAAAGTCAAAATAATCTTACTGCCTATGACTCTCACTTGAAGAAGACCATACAGCAAGGCAGCTTTTTTCTTAAATTTCACCTTGAATTGATGACATATACTAACCCCAAACATTTATTGAAACACCACATTTTCTATGTATAAGATCCTGTTCCTACCTGGAGAAACTGTTGCTGCTATTGATGCATAACATACTGCTATTATTGGTCTTATTGGTCTTTTTATATAAATATATATATATATATATATATATATATATATATATACCTATACCTATATATATAATTTTAATTTTTGGAAACTTTAACTGTGCTGTCAACTTTGGAAAAAGTTATCCCAATTTACTGTGTTGAGTTGGCATTGTACAGAAATTGACAGCCATACTGGTCTAGAAATGTTAATTTTTTTTTCCATTTGTACAGGGGTAACACACTGTATTAAATATATAAGGTCATATCTACGTGGGTTTGATTACAGAAACTAATAAAGTATTCTCTAAATAATGAAAAAAAGAATAAGATAAGACTACAAGAGCAAGAAGCAATTTAAAAATGTTCAGGGACCATTTTCATCTTCAGAATTAAGGATTATTTTAATCTTACATCATTGCCTTTTCTCTTTTATTTTCCTTTTTAGTTTTATTTTAGGTTTCCCTATTTTTAATGTTCATACAGAGATTTCTTTAACCAAAATACTGAATAGTTTCTCTGGTGTGAAAAACTATAGTAGTATACAAGATCCTAATGATATAATTAATAATGTGAAATAGGAAGTGAAGGGCTAAAGGTATAGGGAAAGTGGAAAGGGTGGGGGAAAGGTAATAAGGGAGAGGAAAAAAATATGAGAAACTGAAGAAATGGAAATAAAGTGTTTGTAAATGGGGAGGGGAGGAGGGGGTGAAGGGAGGGCAGGGACAAGGGGAAAAAAATGAGAATCAAGACCCATTATGTAAAGGTGGTACAGGATCCCAATAATGAATGCAACTGTACTGTATACCTAGATTGTACCAATAAACTCAATAAAAAGAAAAAAAAATAAGATCCTGTTCCTTAACAGAGACAATGTTACTTGTTGCCAATTTGAATGTCTTTTCTTGTCTAAACTGTTCTAGCTAAAAGGGGTAAGAGCATCCTTCTTCCTGATCTTAGAGGAAATTCTTTTCACCATTGAGTTTGTTAGCCTTTATAACATTGATGTAGATGTAATTGAAAGATTTTATCATGAAAGGACATTTAATGTTGTCAAATGCTTTTTTTTCTTTTCTTTTGGTTCAAGGGATTGAATTCGGGACCTTGCACTTGCAAGACAAGTGGGGGAAACCACTGAACTAAATCCCGAGCCATTGAATGCTTTCTCTTTGTCCACTGAAATCATTTGGTTTTGTCTTTCATTCTTTCATGCCACATTATTTGCATATAAATTCAAAAGGATTATGGTGTATGATCCTTTTAATATACTGTTGAACTCTGACAGTAGCTTTTTGAGGATTTTTGCATTTGCGTTATTAGGGATAGTGTCGTATTATCTTTTATTGTAACACCTCTATGGTTTCAAACTGTTCTCAAAATTCATGTATTGGAAACTTAATCCTCAAATGTATATTTTAGTGGTTTTTGGAGATGAGACCTTTGAAAGTGATAAGATCATAAGGGTTCTACTTTTACGAATGAATTAAAGCTCTATAATTCTGTCTCTCACCATGTTATACCCTGCACTACCTTGTGACTTTGTAAAGAGTTCACACCAGTAAGTCTCTTAAAAGACACAGCCCCTCAACCTTGGAATTCTTGGCCTCTGGAATGCTAAGAAACTGACTTTATATCTGATATTTAGCATCAGATAATGTCTTGAAAATGAGTTTGGAAGTATTCCTCTTTGATTTTTTTCAAGAATTTAATGAATGGCATTAAATGTTTGGTAGAATTCACTACTGATGCCATCAGAGGCTGAGATTTTCTCCATTGTGATGCTTTTTTTGTTTTTAATTTACCTACTCTACACTCATTCAGATTTTCTACTCCATGATTTGGTCTTGGTGAATTATATGTTTATAAGAATCTATCCATTTCTTCCAGGTTATCTAATTTATTGGCACGGTATTTTCTTGTGATCCTCAAATTTCTGTGGTATCAGTCATAATGTCTCCTCTTTCATTTATAATTTTATTTGTTCTTCTAAGTCAAACTTAAGGTTTGTCAATCTTATTTTCTTTTAAAAAAAAACTTTAGGTTCATTGCTCTTTTCTATTGTTTTTCTAGCCTCTACTTCATTTATTTTTGCTCAGACTTTTATTACTTCCTTTCTGCTGACTTTGATCTGTCCTGTTTTCCAGCTCCTTCAGATATAAAGTAATGTTGTTCACTTTTTCTTAATATAGCTGTTTACTTCTACAAATTTATTTCTCACAACTGTTTTTATCTCATAGTTATGGCATATGGCATATCTGGTACATTTTCATCTCAAGATGCTTTTCATTAACCTATTTTTTTCTTTGACTGGTTGAGTTTATTAATATGCATATATTTGTAAATTTTCCAGTTTACAATTTTTACAATTTTACAGTTGTGTTTTGATTCCTAGTTTCATAATATTGTAGTCATAAAGACTGATGATTTCAATCTCACTAAATTGCTTGTGGTTAAGACACGTTTTGTGAATTCACATATGATCTACCCTGGAAAACATTCCATATGCTCTGGAAAACAATGTGCATTCTGGCAGATGGAATGCTCTGTTTATACATGTTAAATCCATTTGGTCTATAGTGGTGTTCAAGTCTGCAATTTCCTTACTTATTTTATGCCTGAACAGTCTATGAACTGCTTGATGTATTTAAGTTCCCTATTATTGTATTGCTGTTTTGCCCTGCAATTTTGCTATTATTTCCTTTTTATATTTACATGCTTCGATGTTATATATATTTATAATTGATGAATTGAGCCCTTTATCATTATATAACATCTTTTGTGATAGTTTTTTACTTAAAGTCTGTCTTGTCTAATATAAATATAGCCATCTCTGTTCTCTTCTGGTTAGTTTGCATAAAATATCCTTTTCCACCCTTTTACTTTTAGACTGAGTTTAAAACTAAAGTTGGTCTCTGGTAGGCAGTATATTGTTGGATCCTGCATTTTGTGTAGGTTTTTTTTCCTTTTTCATCCACTTGGTGTATTATCATTTGACAATTTAATCCACTTAATTTTAAAACATTTATACTTATGATTGCCATTTTGTTTTTCACATTTAGTCCTTTGCTTTATTCTTCCTCTTGTATTCTTCATAATTTTTTTAATTGTGAGGCTCTGATTCCTTCACTTGATCCTGCACGTTTAGTACTTTTTTTTCCTTTGTGGTTATTATGAGGCTTTTTATAATGGTCTATTTTTAGCTGACCCAATTCCAACCAACTCCTCCTGCCCCTAACATTTTACGCTACTGCTGTCACATTTACATTTTTGCATATCACATATCCATCAGAAAATTATCATAGCTGTAATTTTAATAATTTGGTCACTTTTGTGTTTCATGAACCACTAATATTATTTTTCAATTTGATGTATTTTTATCTTTAAAATGAATTTTATACTTTTGTATTTTTAAGCTATTAGCATTCTTTCCTTTCAATTTAAACAATTCTCTTTAGTGTTTCTTGTAAGATAGTTGTTAGTGATTAAATGCTATAGCTTTTGGCTGAAAAATTCCTTCTTGCTCCTACTTTCCTGAATGATAGCCTTGCTTGGTAAAGCATTTTAGCTGGACACTTTTTGTTTTGGGCGGTTGGTTTTCCTTTTAGTATTTTGTATATACTGTGCACTTTTCCTGGGCTGCAGGGTAACTGCTGATAGTCTTATGGAGGTTACCTTGTAGGTGACTTGTTGCTCTTCTCTTGCTACTTTGAATTCTTTGACTTAATTTTTGAGAATCTGTGTCCTTCTGAAAGCTATCTAATCTACTTGGGGTATTGTATCTACAAGGGCAGCCCTGGTACTTGAGGCCACAGGGCCCAGCATAGCACTAAGGCAGGTATATATGCTAAGTCCACAAATAAAGGTCTGGAACCTGGATCCTCATGTTCCTGCAGCCTGCATCTGTAAGAGCTGACCCAGCACCAGAGTATAGTGGAGTGAGACCAGATTCTGGTTCTAAAGAGTGTGGACCATAAAAGGTGACCTAGCTTTGAGACTGATCTAGAACCTGAGTCCAACACAGCCAATTTAGAGCCTCTATCCATGAGAGCCATTTTTGGTAGTATAGTAGTCCAGAACCCTAGTTCTGCCTGGTATCTAGGCCTGCAGTTGCCAACCTGGCTGTGGGGCTGGCCTGGGGCGCTACTGGGGTTAGGTGGCTCTGGGGAAGGCCTAGAGCCTGGGGGTCAAGGGTTCCAACCTAGAACTGGAGAGGGGCTGAATTCTAGAACTACAGGACTCAGTCTGGAAGTCTGGTATGGGGGTCTGTAGCAGAGCCTGGTATTTCCTTCATTCTCTGTTCAAAAAAAAAAAGTCCTAATTGACAATGTGAAATAGGAAGAAAAGGGCTAAAGGTGTAGGGAAAGTGAGAAGGGTAGGGGAAAGGTAATAAGGGAAAAGAAAAAATATGAGGAAATGAAAAATAGAAATAAAGTGTTTGTAAATGGTGAGGGGAGGAGGGGGTGAAGGGAAGGCAGGGACAAGGGGAAAAAATGAGAACCAAGACCTGTCATGTAAAAGTACAAGATCCCAATAATGAATGTAACTGTACTGTATACCTAAAATGTACCAATAAATTCAATTAAAAATAAATAAATATAAAAAAATTTTTAAAGTCCTAATGTAAAAGAACTGCCAAAAGTAATTGTGAGACTGAACAAAAGGACAAACAGATAAAAGAACGCATAGGTAGGGACTTATTAACAGAAGCACAGTCAAGGATGGCAGCAACAGCAGTGGGCTTGTAAGCAATAAAAACTGACTTCATCTAACCCAAAATATACCTGCTCTATCTCAAGCTGGTATCACAGATGTCAGGCACATTCCTGCCACTGACAGTACCAGGACCCAGTTGTAAAGCTCCAAGAACTATTCTAACAAAGGTTAGTCAGGAACAATCATGACAGTTACAACTCAAGATGGCTGCAATTTGATCAAGCTGAATCTCTACACACTCAATCCTCTCTGCAGAGGACAACTCTTTCCATACTGTGCTGTCCAGGCTTAGGGAAGGGATTGCAGAAATAATGAGAAATTTTTCTTTCTACCCTCTTCATTGTATCCTTTATTTCTATGCTATGATCAAATGCTATCATCTCTCTCACAGACTTCACAGCTCCTGCAAAGGTACTTTCACATGTAAGAGTTGTTTAAATTGATGTTTCTATGAGAAGAAAAACACTGGAAAGTCCCATTCTATCATCTTGCTTACGTCACTCTTCTAACTCTATGATTTGCAGTGAAAAACCAGCTATTAATATTATTGTGGATGACTTGTATGTGATGAGCCATTTCTCCCTTCCTACTTTTGACTTTCAGTAATTGATTGTCAACTTGGGGGTTTCTCTGAATTCATCCTATTTGCAGCTCACTGAACTTCTATGAAGATTCATGTTGACCAAATTTGGGGGTTTTTCATCCATTATTTCTCCAAATATCCTTTCTATTCCCTTCTCCTTCTTTCTGGAGTTCTTCATGCTACTGGTATGCTTCACAGTATCCCAGAAGTTTCTTAGCTATCAAGTTTTCTTAGTTTTTCTTTCCGTTTACAATCCCAACTGACCTACCTTTATGATCACCATTTTTTGTCTTTTCAAATATGCTATGGAGTCCTATAATAAAATTTTTATTTACATCATTGTACTTTTTACCGCACAATTTCTATTTGGTTCTTTTTTATAATACTATTTCTTTATTGGTATTCTCCATTTGGTGAAAACACTGTTCAATGCTTGTAACACCTTAAATATGGCTTGCTTTCATTTTTTAAACATATGTATGTATAGTCATGTTACTAAGTTCGATGTCTAGATATCCTTGAGGACAGTTTTTATTGACTGCTTTATTTTTCTTGCATCTTTCAGGCTATACTTCACTGTTTCATTTGTTTTGTTGTTGCTGTTCAAAACAAGAAATTTTAAATAATGTGACAACTTAAGAAATCATATTTCTCCCCTCAACTCAGGATTTGTACATATTTCTCTTTTTCCTGAAGGTGATGATCAGTGACTTTTCCTGACTAATGCTATGAAGGTTATATTCTTTGTCATGGGCCATTTTGCTTAATGGTCACCTAATGACTGAGCATACATTTCTTTGAATGCTTAGAAAAAATAACATTCCCAGCCCTTATGGGCCAGGGATTTAGCTCAGTGGTTCCACTGCCTGCCCTCTAAGCACAAGGTCCTGAGTTCAATTTCTGGTACCAAAAAAATAAAAATTAAAATAAATAAACAAAAGGATTCCCAGACCTTACTGAGAAGCTCTGAGTATCTGCTGGGGCATACTTTCAACATTTTGGCAGCTTAGAAGTCTGCATTACTTTTCCCATCTTACTTTTCAGAGTCAAAAGGTACAGAAGATAATATGAAATAGAAGACAAGGTCCAAAGGAGAAGGGGAAGTATAAGGGACTGGGGAAAGGAAAGAAGGGAATGGAATTAATAAAGAGAAAATGGAAAAAAATGGAAACAAAGTATGTGTAAAGAATGAGGGGTTGTGGGTTAAAGGGAGGGCCAGGAAATGGGGGAATAAGAACCAAGATATATAAAGATACAAATTTCCAATGTTGAATGTCATTATATTATATACCTAAAATGTACCAATAAAATTTTTAAGAAACAAGTGCTGTTAATGGGTCTTTTCCAGCAAGCCACAAGATAGGTCAAATAGTGGCAATTCTGCTACAATGAGATTTTTAATAGCCCCAAACATTCTGCTACTTCCCCTAATGTTAGGCCACATCTTTTCACAGCTAACATGATTATGAGGCTACTAGTTTACAAAGGTACTACAGAGCTGGAGATGAGATAATGAGAATCAGTAAATTAAAACACCATAAAATTTGATATTATTATCAACATCCATCCATTTTTCTTGAATATTCTTCTGATTACTGCAAGCCTTTGGTTAATTTCCAGAATTCTGAAAACTTGATTTTAACCTTTTTTTTTGGCTAACTTTCCTGTGCTTTCATGAAAGACTGTTATATTTCCACAGGTCCTTATAAAAATTATTTTTGTATATAATTTTAATGGCAAAAGATATGGTTATGCCAGCCACTAATAAAGCACAAATACACTGTTCAGCTGAATTAAAAGATAAAATGCTAAGAAGAAATCTAACAAATGCTGGCATGTTGAAATGACTTTTCACTATGAAATGGACCAGAAGCTTCCCATAAATTTTTTCTAGAGATAGCTTATACCTTTAGTCCTCTCCTTTTCAAAAACTTGGCCTAAAACAGGACCTAATAGTAAACTGTGACCTCTTGCTTATCTTTATCCTTTCATCTCTTTCCCTGCCAAAATTATTGTTTATTTTATTCTAAACAAACAGGAACATGTGATTTAGCTGTTCATGTTTTTAACAGGATTTCATCTCTTACAGAACTCAAGAACACAAAATTCTTTTCCAGAGTTACTTCTCAACTCCCTCATAATTGTCCTATGTTACAGATAATCTATTAGTGTTTCCTAAATCCATACTTGGAGCTTTCTTAATTTTCTGGGTCTGCAATGCCTTTCCTCCAGTCCTAAACAAGCAAAATTCTACTGTGCTCCTCCAAAATGATCAAATGCCTATTCTTCAACCTCAGCATCCTTTCCTTTCCTTTCTTCTTCCTTTAGCACTCACCTCAGAGTATATCATTTGTTCCAACATTCAGAGACTATCTACAAAGTTGCAAATACATCTGTTTGCCTTCACAAGAGACATTCAAGAAGCATTTCAGTCACTGAACAGATAACTTAGAATTTGTTACTTCTCACTACTCATTAATATTTGCCATTTTTAAAATGAAATAAAAAGGGCCAGGGATTTGGCTCAGTGGTTCTACCACCTGCCTTGCAAGCCCAAGAGCCTGAGTTCAATACCCAGTACCTAAATAAATAAATAAATAAAAATACATACTATCTAACAGTATCCTACAAAATCTGACTTTCACACTGGTTTCACAAGAGGCGCTAAATAGCATGTGAAGGAAAAAGGATGTCACTGTTTTTGGCAAACACTGGCCTAAATAAAACTAAAGTTTCTCTCCTACTGAAGCTTTTAGAACTTTGATCAATTTTCAATTTAGTATCTATTGTGTCATAAACAACTGGTCCCAGAATTCACTTCTGTGCTAAGTATTTCAAAGAACTATTGTTCAACAGAACACACTTAGAAAAGGCTGCTATAATTCTTTTAAACAGTGATTGTAAATAAAGTGGTCTATCTTTGCTCCCTTTAACTATCCAAGTTTGCTTTAAATCTATGTGCTGTCCTTTAATACTGAATCAATTAAACGTAAGTTCTGTAACACAGAAAACTAAAAAATTAGCAATGGCTTGACTATACGGCAACGGTTCCCTTTTTTAACTAATACATTAAAAATAGTACGTAAGTATGAGATACTGTATGATGTTTTGATACATGTACACCCTACTGCATGGTGTTCAAATCTTGATAAACCTATCTCCTCAAACATTTATCATTTCTTTATGCTGAAAACATTCAAAACCTTTCTTGTAGCTTCTTTTAATATCTACAGCCATCCTATTATACAACAGAACCCCAGAACTTCTTTCTTATAACTATAACTTAACGCTCCTTAATTAACCTTTCACCATCCCTCCCTTCCAACAGTATTCAGCAGAACAACTTAAAGGTCTCATTAAAACAAGATTGCTAGACTCCACTCCCTAGATATTTTGATTTATTAGGTCTGGAGTGCAGCCAAAAATATGCATTTCTGACAAGTTCCCAGGTGATGCTGAGGCCACAGGTAAAGGAGCCACAGTTGACATAAAATCTTGAGCCTAGTACAGATGACACAGGATATTAGGGACACCAGTTCCTTTCAATTCAAGGATCCATCATTCCAGTTCACAACTTGTATCTTCAAGGTCACCACATGATCTAAGCAGCCTACTCAGGTTTTAGCCAACATGTCAGCTTTTAGGAAAAAGGTGAAAGCAAAAGACTGTATCTTCCACCCACATTAGCTCCTTCAAAGAGCCCTATTATTAAAAACTTAACTCAAAATGCCTCAATTTACAGAGATAATGGTAAATGTAGTCTTACTAAGTATAAATACAGTTCCATCACAAATCAATTGCTGGGAATGTTATTAAGAATGAAAGGAAAATTGGATATTGATTAGGCAACACTACTTTAGTCTATATACATATCAATTACTAATTCTGATGAGTGTGTCACCAAATTACGTCATAAATCTGTTCCATGTTCCATCTCTACTTTCATAGATCTTGCTTTTATCATCTCTCACTTCATTTATTATAATCACCTTCTAACTAGTCTCCCTACCTCAGGTGGAAAACCAATTTTGAGGGAGCTGAAGCTGCTTGTACAGTACTTGTAAGTCTTCAATAACTGTTCCCCCCAAATAAAATAGGTATAAGCATTTTATTATTTTTGTACAAAGCTCTCATCTGATTATTCCTTCCACATCTTGTACCACTAAACAAATTGTGCTCCCCTTCAATGTCGTTATCATACATTCTCTACTAGCTAATTAAGATACTCTTGTCACTCTTTTACTAATCACTCTTTAAGATTTAATTAAGAAATACGCAGAGCAAGATGGTAGCTAAGATCCTCTAGTGATCTTCTCTCCAAAGACACACTAAGTGGAACAGCTATTTTCAGGCCAAATTAACCTTCACAGGAGATAAGGAAATGAAGTGAGAGATCACAGTACCTGAATTTAGTATAATAAAATGAAAGATGTACTGAAGAAGGCAAGAAGGAAAGAGTTGCCCATATTACCCTCTCTCAATTCCAAGCAACAGAAGAGACATCTCCTCCTTAGGACAAGAGAGAGAATTATGCCCAGGCCTTAGACTTGAAACATAGTATATGAGGCCTGCCATGGTGAAACCCCAAAATTCCTACCACCAAGCCAATACCCACAGACTAAGTTACTGGAACTCTGTTAGGCCAGGCTGTTTACATTACCTGTTCTCACACCTTGCATGGCAGAGTGAGGAGCAAGACTTCCCCAAAGCTGGCACAAGGTTTTGTTTTAGAGCCCACTGACAAGCTTACCATAGCAAGACCAAGGAACCTGAAAGCCCTGTGTGTAGGCCAGAGTTCACTGTCAGAGCCTCTAGAAGATCATTTCTAGCCCTGAAGTAAGCCCAAGGCACATCTACCCCTCTTCCTTACTGTGCAGGCCCTGCAGCTGTTAAGACTCAGGTGGTAACCTAGGTTAGCATCAGCCTAAGTGACCAAGTATCTGCCTTCACCAACAATACTCCAACCTTGAGCAGCAAGGAGTGGTACAAGATCTTGTTAACTGGGAGCAGGACAGGAGTAAGAATTACAAGATTTTGCCCTAAAACTTAGTGCTGGGTTATTAAAACTAACACGGGACAGATCACAACAGCCCTCGTCCCCAGAACAGCTTGTGGAGCCTCTGGAACAGCCCCAGTGGCAGGAAAAGACATGCAGTCCCAGTCTATCAGAATACTATTCCATGTAACATATGGCTGGTTTCAGTAGTCTTGGACCATGAGTCTACCTCAGCAATAGGCAACACACAGTAGTGTGAGTCTTGGTCCCAACCATGTTGTAGGCCATGGGCTCAGGGTATGATAGAGCTTGGAAACATTTGTAGCCTCAAGTTGACATAGAGTCTAAGGATGGTCATCCAAGGTGACTCTACCGAGAGCCAGGCAGAATCTCACAATGCCCGATCAGAGGCCCAAGACTTGATGAGGCATCTGGGCATCCAGGCCTACCCTGGCTCCAGGGAAAGGATTCTGAGAACAGATACTCTTTCTAGGAATCCTTCTGGTTCTTTTTGAACAATACATCAACAGTATATTTTGGGGACAAACCTGGGCTTAGATAGCCCTCTACTATGAAAATAATAATGCATCAACAACCACCTTCCAACAAATGTGGACCTATGTGCTGAAAGTGGACAAATGTGGACCAGTGCTGAAATATTGGACATAACTGCAGATTTAGAAATAGCAAGTAGTCTACTAGGAATTTGGGGAAAGATATACAAATAGCCATATTAGGAAGGCTGAGATAAACACCTAATCTTTCAATGCCCAAATGACATTACAATGCCAACAAGCATTAAGAGCTATCAGGAAACCGTGACATCACCTAATACTCAAAATTAGGTACCAGAAGCTACTAGATAGTAATTAGTACAGGAGATCTCAAAGATACAGAATTTAAAACAGCTCTTTTAAGCACTCAGTGAGATTGATGAAAACAAATGTTTTGATAGTCTAAACAAGAAACTTAAAGAGATGGATGCAATTTAAAAGTCAAATTCTTCACAAAATACATGCACTAATATTTTAAATGTGACAGAAAACATCAATAGCAGGACAAAGCAAACAAAAGAAAGATAGTGAGCCTGAATGGGTTATCTGAAGACAGCTGGAAGAGAAAAATAAAAAGAAGGAATGAAGAATGCTTATGCCTGTAGGCATGTATAATCTTTTAACTTGCCCAGGCCACACTGAGTGAAGAGGGAGAAGTGTCTGGGGACACATATAAAGTATATAGTGAGCTCCAGATCAGTCTCAACTACATAGTGAGACCCTGTCTCAAAAAGCGAAAACAAACCAACAAACATTTCCTCTTGGTGAATTAGCACCTTTATCACATAATGATCAAACTTGTCTCTTTTTAGTGCCTTTGACTTACTATCTACCACAGCTAAAGCTATTTTTTTCTTTTTATTGTATTTGAATGGATTTCATCCTTTTACTTTCAGCCTTTAGAGGTAAAGTTCAGATTTTTGTAAGCCGCAAACAGCTGGGCCTTGATTTGTATCCATTCACCTTTTTTAATTGGAAAACTTAATCCTGTTAATAGTCATGGGCTTCTACAGCCATTACATAACTTGTTTCCTGGTTTCGTTGTAATTCCCCTCTTTCTCCTTTTTTTACATTCTTCTTTTGCTACTAAGTGATTTACTGTAGTATGTTTAGATTCTTTATTATTCTGGGTTTGCCTAATATATATACTTTCTTCATTAAAACACTGTTTCATTATAACTATAGTGAAACAAGAGCAACTTATTATGTTCAAAAGGATGAACAGAAACTGAAGGCATGGTGGCATATGCCTGTAATCCCAGAACTCTGGGAGGCTGAGACAGGAAGATTCTAAGTTCAAACCTGGCCTGGGCAAATTAAGTGTCTTAGTGAGACCTTGTCTCAGAATGAAAAAATAATAATAATAATAATAAGGCTGGGGCTGGATATTTAGCTTTGTGTTCTATAACCAATACCACAGAAAACAAAAGAAAAAACAAAACCCTAATACCCAGAAACAAAAAGTCAAGAGATGCACAGCAAAAGAAACCACCAACAGGGTGAAGAAAAAACTCACGGAATGAAAAATACTTTTACCAGCTATTCCTCAAAGGACTAATATCTAAACATAGAAAGAACTCAAAAAAAATCAGAATCCTCATATTTAAAAACACAATCCAAAAATGGTATCTGAAATGGATACATTTCATACAAATAAGTACAAACAAGAAATAAATATATGAAAAAATGTTCAACATCACTGGTCATTCAAGAGATGCAAATTAAAAGAACACTGAGATTTCATTTAACTCCTGAAGAATGGCTATCATCAAGAAATCAACCAATAACAAATCCTAGAAAGCTATGGGGAAAATGAAACCCTTCTCCACCATTGGTAGAAGTATAAATTGGTACAACCAATATGGAAATCCGTATAGATATTTGTTAAAAAACTAAAACACGAGGTTTCATATGACACAGCTACTCTCCCTCTTGGTATCTTCCCCAAAGAGTTAAAAGCATCATATCACAGTGATATATGCACATCCATGTTTATAGCAGCACAATTTGGAATAGCTAAACCTTGGAAACAACCCAGATGCCCCATCAACAGATGACTGGATAAAGAAAACATGGTTATCATATGCAATGTAGTATTACACTGTCATGAAAAAGTATAAATGAGACTTTTTAGGCAAATGGATGCACCTTGAGAACAATTTTAAGTCAAATAAATCAAACATCTACATTCACATATCACAATATCTTCTGAGAGACCCAAAAAGTAAGAACCACAGATACTGGGGAGAAAAAGAAAATGTTCAAATGAGAAGGGGAACAAGGGAGAGGGATGGGGGAATAAAAAATGAGAAAAGGAAAAAATAGAAACAAAGCTTTTGAAAATGGGGAAGGGAAGATGAGGTGGAGGGGAGAGGAATGAGGAAAAAAGAAGAATCAAAATATATTATGCACAGGTACAAATTCCCTATGATGTGATCATTACATATATCAAAAGAATATCAATAAAAGATGAAGAAAAGGGCCAGGGATTTAGCTCAGTGGTTCTGCCGCCTGCCTTGTAAGCACAAGGTCCTGAGTTCAATCCCTGGTACCAAAAAAAAACAAATATATTAGGAAACTGTATCTGCACTCCATTCCACCCTACATAAACTTTTGATACCCCATTTTATATCTTAATCATCTCACTCTTAACATATTAATGTAGGTATTATTTTCATTGTTTTTTTTAATTTTTTGAGTTTATTGATACATTTTAGGTATACAGTACAGTTACATTCATTATTAGGATCTTGTATCTTCATTGTTTTCTATCTTTATACCAAAGGTGTGGATGATTTTTTAATTTTTTATACATGTTTGCAGTAAAGATTACATTCCTTGTGGGAAGTTAGTACATGCACATAACACACCTTAATTCTTTTTTCATTCCCTCCCTCTCTTCTCTCTCCCCTTCCCTCCATCTCTTTCCCTCTGAGAAAGATCTATAACCCTACTTCCTATCATCTTTTATTTATATTTTGGGTTTCTCATATAAAAGAAGCCATGCAATATTTAAGCTGTGTGTCTGACTTTTTTCATCTAACATTGTGGTCTCAAGGATCCATTTTCCTACTAATGGCTCAAATTTAGCTTTCATGGCAGAGTAGTACTTCGCCATCTGTAAGTGCCACATTTTCTTTATCCATTTATCTGTCAATGGACATACAGGCTGCTTCTGATTTAGCTATTACAAATTGTGCTGCATGTGGATATGCATGTATCACTGTAACATCATGTTTTTACTTCTTGTGGGCAGATACCTAGAAGGGGAATAACTAGGAAAAATGGCATTTCTAGTTTCTGGTTTCTGAGGAATCTCTACAGTGGTCATACTAGTTTACATTCCCACCAACAATGTAGAAGAGGTCCTTTTTCTCCCTCATCCTCGCCAGTATTTGTTATTTGATTTCTTGATAGTCATTCTTTCTGGGGAAAGATGGAATCTCAGTGCTATTTTAATTTGCAGAGATTATTTATGCCTTCATGTGTTTATTGGCCATTTATATTTCTTCTTCAGAGTAATTCATTTCAATTTCTCATTTCTTTGATTGGGTCTTTTATTTTGAGGAGATCTAATTTTTGGGGTCCTTTATTATAAAGATGATTTATACATGATATTTATAATATTAGAGCATTCAGAATTTGTATAATCACTCTTACTAGTGAGTTTTACATTCTTATTCATTAATGTCACCTTCACCATTTTTACTGGACATACTGCTGAAAATCTGAGCCAGAGCAATCAGGCAAGAGAAAGGAATAAAGGGCATCTAAACTTGAAAAGAGGAAGTCAAAGTGTCTCTGTATGTAAATGATATGATCTTGTATTTAGAATATTCCGCCAAAAACTATTAGAATTATATGAGCTCAATAAAATTGCACAATGCAAAATCTACATTCAAAAATCAACATTGCTGCTCTATGTTGATAGCAAAGTGTCTGAAATAGAAATCAAGAAAGCACTTTCATTTACAATAGACACACAAAAATTTTCCAGAATAAATTTAACCAAAAAGGTGAAAGATCTCTACAACAAAAAATACAAAACAGTTGTGAAAAAAAAAAACTGAAAAGGACACAAAGAAGTAAAATGAAACCCTGTGTTCATGGACTGGAAACATATTATTAAAATTTCCATACTACCCAATGCAATTTACAGATTCATTGCAAGCCTTAACAAAATACTAATAACAGTCTCCACAGAACTTGAAAAAACAATTCTAAAATTTACTATATAGAACCACAAAAAAAAAAAAAAGAAACAGACAAGGCTATCTCGAACAAAAAGAATAAATCTGGAAGCATCATACTACTTGACTTCAAAACACAACATAATGCCATAGAAATCAAAACTGCATGATACTGGCATAAAAACAGACACTCAACCAATGGAACATGATATCCTAGAAGTAAATTCATGCATCTACAGTAAACTTTGTTGACAAAGATACTTTAAAAAAGGCACTGAAGAAAAGACACTCTTTTTAATAAATGGCACTCAGAAAATGGTCACCTACATGCATAAGAATGTATTTGAAGCCAGATGCAAAAATCAACTCAAAATGGGTTAAAGACTTAAATGCAATATATGAAACTACCAGAAGAAAACACTGGGGAAATACTTCAGGATAATGGAATGGTCAAAGAATTTTTTGACAAGTCCCCAAAAAGCACAGGAAACAAAAGCAAAAGCTGACAAATGGAAGTACATCAAACTAAAAATCTTTTATACAAAAACGAAACAATCAACAGAGTAAAAAGACAACCTACAGAATAGGAGAAAATATCTGCAATTTATGGGACAAGGGGTTGGTATACAGAATAAAGAACCCCAAAAACTAAACAGCAAAAAATAAAATAGACTAAAAACTAGGCAATGTATAGACATTTTTCAAAAGAAGACATACAAATGGCCAATACACACATGAAAACATGTTCACCACCACTAATCATTAGGGAAATACAAATCAAAATGAGATTATTGCCCCACTCTGAAAAGATTTAAGATCACATGTGCCCAAAGGAAGCCCTTGTATACTGTTAAAGGTAATATGTAAGTTACTTCAGCCTTACAGGACACACTGTGGAGTTGCCTAAAAGAAATTAAAACCAGAACTACCAGCAACCCCATTCCTGGATATAAATTCAAAAAAAATGAAACCAGTACATTGAACAAACATCTGCACTGCCATGTTACATGCAGCACTATTCACAACAGCCAAGAAATGGAAACAGGTAACCTGAGTGTCCATCAAATGACGAATGAGTAAAGAAACCATCATTACATATGCATATATAATGAAATGCTATTCAGCCATTTGAAAAAATGAAATCCAGCCAACTGCATTAACATGGATGGAACTGGAGGTCACTACATGAAGCCAGGCACAAACAAGTACTGTATGATTTCACTTACATGTACAATTAGGAAACACCAGCCACATAGAAGCTGAGTGTAGAATGGACATTTCCAGGGGCCAAGAAGAGTGAAGGGGATGGGGGAATAAGGAGAAGGGGTAGTGCTGGGGAAAGGTTCATCAATGGGTGCTAAGTTATAGACAGGAACAAGAGGTTTGGGGATGGTATTTCTCAGAAAGGTGTAAACAGGTAACAGTAATGTACTGTACATCTCAAAAGCTAGAAGAAAAGTCTTTGGTCATTTCCAACATAAAAGTCTATAAATATTTGGGAGGATATGTATATTTAACCTGGTTTAAACACTACCCAATGTATATAGAGAAACATTATGTTATTTCATGAATATGTACAATTTATATTTTATCAATAAAAAGTTAATAAATAAGATTTAATTAAGGTATTACTTCCTCCAGAAGCTTTCACTAGAACTACTCAAAAGGATGAGTATTTTCCTATATAATCCCACAAAGTCCAGTGCTACTTTTCCTATATAATCCCATAAAGATCTGCTTATATATCTTAATTTTTCAACTGAGAGCTTTGTAAGTATAGGCAACATGTTTTAATTTATCTCTGTATTTCCAGAACACCAAAGTAAATGCCAACTGTCACTTATTGAACAAAAGTACCTTCATCATCAGCCAGACAATATATTGAAAAATCTGTATGACTTTTGTCTAGCAATCTAAAATCTTTCCTATTTCAAGTTATCACTCTATTTATTGAAGTCCAGTAAGTACAGAAAGAAAATCCTCCCCTTAACAACTCCAAATTAAGCAAAATTGCAAAGCATACAAATAATTTTTAGGCATGACCAAACACCTTTTATTTTTCACAATGTGAACACTAAAGGCACTATCCAACTTATTCCAGAACATTTCCAATTTCTTTGATTAAACTAGAAGTTTTTTAAACAAACATCTGCAACAATAGAATATTCACATCAATCAATGTTAGCTTCACTATTTCTTGGCTTTTCTTTACATGTATCCAAGTTCTCCATCTCTAATTCATCTTCCTTTTTATATTGACTATATTCAATCTCTTTTTCTGGATTTGGAATGGATTTCACCTTCGGTAGCAAGAAACATTCAGCTTTTGAAACTTGCTCAGCAGTCAATGAACTTCTAAAATACATCAAACTACAGAGGAGGGATCTGACATTATCATCCTGCAAGGAAAAACAGATGTAAAAAATAAAAAATTGAAACAAACAAAAGGACAATCCTGTAATGAAGACTAAAAACTTTTTGCTCACAGAAGTTAAAATCAAAGTTTTCTATTTAAATTTTTTAAGATTCCCACCAAGTTCAACCTGTGTTTCATTGGAAAGGGTTATCTCCAGTAATAAAATAACAAAACTGAATTACAGTGAAAAAAATGTAAAAGAAAAAAGAGTCACTGCTCAAGTCTCTCAAAAACAGTTAAATTCCAACTGACATTTCAAGATTTCCCTCTTTCTTCTTTTGTAAGGTACTGGTCAGAGTTTCATACTATGAAAATATCACATTGAAATTTCGCTGCCAGAAGGGTAACTTTCTTCACATTGTTCAACTGTTTTTGATCAGAATTTTAAAGTGATTATCTCTGGAAACTTTCTACCACCACTACCACTATCATCATCATTCTGAGATTAAGAATTTATTATTTGCCATGATTCCAAATAACATTCTCTGTATTATCAAATGTAAACTACCCTAAGACGTTATTTTTCCATTATTTCCACCTCCCAAGGAACTTTAGTATGTCTTATACTTACCCTCTATGATTACTTCAATTAGAGCACATTTTACACTGAAACAAGGTCATTTGTTTACTACTAATATCCTTAATATACTCTTAAGATTCTTAAGGTCAGAAATGTTAGTTTATCAGTTCATTCCAAGCAACCAGCATAGTGTTTGGGATATATAGACATTTAGTGAATATTTGATAAATTAACAAATACTAATGTCCATAATGCACTCCATTCTACAGAGTATCTTCACTATAAACTTAGCTAAAAATTTTAAAAATTGAAATGAGAAAAAAATACCTGTTCCTCAAAACCAAAAAAGTTTATCTGCAACAAATTAAAAGTCTTATCATATTCTTATGTTGGTTTTCCCTAAGTTAATTTACAAAGTTTACAGGACCCCAATAAAAATACACTCAAGTCTTCCTCCTTGAAACTGTATCAATTGATTGTAAAGGTCTTGAAGGCAAATAAGCAGGAATAGCCACAAAATCTCTGATAAAATAGAAACAGAGAAGAAACTAGTTTTACCAAGTATTTTTTTGTTATTTTTGTGAATAAAACTATTTCTAACAATTTCATTTTCTTGTTGTTCATTACAAATTTATAAGAATAAAATTAATTTTGGGATATTGATCTTATAACCTACAATGACACTATCCTCCTTAATTCATTCTAACAGTTCAGGACAAGGAATGGTGTCTACTATCACCACTTCTATTCAACACTGCACAGAGGTTCTAGCCACTTAGGCAAGAAAAGTAAAAATAAAATTCTAGATTGAAAAGGAGAAGGCCATTGTTGGTGGGAGTACAGACTGGTGCAACCACTACGGAAATCAATATGGAGATACCTCAAAGAGCTTGGACTGGAGGTTCCATTTGACCCAGCCATCCCTCTGTTGGGTATCTTTCCAAGAGAACTAAAAGAATCATATCACAGAGAAGTATGCGCACCCATGTTTATAGCGGCACAGTTTGTAACAGCTAAAACTTGGAAACAACCTATTTGCCCATCAGTTGGAAACTGGATAAAGAAGTTGTGGTTTTTCTATAAAATGGAATATTACTCAGCCATAAAGAATGAGAAAATAGAATCATTCATAGGAAAATGGATACATATTGAAGATATACTCCTAAGTGAAATAAATAAGGCACACATGTGTAAATACCAAATAGTTTCTCTGATGTGAATAATCTGCAATAATACAGAAGATCCTAATAAGATTACTGACATTGAGAAATGGGAAGAAAAGATCTAAAGGTGTAGGGAAAGTGTGATGGGCAGGGGAAGGGTAAAAAGGGAAAAGAAAAAAATGTGAGATGATGAAAAGATGGAAATAAAGTGGTTGTAGATGGGGAAGGGAGGAGGGGGTAAAGGGAGGGCAGGGAGAAGGGGAAAAAATGAGAACCAAGACTTGTCATGTACAGGTACAAGATCCCAACAATGAATATAACTGTACTGTATCCCTAAAATGTACCAATAAACTCAATTAAAGCTGAAGAAAAAAAGAAAAGGAGGAGAAGGTAAAACTATCTCTCTTTGCAAATGATATGTAAATATACACTAAAAATTTATGAGAATGAATTTAACAAAAGAAATTCAAAACATGTACTCTGGAAATCATAAATATTACTGAAGAAAATTAGATATGTAAATAAGTGGGAAAGTAACTCAGGCTAGGTGGCAACACTCCAAACACTGATCTATGGATTGAAAACAATTCTTTTCATGATCTTGTGTGTGTTTGGGGTAGAGATAGGAGTTCTTGGGACAGAACTCAGGACTTCATACATGCTAGGTATGCATTCAAGCACTGAACTACATTATCTAACACTGAACTATCTTTAAAATTTTTATTATGGTAAAGAATCTTAGTAAGTTGCCCAGGCTGGCCTCAAACTTAACCTCCTATCTCATCCTCCAAGTAGCTAGAATTACAGGTGTGTACCACCATATCCAGCCTTATCAGAATCTTTTTTTTTTTCAGCTTTGAGTTTATTGGTTCATTTTAGGGATACAGTACAGTTACATTCATTTGGGATCTTGTACCTTTACATGACAGGTCTTGGTTCTCATTTTTTCCCCTTGTCCCTACCCTCCCTTCACTCCCTCC
>NW_022900916.1:25548438-25568583 GCF_012274545.1 Fukomys damarensis | reverse complement strand
ATTTTTTCCCCTTACCTCTGCCCTCCCCTCACCCCCTCCTCCCCTCCCCATCTACCAACACTTTATTTTCATCTTTTCATTCTCTCACATTTTTTTCTTTTCCCTTTTTACTCTTCCCCTACCCATCCCACCTTCCCTACACCTTTAGCTCCTTAATTGACTTCACTGTGGAAACTGACCAGCTAGTTCTAAAATTTATAAGGAATTCATTTTCAACTTACCATATTTTTAAGTTATAATGGGCTTATCAAGATATAACCCCATCGTAAGCTGAGGACCATCTGTAGACCAATGAGATAGAATTCAGAGTATAGAGGTAAACTCATATATCCATGTTCAACTGATTTCAACAAGGATATCCACACAATTCAGTGGAAAAAGAGTAGTCTCTCCAACAAATGGTGCTGTTATAGCTAGCTGGCTTCTAGCAGAATGAAACTAGACCCTTACTTCAACTCAAATAGATTAAAGAGCTAGATATGAGTTAAATTTTTAAATTTTTAAGAAGAAAATATAGGTAAATCTGTGATATATTTTTCTTTTGAGCAAGAGTCCAGGCTGTTCTGCAACTATGTATCTCAGCTAGCCTTCAACTCCTAATCCTGTGTTGGTCTCCCAAGTGCTGGGATTATAGGCTTCCACCACTACATCCCACTTTCTTTGTGACTTTAGATCTGGCAAAGACTTTTAGATATAACACCAAAAGCAGAAGCAACAAAGAAAAGTGGCTTCCTGGAAATTAAAAACTTTATGGCACCATGCCTGCCTCACAATCACAAGGTCCTAAATTCAATCTCCAGTACTACCCCCAAAAAAGGAGAGAGAAAAGAAAATTAGAAACATTCATGCTTCAAAGGATACTTAAAAAGAAAATTAGATACCACCCACAGAATGGAGGGAAATGTTTGCAAACCATGTATCTATCTAATAAGGAACCTGTATTAGAATACATATGCAAATTACATAACTCAATAATAAAAAGATGACCTAAATTAAAGAGGCAAAGGATCCATATAGCATTTCTCCAAGAAAGACACACAAGTGGCATAGAAGCACAGGAAAGTGTGGTCATTATCATTAGTTACCAGGGAAGTGAAAATCAAAACTATAATGTGATAATACTTCACACTCACTAAGATAGCTACAATCAAAAGTCAGATAACAAGTGTTGATGAGGAAAAACTGTAACCCTAAAAGTAAAATAGTGCAACTGCTTTGGAAGATAGTTCAGCAGTTCCTTAAACAGAGTTGCAATATGACCCAACTGTTCTACCCCTGGGTATATACCCAAGAGAAATGAAAACATTTGTCCACTCAAAAATTTGTATACAAGTTTATAGTTAGCATTATTCATAATATCCAAAAGGCAGAAAGAACCTTAGTTACTTTTCTCGTTGCTAAGACAAAACATTGGACACCCAAAGTTAAAGGAAGAAAGGTTTATTTTAGCTCACAGTCAGCTGGCTCCAAGGCAGGGCAGCATGGCAAAGGGGTATCAAAAAGAAGAAACAATCCATGGCATGGGCAGGCAGAAGGCAGCATCAGGAAGCAATAAGTCTGCCTTTCCCTTTTACCCCAACCAGACTACAAGCCTTTTTGATGGTGCCACCCACATCCAGAGTAGGGCATCTGTCTTCAGTAAAGCTATTCAGACATACCCAGAAGAATGCCAATTCCAATCAGCAGATTAATTTAGTACCACACACCCTTAATCCCAGGATCACATGCACTAGATCCAGCCACCTATGAGCACATGAGGCTTTGGAGGAGTATCTAGACACAAGCTATAACAGAACCAAATGTCCATCAACAGATAAATGTAACTAGTTTTAAATCTATTTGATGTAATGTTACTTGGACATAAGAAGGAATAAAATATTAATTCTATAACTTGAATTAATCTTGAAGACATTATGCTAAGTGAAAAGACATAGTTCACATTAATTATATGATTCCATTCATATGAATGTCCACAATAAGGAAATCTGTGAACACAAAAAATGTCCACAGTGGTTAATCAGGGATAGAGTAGGCAAATGGAGATACTGGGAGAGGATAACTAAAGAATATGGAGGTTTCCTTTTTTTTGGTACTGAGGATTGAACTCAGGACCTTGAGCTTGTGAGGCAGGCATGGCGCCACTGAGCTAAATCCCCAGCCCTGAAAGTTTCTTTTTGAGATGATGAAAATGTTCCAAAATTGTGATGGCTGCACATATCTATGAATATGCAAAAACACTAATAAACTGTACACTCTAATTGGATGAATTGATAGGTAGATTCTTAATAAACTATTTTAAAGTTATTAAAAACATAATTGAGGGCTGAAGGATTTAGCTCAGTGGTTCCACCCACCTGCCTTGCAAGACCAAGGACCTGAGTTCAATCTCCCACACTTAAAAAAAAAAAAAAATCACTGAATGACATGCCATAGTTCATTGAATTTAAGACCCATTAAAACATTAAGGAAATCAAAATTCTGCCAAACTACAAACTATGATTAAAAGCCTTTAATTATACATCTCAATTCTAGATGTTAATTTGTTTAAAATAATTCATAATAAAAATCTATCACAGAGTATAATAATAAAGTCTTAAAAGGAAAACTATTTTTCCAGTGACAAAAAAATGTATCATTAAGATAGCAATTCTCTTTCAAACTAACCTATGAATGCAACATGATTCCAACTTTCAACAATATTTTCAGAGAACTAAACAAGTTGGTGCCAAAATTTATATTGAAGAATAAAGTCCTAGTATCATGCAAGATGACATTACAAGGAAAATACAAGGGAAGAAAGCCAAAGCCCTCCATTACAGATACAGTATCAACAATAGTACAATACTGTACATGTTCAAAAACAAGTTTGTAGAACAGAAAAGTCCAAAACAGATTAATGCATATGTGCTAACATGGCACACAATACAGAGGAATTATTCATCCAGAAGACAGACTATGCAATGAACAGTGCGGGGCTGACTATCCATTTGTATGTAAAAATGTAAAATTACATCCTCACTTCATGTTATACATAAAAATGAATTTGAATGTCTAATGTAATCTTATTAGAATCTTATGCATTGTTGCAGATTATTCACACCAGGGAAACTATTTGGTATTTACACATGTGTGACTTATTTATTTCACTTAGGAGTATATCTTCAATATGTATCCATTTTTAGAAATGGGAAGAAAGGAGCTAAAGATGCAGGGAAGGTGTGATGGGTAGGGGAAGAACAAAAAGGGAAAAGAAACAAATGTGAGAGAATGAAAAGATGAAAATAAAGTGTTTGTAGATGGGGAGGGGAGGAGGGGGTGAGGGGAGGGCAGAGGTAAGGGGAAAAAATGAGAATCAAGACTTGCCATGTAGAGGTACAAGATCCCAACAATGAATGTAACTGTACTGTATCCCTAAAATGTATCAATAAACTCAATTAAAGCTGAAAAAAAAGAAATTCTGCTGGGGGATGGAGATGATAAATTAATTCTTTCAACTGCCTGATTTCATGAATTCACATTCTTCTCCAATTGTGGTATGCCATTTACAATGTTCATACTATAACCCTGGCTTTGTTTGATAACTAAATATGATCACAAAATGCAGTCAAAGGCAATCCCACCACCAGCATTAATGGTTATGCCATATCTTAAAATCAAATAGGGCTGGGGATTTAGCTCAGTGGTTCCGGCGCCAGCCTCGCAAGCAGAAGGACCCAAGTTTGATCCCTGGCCAAAAAAAAAAAAAAAAAAAAAAAAAAAAATCAAACAGCACATAAGCCAAGGATTCTAACATAGTAATTTGATGTCCACAAGTAACTAACAAGGACTTTGTATTTATTCATCCTCATCTACATACAATGAGCAGTTAGCACATGGATGGCAGATTATACTTTATGGTAGACAAACTCACTGTCCCTGATTCCAACCTCCTGGTATTCATGACCTTATGTAATCTCCTCACTTTGAAAACAGGCTGCACCTCAAGAATTGTTATCTAACAAAGGCAATATAGTGTAAGTGATAAAATGCCACTTCTATGATTTGGTTCTGAAAAACTAACTTCTGTCCAGCAAATACACTCTCTATTGCCTTCTCTGTTTATATCTTTATGAAATAAGCTGCCATGATGAAAACATGGCAAAGTAAAGGCAACTTCTGGTCAAGAGCTAGAACAGAACTTCCCAACAACAAAGTTAAGGAAACTGAATCTTGTGGATGATGCTGGGTAACATATCTTAGTCCAGTCAAAATTTAAGATAACTATAGCCCAGATAACAAGCTGATTGCAGTCTATGAATGACCAGAGAATCAAGTAAGCTGTACCCAGATTCTTGACTCACAAAATGGTAGGATAATGTGTTTTAACTTACTATATTTTAGAATAACTTGGTAGAAGGTAATTTTTCTATCAAATCTAAAAATACAAGGAAGGGTTCCAGGTATTCACTTTGGGTGAAGTGCAAGCTCTGATATAATATTACCTAATAGCAAGAAATATTAGTCATATTCAAAATTGTAAACTTTTATCAACCTTCTTTGTTATCTCATTATCCAGGAGCAGCTGGGAAATATAATGCATAGTTTCATAATCTCTCAAAAGTAGTCTCAAATACATTTTACTACTACCCAGGAAGTGTAGCAAAGATCCAACATGTTATTTCTAAGGTGCTAAAAAATTCATGAGACATTAGTAATTATTATAAGACAAAGTATTTTTGTGGCTCAAAATGCAAAAGTATGGTCATAAAATTATATGTATTCCTTCACTGTAATTCAAACTATCAAAATAGCATGAGAACTTTTAGAACCAGATAATTATATTATCATTTAACTTTCTATTATCTAGTCATACTGGATTCCCCCTTTACCTGCAGAAATAAAAATTAACTTCCTCCAAATTACTTTTCTCATAGTTTATTCATAGATCATTGTTGTTTACTTGTTCATATTTCTAAATTATTAAATTTATTTTCATTGCTGGAATCCTTGTAACCCAACACCTAATATAATACCTGGGACAGAAAGGTACTCAAAATATACTGGCTGAAAACACATATGAATGACAAAACTATCTCAAAAACATACATGAATTATGGAGGAAAAAACATAGGTACTTATTGGAACATATAGTAAACAGTATTTTTTTCTAATTACCACTAGATGATTTATTTTATCTATGTGATAAATATATAACTTAGTAATATTAAATTGTCTAACAGTGGTATATGTCAGGCATTTGAATTTTTTCAATACTCCTTTACTATAAATGCTATTTCAGATTCTTACAAAAATTAGGGGAAAATTCTTAGTCAAATACTTAAGTTTACATCATTATACATGTTTCACACCAGTAAATGACAAAAAGGGCACATACCAAATGAAACTGATCCACTTTGGGGATTCCATCTTCATTTGTCTCAAATTCCTGATTTTGAACAAAAAGCTGTAACATAAGGGAAAAAAATGAAAGACCCTCAATATAACAAAGTATTAATCCTACAGAAGAGTCAAATCTGGAATTCTTTAAATACTGGTGAACAGAGAAGAGCTCATTTTAAAAAGCACATTAACTCAGGCCAAGGATTTAACTCAGTGGTGGCACACATGCCTTGCAAGCACAAGGTTCTCAGTTCGATCCCCAGTACCAACAGCAACCAAAAAGTACATTAACTGTTGCAGAACTAAAACACTCTGATAATACCTACCATTTATTACAAGCAAATATGGATCCTAAAATATCAATCATAGGGGATATACATTATAAACACTTTAAGAAACTATTAAATATGGAGAATTTGTTACATATACACAGATATTGAATCCCATGTATTCATCAACCAGCCACAACAACCATCAATCAATAACCATTTCTATCCTATGCACAAACCCACATATATTATTTTTGAGACAAATCTTTTACATTTCATAATTTCATCTGCAAATATTTTAGTATATATCTCAAAAGATTCATGTATCTTTTTAATCACAATATTTTACTTTTTAAGAGTGACTAAACCATATTCAAATAAGTTATTAATGCTGTAATTACTATAAATCAGAAAATAACATAAAACACAACCAAAGGAAAACTTTGAAAGGTAAAAAGAGGAAGTCAAACTGTTTATGGAGACCCCAAGAATAGAAAAACAGAATAGCAACCCCCACCACCAAAAACAAGAGTTACCCAGGCTTGGTGTTTTTCAAACCCCTAAGCTAACGACAGAAGGCAGCATAGGCAAGTTCATTCTTTCCTGAATTTCATAGGAATGCCTCTAACACTAATAGATAAGCCTGCAAGAAACAGTAAAGGGATTCACTTGGAAACTCAAGGGCAGAGGCACTAACTGAAGAAATCATGCCACAAGTGGCTGATCCCATTAAGCACAACTCTAATCATTAAGTATACTATAAGCAGAAAGATCCCACTAGAACAAGTGGCCAAGGAAGTATTCTCCATTTGCCATAGAAGCGGGGAGGAGTATCTGCTACAATGAACACAGAGATCAGAAAGCTTTATCCATAGGTCAAAGACTCAAT
This sequence comes from Fukomys damarensis, assembly GCF_012274545.1. Lineage (NCBI taxonomy): Eukaryota > Metazoa > Chordata > Mammalia > Rodentia > Bathyergidae > Fukomys > Fukomys damarensis. Next base: position 25,562,046 of record NW_022900916.1, on the reverse strand, counting down.
TCCCACATTTAGAAGCACCAAGCAGCTCAGCCTTTGAAAGCTCTTTTCCTTCCTCAACACAAGAAGCAGCAAGCAATAACCCACACAGATTAAAATATAATTGCAAAAGCTATAAAAATGAGAATGCCATTAAAACCTGAGTTTAAAAAGTAATTTAGGGGACAGGGATTTAGCTCAGTGGTTCTGCTGTCTGCCTCACAAGTGCAAGGTCCTGAGTTCGATCTCCAGTACCCCCCCAAAAAAAAGTCAATTTAGTACTTCTATATTAAACCTAAATGGTGTAACCAACTGCTAAAATAAAAAGTTCAACAGGATCCATAACCTATTAAAATAGTAGCCTAATTGTCCAGGATACAATTAAAAAATCACAACATTCAAATAACCAGGAAAATACACAACTACAGTAAAAAATTGCAATCAAGAGCGAAATGAAGGATACGTTGTAATTATCTTACAAGAACTTGAAAATAATTATCATAAAAATGTCTTAATAATTGTAATTTTTCTAGAGTAAATGAAAAAATAAAATAACCCAGCAAAGAGGCCAGGGACTTAGCTCAGTGGTTCCGCCACCTGCCTTACAAATGCAAGGTCACGAGTTCAATCCCCAGTACCAAAAAAAAAAAAAAGAATAACCCAGTAAAGAAAGTTTTTTTTTAAATAACCAAATTTTTAAAACTGGATGGATATTGATGGATATTCAGAAATTGGAAAGATATTTCCTTTTCACAAATAGGCAGAACCAATGTTGGCAAAATAGGCATACTTCCAAAATTAATGCACAGATTTAATGCAATCTCAGAAAAAATACCAATAAAATTCCTCACAAAATTAGAGAAAACAATCCTAAAAGTCCTATGAACCAGAGAGATTCAGGATAATAAAAGTAATCCTGGGCCAGGATTTACCTCAGTGGTGCCACCACCTGCCTCACAAACACAAGGTCCCAAGTTCAATCTCTGGTACAACAAGAGCAAAGCAGGAAGTACCACAATCCTGGACTTCAGTTATACTACAAAGCTACAATGATTTTCTTAAAAAACAGCATGATACAGCACAAAAAACAGACATGTGGATCAGTAAAACAGAATAGAAGATGTAGGAAAGAACCCTAAGAATATTCACCCATCTGATCTTTGACAAATGAAAGAAAAACATTAACGCTGGAGAAAAGATAACCTCTTTAACAAAATAGTTCTGGGAATACTTGCTATCCATTTGCAGAAATTAAATCTAGACCCATGTTTTTCATTGTAAACGAAAACTAAATCAAAATGTATCAAAGATACAAATATAAAACATAAACAATCATTTAGAAAATAAGTAAAATTTTGAAGAAATAGGCACAAGTAAGGACTTTTTTTCATTAAGTTTATTGGTACTTTTTAGGTATAAAGTACAGTTATATTCATCATTGGGATTTTGTACCTTTACATGATGTATCTTGGTTCTTATTTTTTCCCCATAGCCCTTACCTCCCTTCATGCCCTCCACCCTTATTTACAAAGACTTTGTTTCCATTTTTTCCTTTTCTCATATTTTTTCTTTCCCCTTATTTCCTTTCCACTTCCCCTACACCGTTAGCCCTTTTCTTCCTATTTCACATTATCAATTATACAATTTGAAACTTATGTACACTTTTATGCACCTATTAGGTGTTTACACATGTGTGCAAGTAAAGACTGAACAGAACTCCAACTACACAAGAAATAACATCAAGAATCAACTAGTGGGATTAGATCATATTAAAAAACCTCCTAGGGCCAGGGATTTAGCTCAGTGGTTCTGGTGACTGCCTCGCAAGCGCAAGGACCTGAGTTCGATCCCCTCTACCAAAAAAAGCAAAAACAAAATCAAAAACCTCTGCACAGCAAAGGAAACAACCAAGAGTTGAGATGATCAACAAAATGGGGGGAAAAATTGCCAACTACTCCCCAGACAAAGGATTAATATCTAGAACACGAAGAACTCAGTAAAATTAGGACACCACCACCCTACAATTAAAAGGCAGTCAACCAATGGTCAACCAAAATGATTAGACACTTCTCAGAAGTACAAATGGCCCATACATGAAAAGAATGAACACTGCTGGCCATTAGAGAAATACAAATTAAAACAACACTGAGATTCCACCTTACTCCAGAAAGAATGGCCATCATCCAGATATCAAATAATAAATTCTGGAGAGGCTGCAGGAAAAAAAGAACCCCTCTACACTGTTGGTGGGAAAGTATAGTACAACTACTATGGAAATCTGTAGTAGAGATTTCTCAAAAAACTGAAACTAGACTTTTAAATTTTGATGAATTATTCTCTTTTTATGGCTAATGTTCTCTCTGTCCTACTTAAGAAATATTTGCCATATTCAAAATCAGTGTTTTTTTCCTGTTGCCTTCTAGAAGCTTTAGAAAATTCAGTTTTGCATTTAAGTATAATATACATTTTGAGTTTGTTTTTAATTCATGGCATGTGGATGAATCTAAACTTATTTTTGCATACACATACCCATTTGTTCTAGAAAAACTGATTTGAAGACTCTCTGTTCAGTCAGAGAACAACCCTGGCACCTTTGTCAAAAGTTAATTGACCAGATACAGGCAGGTCTATTTCCACTGTCCTCTTCTGTTCCATTCATTTATATGTCTAATTTCACACCAATTTCATACTGTCTTAATTTATAGTAACTTTTTTATTAATTGAAATTGGGTAGTATAAATCTTCTTTTTTTTTTTTTTTTTTCCGGTACTGGGATCAAACTTGGGACCTTGTGCTTGCAAGGCAAGCAGCAGAACCACTGAGCTGAATCCCCAGTCCTCTAATTTTATTCTTTTTCAAAATTACTTTCCTTATCCCACATCCTTGGCATTTCTATATAAAATACAGAATCTAACTGCCAAAAAAAACAGCATTTTTGTTGAGACTGTGCTGAATCTACAGGCCAATCTTAAGAAATGACAATCTAAACAAAGCTTGCAGGTTCATCGGTATAGCATATCTCTTTATTTACCTAAGTGCTCTATAATTTCTCTCAGAAATGTTTTGTAGTTTTCAGTGTAACATACATTACGCTTTTTATTAAATTTGTCAAAAATTTCATATTTTTATACTTTGTAAATGATTTTTAAATTTCAATATCCTATCATTTATATATAGTATATAAAAGTACAATTACACTGAAATTAAAACTGTTACCTTTCTAAACTCACATGTTATGCCTAGTAGTTTCTATGCATATTCCTAGACATTTTTTGCTGATTCTTGGGCTAGAACCTTCAGTATAATGTTTTTTAGAAAAAACAGATATTCCTCCCTTGTTAATATTTAATCCCTTAGGCCAGGGATTTAACTCAGTGGTTCCACCACATGCCTTGCAAGCACAAGGTCCCAAATTCAATCCCCAGTACCAAAAAAAAAAAATTTTAATCCCTAATTCTTAAATCATAAGTAAGTTACTTTTTTTTTAATGAGAATGAAAACACTTATCCAAGGGTCATTTAGTATATATTTTCCACATACCCATGAACTACTTCCAGATTAATATAGTACAAAATTATCTTCATTGTTAATCTTAATTTTAACAAAACTATAACACCTATTGCATATATCAAGTTCAATTATAGAAAGTACACAACAGGTAATAGGAAGTATATCAACAGTTTTCGATAAAAAATAAAATCAAAACCTACTAAACGTCTATCACTGCAGAGGAACATATTAAGGAGAATATTATAATCATCATATTACACAGTGAAATATAAAGTGACTGATCTATTTCAAAAAATAACATACCCACAATAAAAGGCAGCCATATGCATATAAGTCTGAACTTGGAGAAGGAGGTTTCCCCATCTTCAATTCAGGTGATGTCAAACTCAAGCCACCAACTGTCATGTTCATTGAAGCTCGCTGACTCTACAAAAACATTATTGTATTTTGAACATTTTAGGGGAAACACATTTGAGGTGGCTTTATATGACATATCCTGCATTTAATCAAAGTTTCATTTGAAATATTTCGTTCTTAGTCTCAAATACTGTTACTGAATTTCTGCTTTAGAAAGTGCTCTTAAGATCAGTCTCAAAATTGACACTGAAATTTTCACTACCATCTGATTATAAAATGGGATAGATTAAAAACTAGCAATCATTGATTCTTTGATTACTGGTACTCTGGTGTTCTTTTTGTCTTAAATTTCACAAGGGTGAGCAGCAGTATTATTTTTTTAAATCTGAAAATTTTTAATTTTAAACTGAAATTCTACAAAATTCTTTACTTACTGTTCTAAATATACCGTATGTGATGTTAAAGGATGAGCAGTGACAGCAATATTACCCTTAAATTAAGCAAGACCTTAGCTGTAATCCCTTTTCTCCTGTTTATTTGCTGTGTGACATAGGCTTTAACCTCTTAAAACCTAAATTAATCTCTAAAATGGAAATATCTATTTTATAGAGTAGTAAAGATAAATATAATTAGCACAATCCTCAGCATATATCATGAAATGTTAATTATATCTTTACACCTGTCTTCTCCACCTCTACCTTTATTTTTGTTTCCCAAAGTGTAGTTCAAAGACCAGCAGCTAAGGTATCAACTGGAAACTTGTTAAAAGTGCAGAATCTCTATCCCAGAAATGCTGAAAATTAATTTGCATTTAAATAAGATTCCCAGGTGATTTATATGACTGTAAATTTTTCTAAAACTAAACAGTTTTGATTATGGACTACTTTACAAATTTCTTTTCCTGATTTAATATATTTCCGTCTGAATGTAGTATGAAAAATGTAGCCAAAAGTACATTTAATCAATATTTCAGAGTAAATAATTTTAACTGAAGATTTAAACAATGTTTTGCTTAATAATAACAGGTAACAAATGAGTATAAAAGAGGAAGAATAATTCTTGGAGTAGTTATTTCCACAGTGGTACAAATGGTACATATAAAGTGATCAGAATCCCTAAAAGTTGAGAACATTTTTGCTTTTCTTTTTTTTTTCTAAGAAACAGGGTTTCACTAAGTAGTCCAGGCTGGCCTAGAACTCATATGTAGCCTAACTATCCTGGAACTTGTGATCCTCCCGCCTCAGTCTCCAAAGTGCTGAGATTACAAGGTATATGCCACCACACCCAGCAGAGAAGTTTTTGAAAGTCAGAATTTAGTAATTTTTCTTAGGCTAGTATCTTAATTCTCAGATAAACTATGATACATATCTCAGTAAATCAGTCTGTATTAATCCTGCATATGGCTTTTGACTATAATTTATATTTTCACTTTTTCATCATTTTGAACTACTATATAAAAGCTATTGAGATAACATTTATACTGGTGGTATTACCGTATGATTTACAGGTGACCAAAGTATAAAGCATTATGATACACACACAGTATTCAAAAGGAATTGCTCAGGTAATTAAAGTTGGAAGGATGTGGAAAAACTAGAATCTTTATACATCATTTAAAAGAATGTAAAATGATTCACATTAAGAAAATTAAATTCCTCAAAAAATAAAACAGGTTACCATATAAACTAGTAATTTGCCTCCCAAAAGAAATGAAAATATATTTACATAAAAACTTGTATACTAATGTTCACAGCAACATCATCTATAACAACCAGAAAATTAAGCTCAAACATCTACAACTGATAAATGTATGAACAAAACATGACATACACATACAATGCAATATTAGGACAAAAAATGAACTTTGAAAATGTCATGGAAGTAAAATAAGCCAATCATGAAAGGCCACATATTGTATGATTTTATTTATATGAGGTGTCCAGAACCAGCAAATCCGTAGATATAGAAGGGTATTAATAGTTTTCTGACCTGACTAGCAGGAGAAATGAACAATGACTGATAATCAATAGAGCGATTCTTTTGGGGAATGAGAAAAAAATGTTCTGGAGCTTGGCATGGTGATGCATGCCTGTAATTCCAGAATTCAGGAAGTTTAGACAGGTAGATCACTGCCAAGTTAGTGGTCATCCCGGAGTACATAGTTAGTTCAAGGCCAGCCTGTCTCAAAAGAAGTTCTAGAATTAGATAGTAATGATCAATGTACAATGTTATGAATATAATAAAAACTACAACTTATTTGTATACTTTATGATATGTTAATTATATCTAGATAAAGCTGTTACTTTTAAAATGGAACTGCTGACAGCCGTTTCACTGTGTATATATTTGTATTTGTCAATTAAAACAAATAGAAACTGTTTTCACGTGATCATGTATACTTTGAAATTGCCGATTCTATCAAAAGCATTTACATATTAACTGTTTGATCTTTGCTACCTTTACAAAATGGCTATTCTGAGATACCATGGCACCAAATTAACAACCATTGAAGTTGAAAAAGCCCAAGATTCCCAGATTTTTGAAAATGTACATTATAATAAAAAAACAGCAAAGTATGTATATTTAAATTAAATGTATGATGGAAGGAGGACACCAGCAGAGGGAAGTTCTTCATTAATTTCTAGCAACTGAATGTTTTCTGATGATAAAATAATTAATGATTAATGTCAATACCATTTAGTATGTCAAAGATTTTTTTATTAAAATATGCAATGCAAGAACTTAGAAACTCTTATTCTATCACCTAGATGATAGCAGATAATTGCTTATAAAACAAGACACACTTTAACTATATATACAGGTCCTATAATAAGTTACTATATCATGCTAAACTACTGCTCAATGATATTAAATGAAGTTAGAATTTATTTGTAAGATTATGACATTTTACCACAGATCTGGTGAAATCAAAATCTCCAACAATTCCTTGTTCCCGATTTAAAGCAAATACATTGTTCTGATGAAGTGATCCATGAATTATGTCGGCCTTGTGCAATGTATGCAGGCCCTGGGCAACACCTTTCATAACCTTTAAAGCTTCCTATAGATAAGTACAAATAAACAGGGTTAGAAAATAGGAAAATATTTTAATACATGAATCTTTTCTCTATTAAAGACTGTTCTACAGGTGAGTAAAGCTTCCTCCAAATGAATTTTTACTAAGAATACAGCAAAAAGAATTAAAGGTGAGATGAAGCCTGGATTATTCATTTAACTGATGACCGTTATATGTGTGTGTGTGTGTGTGTGTGTGTGTGTGTGTGTGTGCATTCTACAATTTCTAAGAAAACTTAGATAACAAATAACCATAAAAAGCAGCTGGAAAAGAGGCTTAAAGAACATTAGGTAGATAGAATCGTGGCCTCCTTCATTGTTATTAACAATGTTATTAAATTTACAGTGATAAAAATTTAAACTGTCAATTTACATATAGCAGACTTAATAGTTATAAGCTTAGGCTTGGAACCAAAAAGATCTAACTTCGTTCCAATTCTATGTCTGGCTGAGGGACTCCAGAGTTACTTAATCCCTTTAAGCCTCACTTTTTTCATCTGTATAATAGGATAACACTCCCATCAAAGGGCTGATGTGACAGAGTAACACAAGTCAAAACTTTACATCATATATCATGCAGTAAAACCTAGATAAATATTAAGTCTTAAATATTAGGTGCTATTTTCTCATTTAATATATCCATGAGAAATGTGTTTTTACTTACTTCTGATGATAAAGGCATACTGGCTTGAATAACACTCAGGTTTGCCTTAGGATAGTATGGGACCATGAGATAAGCCACAGGATCAGACTAAGAAGCAAAGCAGAGAATGTGACTCAAAGCAAAAACTTTTTAGCATATGCTGATTCTATAAGACAATTTTTGTTCTTTGTGAAAAAGAATTAATTACTACTCTGAAATTTGGAGCCAAAATTTACTTTAAATAAAATGTTTTCTGTAAGAGTTTAGCCTAAGAACTTGATTTACCTTACACAAAAACAGGAATATTAATGGTAATAAGCCAGACTCTTCTTTAGCTTCTCTCCAAGCTCTGTGATAGGTGGCTGCTCTCTGAATCACCCTGGCTTCTGTGTCTACATCCACAGAATAGCCCTTGAATTAAAAAAAACAAAAACAAGTACTAGTAATTTCAAGATTAAAAATTGCACTCAAATTATATATCACTCAAGAGTAATAAATGATTTTATGTATGTTTAATTACAGCTAATTTTTAAATTTTATAAGTACTTTATCTGCTTTGAATGTTCTAATTTGGAAAGGAAAAAGCTTACTATAATGTAAGCAACTAAGGCCAACTTAAATATTCTCTTGTGATGGTTAAGTTTCCCATATTAATCACAATTAAAAAGCAGAAGATTGTGTTGACAACATGGCTGACATTATGAAGAGAAATCTAAGAGAAGCAAAAATTTCAAAAAGATGTTAGATAAAATATATTAAGTTCACTCCAAAAAAGGAAAACAAGTTTAAAAAAAAAAGCAAACAAGTACATATTAAAAGCAGGTGTTATTTGGGGCAATGTGGGATACTTTCCAGTCAAAATTAGTTCTGGCAACGACACTAGAAAAACAATCATCATGTCAGTCAACCTACATACTTTAGAAATCAAAATAATGGGGTTTTTTTCTTTCCTGAAAAATAACACCACCACTCCCCTTTATACTTTATATAAAATACAATCTCCTACAAGTCAGAATTTACTATTACCTTTAAAAGAACTGTCTGTCCATTAACTTCAGAGCATACCAAAGGACGCTTGCTGCTAAGTTCCTTCATGGGCTCAGCATCAAGAATATCTCGTTCTAAGCTCATAGTAAGAAGACCACCAGAGTTCTAGGCACAAATTTTGTTAAAGATGATGAATCAAAAAATCCTACCATTTTTATATCATCAACATACTTAGCTACACGCTATTAAAAAGATACCATCAACCATCAACCTAAAACGACAAAATAAAAAAGTTAAAAGTTTCATATTTTTCCTAGTTTCTCTAAGACTCCTCCCACCTACAGTGTAATCACCATACATTTAATTATTGCCATAGTTACAGAACAGGCACTAGAAATGACTGGAATTAACCACCCATGTTTCTAAGGGAACCTAATGCTTCCTTGAAAAATCTCATATGCTTCCTAAAAGTACTGAAATAGTAACAAATAAAAAGGTAGTGGTAGAATCAAAATAACGTCTGAAAATTATGTCTACTATGAAGTAATTCTAGCACTTCTGCCTATGCCTGAAGTCCTTAAAGGTGAAAATGTTTTTAATTCTACTAGATATTTCTGCTACTTTCTAAAGGAATAATATTGCACACTAAAATTTGATATAACATTTCAAATTAAACTAAGTTTTACTGCAAAGTAGTTTTAGTAACAGAATCTTCAGATATTTCCAAGTTTGTTGTTAGTATATTTAATCTATAATACATAATCAACCTCCAAAAGATTCTCAAGGATACTTCATAGTTAAGCATCTTACAGTCATCAAAGGCTTCCATAAACCGAACTCAAACCTTTTATAATCTATAACAAAGTAAATTAAAATTTTTTCAATTAATTTTCAAGTCTTCTGTTGCCAAACATAATTATATACTGTTCCAGTCAGTCTCTAAACTAAATAGTCTCAAGGAAAAACATCATTTTAAAGTTTACCAAGGAAAGACTTTAATTTTTTAATTAATTAGGGAACTTTCATTTTACGTATTTATGAAAATAAACTCAAACAAACCTTTTTATACTACAGTTATTATCATAGACTTAATAACAATCTTAAAGAATAAATACAGTTGGCCCTCCACTTCCATGGAGTCCACCCCTTTGAATTCAACCAACTGCAAGTTGAAAATATTTTTTAAAAACTATTACATCTGAACATGCACTTTTTCATCATTATTCTCTACATGATACCAAATAAAAACCATTTAAATAGTATTTACTTTGTAGTATTATAAATAGATCAGAGATAATTTGAAGAACATAACAGGTTACATACTCATAGGCTATACGCAAATATTAAGTCATTTTATATATGGAACTTTTGGTAAAGGCTAGGGAATGGGGAACCTGGAACCAATGCCCCGTGGATACCAAGTAACAACTGTACCTGAGCTAGCTCCTCATCCTTTGCAGAAAATATAAAACATCAAGATAACAGATTCTTCCCTGAGCACCAGAATTTACCAATCCCACTCCATACTGCCCCTACTACGCTAATCTCCTTGCCTCTGAATTTTGCCTAGCAAATCAACCACTTAAATATATCTATCTTCACCTACTTCTTTCAAAATTTTTTGCCCAATGGGTTAATCTAAAAGACACACTGTGTTTAAATTCTTGGTAACTAGTAGTATTCTAGCTATTCCTCATAGCTAGCAATACTCTTAAAACAGCAGTTAAATTTTTATCACTTCAAAAATTAAATATCTAACTAGGCAATTCAGCAACATAGCAGGACCCTGCATGGCTGTTAATCCTGATGGTCAATCTCATTGGATTAAAAAACACCTAACAGATTAGTAGAGTACACTAATGGATGTGGGTCATGGAGCTGCAGCCTAACACACATCTGGTTTTTTACCTGTTCCTCTCATGCTGTTCCCCTCCTGTGCTCCAGCCACCAAAAACTAGGCAGCTTTGCTGTAACATCTTTCTGCCATGATGCTCCTGCCTTAGAACCAGATAACTATGAACTGAATTCCAACCTTTTAAATTGTATTAGATATTGTGTCCAGCAATGAGAAGACTAAACCCCCTGCCTTAAAATAAAAAATAAGATAACTGTACTGTAAACCTAAAATGTATCAAAAAACTCAATGAGAAAAAGGGGGGGATAAGAAAAGAGCTGGGGAGACAGATCAGTGGAAAGGTCCTCGGTTCAATCCCCAACACTGTAAAATTTAATTAATTAATTAAAAAGATAAGACATGGTGGCCAATGTACACAACCTCAGCATTGTGGAAGGCATAAGACAGGTGGATCAAAAGTTTGAGCCAAGAGCCAGGCATGATGGTACATGCCTGTAATCCCAACACTTAGGAGGCTGAGACAGGAGTATGCAAGTTTGCAAGTTTGAGGCCAGCCTAGGTTACATAGTGAATCCAAGTCCAGCCTGAACTATATACAGTGAGACCCTATCTCAAAAATAAAAAAAGAAATAAAGTTTGAGGCCATCCTGGGCACCTTAGTGACTTAGGAGTCATTGTGTCAAAATAAAAATAAAAAGGACTAAAAGGTGTAGACCAATGTGAAAGTCCTGGGTTTAATCCCCAGTACTGCAATCAATCAATCAATCAAGGCTGGGGATTTAGCGCAGTGGTGCTGCTGCCTGCCTCGCAAGCACAAAGTCCTGAGTTCAATCCCTGGTACCAAAAAAAAAAAACAAAAAACAAAAACAAAAAACTGATCAATCAATATCCCTAACACAAAAAAGGGCAACATTCTGAATGAAGATGAAGATAGAGAAAAACATGAAATTTAAAATAAGTAAAATGTGTATGATGCAGTTATTTGTGAGTCTTGATAAAACCTAATAGTACTTTAAAAATATTCATCAGGAACTTTTTATAGAAACAATACCATAAATTTAACTTCGATACACAATTTGAAAATCATCACTTTTCTATACTCTGCAGAATAATAATTTTCAAGGAAAACAAAACTTACCATGTATTTAAGTAATCCTATTTCAGAGTGAAGCAGAGGCAGCTCAGGGAACCATTTCTGTGCCAAGTTATTTAACTTCTCCTAAAGTTAAAAATATATTTTTTTATTTCAGATCATTATATATTCAATTATGTGTGACATGTTGTTCTTTAGAAAACTACATCAGCATCAGACTTCTTAGATATCTAATATATCTTTATCATTGAGTTTGACCTCTACTTCAAGAAGTATCAAGCAAAATCAAGAGACAATTTGAACTACCACCTCACAAACGGGAAGAAAAACTTTATCAAGTTTATGCCTTGTGTGTGTGTGTGTGTGTGTGTGTGTGTGTGTAAACACAAATATAGCCTAAGGCCAAAGTCCACACTCACTTCCTAATTAAAATGAAAAAGTTGGGTAATACATTAATTTGAATCATAAAACTGTCATTTCTCAAAATATTAAAAACACGGGACCATTTTAAAATAATTGCTGTCTCATTAAAAAATCATAAAAGTCTAAAGGCAAAAAATAAATATGCTGCTCTACATCAATCATTTTGAAGCAAATGTGAAATTTTAGGATCCTTACAGAAGTCATGCATCACATGATTCTACACATTTATCCTTTTTCTTTTTTTTCTTTTTTTTTTTTGGTACCATGGATCAAACTCGGGTCCTTGCGCTTGCAAGGCAGGCAGCAGAACCACTGAGCTAAATCTCCAGGCCCATATTTGTTAATTTTTATACAAAGTTTTATAAGATATCACAAACTGTCAGATGTGTTGGCTAAATAAAGCATATTTAAAATGTCCATTATTTTCATAGTATATTTTCAAAACACTATTTTTTGGCTAACTTCTTCCACATTATCTCCCTTAGATATATAATACAATATTCTTTCCATTTTAAAGAAACAAATTCATGATTAATTCTTCTTTTTAAAAAAATCACAAAATTTGGGTAATGAAGACTTAAAGATACAATCTCCCCCAAACTAGGTATTTTTCTTTTAGTAAATTCTTCAATTAAATTATGCTGCTTCATTAATGTTTGTATTGCAACATTATGATAAAAATGATGTTCATTAGGTTTTTATGACGGTCTTATGCTTTAAACAAAAAACAGTAGGAAATAGCCATGTGTGCATATGAAGGAAGCCAAAAGTTAATGATTACTACTTTACCACTAAGAAAGTTACAAGTAATTTTTTTTATTCTTTATAATTTCTACGTTGGTACAATAGTCCTGAATTATTTTGTTGTAAGAAAATACTTTCAGGCTGAGCATACTGCACAGTGTAGAGCTCTTGTCTACCATGTGTGAGGCCTGGAGTTCAATCCCCAATACTTCCCCAAAATATTAATTTCTAAATTCACATAAATATTATTACATAGGCCAAGATAACATTTCTAGCCTTGTGATTAAAGTCCATTTCATAAAATGAATATCTGGATTCAATTGCTATATAATCTAATTTAAATTTCAAAATACTTACATATTCTTCCTTCTCATGATAAATTTCCTGAAAGACACTATTACGTAATTGAGTTATTTCCTGTTTTATTTTTTCAATTTCAGGTCCATCAGGGTCATCAGACTTTAATCAGAAAGAAAAAATGGTTTTACAGGTTTATTAAAGTAGACTGAAAATAAATCTTCCTGTAAGAATTAATGCAACTTCTATGCCTAGCATACAAAAGGCCATAGGCTCAATCCCCAGAATCAACCAAACAAAAAAGAATGCAATTTCTACAGTAAAGCATTTTATGTGATTTCTATGCATCCTTCAGTACCTAGCATATAACTGACCCTTTTAACACTTGAATTAACTTAGGTCAGTTTATTCTAACACTAACTTCTCCAAAAGCTACATAAAAGAATCATAAGAAATAAAGACAATGACATAGATTTTCTTGTTTCTTAATTTGCTACAGATTTTCTGAAATGTAAGTGACCAACTGCAACCATAAAGCAAAAGCTACACACAGAAACCAGAGCTGAATTCTCTGGCATTGTTTTTAATGAGATTAGCTAGAAACACAACAAATAAAAGAATGACTGGGAGGGCAGAGGTAAGGGGAAA
>NW_022900916.1:25519449-25548211 GCF_012274545.1 Fukomys damarensis | reverse complement strand
AAAAACAAAAAAAAAAAAAAAAAAAAAAAAAGAATGACTGAATGTGTAAAGAATCTACTACAGGAAAAATTACGTAGGACTCACAAAGCACTCCATAAGATTCCAATGGTGTTACAACAAACCACCTTTAAAAAAGACATATGCTTTAAAAGTTGTATTTGTTTCTTCAAAACCTGAACAGATTTTAAAAGCCCACCCTTTCCACAAGCTAGAATAAGATAAAATTGGAAGAATCCTAAACTCTGAAATTAGTCCTAGAACAGCTTCCACTTCACCCTGAACTAGGTGCTCAGAAGATGAAGAGATTATGAAGTTGGGTGAAGATACAATATAGATCTTTTTAACATAAATCTTCAAAAGACTAGAAAATTGCCATATTATTTACAAAGTTTCACGCCTAAGGAATGAATTAGTCCAGACTAGAATATCCTAATCCCTCAAGTTCTATTATTTTATGAAAGCAACTTAAAAAACTTTCAAGAAATATTATGCTCAGCCATAAGACACCATGATCTTAAAAATACTTTACAACAAAAATCTTTGGGGAAATACCTTACTTATTACTTGCATGTGGTAATTATAAACAGTCTAAACCAAGAGAGTTTTTCAAAAAACGTTAAAATGTTCATGTTATTAAAAAACAAGGTAGTACAGGGCCAGGGATTTAGCTCAGTGGTTCTGCCACCTGCTTCACAAGCGCAAGGTCCTGAGTTTGATCCCCAGTGCCCAAAAAAAAAAAAAAAATCCCAAGGTAGTACATAAAGTAATACATAAGTATTTTAAAGAATACTTAATTATATGGAAAAATATGGTATTTACACTATCAATACAGTCTATTGTTGATACACAGAATAAAATATAGAGTATATGAAAAATGTGAGCATGTTTATGCACAACTTTTATAAAACAGAACCCAAGCAAAATGAGGTACAAGCACATTTCAGTTAGAAGCAAATGTTTCCTTACTTCTTCCAAATTATTCTTTTCAACCAATTTCCATCTCAGTTTAGCTTTTAAGCCTTTCAATTTCTTCTTTATGGACAGCAAGTGATCCACACTAGGGCTCGTATTTATATATTCAGTCATTTGCTTTTTAAACTAAGCAAAAGAAAGTTACTATATCTTCAAACATATCAGACAACAGTACTTACTAAACAGTCACCTACTGACCACTGATTATTTTTCTAATATTCAACTAATTGAAAATAGTAAGAAAATGCTACAATTTTTAACAAGACAATACTAATAACTAATTTCCTACTTCTCCACATTTTTATTTATAATAATACTGTTTCTAGCAAAGTAGCAAAGACAACAGAATTACTTCAACTAAGGCGTAACACAGTACACACATTGACAACATGAATGCAAACTGGAATTTCTAGTGAAAATATAAATTGAAATAATCTTTTCCCAAAAGTGGTTTGACAATATGCATTAAGTTTTAATGTTTATTCCCTTTAACTTGGAAAGTTCAACTTTAGGAATCTGAGAAATTACACATAAAATTATATACAAAGATTATATAGAAATTTTATGGTAGGAAAAATGTGAAGTAACCTTAATGTCCAAAATATATGGAAGGTTAATGTTATACCCTTTATAACAGCAAGATAATTTAGTTATTCAAAATGACAGTACAAAAGAATCATTAATTGTATCGGGAAATATTCAGAATATACTATTAAATGACGAAAGTATTTTCAACATGGCTTACAAATAATTCAATGCATGTATGTGTGGGTGTGGATTATATGTGTCCATCCAAAAAGGGAATACTGTGAAACTATCTTAGGCTAAGGATTGTAAGAACTTTTATTCCTTCTTATCTTTCTTTATGTAGCAAATTTCCTACATTAAACTTGTATAGACATAAAGAAAATGATGACAAATATGTTTTCAAGTACATAAGAAAATCAAAGAATAAAAATCAAAATATATATCAACAAAAGTCATTATTCTCATTTTATTGTGAATTCAATGATAGTAATGGCTACACTGCTTTTCCGGCACTAAACAATTTAACAACAAAATGAGTACTGAACTACTTGAGAAAAATTCAAGTATTGAAAAATTTAAAGCACTGATTTTATAAGGCCAATAAGAAAAAGCATAATCCAACCTCAATACTGTCTTTGTACTTGGATCGTATAGTGGCAATGAGCTTTTCCTCTGAACGGATCTTCTGCAGTATTTCACTGTAAGTATTTAAAATGATCTCCCTGTCTGCATCACCTTGCTCCTAAATGAAATCACAGGCGGAATTATAAAGGAGTAGCCAAAATAGTTAAAACCTCCAGTAACAATGGGTAAACTTCAAAATGATGCCTCTGACAACTATGTAGTTGAAACTGACCCGGAATTCACTATGAAGCCCAGGCTGGTCTCAAACTACAATCACTTCAAATTTCTCAAAATACAACAGAAGAAAGATATCAAAGATGTTAATATAGAAAATATTATCCCTATCACATCAAATATTCCTAAAGCTGTCAGAAGCAGAATGTTAATGCATGTTTTATTATTGCTGTTCTTTGCAGTATTGAGGATTGACCCAGGGCTTCATACATAAGCTAGGCAAGTATTCCACCACTGAGCTACCTCCCCAGCCCTTTTTCTTTTGAAACAGTGTCTTGTTAGGTTGCCTAGGCTGCCCTGGAACTTTTGTTCCTTCTGCCTCAGCTTCCCAAGTAGCTGGGACCCACGTGTGCCACCACACCTGGCATGTAATGTATTTTTAAACCAAAGTGAATAGAACTGCAAAAATTAAAAAAGGAATAAAAAATATAACCACTGAGACTTTGAAAAGCAGCTTCAATAAATTGAGAAAGAATCCCCATGGACAATGTTAAGATACAAAATACTCTTGAGGAACTACACTAATTTTTAATATCATTTTCACAAGAGCTGAATCTTATAGTCATTGAGTATGATGGAAGCAAGAATCAAATTACATAAATGGCTGATCCACTAAGATTCAGAGGAGCTTCCTAGAATTAAATATTAGATTTCTTAATGTAAAGTTATCTATTAAAATGAAAACACCAGGAAGAATATGACTTTTCACTGTATTTGGATTAGAACTTGACAGTATTACTTTCAAACAGGACTATAAGAAAAAAACTAAGACCAGTCTTAATTTTCTAATTAGCAAAAGAGTATTATTGGTTCACATATTCCAATTAGTAAATCACTGCTTAAAGGGAAGCAAGAAGCCAGGCATGGAGGCAAACGCCTGTAATCCCAGCACTCAGGGGGGCTGAGGCAGGAGGATTGCTGTGAGTGTGAGACCAGCCTGGGCTACATAGTGAGTTCCAGGTCAGTCTCAACTACATAGTGAGACCCTGTCTCAAAAAACCAAAAAAAAAAAAAAAGAAAAAAAAAGGAAGCAATAAAAGACTATCAGTACTCACAATCTGAAAGATCTCTAGCTCTCTGCAAACACATGACTCAGCCTTCTCTAAGATTTCATCAATATTACCAATTGTGTCTTCATAAGTCTGTGGTTCTTCCAAAGACAGATCAAAAATCTCATTTTCCAAAATAAAAACAGAAAAAGCCTCAATTAATTAATTCAATTAACACTCACTCTGCCCTTGTATCCAAAACACAGCATTAGGCTCTACCCTGGGCAATGTAAGAAAATAACATTACAGTTAAAAAAAAAAAAAAAAAAAAAAGATAAAGTACTTACCCTCATAAAACTTATATACCAGAGGAGAAAAGGTTACTATACAAGGCATACCTAAAGAAAATTAGTGGTTAGGGGAAGTGTAGGGACAATTCAGAGCACAAAGAGAAAAAGAAGATAAAAATATCTTTCAATAATAATACTACAAAGAGCAGTCTAACCAAAAG
The DNA here is from genome assembly GCF_012274545.1 of Fukomys damarensis. NCBI lineage: Eukaryota > Metazoa > Chordata > Mammalia > Rodentia > Bathyergidae > Fukomys > Fukomys damarensis. Next base: position 25,544,353 of record NW_022900916.1, on the reverse strand, counting down.
CTAATAAAAAACCTTGACCACTCAGGTCCTAAATTTATATATAATTGGGAAGAATAGACAATGTCAGCTCTTGAACAAAGAGATATGATAAAAATACATAATTTGTTTTATGCCACAAATACAACTGAGCAGGAGTTCTTACCTTTAGAGTATTCTGAAACCATGCTACAAGATGCTGCAGAGAAGCCTCTGTTTCACTCCTAACACTGGTGAACTCCTCTTTTTTATCACACTTCCAATCATAAAATGTTCTAATTATTTCTTCAGAGTTTATTTCTTCTTTGGCCTGTCCATACACTGCTTCTAAAGAAGCTGATAAATCCTACAGAGAGAAATAATTCTGCATATTAACTTCAGATTATGATTCAAGCACTATGCTAGAATCCAAAAGACAGAAAAGTGAGTATATTACGTCTTCATTTATGAGAACTGTATAAGTAAAACTTAAAACTTACAGTGATGAAAACACAAAACGATCTATAAAATGTTTTATGTGGACTACAACAGTTAAGATTTATTAAGTGAATTAATTACAAATAGTAAGCTTTATATTCTTAAAATTATATATAAATTACCCTTATTTCTATGATTTTAAGAATCACTATTGTCTTGCTAAATAACAATAAACTACCCACAAAAATATACACATATTTCAAACTAAGTAAAAATATTAAATACATATGTAATTAAAAGTACTTTTTAAAGGAGTAGAAGAGAATGTAACATAGTCTAGCATAGTCTGCTGCCTCTTCAGGAATCAATCCCTAGACATGCTACAGAGACAGAAGTAAGTGTAACTGATTCGAGAAATTTTTACTACAAAAATTATGAGAAATCCTGCAAAAGACAAGAGGATAATTGGTGCTTACCACTAAGTAAATGCAAATAAGAGAAGGTTTAAAATACAGCATGAAATAACCTGTGGGAAAAGATAACTTTTTTCATCTGCTCTCTCTCCCTTTCAATGAGCAGAAAAGTAGCAGCACCAGTTGAGAGTCAATGAGATTATACACAGACCACACAACACAGATGAAGCAAAAATTGACAACCAATACAAAGAACTGGCCAGCCTCTGAGGATTCTCCTTTCTCCCTTGCCCTTAAATACATGGCAACATTTACATCCAAGAGTAAGAACAGTGGCTGGCCGGGGATTTAGCTCAGTGGCACCACACCTGCCCCACCAGCACAGGGCCCTGAGTTTGATCCCCAGAACCACAAAAAAGAAAAAAAAAAAAGAGCAGTGACTGAGGTAAAAAGAAGTAGGAGGTTTTCTGAAGATTAAGACCATCTAGGAAAGGAACATAAAGGGAACAGTTGAGCTTTGATTACCAAACTGGAAGTTCTGTACTCTTAAAGAACCACCTCATTCTATTCCCTAAACCCATGTGAAGTCTTCAAAATTGAAGCCCAGGCTTTCACAAAACAAAAATTAGACTGATATCAATAATTATGAAAATAAGACAATAGATTCTCAAAGGTCAAAGAAAAAATAACCTTTGGACCAAATATAGCCAGCTAAATAACCATTTATGTAGAAGAATGAAGTTAGATACCCTGAAACTTTTTTTTTTTTAATCTCACAAAGTCAACTACATAAAGACCTTTTAGAAAGCACTCTTGGGGGAAAGCTCTAATAGAGCAGTAATTGATATGCAAATCAATTACCAATTAAAAGATAAATTTATAGGTTGGGTTCTTTTAAAAATTGATCAGTATATTATCTAAGAGAATTTTTAAAACTAGATACAAATAAAGATGAAATGATGTATAAAATAAATTCTGACCAATAAGTGTGATTGAAATTTTACAAGGAAGTAAAATTTTACCCAAAACCACCCTAAGTGAGGAAATAAGGTTACACAGTATCTAAAAAGAAAACACAGTTTTTAAAAATATAATACAAGGGCCGGGAATTTGGCTCAGTGGTTGGGCTGCCTGCCTTGCAAGCACAAGGACTTGAGTTTGATCCTTGGTAGCAAAAAAAAAAAAAAAAAAAATAGGGCTGGGATTTAGCTCAGTGGCACCGCACCTGTCTCACAAGAGCAAGGTCCTGAGTTCAATCCCTGGTACCAAAAAAAGTGTTCAGCAAAAATACAACACATAGAATTGTGTATAGAACTACAGAACACATGAAAATGATATTAAATGACTACTGCTGGCATATATATTCACTATACTACACATTTGGTTATTTTAGAGTATACTCCCACTTATTAAAAAAGTTAACTATAAAACAGCCTCAGGCAGGTCCTTCAAATGGTATTCCAGAAGAAGGCATTGTTATGAGAGGATGTGACAGCTCTATGCATGTTATTGCCCCTAAAGACCTTCCACTGGGATAAGATGTAGGGCAGAAGACAGTGATATTGATGATCTTGACCCTGTACAGCTCTCTGGTGTTTGATTTCCTCTGTATTGGTGGCCCTTAAATCTGCTATGGGAGAGCTGGGAGTCTTTGAAGGCATATTGCCTTGTTTACCTGTGTGTTTAACAGTGTGTGGGTATGCACGTGCACATACTAAATGGTTGAGGTGAAAAAAAGAGAATTAGCTGTTGGCATGAAGATCTCTTAAGTTCTATTTTCCAGTGATATATTCTTGGCTTTGTCAAGAGGTTTTGTTTACCATTTTAACCTATTCAATTTAATTGAGTTGGACTCTGTCACAGCTCAGTGACATCCTGGCCCTGGAAAGCATCTTCTTTTCAGGAAACCACAGCTCCTGCAGCCCAATCATGACCACATTATGCAGCAGGAGCCCTCTCACAGGTGTACTAAGAGAGGGCCCAGCCACTGGGGCTCTGCCAGAGGCAGAATGCAGCCCTTTCTACCCTTTAGGTGCTTCTGCAGCCTTGAAGCTTCAGGCTCTCCCCAGAGGGGATGGCCTCTACCTCAGTTTTTCTTTGAAGTTCAGCCCTATGGAGACTCTTCCTACCCCACTGCCTCTCTTCCCCATTTTCTTATTGTTATAAATGCATACTGGTCTAGTCCTTCAATAGGCCCATCACATATTATCACCATTTTGTCTCCAGGTATTTTTCCTACAGTGTTATAATCTTCATTATCACTATTACCATCATCACTTTGATTCAGAACCAACTCAGTTATTTCACCATCAGTGCACAAATGAACAGACAGCTTCATTATTAATGTTAATTTTTTTCAATATTCACTTCTGGCTTACTCGTAAAATTCTAAATTCAGAACAGGATTCTGAAGGTATATTTTTTGCATTTCTCAGAGGACAAGAATCTAGGTGTAGTGAGGAGCCATCTTGCAAAGGTTATGTCTAAACTTCCTGCTTAGGGCAACATAAGCCTCTGCATGTTCCTTTCCCCTGAAACCACAACAGCTACAGCCAGCTACAGTCTGTTCCAGCTACAGGCTGCTTTATGACTAAGTTTGGTCCCAGTGGAATACTGCTGTTTCAGGTCCACTGAAAAATATCTATTTTGAGATCTGGGTTGTAATTATGAAACAGAGCAGAGCTCCCTAGGTGTTTGGGCCAGGCAATTCCAGTGGATGATGAAAGAAGACTTGGAGCCTGAGCAGAGAAGTATGAATGCATACAGGCACAGAACTTGAGACACAGGTAGCACAAGAAATATGAAAAAACAATGCAATATGACTCCCCCAAAAGTTAATACCTTCATAGTAACTGATTCCAATGACATCAAAGAGGACAAAGTACTAGACAAAAAATTCAAAAGAATCTTCATGGAATGAAAGTAGAAATCAACAGCAAGAGAAATCACAGAAACTCTATAAACGTGGAGATTTAACAATTAACTTTTGAATGATCAGTGAGTCATTGAAGAAATCAGGGAGGAAAATTTAAATTCTAGAATCATATGATAATGAAAATATTCCAGAATCTCTGGGATAAGAAGAGACATTCCTAAGACAGATTATAGCTGTCTATGAGAGCCTACCTCAAAAAAATTAAAGTATTTTCAAAAAAATAACAAAATAATGTGCCTCAAGGTCTTACAAAAACAAACCAAAAGCAAACCAAGCAGAAGAAAAGAAATAAGAATTAAAATTAAAGACAGAAATTAATACAAGAACAATACAAAGGATCAATGAAAAACAGTTGATTCTTTAAAAAAGATAAACAAGATTGATAAACCCTTCACCAAATGGTGGGGGAGCAATTAGACTCAATAAATTTATAGAGAAAAAGGAATGTTAAAAGAGACACCACTGAAATCCAGCATGGAATTACTAAGGACTATTTTGAAAACTTACATACTAATAAAATGGAGGATCTAGAAGAAATTAAGCAATGAAACTGAAACAGTAATAAACCTCCCAACAAAGAAAACCTAAGGCACAAAGGTTCGGTGATGAATTTATACCTTTAAAGAAAAAAAAACACCAATGCTTCTCAAACTATTCAACATAGAAAGGGAAGGAACATTTTCAAACTCATTCTACAAAGCCAACATCACCCTGATACCAAAGCCACATAAGAATAAAACAAAAAAGAAAACAATAAACTAATATCCTTGATGAACACAGATGTAAAAATCCTTAGTAAAATACTTGAAAGCCAAATTCAACAATACATTAAAAAGTACATACACCATGACCAACTTAGTTTCATTCCAGGGATGCAAGTACGGTTCAACATACACATATCAATAAATATTATAATACATCATATAAATAGAAACAAGTATTAAAATTACATGAATGCCTCAATTAACACAGAAAAAAGCTTTCAACAAGATTCAACCACCTTTCATAATAAAAGCCTTGAAGAAACTACGTACACTGAAGGATTGTAACGTAATGTAGTAAAGGCCATATGCAACAACCTCATAACCAACATCATTCTGAATGGAGAAAAACTGAAAGCATTTCCTCTAAAATCTTCCTCAATACAATTCTTGAAATTTTAGCTATAGAAATAATCAAGAGAAAGAAATAAAAGGGATACAAATAGAAAAAAGTCAAATTATCTTTGTTTGTACATAAGAACCTATACTTAGAAAACCCTAATGATTCCAGAAAAGAGATGTTTACAGCTAATAAATTCAGCAAAGTAGCAGAATATAAAATTAACATTAAAAGACTGATAACTTTTCTATACACCAATAATAACCCCCTAAGGAATATATAGTGGACCTTTGAGTTATGACCAGCTTCATATATGAACTTAGGTTATAACTGGGATTTTAGTTTTAACCAAGACCAGTCTTACAATCCAAATGCCAGCTACTTGTACAGTTATAAACAAAGATTCATGATGCCAGAAAACTGTATATAAGCATAAATAAGCATCATTTGCATGTGTTTATGGATGTGGTTTTGGTCAGTGCTTAATATAATTGCTACGATTACTGCTACCAAAATGGCCCTTAAAAAGCTAGAAAAGCAGCTAAGGAAGGAAAGCAATCACAAAAGAAGGAGGAAATTGTGAAGATAAATGAGTAGCACACATGTGACTGATCTTGCTAATACATGCAGCATGTCAAAATCCACTATCTTGACAATCTTACAGAGAAAAAATGTGTATAAGGAAGCTAGTGTTGCTAAAGGAGTTATTCAAATTAGTAAGTCAATCAGTAGTGTTAGATGATGTAGAAAGGCTATTAGTGGGATAAAAAGGCAGATAGCAGGTTACAGCCTGAGTCTATAATTTGTGAAAAAACTAGGGCTATAAATGCAGATCACATAAAGAAAAATCCATCAACAAGCAATAATGGTGAAACAGTTCAGTGCCAATAAGAGGTGGATGCACAATTTTAAAGCAAAAACTACAGTTCATAGTACGACTACACATGGTGAAGCAGCCACTGCTGACAAAAGGGCTGCTTAAAATTACACCACTTTGACAGGGTGACACAGAGTAATGGCTTTTGCTCTCATTAAGTTTTCAACTGTGATGAAACTAGCCTTTTCTGGAAGAAAATGCCCAGGGGAACATACATCACCCAGGAAGAGAAGAAAATGCCAACCCACAAGCCTATGAAGGACAAGCTAACCTTATTGCTATGTTCCAATGGGAGTGGTGACCTCAAGATAAAACCTCTCTGTTTATCACCTGAGACCCCTGGAGTGTTCAGAAAACAAAGTTGAAGAATAGGCTAGAGGTTATATGGAAATTTAATGCAAAAGCCTGGATAACAAGAATACATCCTGAGTGGATCAGGGAGGCTTTCTATCCTACCGTTAGGAAATATCTAGAGGACAAAGGTTTACCACTCAAGGCTCTCCTTATCGTGGACAATGCTCCTGATCACCCATGAGATTTGGAAAAAGAATTGGCTGAAGAATTCCGATGGCTTTCAGTCAAGTTCCCCCCACCTAATACAACTCCTCTACTGCAACCTATGGACCAGCAGAAGGTTAGTTAATTTTAAGAAGCTATTCACCAAGGAACTGTTCCTGAAGTGCTTCCAGATGATCTCAGATACAGATTTAACCCTTAAAAAGTTCTGGAAGGAGCACTACAGAATCCTTTCCTGTATGGGGTTAAATGAAAAATCCTGGGCCAATGTCTCTCTAAGGACACTGAGATCTGCCTGGAAGAAAGTATGGCCTAAAAATTATACTGGAGAGAGGCTTTGAAGGCTATGTAGAAGAGCCTGAGCCTTCAATTGACTCTGTGGCTGATGACTTTGTCACTATGGAAAGGTCCACAGGCTTGCAAATAGACAGTGGTGATGTTGAGGAACTGGAGGAGGAACATTCACAAGAATTGTCTATGAAACTTCTGCAACTTCTAGCTGAGCAACAGAAAATGGCAGCTGAGAATCTTTCTGAAGAAGAGGGGGTATAGTGTATCAACAATCAGTGCAGAGTTCTTCTTCTGAAATAAAAGGAAATCCTGAAGAAATTGAGAGGTACAAACATTTGTAAAGACCACCCAGACAGAGAAAAGGCCAATCACTACATTTACTTCCTTAATGACAAGGTTATATCACACCACAGAACAGTATTAAAGAGAAGACAGAAACAGACAACCTTAGATTCATTTTTAGTTTTGAAAACATTGAAACCTAGTGAGCCAAAACCAGATCCTAGTGGGCTACAGACCCTTCCAAGGAAAGGACACCAGAGAGCCAAATTCCTGATGTTCTTATGGAAGGGAACTCTCCTTCCAAACAATAACCACCTTACATTTCATCCTCCCTTCCCACAGACCAAAGATGTCAATCTGAATGATGAATACAACAAGAAACTGTTGTTTCTGGTAAAACTAGGCAAATTTTATAACTTTTTGGTGAATATGCTAGGGAAATTATTGGTGTTTCTGGTAAATCACACACATTATATAACCATTTCATATTATGAAAAGGTTAAATGGTGCTTTGGGAGATTCGGAATTTATTATGGGTATTTTATTATTTCTTATGGGAAAAATAGCCTTGACTTAAAACCAACTTAAGTTACAACCAGCCCTCATGACCAAATTGAATTTGTAAGGGTCCATTGTATGAAGAAAACAATTCCACTCACAACAGCTTCAAAAAAATAAATTCCTAGAGATCAATTAAACAAGGAAATGAAAGTTTTAGAATGAAAATTTCAGAACACTGAAAAAAATTGAAGTAAAGATAGAGAGACCATGAGAGGTCATGTTCATGGATTAGCAGAATATAGTATTGTTAAAATGGCTATATTACCAAAACCCATCTAGAGATTCAATGCAATCACTATCAGAATATCAATGATACTCACGGAACTAGAAAAAAACAATACTAAAATCCACATGGAAGCACAAAAGACTCATAATAGCCAAATTAATCCTGAGCAAAAAGAGCAAGGCTAAAGGTATCACAATACCTGGTTTCAAAATGTATTCTAAAATTGCTTCTCAGCCTTTTGGCTAAGATCAAGTGTAGCAAAATATACTATAAAGTCATAGTAACAGAAACAGCATGGTACTGGCCCAAAAACTGACAGACCAATGGAATAGAATAGAGGACATAGAAACAAACCCTTACAATTATAGTCATCTGATTCTTGACAAATCAGCCAAAAAATACACTGGAGAAAAGACATCCTCCTTAACAAATGGTCCTGGGAAAACACTTGTAGAAGACTCAAACTAAGGGTGAAAGGACGGCAGGGACATGAGGAAAAAAAATGGGAACCAAGATTTGTCATGTAAAGGTACAAGATCCCCATGATGAATGTAACTGTACTGTATACTTAAAAAGTAACAATAAACTCAATGAAAAAAAGGGAAGAAAAAAATTTAGCTAATAAATAAATAAAAAGACTGAAACTAGATCCTCATCCCTCACCCTTCACCTCAAAATGGATCAAAAAACTATGTGTAAACCTGAAACTGAAAATATTAAAAGAAAACAGCAGAAATTGCCACAGGCACAACAATTTGTCAAACAGAACTTTGACAGCACAGGAAATAATCTTATGAAATCAATAAATGGGACTAATCAAATTTAAAAGTTTTTGAACAGCAAGAGAAGCCAACAGTGAAGAGACAGCTGATGGAATGGGAGAAAATCTTTGCTAGCTACTCTTCCAACACAGGATTAATATCCTCAACATATAAAACAATGAAAAGACCCAATCAATAAATGGGCAAATGAACACACACACACACACACACACACACACACACACACACACACACAGAGAATGAAATATTCAGCCATAAAGAGCAAAAGCATCACTTGCAAGAAAGCAGATGGAACTGGAGACTATCATATTAAGTGAAATAAGACGCATTCACAAAAGTAAAACCACATTTTCTCTCATGAGAAATTTAGAAAAAAATTTTGAAGACATAATATGAAAGTAGAAGGAAGACTATTACAGAGGAGGAAGCAAATCAAGGGGGAAAGAAAGGTGTAACAAAGGGAAAGGATTAAAATATGTTATATTCTGGTACAAGTATGACATGAAATCTAACTAATATGAATTAATAACAAAAAAGAGATTAATTGGTTATAGGTCTTCAACTCAAGTTCATCAACATCTATTGAGAAAAAAATAACCTTTAGCTGATAACAAAAAGTTGTATTGTACAAAGGTAATTTCTTACTGAACTATTAACCTTTTATATTCAAGCTTTATTTTACCATTCTGAAGAACATCATTTATACAATTACATTTAAGAAAATGTTTCAAACTAGGGTTTCAATGGCTCCTGAACCATCATCAAAAGTGTTGTGTTATCTTCACCCAGAGCAAAATAAAAGAGGAACCTCTGGAGATAACAATAAAAGGATTAGAAGAGATAAATAAAAGGGTTGTTGTTCCAAATTTTACTACCAAAGAGAAAGCAGAGTACTAACAGATAAATGAGAACTGAAAGAGTTCAAGAGAGCTGCCAGAGAGATATCAATATATAAAAACTGATAGCATTCTTTCATCAAGTTATGAAAAGGAGCTGGCCATGTAGCTTAGAAATAGAATGCTTGTCTAACATGTGTAAGGCCCCACCCAGTTCTGATTAAAAATAAAAAAAGTAACTGAAAAATGGAAAGTAGCATTCACAAAACAAAAATATAAATATCTAGAAACTAAATGAGAAAATGTATGAAGACATGTGAAGAAAAATTTTAAGCAATATTACATACAGGGCAAAAACAGATCTAAGAAAGTAGAGAGAAATAGCACATTAACAGGAAGAACAACTTAACAGTGTCATGCTTATCCACCCCAAATTAAAGTCATTGCAGAGCTGACAAGACAGGGTAGAAATAAAAATAACACCATAACACCAGTAGCTATTGTACTCTAACCCCTGCTCAGATGAGGGGAAGAACTTCCCTACTTGTAGAGCCAATTCTAATATAACGCTCTCGTAGAAAGCAACAGGCAACAAGGCCATTTATGCCTACTAATGTTCTTACCTCATAAGTTTCCCTAATGAAAGCTACTCCAATAAGCCTGGAGTCTGGCATTTACCGTTTGCAAAACAGATACACACTATACATAAACATTAAATATATTAATAAAAACTTTTAATTCCATCAAAAAACTAGAATTTAGCAAGAAAATATTTATGCATACTCAGTACTACCTGAAATCTAAAGATACATACTAATGTTACCTCTCAAAGGGTAAACATGACTTAATGCATACTGAATATGCTTTTAATTCCAACCTGTAATGTCTTCAAGCGTTTATTAAGTGGTAAATCATTTACTTCCAGAATAAAAATTTGTACTGCCATGTCTAGCTTCTGTTGCACTTCATTTCTTTTGGCAATCAAAATATTCCCTTCATTCTGGAGGAAAGAAAAAAGAATAACCACCGTTAATACATCAGGAGTTCTTCACACATTTACCCATATTTACAAAAAGGAGTGACTTCTAAATTTTAACATTCAACAAACACAGTAGTATAAATTTAGAACAAATATTTCTGTTGAGATCAAAATGACAAAGAACTTCCTTTCCTTTAATTAAAAATATTTAAATTCAACAATCCTGCCCTGCTAATTATTTTTTTCCTATTTCTACAATAAACTTTTGAAGAAAATTATACGTTTCTATTATTATACACTGCCTTCCTCCTATACCCATTCCATCAAGTCATCTACTCTTCTTTCTTCAATTCATCCAAGGTGTTGCATATGAAAATACATGTATAAAAAATATCCAAAAATCCTATGCAATATCTCTACTATTCTATTCACCATACTATATTGAAACTACCAGTATACCCATCCCATAGCTTCAGAAAAACAGAAAAGATCATGTCATTAAAAATTTGTCATTAAAAATGTAAAAAGAAATAAAATGAAAATTTAATTTGAATGGTGATTATGATTGTGTCAGACTATTCAATGAATTCTTTTTTCCTAGTGTTGGGGATTGAACCCAGGACTTCACCTGTACTAGACAAGTACTGTACTACTGAGCTATCCTCAGCCCTTTTTAGTTTTTGAGACAGGTTTTTATTTTAAGACTAAATTGCCCAGGCTGGCCTTGAACTTGTGAGCCTCCTTCCTCAGTCTCCATAATATCTGGAATTATAGGCACAAGCCACTTCATCAACTCTATCAAATGAACTCTTGTCTTAAAACAGCAGTGGTAGAAACAAATACATGCTTTTTTTTTTTAAGTCACACTTATACTAATGAAATACCAAGTCCTACAGCTACATTAAGCCTCTCTCTGTCCTATGCTCAGATTACAAAATCAAGACCATAAAAAGCACTTATTTTTATCTTTTTATCTTAGTACATAAAAATACATTAAGAAGCATTTTAATATTGATCTGTGGTTTAAATGGAAAGAAAGTATAATCTGCAGATTCCAGGGTTCAAATTCCATATTAACATTTAGAACTATACGTTCTTGAGCAATTTCCTTAGCGCTTCTAAGCCTGTTTCCTCATGAAAGAAAAGCACAAAAGCCTGTTTTAAAGTTAGTATAAGAGGGCCAGGGATTTAGCTCAGTGGTTCTGCCACTTGCCTTGCAAGTGCAAGGACTTGAGTTTGATCCCCAGCACAAAAAAAAAAAAAAACAGTGTAAGACAAAGTTTTGAAAGTATCCATAACATTGCCATGTTTCACAAAGATTCAAAAATGATTAATTCTATCATTTTTCACTTCCATAATAAAAGTGAGCAATTATCTAATACACAAAATAACCCAGTTCTAATTCCTTCTCCAAATTAAACATTCTTTGTATTTCTAAAAGCCTATTTTATCGCGATCACTCTTCTCATTCAACTGATCAATCTAGGCATGAATATGAAATAAGACTTTAAGAGTATGAACCACAGCCGGGCATGGTAGTGCACGCCTGTAATCCTAGCACTCGGGAGGCTGAGACAGGAGGATCACTGTGAGTTGAAGACCAGACTGGGCTACAAAGTGAGTTCCAGCTGTTTCAACTACATAGTGAAACCCTGTCAAAAAAAAAAAAAAAAAAAAAGTATGAACCACAGAAGGAGAAACCACCAGTATTTAAGGCGAGAAAATGTAAACACATAAAGAGAGCTACAGAAAGATATGACAGTGTGGGAAATATCTTTACAAGGAAAACAAGGAGTTCTGTTCAGCTCAATATAATAAACTATAGAAAACAACAAAAGGGAGTAACTATACTTGTATCTAAACTAACAAAGAATTCATTTATACCCCTCACCACACAAACAGCTAAGCTACCTCTCAACACTAGATGGCTTAGATAGTATTTACAAGTACATGACCAAGTTTGATCCCCAGTACCATAGATAGATAGATAGATAGATAGATAGATAGATAGATAGATAGAGTGAATGAAAGTACATGAGAGTCCAATATTGCAACAAAACACATCACTCAAACTAAAAGTTAAAGATTCACATTAGCAGGTTTGGCAGCCACCCTCACTCACAGGCATCATACAAGCCCATCAAAAGTCTGCATTTCTTAGAGTAATCCCCTAAGTTTAGCTTTCAGAGCCCCTCAAGAGGACATCTACAAGAATCCCCATCAAAAATTTGTAGCTTATGGGTCATCCCAGTCCACATACAATTCACAAATCAGATTTACACTGTGAACAATCTTACTTAGTAACATGCTTGAAATACTTTATCAGATTTCCAATGGAATTGAGTTAATCAAAGATCAAATAGCACACAAGGAAAGATTTAGTTAACCATTTATCCACAATCACCAATTATATATATATCACACCTTTCTTCAAGGTAATATTTTATAGTATGTTAACAATTTGTATGCAAATAAAGTACACATATAAATGCAAATAAAGCATTTATTTGATGCAAATAAACTACTGTTACAGAATCAGCAGTCCCTCTGCTTTTTCAATACTATTTCTTTATGGTCAACAGATAAAAAACTTAATAGAGAAAATTCTCAACCCACCATATTATCACATGTTTGGATCTCCTCCTGAGCCAGCTTGTATTGTGCCCAAATTTTCTCTAACTCATTCAAAGAAGCTAGAGTAGTAATGCATCCTTCATCCAATATTTTAATAGCATCTGAAAGGTCATTCCCAAAACGAACATTGATGTTGACATGTCTATTTTTTTTAAAAAAATCAAAAAATTAGAAAGCTGGTATGAGAAAAACTTATACATATGGTAGTCGCCTAAAAGTTACTATTTGCAGTACAAGTTATGAAGAGGTACTTTTCAAAACTTTTCATAAAATTGTATGTAACTGTTAACATGCTCCCACTACTTGAACACTGGTGGTACATGCAAGACTGTCCCACTGGGCAGCTTGATGAATGGATCTAATTGCTTTTATTGGAGTTTTTACTAAAAAATTAGTAAGTCTATAAATAAACCAAATCTGATTAGTTACTTGAATCTAAATAATTACTGCCCAAATAACATTAATACAATTGATACCAACTAAAGTATTACAATAATCACATTTCATTAAATTTTTAAAAATTTGTGAATTTCTTTAAAACATTTTATATATAACAGCTGATTTGTATGGTGTGCACAAAACATCATGTGTTTGGCTCTTTTTTTTTTTGCAGTCACAGCAGCACCCACTTTTTTTTTGTTTTTACTAACACATATTTGCCATACATAATCATCACATTCATAATAGGGAATTTGTACCTGTATATACATGTCTTCTTTTTTCTAATTCCCCTTCCTCTTTCCCTCCCCATTTACAAAAGCTTTGTTTCCATTTTTTTTTTCTCAATCTCTTTTGCCTTCCCTCTTACTTCTTCCTTGATTCCCCTCCCATTTGCACATGTTCTTCTCACTTCCTAGTATCTGTCCACCATTTTGCTCCTTAAATATTTACCCTTTGGGTTTCTCACTCAAGAGAAACAATGTAATATTTAAGCTTGTGTGCCAGATTTCACTTCAAATGATGGTCTCAAGATGCATCCATTTACCTAAAAATGACCTGAATTTATCCTTCTTATGACAGAGTAGTATTCCACTGTATGCTAATACCATATTTTCTTTATCCATTCATCTACTAATAGGCATACGAGCTGTTTCCAAGATTTAGCTATTATAAATTGGCATCACCCACTTTTTCAGATTATTTTCAGTAACATTCCCTACTTTGCATACATTTCTCACCAATCCTAAATAAGCTTCTATAAAATGAAGATTTTTCAAATAATTTGTGCCTGTAGCACTTCATCACAGGTTCAGTTTATCGATAATTCTCTAAATTTTAGAGAATTGGAAATCTTATGAGCACCTCACTGCTGGTGTACATAATACTCATTATTTACAACTACTGTACCACAAATTAGCTGTACTGTAATTTTTCATACTATTTTAATGTTTTCCTTAAGCAACTGTAATATGATGACATCTGGTAGGCTAATTCCATGCCTTTCTGTGCATTACTGTAATCAAAGGCAAGATGAAGTTTTGTTCCAGGCTTTCCTTCAATACTGCAATGTAGACATAAGATTTTTATGTCATTAACATACAAACAGTTCTTCCATCAGCCATCTAACAAATTTTACATAACAATTTTCAAAGTTTATGAATTTGCTGCATTTCCATTTTGGTTTTGTACTGGTAAAAATTTTCCATTTGGCTGGACTGTGGTGAAAAATACATTTCTTTTTGTAAAAGTTCTTGTGCTAGTCAGGCACAGTGGTGCACATAGTGGTGCTGTAATCCCAGCACTCAGAAGGCTAAGACAGGAGGACTGCCACGAGTTCAAGGCTAACCTGGGCTATACAGTGAGTTCAAGGCTAAATGAAGCGGGGAGAGGGTGAAGGGAGGAAGAAAAGTTGGTCGTTGTGCTAAGGGTATACTCGAATAATAACTATTCATATAATGCGCAGTGTTCAAATAATAAGCCATTCATTAATTTCAAAACATTATCATAAGAATGCCTATGCGTTCGAGACCAGCCTGGGCTACATAGTGAGTTCCAGGTCAGTCTCAACTATATAGTGAGACCCTGTCTCAAAAAACCAAAAGAACACAAAAAACAAAACAAAACAAAACAAAAAGCCAGGCGTGGTGGCACACGCCTGTAATCCCAGCACTAGGGAGACTGAGGCAGGAGGATTGCTCTGCGTTCAAGACCAGCCTGGGCTACATAGTGAGTTCCAGGTCAGTCTCAACTATATAGTGAGACCCTGTCTCAAAAAAACAACAAAAAAAAAATACAACAAAGAATGCCTATGCATCAAAGGGTTTTCTGTTTTTCTGTCACGTACATCTGAATCATAGATGTAATCATATGGCAAACTTAATTTATATAATTTTATCCTTTACTTGTACCATTTTCCTTTGATGTACTAGCAAAAACGCAGACATCCTCACTGAAAGATCATACTTTCACCTATTACTATCATTTTTCCAGGATTTACTTCATTTATTCAAGGGGTCCTCAGTTTCTGCATGTGGTATTGTCAGAAAAAATGTACAGTTCAAAATAACCAAAAATTAATCACATAACATAGCATTCTTTCCATGTCCCTGGGATACATATTATTTTCAGACCAATAAAATCTAGTATCTGGTAATGGTACTACCACCATAATCAATAATATACCCTACAAAAAAATTTTCATCTTGCTAACTACAGGTTCCCAACATTGCTGATGTTTTCTTCTTTTTGCACTTAAGCTTCAAATAGATACACCTATTTGTTTCAACAATAATTTTGAGTATATTATAGATATAAATAATTTACACAACGCAAAAGGTTCATTGTAGTGAATATTTCTGATTAGAAATTCCACATTCTGAAGTTCTGTGTGTTTATGGTTTATTGTGCTTTTTCTATTATTAGCTGCCATTCTTCCTCTTTATCTTCTATGTTCACATCCAAATCCATACTATGTTCACTGAGTGTACTGGCCATAAGATTCATTCAACTAACGCTAATACATCTTCATCTGAAGAGTAATAGAAAGATCCTGACCTTTTCCTCTGATGAGATATAATTATAGATTCATCCACTCTGTGTTTGACACTCTAATGAGAAAAAATTTTACAAAATTGAAATACTCTTAAAATTGAAAAATCAATAGATTATAACACACATATATGTAAACTAAAATCATATATTATTTACAAAAGAAAACCTCAAATGAAGATGAGAATCACTAAGGAACAACAAAGGAATAATAAAGAAAAATTTACCACTGAACTTAATAACCTAGTTGTAAAATAACAATGACTGTTTTCCTTTGAGCATCTTATATTAACAAAAGAGCATAAACAGGTTAGCTATACATCAGTTACCCAGTAGCCAGACATACAAATTACAGCCCCATTGTGAACTTATTAATACAAACTTTTAATTAAAAATGTAAAAAAATACATTTTTAAAACTTTATATAAAGACAACTTTAAAGTCTGAAGAATTTAAAATGATACCAAATGAGCCTTCAACCTCTAGCCTACAATCAGATTTATAAATACTTCTCTAAAAATTTTATACACAGCCAGTTTTGTTAATAAGACAGGAACAAAGTTCGTGTGCATTTCTGAATTTAATCAAAAAAGGAAGAGCAGTTAAAAGGTTCATTCATATTATTATTTGCAGCTTGCAAGTAAACTGCCACCATTTCAGCAGCACATTGTTTCCTCATACATGGATTAAAATATATTGTTATTTTGGATCTGGGCCCAGCAGCACATGCCTTTAATCCTAGCTACACAAAAGGCTGAGATAAGATGATCACAAGTTTGAGGCCAGCCTGAGGAACTTAGTGATACTCCCATCTCAAAATAAAAAGTGCTGGGAATACAGCTTAGTGGTAGAATAAAATTATAAAAAATATACAATATATGTGTATAATGTAACCATGGTAATACATGTATATAAACATAAGTACTGTATATATGTGCATTTTGGCCTAAAGTCTGTCTCACAGCATTGCCAGTATAGTCCTTGATTACTGGTAGTATATCAAAAGTTAATTACACCACAGAGGCACCAAATTACTCAAACTCTTGAAAGACTTACAAACCACATAAATATACAATATATGTGTATAATGTAACCATGGTAATACATGTATATAAACATAAGTACTGTATATATGTGCATTTTGGCCTAAAGTCTGTCTCACAGCATTGCCAGTATAGTCCTTGATTACTGGTAGTATATCAAAAGTTAATTACACCACAGAGGCACCAAATTACTCAAACTCTTGAAAGACTTACAAACCACATACCAACTGACAGATTTGTACTGGAAAATACAATCTGCACTGGGAAGAAAAAAACAACATGCAATATCTCAATGTTTCAAAATGCATGAGAAAATCAATTACTGGTTTTAAGTCCATTATACACCATGAAAAGGGAATCAGATTATTCCAACAATTATATTATCCATAATTTGAGTGACAAATTTTCCCTAATAAAGCAACCCTCTACTCAGATAAAATACCTACAAATTGTTTATCAAATATAGACCTTGAGAAACATTTCATAAGACTTGTTAACTAATCTCTTACGACTCTATGAAGATCACTTTGCAAATAAATATTTTTTCTTTAGACAGAGTACAATCAATTTACTGAAACTTTTAGTTTCAGTATACTGAAAACTGCCCCCAACAAAGTAACTGGATATGGTAGTTTCCCATCAAACTACCACTTAGAAGTTGTTTTGATTTTTTTTAAATTGCACTCAAAGATGACCTTAAGAGACAATATCTCCAAATATTGACAACAGAACTCTGACAAAAATTATGCAATTAATTTCAGGAATAATTATCTTTAGTTTCTCATAAAAATACAAAGATTAAATTTCAAAGTAGTAATAAGTGGTTATACAATTTAATGAACTAAGTGTCAATTTTTTAATTATCCTTCTCAAAAATATGCTCTTACATACCTAATTTCTTTCAGTATTTCTACTTTAGTGGCCAGATTTTTCATCCTAGTACCTACATGAGTCTTCAGACTACTTTCTAAATGTTTGGTTAAATTCATAGTAGCTTCTTTCTCTTGCTAAAACAAGGAAAAAACAAATTTTAGTAAGACCCAAATAATAAACTATACCTGTTATTTAAATGATTTTAAGCATAATTAATAAAATTTTAAAGATTATAAAATGTTAAGTGTCAGTAATGGGGGAATGAATACAAATAAAATATACTGTACACATTCAAACCCTCCCAAAATAATACAAAATAGGTACTACAGGGCAAGGGGAATAAAAAACAAGTATGAATCTGATCAAAGTATGTTAAGTGCATGTATAAATCTGGCAAAATGAAACCCATAATCTATATATCCAATGAAAACAGAGTGAAAAAAAATGTTAGTCTCAGAACTGAACTGAATTGTTAAAACAAGGTCCCAGGCAAGTGGCAAAGAATTGGAAAATTGATGTGTAGTGTCAGAAAAAAACATACATTTGAAAACCGCACAAGGACGAATGTACGACAGTGATACAGCACTTGCCTAGCATGCACAAGACCCTGTGTTCAATCTTCAGTGCCCCAACACCCAAAAAAAACAAAGAAAACACACACTATTCTTGAAGTGGGGAAAAAAAACTGAACCTAACTGAACAAGTCTTGACACCTAACTATCATAAAAGAAAACAAATGAAGATAAAGAAAACAAGCATGAAGATTAAGCAATTTAAGAGATATATCAACCAAAACACAATGTATGAGCCTAACTGGGATCACAATTGGAAGAAATCAGTTGTAAAAGGGTTTCTGTATAGCTATGTGGGAAATCTGAACATTACCTGGATGTTAAATGCCATTAAGGAATTACTGCTTAATTTCAGTATGTATCTTATGATATGTATATCATGGGTTTGGTTTGGGGGATTTTTTTTTTTGTTCATGTGGAGTGGGGGTACTTGAAATTAAAACCAGACCACGCACTCTGCAACTGAGCTACAATAGCCCCTGCTTGTAATTTTTTTATAAAGTTCTTTTCTACTGGCTATAGCTACATTTTGAAGAATATGAAATATTATGAATAGGATTTGTTTTAAAATAATCTATGAAGTACTGATTTAAGAAAAGACTGCCAAACCCAACACTGTAAAAACTGATGATGAGTACATGAAGATAAATTGTTCAATTCTCTCTCCTGAAATGTTTGAAAATTTTCTTAGTGAAAAATCTTTCAGAAGAACATAAAATAAAATGTAAATGAAAAATAATTAAATGTCAATGAAATCCAAAAATTATTAGTTTGAAGTATAAGAAAAAAATTCATCTGTAAATAAATATAAGGAAAGAAAAAATAGGAGGAAAGGCAAAGAAAAGGGGAAAAAATTGACCAGAAGAGCAAATTAGTATGCAAATTTCCCTGTTGAATATTCTTTACTTTAAGCCAGTGATGGCAAATCTTTTAAAGAACAAGAACTCAAACTGCAATCCAAAAACCACTTATTTATCCCAAAGTGCCAGCACAGCAATTAAACCTGAATACTGAGGTTTTAGTTTAGAAAAACTCATACATTATCATCTCGTCTTAAAGGACAACACTCACGCCACAGGTTCAGCACCATTGCCTTATTCTTTGATCATACCTGCAGTGCCTGAGCAGTCTGTTCTACTTGCAATTCTAATGCCTTGTAACTTTCAAGGAGACTCTCTTTCTCTGCTTTAAGCTTTTCATTTTCTTCAATCAGTTTCTGGTCCTGTTTAATTTTTGCCAGGCTGACATTAGACCCTAAATTAAAGGGACCAACAGCCAAATTTTCCCTATTAAAAATAAATTTTTTTAAAAAAACACTGTATAAGACTGACAGAATTCACAAATCAAAATTATCTTAGGCTTTTTATACCACTTTATACTACATCTTACAAGTTAATATTGGAAACTAAAATCTTTACCTAATTCAATATTTTAAATATTATTTAATGTAATGTAAACTGTCTTATAACTGAATTACACTTCAAAAATAATGTTTCTAATTCTCCTATATACCAAATTCCCCATGGTACTACCTACTCCAGAGAACAAGATAAAAAACATTTCTGCATCAGTTTATTCCAATCCCTCCCCACCATCATCCCCATTCTATTTGACAGCTTAGTTCCTAAAGCACTGGTAAGATCTCATAAAACAACTATATTATCCAAGATATGGAATCATGGCTTGGATCACAATACACAATACTGTATATATAAATAAATGTGACTTTTCCTTCAAGTTGGTAATTCAAAATTATCTGAAAAGGGAAGTCTTAAAGAAAGTATACATTCCTGAGGTGACAGATGTGCCAATTCCCCTGATCTCATCATCACATATTGTACACATGTATGAATGTCACATGGTATGCCATAAATATGTTCAATTATTGTCAATTGCAAATAAAAAGATTTGTTTAAAGTTGAACTCCTTTGGAATAATAAAATTCCATCACAACAAGTGGAATGGCAAGATCAAAGAACCTTTCTTTTGTTAAAAAAGAAAAGGTCAAAAATATTCACAGCCAAAAGAAAATAATTTTTTCTTTGGTGCTAGGGATTTAAGCCAGAGAATCATATGTGCTAAGCATATGCTCTACCACTGAGCTAGATTCCCAACCTCCAATATGATATGAAATTCTGGCTGTTGTCGGAATAATTCACATTTAGAGATAGATTTTCATTTTTTTATAAATGTATTCAAAAATTTCAGAAATGATTTTTCTTTCAAACTCCTTTGTTAATGAAAATATTCCTGCCAAGGCAAAGGAACACACTTGAAAAACCTTTACTAGTATCATCCATCAAAATCAAGGTATAATATTCCAAAAGCATAAGTAAGCATCCCCTTCTACAAGGGCCACTACCATATATTTGAAAAGTGTTAAAACTAAAAACCCCATCACACTCTTACTTTGAAAACGTCACATGATTCCCTGAATCATTTTCATTCTTCAGGTTAGGATTCAGCTTCCCACTTAAGCGCCCCTTTGGCCTACTGAAGTTTGACTGGTTTGATCTGTGACCCCACAAGGGAATGGGATTCTTGAGGTTCCTGAGAGCAAGCTGACTAGAATCTGATTTTTTTTCTTCACAGATGTTAGTGCTAGAAGTGAGTTGATATTTTTCTGCAAATCCTTTCTTAGCCATCTCTTCTCCTATATCCACACTGTCATACTCAGCCTGAGCAATAATTGTTCCATCTTGATTGGTTGCTTTAATTTTCATTTTTATTTCCTTTTCAAAAATCAAG
This sequence comes from Fukomys damarensis, assembly GCF_012274545.1. NCBI lineage: Eukaryota > Metazoa > Chordata > Mammalia > Rodentia > Bathyergidae > Fukomys > Fukomys damarensis. Next base: position 25,523,303 of record NW_022900916.1, on the reverse strand, counting down.
CTACCCAAAAAGGTTCTGCCCTAAGAGAGATAGGAAAGAAAACATAAACCAGCTATTTCAACATGTTTTTCTTTTCACTAATTTTATTTCTACCCATTGTCCAAGCATTATATTTCACTATTCTAAAATATGTAAGTGATCCTTCATTATTGTTGTCTACATGCAAATATACTTGTACATGAATATTCCAATTACACTTGTTAAAATCTTCCTTTCCAGAAGTAGTTAATAATCACAGAGGCAGCCATATTTACAAACTTGTAAATGTATACTAATTATATATCCTAGAACAATATTTTTAATCCAATAGATTGTGCTGACTATTCTTGTTCCAATTAAATATAATGACATTCTGTACTACAATATATAAAAATTAATTTCTGATATCTAGAAATGCTACTGAATTTCCACAAAACTGAAAAAGTTTGTTTAAGGCAAGCAACAAAAATAACAATGCAGATTACACTTGGGAGTTTTACACTATACTTTGCTATACATAGAACAGCATATATTCTTTTGGAAATGTCATTTAACTTTTAACAGAAGAAAATTGCTTAATAAATCTTTAGAGATAGAAGCATATATATTTACTTTTTAAACACAATTAACAATTTAAAAGAGAATTTAACTTTCAAATAAATCCTGTCACTGGTTTAGAACACAGAGATGTCAACCATTAAAGAGATTAATGTCACTTTTTAAAGATATATTTTGTTGTTTTTCAAATTTCTAGATTGTATTCAAAAAATAAGAAAGCTTCATTTGCATACTACTTTATTCTACCAAATCTTGTACATGTATATTAGAAAACAGGCTAACGGGCTGCTCAACCCAAATTCCAGTCATTAGTTCTCATTCTCTGGATTCTACACATAAATGTTAAGTATGAAAGCATATATGAAATATTCAATCACTGCTTTATCTTCAGTGATTTGTAAACACCATTCTAAGTAGCAAATTCAACTATTCAGCCAGATGGCCATGAAAATTGTTAGTTTAAAAAATGTGTGTAAAAGGTATTTCACTGTCCAGGACACTCCCTTTAAGCATGGGAGTTTTTTGTTTTTACTGACTCCCATCCATTTATCCAGATTAGGCATAAAAATTAATAAAACACTTGTGTCTACCAAGACAGTCTTATCTCTACAGAACTCATCATCCTGTGAGGAAAGAAGAAATTACAACTCCATGCACCTTACACACAGAGTGACTAAAACAGATGCAGAGAGATGGGGTGGGTCAGCAAAGACCTCATATACGAGATCACAACCAAACCTTGAGCTAAGAACTAATGACAAAACATAGATATTCTAAACAGAGATATTAAAACATAACTTATTTTCCAGAAAAGTCTGCCAATTAAGTCTAACCAATCTTTTTACTGAGCTAAACATCCAAATACAAACATTTTCATTTAGTATCACCTCTAAACAATCTATGAAGCATATAAGAACATTCTCCACTGAAGTTTATACCTTCAGTTCCAAAACTAACTTTTTTTTAAAATGCTTTTTTCTCAATTCATGTTTGTCTCAATACAGATGTTTATCATCTTACTGTGAAAAATAGCAATGGAGCAAATTCTACCCCTGGCTCAGCATTAATTATCATTTGGGCTTTAAGTCATTTAATTGTTCTAAACCATAATTTCCTCTTCTATAAAATAAGATGAAAACACATAAATTCTAAGGACGATAAATTTAAGAACCTATGGTTCTGTTCTGGGCATTTTGCAGGAAATTTAAAACAAGCCTCTACCTTCTTCAATACATTCATTACAGAATAAACTAGATTTTCAACAAAAAATTTAGGTATACTTTTTCTTTTTTTTTTCTTTTTTGGTAGCAGGGATTGAACTCAGGACCTTGTGCTTGCAAACCAGGCGGTGGCACCACTGAGCTAAACCCCCAGCCCTAGGTATACTATTGATATACATCTGCACCTGCTTGGCAAGCACAAAGTCCTGAGTTCAATTCCCCAAACACCTACAATTTATAGAAGTCTAAAGTTTCAATTCTACATGCAGAATTTTTTTTTTCTTATTGGGTTTTTTTGGGGGTAAGTTGAGACAAGGTCTCACTATGTAGTTTAAACTGGTTTTGAACTCACTATGTAGCCCAGGCTGGCCTCGTAGCAATCCTCCTGCCTCAACTTCCTGAGTACTGGGATTTTGCAGGCATGCACTACCATGCCTGGCTAGAAATGTTTTACTATATAACTACAGAACAGACAAACTTAGAATTAAACACACCTACAACATTCTAAACACAAGAAACAAGGACCTTGGATTACAAACAATTTGTTTTATGACTTTGGGGAAGATGGCCACATTTGCATTTGTGTGGGGAAGATAGCCATGGTCATGGTTTATCATCCAATGTGGAGTTTGCAAATGGAAGCAAAATTTTTCTGTTTTTGTTTGTGAATCAAATTGTTTACAAACAGACGCATTTATGAACCAAAGTATTACTGTACAAGGTTTCAAAATTTCAATTACTCTTCCTTCTAATGATTAAATGTTTCACATAAACCATGTGAATTGCTAATAAAACTGCATATCTGAGTACTTCAAAATATAATATTTCTCACCAGTACTACCACTCACCAAAAGAACCATCGCTATTGGGTAACAGATTTAAAAGGAGGCAAGATGCTTGTAAGTCTACCCATGAAATTACCAAACGTCTTCCAAATGTTACTAAACTATAACTTAATGGAAATGAATACAAACTAGAATCTAGCAAAACACCATTGCCAATTACTGTAACAAATTGTATAATCCTCTGCAAAAATGATAAAATCTGATTAATTATAACTCCATTAATTTTAAATTTGTGGCATTTATGGCTAAGTTTAGATTAAAGATCATTTTTATTTAATAGTTTTACAAAAGCAAATGATAGCAGAGTAGCTATATTGATAATTTTCTCAATATAAGATACAATCATTTTAAACTTTTACACCAAAAGGAACTATTCATATTTTTAATGTATATACACACACACACATATACATTTCACACATCACTTGTATTTATTCATCAGGAATGTTTAGCTAGCAAAGATGATCACAAAGCTGATTTTGAATTATTTTGTTTTGTATGCTTGTGTTGCTACAGATAGAACCCAGGACCCTGCACATACCAGGCAAGTGTTCTACCACTGAGCTATTCCCCCAACTCTGAATTATTTTGTAATTCATATTTTTATTAATTTATACAAGATTTTATATTAGACAAAGTTAATGAGCTTTAACTATAAAATATTTGCATTTTTTAATTACAGTTTCTTCCTTAACAAGAACATTCAAAATCTGTTACTTGCCTGATCAAATTGAGTAACTTCTTGGCCAGAAGGAATCTGTAGTCCCCAAAGTCTGTATTTTTTGGCAATGCTAGAAAATTGCAGCTCCAAAGGAATTTCTACTATGTCAGATCGGTTTAGAATTTCGGTATTTCCATAGTCAACGTACCTCACCAAACACTACAAAAAAGTGGACAGAAATACTAATACTGCACTTAGATTAAATATCTCCAAAGAAACCACAATTTGCTGCTTCCTGTTAATTACCTAAAGTTGAGACAGTATTTTACCTAAAATTGACAAAATATTCAGAAACAGAGCTCTAGCAATAACCTCAAAAAAAAGAAAATCCATAAATAAATCAGTAAAGAATACATCAATAAAGAAATCAGTCATTTCTACATTTCTAAAGAAATATGCTATCATTTCTCACTTCATCATCTCTCTAAACCACTATTTTTAAAAAAATGTAAGTTTATTAAGCTTAGCCCTCTTATGCCTTCTAATATTAAAATCAATGAGCATTCTTTTTTTTTTTTTTTTTTTTTTTTT
>NW_022900916.1:25505939-25519402 GCF_012274545.1 Fukomys damarensis | reverse complement strand
AATAGTATTTTTTTTTTTTTTTTTTTTTTTTTTTTTTGGTTTTTTTGAGACAGGGTCTCACTATGCAGCTGAGACTGAACTGGAACTCACTATGTAGCCCAGGTTGGTCTCCAACTCATAGCGATACTCCTGCCTCAGCCTCCCAAGTGCTGGGAATACAGGCATGTGCCACCACGCCCGGCTCAATGAACATTCTTAAACTCAAGATGGAAAATAATAAAATCTGAAAAGAAAAGCAGTTATCAAACTTCTTTTGATCACTTTCAGCTAAGCTCAAACTGATCACATTCAGTGATCTAACTGATCACTCCAGCTATCTAAAAATTTTGGGTAAGTTTTACAAAGTCAAATGTCATCTTGTCCTCTAATTTAAAAAGCAAAGATGGGCCAGGGATTTGGCTCAGCGGTTGGGTGGCCTGCCTTGCAAGCGCAAGGACCCAAGTTTGATCCCTGGTACAAATAAATAAATAAGTAAATAAATCTCCAGGGCCGAGGATTTAGCTCAGTGGCACCACACCTATGTTCGATACTCAGTACCAAAAAAAAAAAAAAACAACCAAAAAAAAAGTCTCCAAAAAAATACATAAATAAATCTCCAATTTTCAAATTATGTGGAAAAGTTCTATTAGAACAGTCTATTTTACTAAAACATCTATGACAATAGCTATTTTAAATACAAGCCATTCAGAGTATTCATAAAATTATTTCATCCTATCACTTTATTACACCAAGAAAAATATTTTCAAAACATATATATTTAAGCCCAGAAAACAGATGTAGAAAAATAAAAGGCTAAAAATATTTTTATAAAACGTACAATGTGCAGTTACTATTAGTTATTCAGAATCTCATCTTCCCAAATTCTGTTAAAAATCTTCTACAATATAAGAAATAAAGCAGCTTACACAAACAAACAAAAAATTCATCTCATTTAACTGAGGCACAGGAAGGGGCAAACTTGTCTTTATTATTAATAATATTCATAACTAAGTAAAACAGATGCTTAAATTCAAATGTTTATCCCTCCTTAGCATTCTCAATAAAACAAACTTTCACAGTTACTCATTAGCAAAAACCAAACACAAAAACTGAGGTACAAAGAACCAACTAGTCACCAAAGTAAACTGCAATTTATATCATCTATTATAAGACAATCAGAGGTGATTAAATTCAAAATTTCTTTCCTATTCAGTAGGGGGGGAAATGCGTTTTAATAAATTTATAAGTTTATTAAATCAGACCTTATCACTACTATGAATAAGCAGTGCTGGGCTAAATAAGCATGAAATTCTGGAACTAAAATATTCCTTAAGGCAAAAAAATAAAATAAAAGCCTGAACACATATTTCCTGCCTTTTCATCGCTGACGATCTTCAATACTTTACATCTGTACCAACATTTATCTTCAGAAAATAATCCACCATAAATCTACAAAAAGAAAGCACAATTATTCAGCTTTTGAAGAAAAGCATGCTATGTTGATCAGAATAAAGATCAGCATTTTTTTAAATTTAATTTATTGGTACATTCTAGGTAGACAGTACAGTTACATTCATTACTGGGATCTTGTACCTTTACATGACAGGTCTTGGTTCTCATTTTTTCCCCTTGTCCCCGCCCTCCCCTCCTCCCCTTCAAACGATCAGCATTTATTAAGCACTTATGTGTCAATAAGCACTTTATATACAGTAACTTTAGCTCTTTACATACAGTAACATTTAATTCTCACAGACTCACTGAGGCAAATACTTTTATTTCACCACTGGGTATCCAAAGTCATAAGCTAATATGCAGAAAAAACAAAATTCAAACTTATGGGAGAGATCACCATGTTTGAGTATGGGCAAGAGCAAGGGAGGGACTCCGCAAACCATGCAGGTATGGTATATGTGAAAGATATACCTCCAAGACGGAGGTATATGTGAAAAAGGAAATAAGAATTAACCAGTGCTTTAATTTAAATAATACATTTCAAGGACATTTCAGGGTCACCCTTAACAAAAGTAGGCATACAAAATCCAAATATAAACTAACTACAAACACATCAAGAGGCTCTGACAAGACCAGTTTCCCTCTGATATCTCCCTCCCTCTGCATCCCTCCTCCCACTCCTACAGGTCTGCCCTCAAGCCTGAACAACACTAGCCCTTTTCTCCAGCTATAAAAATAACCAAAAGAGTATGACTGCCAGGCATGGTGGCATATCCTATAATCCCAGCACTTGGGAGACTGAGGCAGGAGTTCAAGGCCAGGCAAAATAGTGAGTTCAAGGCCAGGCAAAATAGTAAGTTCAAGGCCAGCTTGAACTACTTAGGGAGACCTTGTCTCCAAACAAACAACAAAACAAAAAACAAAAAAAAACAAAAGCAAAAAAAAAAGGAGTATGACCTCCTGTTTTATTTTTCATGTCATTATTTCCCTACCACGCTTGTCTATGACATACTCCCTTTCCTATTTCTCTTGCTTTTTATTCCCCCTTTCCACATCCCAACCTAACTGTTGATAGCAATATAGTTCAGTCTGTAAGATAAGACTAACATGTTAAAACAAGTTTTAAAGTACATGGTTGGAATCGGGAGGGTAGGAGGAGGTGAAGGGAGGGCAGGGACAAGGGGAAAAAATGAGAACCAAGACCTGTCATGTAAAGGTACAAGATCTCAATGATGAATGTAACTGTACTGTACACCTAAAATGTACCAATAAACTCAATGAGAGTGGAAAAAAAAATGAAGCACATGGTTGGATCTGTTGACATTGTTATAACCTGTGAGAATTCTCCCCTTACAATACAGTGTCTTGAAAATAAGAACCAAGATTATGTAAAGGTGCAAATTTCCAACAATGAATGTTATTACATTTGTACCGTAAATGTACTAATGAAATTAATTTTTTTTAAAATTTAAAAAATAAAAAATACAGTGCCTGGGTCTAATCCTATTTAAGTAACTTGAGGAGACAATACCAAGAAGCAAAGGCTGGGGATTTGGCTCAGTGGTGCCACTGCCTGTCTCGCAATTACAAGGTCCTAAGTTGAATCCACGGTACCACCAAAAAAAAAAAGAGAGACAAAGAAATGATCCCCATACTAGCCACAGTCTAACTACTTTAGTTGATCATCAATAATAGGCACACACACCCAGAGAGAGAGAGAGAGAGAGAAAGAGAGAGAGAGAGAGAGAGAGAGAGAGAGAGACAGACAGACACATGAAAAACAAGGCAACAAAATGCCTTCAAAAACTCCCAACTCCTCCAAAGCAGTTCCAAGAGAAGGTGGGGGGAGCAGAAGGCAAACAGTTAATTTACTCAAAATGATCAAAGAAGGAACAAACTCAGTAAGCTCAAATATAATATAACCAAAAAACAGTAGATCTAACAAACTGATCAATGAGCAAAAAGACTCAAAAAATTATAAGAACAAAAATGATTCAAATCATGAACAACAAATTTGCCAAAGAATAATAGTCCATGAAAAAGTCTTGCCAAACAGATATGGAGAAAAAGAATTCTACTGAAACAATGAGCAGCAGAAGTGATCTAGTGTGGAGAGTTACCAGAGCCAGAATATAGGTCTGATATACTTGATCACATCCTTAACAAAGGTATTAAAAATTAAAAAGCAAGGAACACTGATCCAATAGCTACCAAAAGCAGCAAAGAAGGCTAAGGCAAGACTAACTGGAGTTAGAGATAAGTAAGAGGAAAGAACACGTGAAATTTTAAAAACTGTTTACAGAAATCATACTTTCCAAATACAGAGAAAAATTCAGCATACAGTTAAGGAAGGCACATAGAACCTAAAATGGCCACAACCAGAAAAGAATTTATCCACAATACATCCCAGTCAAAATCCCAGATGTACAACACAAGGACAGACTCTTAAAAGCTATTACAGAAAAGCAATAAATCACTTTTAAAAGTAAACTCAGTGGGAATACAACAAACTTGCCAAAACAAAACTTAAAAAGCTAGGAGAATCTGAAGTATTTCAAGCTAAAAAAAAAATAAATAAATACTTTAAGCCCAGACTAATATACCCTACAAAAAAGTATTTCAAAATTGATGGAGAAAGACAAAAAACACCTTAAGAAAGTCATAACCACCACACCAGTACTCACTCCAGATATTACTTCTATGTTTTTAAATATGCAATATACTTAGCATTTACTTGTATGAAACTATTTTCTAAATGGCTTCTGTTAATGCCTTAATTTCATCCAGAAATAAAGTCTAAAGTATGCTTGAAAAAGAATAACAACACAAAGGGTAGTGTGAACACAGAAGAATTAGATTCTCCTACACTGCTGAGACAAAATGTGTGAATGCAACTGATGCAAAGGACAGTAAGGATACAAACTGGTTCAAAGCTTTCACAAGAATCTTTGGCAGAATTTTCTAAAATAAAACATGCCTACCATATGACTTAGCAGCCTACTCCTAGATATGTAAGCAAAATAAATGAGTCAATATATCCAGGAGAAAGCCTGAATAAGAATTTCAAAGTAGTTTCATTCACAGTATCCAAAAACTGCAAATACTGTAATCCAAATGCCCATCAAAAAACAAGCAAACAAAAAAAATCATGTTACATTTGTACAATGAAACAGTGCATAGCTTAGAAAAAAACAATACACTGATACATGCCACAATACGGATGAAACTCTAAAATTATGTTGAACAAAAAAGAAGTATGACAGAAGTCAGAATGATGTTACCTCTGTTGAGGAGACCACTGACTACAAAATGAGCAAGAAGGAGCCTGAGCTGCTGTGGTAGTGCACACCTATAATCCTACCAGTCGGGAGGCTGAGGTGGGAGATTGCTGTGAACTGGAGGCCAGACTAGACTATAAAGCTGAGTTCAAGGCCAGCCTGAACTACATAGATCCTGTCTCAAAAAGGATAAAAAAGGAGTCATAGGAAATATGGGGGGATGGTGGAACCATATCTTGATCTGAATGGTAGTTTTATGGATGTATATGTAGATAACAATTCACTAAGCCATATGTTTAAGATCGTAGGAGATAAACATCGCATGTCAGTTATACCTCAATCTTAAAATAGGCAAACTGTTCTCCATAAACAGGTCTCTTAAGATTTTTTATGAATCAGTGCCAAAGGCAAGGATTCTATTTTACTCACCACTGGCTATCTGATTAATACGTACCTTTATTTCCATAGGTTTTATTTGTTCATTTGTTTTGCTCAGAATATTATAGCCTTTACTCTTTTCCCAACTTTTATTGCAGTAAAACATAAAATTTGCTATCTTAACCATTTTTAAGCACACAATTCAGTGGCATTGAGCACATCCATATTAATATTCATCACTACAGGACCAAGGATTTAGCTCAGTGGCACTGCACCTGCCTTGCAAGCACAAGGTCCTGAGTTCAATCCCTAGTACTCCTCCCAAATATGCATCACTACTATCTTTCTCCAAAGCTTTCAATACAAATTAAATTCTATATCCATTAACAACTCCTCTCCATTCCCTACCCTCTCTCCTCTCCCTAGTAACCACCATTCTTTGTCACTATAATTTTCACTACTCTAAAAAGTTCATGTAAATGGAATCATATTGTACTTCTCTTTTTTAACTGGCCTATTTTACTTAGCATAATGTCAAGATTCATTTATATTGTAGCTCATTTTATTAGTACATTAGCAGTACATAATGATTACATTCATTGTGCAGAGTTGGTACATGTACATAACACATCTTAAGTCCCATTCCACACACCCCCTCAAAATTTCTTTCCTTTTTAAGGTCAAATATGAGGTGTGATCCAAACATATAGTGAATTTTCTTAATTTATTATAGTAAAAGACACATTGCCATTAATCCCCATCAAACTATTTCCCCTCTTCAAACATACCTATCCCATCCTTCTCAGCAAATGTGTCTCTTAATGTAGTTAGTTTTTTAAATTTAACATTCACTGTATTTCTTGACTACCTCTTGTAACATTCAGTCCATAAGGGTCTTTGAGTTAATAAATTTACTGTATATAAAATTCAAACAAATTCTAAAATAATCTGCCTCTGCCTTTCAATTAGATCCCAAATTCAAAAAATTACAAAATCTAAGATAACAAGAAAACTGAGATAAATTATAATCAAGAAGCCAGGGATTTAGCTCAGTGGTTCCGTCACTTGCCTCGTGAGCACAAGGACCCGAATTTGATCCCTAGTACCAAAAAAAACAAAAAAACTAGTACTTTCCCCAAATTATTTCCAAGAATATGGCTCACCTTCTTTGGATCAAGATTTCCAAAGACTGAATTGGCATAGGGACAAACTTTAGACAGTGAGCAACCAATCTTCATAATGTCCTTATTTCTATTAACACTCTAGAAGAATAAAGTACAAAATTCAGTAAAATATTATTTAACCGCGTTATATTACTAAGGATTCTACTAAGCATGATATGCTGCACACTAGATTTCACTGAATTTCAAATTACACACTACAGGGACTGGGAATTTAGTTCAGTGGTTCTGCCACCTACCCAGTAACCCCCAAAAAACACACTAGAGCCAGGAATGGTGGCTCGTGCCTGTAATCCCAGCAGTTGGGAGGCTGAGGCAGGCGGATTGATGCAAGTTCAAGGTCAGCCTAAGCTACACAGTGAGTTCAAGTCCAGTCTGAACTACATAGCAAGACACTGCCCTCCCAAAACCCATGCTAGATTTCAGACTTAGTATAAGAAAAGGAATATAAAATATCTTGTTCATATTTATGCTAATTATATTTTAATCAAAATTTTTGATGTACTGAGTAAAATAAAATGTATTATTTATTAAAATTAATTCTACCTGTTCCTTTTTATTTTCAACGTGGCTGCTAAAAGTATTTTTAAATTATTTATGTGGGTCACATATTTTTACTGGACACTGCTGGTAAGAAAATACTGCTTAAGCTAAAATACCACATTCCTACATAATTAGCTTTAACATATAAACTATCATTCAATCTGGGGCACTGGTAAGACTGACAAAGGTACTACTAATACAGAGACTCTGGGCATAGAAACACTGCAGGCACCCTTTAGAGAGAGTATGTACATTAGGAGAAACAAAATTGCTATGAGTTTTCTATGAGTATCACACTTCTACAATGTCTTCTAATTATTTAGGAACTAGTCTATTCTTCTATATTTTTTCTTCTCATAAATTCTTTTTTTTTTTTTCATATATTGTCAATTTACCCCTGCCCCAATAAGGAGTTCCCATCTGTCGGAAGTATAGAAAAATGTAATTCTCTTCCATCCCATATCACATATATTTCACAAAATCAAAAATTGATGTGCCACAAAGGGATTCTCCATCTTTAGTGCTTAACTTTATATTTAAAATTGAATACATTTACCTGATTTGAAGCTACCAATAGAACTGTTCAATCAGTGCTTCAAATTTTGGAATGAGAAAAACAGGTCTCAAGTTCAAATTTAAGCCATTAGAAAATAATTACTTAGTTTTCCTCCTCTAGGGACAGTAACTACAGTTGTGGCAGCTTTCTCTTCTCCCTAATTTTATTTTCTGTGCAAGTGACCATTGTCTGAGTAGTTGGGAGCTTTCACAGAGGTTCTCTGATCTAACAATCAGAATGGTCCAGCATTTGACATATCACAAGCTTTCCACAATATAGCCCCTAACAGAACTAGGGTGTGCCCAGACCCTGGTAACAAATCATTTGTTTTTACAACAAAAAGAATGGGAAAGCTCAGGAATTTCTGCAGGCGGTGTGGGTTTAAGCGAACTTCAAAAAGTATGTTATGGGACCTAAAATTCCTATAAGATTACCTAAATTAGCAAGGCCTATGTGTTCCATGAGAGCTAATGTGTCCGCGACTGGATCAAGCATGCTTTCCTCACTGAGGAACAGAAAGTCATCTGTGAACATATTGAAGGCACAAGCAATCAGAAAGCAAAATTGAAAAAAAACTGAAGTTTTTAGTAGCAGCTTTAAAAACTTCTTTCAAGAAACATTCTTCTAAAAAACCCCTAGATGGGGCTATAACTTCACAAATAAAATAGATGCTAGCCTGCAATTTATGCTGCTTAGGATATTGGTAAATTAATTGAGTGTAACTCTTAGCAGTCTTGATGGTTCTCTCTTGAATTTTTAACCTACTCTTATTATTCCTGGATATCTGTTTTGTTTTTGAAGTACTGGGGATTGAATCCAGTGCCTCACACTGAGCTATGATCCCAGAACCTTTCTTTTTTTTTCAGAACTTTTTATTTTGAAACAGGGTCTCACTAAGTTGCCAAGGCTGGCCTCTATAATTTTCAATCCTCCTATCTAGGCCTCCCAAGTACCTATCTATTGGTATAGGCTTGCATCATTACACCCAGGATTCCTAAATTTTTATTTTTGTTTTTGTATTTGGTGTTGTTTTGTTTTGTTTGGTTGTTAAGACTTGGATTAGGAAGGGGAGGACAAGAAATCAAGCAGGCTGCAATTTACCTGAGCCCAAAATGTTACTGCATCTTCTACGTGACTTCCAACAACATCTTCAACTAAAACCAAATTAACAATGCAAAGAAAATTAGAAATTAATATCATCTAAATTTTACACCCCCAAATAATCTTTAGTGTCAGTACCTTCATTGTAGTGTGTATCTTCATCTCTCTGGACAATTTCTGAAAAACTAAATTCAACTTGAATTAGGTTATAATAATCTATCCGTTAACAACAAAAAAAGACAAAAACCACAAAATATTCAGATTTATACAAGTGCTGTTTTGCCGTAATGAAGTTATCAAACTTCAGACTCTATATTAAAAATGACCTGAAACATTTTCTACAATAATTCTTGTTTTGGGTATACTGTAGTTTGCAATTTCACCATATGTAATCTCTATTCCTAAAATTATTGTTAATCAAACTTTTACTCTGAAGATCATTCATGCACGTTTTGTTTGGTTGGTTTTTTTTACTGTTTCTAGTCTTTTTAAATAAATTTTATTTTTTTATCCCTTTCCCCCATCAAGCCCTTCTCCACTCCTTACGTACAAAAGCTTTGTTTCCATTTTTTCCTAGTTTCACTTTTTTCTTGTCCCTTCCTTTCTCCCTTGTTCCCTTTCCCGTTTGAACACTTTCTTTCCATTTCCCAACATCCATTATACATTTCAATTCTTATTTCCATTACATTTTGATCACTTACATAAATCAATACTTTGGGATATTTTGAAAAAATAATACCCTCTTGGGCCGAGATTTAGCTCAGTGTTTCCAGTGCCTGCCTCGCAAACACAAGGACCCAAGTTCAATCCCTGGTACCAAAAATAAATAACAATAATAATAATAATAATACCCTGTTAAGTGTTGAACTTTCACAATGTAAGCAAATGACAAACTACAAATGCTTGAAACTGGTAGTCTATCTTATTTAAAATACATATTGGGTACTATTTTTTAAAATATTTCGGGGTTAAAAACAAAAATTATATTTTGCCCATTATTTCAAAAATAACTTTTTAATTACACAAGACTGTACTATCTGCAAAACATTTCAAAAGAAACGTTATTTTAAGTTTATTCCCTACACACTGGAATAGTGTACTTTCCTTTCATAAATGTTAAAAGAAAATAAAAATATAGTTTGGTTTTCCAGTGTTCAGTTACAGCTGATTTAACTTCATTTTCAGAAAGTCATTTATCCAAGTATAAATCTATCTCAATGAGCACTGGAGTTGATGTGATTAACTGGCATGCTTTTCTTCCACCCTCTCCCAACACTGTTTCTGTGGCACCGAATTTTAAGACATAGTCTATGAAGCATATTGTATATAATAAATGGCCAAAAAAATATTTTTTAACAATTTACAGAACTGCCTTATAGAAGAAGACATCCATATCTGGCATGTTGTGGGGGGGAATATATATATATATTTTTTTTTTTCTTAAAGCTTTAACAACAGTTACCATGAACACCACTAACACAAGTTTTAAATGCTCTTTCAAATATGAAAAGATAATAGTTATTCACACTACAGAGCATCGAGATGCTTTCAAAACAAAGTGTTGGGTTTTGGGGAAGGGTACTGGGGATCAAACTCAGGACCTTGCGCTTGCAAAACAGGCGCGGTATCACTGAGCTTAATTCCCTGCCCACAAGGTTTTTAAAACACTGATCAAAACGTGGTTTTAAAACTGAGAGTAGTTGTAAAACCAAGTTAGAATCCTTTTAGGGAGATTATACATTTTTCTGGAAGACAGTAAGTCTTAAACAGTAGAAATAAACGTGTTCGTTTTAGAAATCTCAACACTTGCTCTAAAAAGCTATTTTCTAGAATAGTCTTATTTTAAAATGACTTGCCCAGAAGATGAAGGAACAGATGCTGTACCCATTTTCTGCGAACGTGGATTACCAAAGGGTGCCTCCAAGTCTGCACTACAAAATGAGAATTTGGGATAAATAGGTACAAGAGACTCCTTAAAGCTTATTTTATGAGAAATTTCGCAGTTTAAATGGCACAATTTGCAAGAGGGGAGTAAACAATTCCACCCAGCGCGAGGCCCAGTCTTCACAAAGCCCTCAATCCCAAGTTAACTGCAAGCCACTGCCACGTCTGGGCACCACACTCACTCCCGGGTGCCTGGCGGCTTAGCGATGGCGGGGGCGGGGGGGGAGGCCGCGCCCCAGGCCTAGCGCCCTAACACCCGACCAGCGACTAAAATACTGTCCTCGAAGTTGCCTCCACCGCACCGCACCTGCCACAGGACTACCACTTACCTCACGCTTTCCGCCACAAATGCTCTGGAAAAGGGGCCCTGACCCCACATGCTGGGCCCTCAGCCCGCCACCCCGTGCCTCGTTAGCCCTCCGCCAGCCGTCGCGCACGTGCTGACGCTTACCACGCTTGCTTCCGTGGCTTCCGACCGACACTGCGCCTGCGCGCGCGGTGCTGCAGCATTGTCGGGGCTGTAGACCCGGCCGAACCGCGAGTCACGTGGTGCCGAGGCCTAGGCCCTGGAAGACCTTCGGGGAAAGGATTCCACAGGCTGCGCCCACCTGCACAGAGAAAGCAGCGCCCTGAGGACTGCTGGGGTCTTATATAGGCCAGGATCCCCTCACCTGCGAGCCAATGAGTGGTTCAGTTTATCAAGAGGCCAGTGACGTAAAATCTTTACGTGAGGTTGTGTGGCCTTTCCTGATTTGTTCAGAAAGATGCAAATCTCAGAATGCTCCAAAAGCAGTTTCTCGAAGTTCTTTTTGCGAGATGGAAAGAAAATTACCTGGATTAATTAAAATGTGTTTTTCGGACAGTAGCTTTACATGCATTTCTCAAGCCAACCTTAGCAATTGTGTCTCTTACTATTGCCCTTTTGTTTTTATAAAGTCCACTTTGTGGCAACCCTTGCCCAACCACTGAAAATTATCTCCAAGTAATTTAACATTATTTAGGGTATAATTTACACATAACAAACTGCAGATTCAAAAGAGCACGCTATTTTAAACGTGAACGTTTCCATACATCACCGAAATCACTCCCACGATTAAGGTAAACATTTCCTATTCTCCCAAAACTTCCTTATTCCTATATAAAATGCCTTACTACCTCCAACTCTCCCTCTTATTTTAATATTCATCAGGTTTGCCTTAGAGTTTGCTTTTCACTGATGAAAACTTGCATTGATACACATTTGGGCTATCGTTTCAAATAAAGTGGCTGTTGGGTGCAAGTCGTTTCTCTTGGGTTACTGCGGATTGGTGGAATGACAATTTAGTAAATTAGTCAGGTGTAGTGGCTCACGCCTGAAATCTCAGCACTGAGGAAAATGAGGCAGAAAGATCAAGGAGTTGAGCCTAGTCTGGACTACAGAGTGAGACTCAGTCTCAGAAAAAACAAAAAGACCAAATGAGGGAGAGAAGGGTAAGAGAAGGGAAGGAAGGAAGAAGGGAGAAGGAAGAGAAGAAAAGAATGGGGAGGGAGCCGGGGAGGGAAAGTAAAAAGAATTAAGATGTGTTATGTACATGTACCAACTCCCCACAATTGTAGTCATTATGTGCTGCAAACGTACTAATAAAATTTTCTAAAGAAAAAGGCAAGTAAGACTTTTTACAAAGTAGTTGCACTAATTTATATCACTACCATCAGTATTTAGGAGTTCTAGTTGTTCCATATCATCACTATCACTTGATCAGTGTTAAGCTTAAATATTTATGCATTACAGGATCTCCTTGTGGGCTTTTTATTTTCTTTCCTTTTTGCGGGAGAGGGGGTAGTCTGTCTACACCACTATGTTGCTCAGGCTTGTCTCAAACTCCTGAGCTGAAGCACTCCTCCCACCTCAGCCTTGGTGCTGAGACTATAGACATAGGCAGTGCCATGCCCAACTTTCATTGCAATTTTTTAAATTGCATTGTTCTCTTGACTGAAAATACTGAGCATCTTTTTTGGTTTATTGTCCATCTGTATCTCTTCTTGGATGAAGCATCTATTCAAACCTTTTCCTATTTTTAAATGGATAGTTTTCTCATTATAGAGTTTCAATAGTTCTTTGTGTGCTACGAATACAACTTCAGATTTGCCAAGTACTTTCTCCCGAATATGACTGTCTCCATTCCCTATTGAGTATTTTAAAAGAACAAAGGTTCAGGGACTGGGGTTGTAGCTTGGTGATACAGCACTTGCTTGGCATGACCTGGGCCTGGGTTAAAAAAGCCAGCACTTTAAAAAAAAAAAAAAAAAAAAAAAAGGAAAGAAAGACATAGAGGGAGCAAAAATTCTTAATCATGATGAAGTCCAACTTATCAGTTTTGTCTTACGGATCACGCTTTTGTGTTGTATCTGACGTATCTCTTGCTAACCAGTTCTCAAAGGTTTTTTTCCTGTATTTCCTTTTGGATGATTTGTATAGGTGTTACATTTATCTATAATACTTTTTTGTAAATTTTTTATGTAAAACAAGCCTGGCATTGTGGTTCATGCCTATAATCCCAGCACATAGGAGGCTGAAGCAGTGGGATCAGCTTGAGTTCAAGGCCAGCTTGTGCATAGTGAGTTCAAAACCAACCTGAACTACACAGCAAGATCCTGTCTCAAAAAAAAGATGCAAACAATGAAACCAATTTTTTGTATATATGAATATACAATTTTTCTACACCATTTTTGAAAATACACTCATTTTTCTACTAAATTGTCTTTACACCACTATCAAAGATCGGTTGAACATATATGTGCAGGTCTCTGAATTCTCTGTCCTTTTACACTGATCTCTTTGCTTTCTTTAACTGTTCTCTTCCTAGTTTTATGTCTTGAAGACAGATACTGTAAACCACATACCAACAGTTCTTTTTCAAAGTTGTATCAGCTTCACAGTTCCCTGCAAACTGTAATGTATACACACACCAAAAAATCCTGCTGAGATTTTGATGTTGAATCTATACATCAATTTGAGAATTTATCCTTAACAACAGTATTGAATCTTATCTATGAACACAGTATGTGTAT
>NW_022900916.1:25478504-25505815 GCF_012274545.1 Fukomys damarensis | reverse complement strand
TATATATATATAAAATCTCCATTTATTTCCTTTATTTTCCTGAGCAACATTGTTTACACTTAAAGTTCTATATATCCTTTGTGTGACTTATCACTAAGGATTTCCCCTTTTTTTTTTTTTTTGGTACCAGGAATCAAACTCAGGGCCTTGCACTTGCAAGGCAGGCAGTGGATCCACTGAGCTTAATCCCCAACCCAGGATTTCCAGTTTTATGATTTCCAATTTTATTTATGTAAATGGTATTATTTTCTTAATTTCACTTTCTGGTTTTATTGCTAGTATATAGAAATATAATTTTGTATACTGATCATATTTACTGCATCCTTGCAAACTCATTATTTCAAGTGATAGGGCTTTTTGTAGATTAAAAATTATCTACATAATGACCTTGGTACCAGCATATGTAAATAAATTTGTACTTTCTCCTTTTCAACTTGGGTATCTTTTTTATTGTGCTTTATGCAAGGCTAGAACTTGCAGTATAATGTTCAGTGGCAGTGGTGAGAGCACCACTGAGTATCATATCATAGTACCTGTGGGATTTTAGTAGCTATCCTTTAGTAGAATGAAGAAGTGACCACCTATCTTTGTTATGCTTAATTAGAATTTTTATCATAAATATACATTGAATCTTTGCAAATACTTATTTTACATCTATTGAAATGATCATGTGTTGGGTTTTTTGGGGGGGGCGTTGTTAATATAATGAATTATATCAATTAATTTTCAAATATTAAACCAGCCTTGCATTCCTAGGTTAAAACTTTTCAGGTCATGATGGAGTATCCTTTTTCTATATTCCTGTATTAAGTTTCTAAAATTATTCAGAACTTCTACAGATATGCTTAAAGGGGGTATTGACTTGAAATTTTCTTTTCTTGTAATGTCTTTATTTTAATATCAGAGTAATGCTGGACACAGAATAAAAATTTTTTAAAGTCCCAGCTTTGATTTTCTGGAAATATTTGTATAAAATTGATATTCTTTTTTTCCTTAAATATTTGGTAAAATTTGCAGTGTAGCTGCTGGGCCTAGATTTTTCTTTGTGGAAAGTTTTAATTACAAATTCAATTTTTAATAGACATGGGCCTAATCAAGTTATCTTATTTATTATTGAGTGAGCTTAGTAGTTTGTATCTATATTAGGAATTTTTTAAAGTTCTTATTTTCCTGAACCCTCACCATCCCCACAAATAGGCTGAGAGCACCTAGCCCAGCATGCCCAGCAGTTAGGTCTACAAGTGTGGTAAGATGGTCTCTTCCACAGGTTCCCCTTTCTTTCCCTACCCTGACTGTGATCTAGTGATATGCCAAAAGCCCCAATGACACACCCTCGTGCTTTCCATTTGTGTACTCTGACCCCTTAGTAAGGACACTTGTACATGAGTCTGTGTTGGTCAAGCTTATCTAAAAGAATACAACCAAGAGAATATATGTATCATTATAAGAAGGGATTTATTAGACTGGTTTACAGGTTGAGGCTGGATAGTCCCACAATTGTCATCTGCACACTGGACAGCCAGAGAACCCAGTAGTTGTTCAGTTCAAGAAGCTAGAAGCCTCAGAACAAGATGGACCAATGGTGTGACCCTCCTCAAGGCTGAAGACCTTCAAGCCTCCTGGAGAGTTGCTGATGTGAGTCCACTCCGAAAGGCCGAAGAAGCTGGAGCCAGCTATTTCCAGGTAATGGCAGCAGCAAGAAACACACCTGCACAAGCAGAATCAAGCTTGCAAGCACTAGCTGGTCTCCTCTTCCTGCTTTTGCTCCATCAGGCCCCTACTGTACTGAATGATACCACTCATATTCAGGGCCTCAATTCGCTGGACTACATTCCAGTCAGCTCTAGAAACACCTTCAGACACATCTCAATACACACAGAAGGGTATTTTACTAATCTTCCAGGAGTCTTTCAACCCAATCAGGTTGACAGTCAAGATTAATCAACAGTCTTCACTTTCTCTGAGCTCCCTACTTGCTTCACTGAGCCTGCTCCCCTGGTACCCACTACCTCACGTAGCACCATGTGATATGCCATGTCTCCCTTCTCTAGGACTTACAGCATAATAAAGCCGTTAATTTCATCTATTTCTCTGTAATTTATGTGACCATATCAGAATGACTCTTAAAGATCCCAGGAGGGGGACTTATTTATTTACAACTCAATGTTTTTCATGAAATTTGTCTCTTTCATCTAAGTTATCAAAATGACTGGCATAAAATTATAATATTTCCCTAGTATCCTTTTAATACCTGTAGAGTCTATAGTGCTGTCACCACTCTCATTCCTAACACTGTTAATTTGTGTCTTTTGTCTCTCATTGATCAATCGGGCTACAGGTTTGTTAATTTTATTGGTTTCAAAACCAGAGCTTTAGTTTTATTAATTTTCTCTATTGTGTTTCTGCTTGTTTCACTTCACGCTGATTTTTTCTTATTCCTTGTTTCTTATATACTTTTGTTTTTACTTGCTCTGCTTTTTATATCTCCATAGATAAAAGATGAGGTCACTGATATGAAATCTTTCTCCTTTACTAATGTGAGCATTTTGTGCTACAAATTCCCTCTAGCTACTGCTGTAACCGCATCCCACAAATATTACTGTGGTCATACTCATTCAGTTAATAATACTATTACCCCATTAATTGTTTTCTTTGGCCCATGGATTATTTAGACATGTGTTATATAATTGTCAAATATTTGGAGATTTTCCAGAGATCTTTGTTGTTGATTTCCAACTTAATTTTGTGGTCAGAGGGCATACTTTATGATCTTAATCACCTTAAAAGCACTGAAACTTATCTTGTGATCTATGTGATCAGTGTTACTAAATGTTCCATTTCTACTAAAAATATATATATATTCTGTTACTGGCTTGAGTGCTCTATAAATGTCAATTAAAGATCAAGCTGATTAACAATGTTGTTCAAGTCTTCTATATCTCTACAGGCTTACACTATGGGATCCACTGGTCAATAACAATGTCTTGCTCTATGTGAGAAGCCCTGGAACAAAAAGCAAAGGCTATGAGTATAGGTCCAAGGGTTCTACTGGCTTCAGACTACTATATATCTTCTCCAATTATATGTATATAAAGAGACTGCAGAAATAAAAAAGTGGAGTCAGACCCATTTTACCAACTGTGAGCTAGACTGGCTAGCACTCAATTTGTTACTGGGTTTCCATAAAATCTTACTATAACTCAGGCATAATGGTGTATACTTGCAGCCCCAACTACTACTGTAAGGAGGCTGAGATAGGTGGATTACTTGAGCCCTGCAGTTCAAAACTAACCTGGGAAATATAGCAAGAGCTTTGTCTAAAACAAAATAAATCACACACATGTGCACAAACTTTAACGAGTGGACCACAATGGTGTTTTCGATCCTTTGGAATCCATGTCAGTGAATACAACTCATGGCTGGAAATTCTGAGTATTTCTCTTAATGTCCTACATAATTACCTTGATAACTGATGGTAAATGACTGCCTCTGTGAGAAAGGATCAAGGGATATATATCAAATATATCTGAGGATATTCCTGAATGAATCGGGTCTCTCTCTTCCATCTTGAGCTGTAGATCTGCATCTGGAAACCAGGTGACAACTACAGTTTTCATTACCATGATGTCAGCCTTCTGCTTTCCAGTTCTCAGATTTATGAGAGGTGAGGTAAAAGCAGTTACATAACTTAAATATCTTAATCAGCTGTCTTTCTGTCTTGCACCTTGGAAGATTATGAACTTAAATTGTATCCCCAGACTCATGCTTTGGTGCCCAGTAAGTTAACTATGGGTCTCTGACAATTAAGTTCCACAATTTGTCCTTCAAGCTTTCTGCATCCCAATCTATGTACTGACATCACAGAACCCTGTATAATGGCAATATCTTGTATCAATTCTAGTTGTCAGTGCCAACTTCTCAAAGTTTCTTGTATACTCTCAAGCATTACATGTCTAATTGCCTTAGTTAGGAGAATCATCTGGGTCTTCCCAGGGAAAATTCAGGTGCTAGCTCCTCCAGTTTCAAATAACAAATCCAATCTAACATTCTCATACCCTTGAGCTTTCTGAACCATTCCTCAATACTATGCGAAATAATTTCTGGCATGTTCACCTTATCTTCAATATACCATCCTTGAAGTTTGTTAGGACCAACTCCAGACATCTTTACCAGAGCATTACATCACGTATTATGAGTATGTGCTCATACATCACTTTCTCCCATCAAGCTCTGTATGCTTCCCTCACCCTACTCATTGGTCCAACACCCTCAAGATCTACTCCCAGACCCTTTTGCTGGATTCTAGCCAGTACACTCTGACCATAATGTACAGTTCATTCAGAGTGTAATGTAGCCTCCTCAAGAAAGGATTGTATTTCTCTCCTGGAGTATGCTGAGACCTGAACATCTAGTAAACAGTTTGGAGTCAATGAGAAGTCACGGGGGTAGGTCTTACGCAGGACAAGTGTCGCTTCATAATGCAACTACCTCAGATGAAGCCCTTGCAAGATGTCAAGGCCAGGGCAGGCTGCTCCCCCTGTCAAACTGTATAATTCTGTTTCTGCTAGGCCGGAGATTCAGGAAAACCTAAGGGTTCAGGATTCTCAGGCTCACCAACATAAATGTCCCCATTCTTTTTCTGTCAGGCTTTGTTGGAGACTATTGAAGCTGAGTGTGCTTTCCGTTTCCTTTGCAGCCTTGCTACCTTTACTACTAAATTTAGATCTGATCATCACCACAACCTGCCCTATATCTTTGGGAGATTGGATTTTCCTTAAAGGATGCTATTGTGGGACTATGGCTTTCAAAGCATGCCTGGCACTAGGTGGTTAACATAAGCCTATGTAATTTTCTTTGTACAAGGTTTCCAAAGCAGTTAACTGTACCTAAACAGTCTTAAAGTTCCCATTAGTTGCATCCCACTTCAGTAACACAGCCACTGCATAACAAGTATTATATAACCTACACTCCAGCTTCCACTGACATTTCATCCAAATCCACTGCAGTAAGTGATCCAGTCACAGAAACCCATCCTGACTGCTTTATAAGGCCATTCTTGGTACTAACAAACCATCTTGGCCTGCGTTTACCCCACACTCAAAAAAAAAAAAACTTAGACAAATGTTCATATAACGGGTAAATCATTTGGGAAGTGATCTGAGGGACCCAGAAGTAAGGATGAGGGAGTAAAAAAGAGAAAGCTAATATGAGAATATATTGCTGAATTGCCCATTTCTATGGGTGACCAGTGCTCAGTCCCAAAGGATTTTCTGAGGAAGTTTAGTACAGCTCAGAACTGCCTAGTCAATTCTGATGGAAGATGGACCATTTATGTATTGGCTTCCAAATCTTTAATTTTTTTTTTTCTGGAACCAGGAATCAAACTCAGGACCTTGCACTTGCCAGGCAGGAGTGGTGCCACTGAGCTATATCCCTGTAATTTTTATTTTTATTTATTTATATATGTTTTTGGTACTGGGGATCTAACTCGGGCCCTTGCGCTTGTGAGGCGGGTGGTGGAACCACTGAGCTAAACCCCCAGCCCCTGCAATTTTTAAATAACCTGAAAACATTTAAATTATAACAGGCTAAAAATATTGTACTTTCAAGGTTTGACTCATAAAATATCATTTGTTAAGAAAGTGAAAAGTGCACATATAAATTGGTAAATCATGAATTTTTTCAAAAATAATATAAGGTAATACACATATCAATAAATTAAGAAAACATCCCAAAATACATTTACTCATTTAAAAAAGTAAAAGAGAAAATAAACTCTATTATTACAGTTAAATAAGCATGAAAAAGATATATTTGGATGATGATTTTAATTGTCCAAGAGACTTCATGAAGGCTTTGTAGTTGATGGCAATGGAGCTTTTCCTTTGTGCTTAGCAGCCTTTTCCATTTTTATCTACAAATACAAAACATTGATTGATATAGTAATTTGAAAACTATTCTAAAGAAAACAATGTTGCACATACCTCACTTGGATTCATGCCTTATTTACCACAGATGTACCACATAGTTATTAAGCTACTAAATACTAAAGCCAAAATCTGATAATTAAAGGGACATAATTGTTAACATACCATTGTTAAATGGTTTTAACTTTATATAAACATTTCAATAAAAATAACATACAAATAATTACTGGCTTAAAGAGAATAAATTAAATTGTCACTAAAAAAACATTTTTTAAATGCTTAAAATATCCATCCTATGCATAGTCCCTGCAGAATTCAGAATACACCTAATTCAGCTGCATTATCTCTGGAATGTGGACTGCTTGAAGGATGCTTTCCTAGAATTCTGGTTTCTACATTCCAACTTTTTTTCCTGAAGTTCTTATCTTCCTCCATTGCAGTCAAAGCAAAGAAGCACATATACCCTAAGTAGTAGCCTTATAACTTTTTAAACACATATAAACCTTTCCTCAGAAGTTAAAGACCCCAGAAAATACAAAGCCCATCTGCTTCTTGCTCACAACCCATCACATTCACATACACTCAAGTTCCCCAGGCAGCACCACTGCCTTAACCCTGCAAAAAAAGGGGACAGAAAATAAAGGACATAGCACATAGAAACGAGGTTTCCTACCTCTCAAGTGGCAGGAATAATATCAAGAAACCAGGAAGGACCTGGTAAAAACCAGTTTATTCTATCCCGTCAAACAGTAAGTAATAAATTCTCAATGATAAAATCAGATTAATCTAACCTCTGCCTCTTCCCCATTTTTTTCCCTTCTCTCCTCTTTGAGTTGGCTGGCAACCTCATTCCAAAACCATGAACTCCTAGTACTCTCACAGGTCACCTGAAGGATCTCTAGTAAGCACTCTAAAGCAAAGATTATTACTCCAGGAGTCAAATAAAAGAGAATTTGAATCCAACCTGTTCCATTTAGTAAGAATTTGGGGCAATTTACTTAACCAACAGTTTCTCATTTGAAAAAAAAGACCCAGTAATAGCCATTCTTGGGGTTGTTGTAAAGATCTAAGTAAGAAAAGGTAAAAGAAACAGACAGGCAGACAGACAGATGAACAGAGAGACAGAGACAGAGACTGACCTAAGCACTAAATAAAAATTCAACAAACACCCAGCCTTTTCCTTTTTCATTTAAGGCCAACTGTTACATTTGCAGTAACATTTTTTTAAAAAACAACAAATATGCTAAACAACAAGGAAAAGCCAAAGCAGTATTTGCTCATTCAAAACAGTACTTAAAAAATGCAACCACGTACAGTCCTATTTTCAACAGTCAACACAAGCCAGACCTCTCGAGAAGAGGGCAGGGGGAGTTCTAAAACCCAGGAAAACTAAAACTAATCTGCCAATATATGTGTTCCAGAAATGAAAACTGATTTGATTATGAGCCTTATCCTTAATGGTACTGCAAAAGTAGCCTTTTCTTTTATCACCCTGACCATTTCATCTTCTTCCCCAGAATTCATACACTGAAACTGAATCATCAGTCTAATGACATTAGGAGGCAGGCCCCTAATATCTCCCAGAATTCTGCCCAGAATTCATATGCTGAAACTTAAGCACCAATCTGATGATATTAGAAGGTGGGCCTTTGGGATCTCTTGACATCTTGACAGCCAAGCCCTGATGAATGGGATTAGTGTTCTATAAGAGACCCCAGCACTGCCTTGTCTCTTCATGAGGGCACAGGGAGAAGGTGCTATCTATGAACTAGAAGGTAGCCCTCAGACTCTAGAGGTACCTTGATCTAAGAATTCTCAGCCTCCAAAACTGTGATAATAAATTCTGTGTTTATAAGCCACTCAATTTGTAGTATTTTTCTATGGCAGCCCAAAGATCTCCTTACACCAGAGCTTTGCGAAAGAATTTTCTGCAAAAAAGGAATGGCTTTATATCTGTGCTCTCTATTAAGGCAGTTACTAGCCATGTGTGGTTACTAAGCACTTCAAATCTGGCTAGTACAACCAAAGGAATGAATTTTAAATTTTATTTTATTTAAATTTATATTTATACAGCCACCTATGGTGAATGGCTATAGTACAAATATACAAAGTTTACATCATTTCAAAAAATTCTAGTCTACCTCTGCCTTAACTTGCATACCAGACTCTTCCCTCTATTTCAGACTTCTGTGTCAGGAAAGCCACACTAATTTTTGTCTTCTCATTTCCTCCACTCTTAGGTGGCAAATTTATTTAATGTTCTTTTTCTACATCCTCAATGAACTCTAGCTACTCAATGAACTCTTGTCTAAGAGGATACAACAAGGGCAGGAGATTTACTTCAGTGTTTCTGCAACCTACTTCACAAGCACAAGGTCCAGAGTTCAATCCCTGGTACAAAAAAAAAAAAGGATACAACAAAAGTGACAGGAGTGTGTTTACTTTCACGGGGTTTATTACTTTTAAGAGATAATAATACCCACAACAAAAGTATAAAATAATCCCAGAAAAGCACTTTCAGGCATATGGCTGAAATATCATTCACCAGTCCTTAATCCAATATTCTTTCACCTAGCAAAAAACCAAAACTAAAACCCTTAAATATATGAATACTGCTATGAAACATATCAAAAATAGAAGTCAAAAAGTGTAAGTAGTTAGCATCTACGATAAAGCAAATATCGTGCGATAATTTTTTCAAGTTTCTGTAAATATTAAAAATTTATGTATAAGGTACTTTATGAGGAGCTAGTGGAAATACAAAGATAAATGAAATACTTTACTTAGAGAAACGATAAAACTGACCATTGTTAAAAAGCTGTGAGCACATCAAAGCTACAGCTGTTGAGCCCTGGAAATTGTTAAAATATATTTAGTGTTTCAGTCTGTCTTAAAAGCTATAAGATAATTCGTTTGTTTTTTTTTGAGACAGGGTCTCACTATGTAGTTCAGACTGCCCTGGAACTCACTGTGTAGCCCGGGTTGGTCTTGATCTCAGAGCAATCCTCCTGCCTCAGCCTCCTCAGTCTCCAAAATGCTGGAATTACAGGCACGTACCACCACGCCCGGCTAGCTATAAGATAATTTTAACTTGAGTCTAGATATACCAAATAGCCTCTAAAAAGAAGCAGCAGGGACCAGGGATTTAGCTCAGTGGTTCCGACGCCTGCCTCACAAGCATGAGGACACGAGTTCAAAACCCAGTACCAAAAAAAAAAAAAAGAATGAAAAAGAAAATGCAAAAAAAAAAAGCAGTATTGTTAATGATTTTAAACATTTGACAATGTTTTTAGTACATATTTTAATACATATTTTTAATTGATCCATAATAATTATATAATTTACAATATACAGTGTGGTATCTCAATATATGTATACAATGTATGATGATCATATTAGGATAATCAGAGTATCTATCACCTCAAACATTTATCATTTCTTTGTGTTGGAGCATTCAAAATCCTCTCTACTAGTTATTTTGAAATATATAATTAATCATTATTAACCATAGTACCCTGCTGAGCTATAAAACATTAGAAGTCTCTCCTTCTACTCAACTACACCCTTGTACTCATTAACCAGCCTCTTACTATCCCCACTATCCCTCACAATTACATATTTTTAAAATTTAAAATATACATATATAAAAAAAGAATTCAAGATACATATAGTTTATAAGGATGCTGCTGATTGATGTTTATTATTAGTCTATATTTAATCAATGATTATGACTTCCTGAATCAACTAGTGTATTATATATCATATTTTCCATTAGTCCTATTTCTGTCTTAATTACTCTAAGCAAGCCCCAAAGCGTTACATCACCCATAAGTAAAGACTTTACATATTGTTTATTAATGATGTTCCACATTCAATGTATAATCATACTTCATTATCTTTATTACAAGTACATGCTTAACACAAGTGAACTTTCTAAAAACCTACCCTTTCCTGGTATCGTCTTTCAAAAAAAGCCATATCATCCTCTTCTGGTCTCCTTAAGGAAGAAACTTGGCTACTTGTACCTGCTAACATGAAAAAACTCTAATTAACGTACTTATACCATTGTAGTTCCAAGAAAATTTTTTTAAACACAAAGAAGTTTCTTCCTGACAGATGATAGTTTTATTTTTCAGCCAGAAATAGCCTAAATAGCCTTAATACCTAATTCTTAGAAAGAATAGCACAAGACCAAAAAAGTAATTTTCAGTGGCAAACATACTCCAAATATTCAACTAATATTAAATAATACAGTATTGTGTAGATATTCCATATGAGTACACTTAGATTTGTCCAACTACTTTTTACACGTTACAACTAGAAATACATGTTACACTTTAAGAGATAATGCACAGCAGTCTGCATTATGGTGACTTCAATGAGGCTTTGTAACCAGAATGATAGAAACTGCGCTGAAATTTTTCAAAATAAAATAATTTCAGCCATCCTTCATAGTATTCACTCTGTAAAATTAATCAAGCACCTGTTTATGTGCTGAAAGGAATTTAAAATTGCTTCAGTACGAAAGTCTATTTTTCTTTGCAGACACTCTAAGAACCTTCAAAGAAAAGATTACCTTCAATACAGGCACATGTCTTTCCTGTGTCCTTTCATTTCCAAAATAGAATAGCAACCAGAATACCTGTTTTTCTAGTTTCTAAAGCATATAATTTCACCCTCAACAAACCACACAAAAGTATCTAACCCCGGTCACCACAAAGTACAACCATACTGTCAACTACATTTATCAAAAGCCTTGTTGAGAAAAATAAAATTAAAAAGATTACTTAGACAAGGCAAGGCATATCCATACCTCCAGAAACTCTGAGTCTATCCCTGGAAGAGGCTGGACCGTTTGACCTAAGCCTCTTCCACATTCACCTTTAGAGCTGCATTTTTTTGGAATATTATCGCTCTTACTAGAGATAACTGTAGAAACCAATCAACCATATTCTGTATTTGCTGAAAACGACCCCTTGAGGACCTTGGCCACTGCATCACATAGGGTCACTATTCAGATTTCTTTAAATTCATTACTGTGTCAGGCATGGTGACACAGACTCGCAGTCCAAGTATTTCGGGAGGCTAAGGCAGGAGGATTGCAAGTTTGAACCCATGCTGGTCAACTTAGCCTGTCTCAAAATAAAAAGGGCTGGGGATAGCTCAGTGCCAAGGCCCTGGTTCCAATGCCTAGTTAACAAAAATAAATAAGTAAATAATAAATAAATCAGTGTTGTGACAATCATTCACACTAAGGAACTAATGACTCTTCCTTTCTAATAAACAAAAGTATTTAACTGACAGCAGTTGCCCCTGTATCTTGGGTGCCACTACACATAGTCAAAACTGAGGTTTAATGCAACAATTACATCAGACTCAAGAAAAACTGTGTTCTTTTACTTGTTTTCATTTTTTTACTTGAATGTTTATTTAATCATTCCTTCATTAAAATAATGTAAGCAGACTTAAGATGCTTTGTAGAGAATGTCAGGCTCCATAAAGATACAAAATTTAATATTTAAAATATTGAACACGTAATAAACCATACACTTTCCATCTTCAAAGCCAGGAATGTAGTTCAGTGGTAGAGAACTTGCCTGGCATGCATGAATCCCTGGATTTGATCCCCAGCATTAAAGAACAGAAAACCTTCAATTTCTATCCTCAATGCTTTTGTTCCTTTTTTAATAAAGGAAATACAAATTACTAGAGCTTAAAATTAATTCTACTTACTTTTAATTTATAAATGATGAGGACTCTCCTAACCTGTGATCATGTCCAGATTACATCCCCTAGAAAGAACTCTGTTAATCCTCTAGAGCAGCCTCTTATTCAAACACCAGAACAACATGTAGCAGAATAAGGTTTAAATCTTCAAAATATAGTATTATCAGAATCCTTGTCATTTTCAGATTTAGCTGTTTTTTTCCCAATACAAAATGAAGTTCCTTGCTTTTTTACAGTGCCTGACCAATATAAAAGCAACTTGAAGTCAAATTGTGATAACAGAAAAAAGAGAGATACCTAAAAAACAAATCAGAAGCCCTATTTTCTTATTACATCCAAAAATATTTCTCATTCTAATTTCAATACCATCTGTCAATGTTTCTGGAGATATAGATGATGCTTGAAATGCTTTTAGAAATGCGTGATCCAGGGATGTAACTGGAGAGTCTAAAATTTCAACTGAAGGCGCACCTAGGAACAAAAGATATGGAGAATGAAAAAAGTAATCTTGATTTATAAGCATATAACGAAGCTATTATTCTAATATGAAATGGCATAGACTCTCAGCAGACTCTTTTAAAAAATACTTTCTATAAAAAAGAAATTTTTTACCAGGTGTAGTGACACACGCCTACAACCTCAGCTGTTTGGGAGGCTGAGGAAGGAGGAACAATGAACCCAGGGAAAAGCAAACTGGCCAAGAGAATGAGATCCATCTCAAAAACCAGAGATGAAAAGAAATTTTTATCGAAACTTTTATCTGCCACATAAAGACAAAGGGCTAAAAAAGTACTTTTCCATTTCTCAGAGGAAAAATAAACACATTATGTGCCGATATAGCTGTTTCAGCAAAGGAATAAATAAGCCCTAACATAGCAGCAAAACACGATCTAATGCAAGACAGTCACAGTAAGGAACTTCTGGCTAACTAAGATAAAACACAGTAAGTGTATTTTCAATCTATTCCTTACTGAGAAGACATCTAAAAGTTAGTGTAAAAATAATGAAGAAAGCGCCTCTTCGATGGAGGAAACAACCACCATCCCAAACCACAGAGAGCAACCGCAAAATGTGTTAACCGTCAGGGACCAAAGGGAAGGAAGCTGCAGAAGAAACGCAAAACTGTGCTTCCTCAAGAAGCACCACCTCCCCAACACCAGGGGTAGAGAGAAGGAAACGAACTTTTAGTCCTTACTGGTTTAAAAGCTAATCCTGTAGCACGGCATGGTGGCCCATGCCAGCATTCAGGAGACTGAGGCAGGAGGATCACCATGAGTTCGAGGCCAGTGTGGGCCAACGGTGAGTCCACAGCCAGCCTGAACCAGCCTGAACTTTTTTGAGTCTCTGTCTCAAAAAGGCAAAAATACTAGCATCTTTTGACCAAAAATAAATAAATAAGAAAGAAACAAATATTTAAAAAACTTAAAAGTTAATCTTGTAACGCAAACAGTATGGGACAATTGTTCAGTCTTTCCAATTCCTCTCCCTTCCTATCCCCAGCCACTCTCACGTGGCAGTGAGACTATAAGGAGGGGCTCAGAGACTTCCAGGTCCTTGTGCGATCCTCTGGTTGCTGCATGTGTTGCTGGTCTCCGATGCTCCAGGCTGACCTAACTTTTAATTTGGTCTCTCAGCATGACAGGGCCTGGGGGCCTTACACTTGTTCTCACTAAAACACAGACCCCCATGATGCTGGCTACTTCCATTGAACCCCCCGATCTGGGGACTCACTGTCAGCTCAGCTCTGGGGTCCTCTTTTCCTCCACTATCTCAAAGCTCGGATATCTGCCAAGTACTCCCTGAGAGGTGGGAATTATGGACTCTGTCTGTATTCAATAGGAATCAAATCCCAGCCAGATGTTGCCTCTCTCTTAAGAGGCTGCATGGCCAATAGAGCAACAAACTATAAGTAACTAACAGCAAGCCTCTTTCTGTCCTTATATTGTATCCCAGCGACCTACCCTAGGATGGGTAGTACTGACACCTTAATCCTAGCATTGCCCATGAATATCGAACACTCTAGATTCAGCCACCTCTGAAAAAGCCCTACCTATAACCACATGAGACTTTAGCACAGACATCAAGACACAAGCCATAACTGAAGACCTATGTTCAAAATATAAAAACTGTTTTTAAAAAATAGTTTTTAAACATTAAAAGACAAGTGGCAGAAAAGGGAAAATATCTTCAAAAAAGGATTAAAATATTAGTATACAGAATATATAAAAGACTTTACATAAGGCAAACAGAAGGAAAGAAAATAGAAAACTGAGTGAAGGATTTGAACAGGCAGTTCACAGGAAGTGAAATAGCCAATAAATACAACATGGAGCTGGGCGTGGTGGCGCACGCCTTTAATCCCAGCACTCGGGAGGCTGAGGCAGGAGGATCGCTGAGTTCGAGTAGGAAAGAAAATAGAAAACTGAGTGAAGGATTTGAACAGGCAGTTCACAGGAAGTGAAATAGCCAATAAATACAACATGGAGCTGGGCGTGGTGGCGCACGCCTTTAATCCCAGCACTCGGGAGGCTGAGGCAGGAGGATCGCTGTGAGTTCGAGACTAGCCTGGGCTACATAGTGAGTCCAGGTCAGTTTCAACTACATAGTGAGACCCTGTCTCAAAAAAACCAAAAAAACAAACAAACAAACAAAATGATCTTCATCTCACTAATACTACAGAAATCAAACTGAAGCAATGACAAACAATTTTTTACATCATGTTGGCAAAGAAAAAGTCAAGTTTAATAATGTCAGGGATTAGCCTCAATGAGGGGAAATGGGTGAGTTAAAATTACCCCTGGGAGAATTAAAAACAAGTCCAGCATTTTCAAAGGACAACTTAGCAGAATAAATTAAAATGTTACATGTGCATATATTTTACCTCATGCATTAACTGTTGTACCTCAAACCTATAACTGCTGTATAGTCAAAGTTATGCAAGGACACAGGATAAAGTTCAAAGATTTTTCTTGGAAAGTGCAGCTGTGATGGCAAAAAACCTAAATACCAAGAACAAGGCTGTGGTTAAACTGATAACTATAGTATAGAATACTGTACAGCAATTAAAAAGAATTAAATATTCATGTCATGTGTCCTGACATAATAATAGGCCTTTAATATTTTTCTAAATTAAAAAAAAAAGTAAAGCTGGGCATGGTGGCACATGTCTATAATCCCAGCAACCAGGAGGCTGAGGCAGGAGGATTACCAATTCAAGGCTACCCTGGGCTACATTGCAAGACCTTGTCTCAGAAAAAATAAAAAAATAAAAAGCTGGATGTGGTACATACCTGTAATCCTAGCACTCTGGGAGGCTAAGCCAGGAAGATTTCAAATATAAGCCCAGCATGAGCAATTTAGCAAGGACCTGTGTCAAAAATATAAGAGCAGGGGGAGCTGGGAATGTAACTCAATGGGTTCAATCCCAGTTCCACCAAAAACAAATTTAAAAAGTAAACTCAAAAAAGTATGTTAAGGAGAAAAAAAATTGATTGCAGCAAATTACCCTCTGGAAAAGATTAGGGTGAAAAGAAGTGTTCAACTGGCTTTTGGACTCCATTTCTACTGTTTGAATTTTTTACAAGATAATGTACACATATTTACATAATTTTTAATGAAAAAAACAACACAATTCTGTTGTTAAAATCCTCACACATCAAAGTGTTTAAAGTAGACAGAGAATATATTCATCTCCCCAGTCACATTCAACTCTCAGAAGGATAGAGCCGCTTTCAACAGTTTGGGATATATCCAACTGAACTTTTCCCTGTATTACTTAAAATCTAAATGTATATAAAACCAGAAACACTGAAACTACTGGAAGACCACCCAGAGAAAACACTTGAAGTCATAGGCACAGGCAAAGATTTCCTGAATGGGACTTCAATAGCACAGGAAATAATATCAAGAATCAACCAATAGGACAATCTCAAATTAAAAAGTTTCCTCATGGGAAAGGAAACGAGAGTGAAGAAACAACCCACTGCATGGAAGAAACTCTTTGCTAGTTACTTTTCTGATAAAGGACGACATCTAAAAGATATAATGATCTTTTAAAAATTAACTCCCGTAGAAGGGGAACAAGGGAGGAGAGAGGGTAAAAGAAGGGAGAAAAACAAGTGAAAATAAAAGGAAAAAATGGAAACAAAGCTTCTGTACATAGGGAGGGGAGTAGGGAGAGGATGGGATAAAATTAAAAAAACATTTATTTTTTAAAAATTAACTCCCATAAAATAATGAACCTAATAAAAAGTGAGCAAATGAACTAAATACTTCTCACAAGAAGTTCAAATGGACAAAAAGTGTATGAAAAAATGTTCAACATCTCTAGCCATCAGAGAAATACAAATTAAAACTACCCTGAGATCCCATTTCACTTCAGTCAGGATAACTAACATCAAGAATACAAAAAAAAGCCAGGTGTGGTGGCGCATGCCTGTAACCCCAGCACTCGGGAGGCTGAGGCAGGAGGATCACTTGAGTTCAAGATCAGCCCAGGATACATAGTGAGTTCCAGGTCAGTCTCAAGTACACAGTGAGACCCTGTCTAAAAAAAAAAAACAGGGCCGGGGATTTAGCTCAGTGGTTCTGCTGCCTGCCTCGCAAGCACAAGGACCCGAGTTCGATCCCTGGTACCAAAAAAAAAAAAAAGAAAAAGAAAAAAAAACAACAATAAATGCTAGTGAGGATGCAGGAAAATGAGGAAGGGAACA
The DNA here is from genome assembly GCF_012274545.1 of Fukomys damarensis. Taxonomy (NCBI): domain Eukaryota; kingdom Metazoa; phylum Chordata; class Mammalia; order Rodentia; family Bathyergidae; genus Fukomys; species Fukomys damarensis. Next base: position 25,489,449 of record NW_022900916.1, on the reverse strand, counting down.
TTCAGAAGGGAAGAGAAAAGAAAGAGTAACATAATGGAACTGAAATTGATTAAGATACGTTATGTTTGCTTGTTAGTACTGGAGACTGAATATAGGGCCTTCACAATAAATTATATTCCCAGCCATCTTTTATTTTCTAAGTTGCCCTAACTCGGCTTGAACTTGTCATTGTCCTGCCTTCGCCTCCCAGAGTGCTGGGATTACAGGCATGTGCCAGCATGTCTGACTATGTTAAAATGTGTATACCAATTTTCCAAAGTAAACCCCATCATCATGTAATATTAACATGCACTAATGAAAATTTTTAAGTAAATGTATGCAAGAAGATATGTATATGTATGTGTGTGTGTATGTGTACAGTCAAACTTTCTTATGGATGTGTTTACATGTATATACATGAACATATGTATATACATGAGCATGTGTGTTTCAAAAAGTTATTATAATAAAAGTTATATACAATAGGATAACAGTTAAGCTATGACATCAAACAAAGAAATATTATTTGGCTATTACAAACAATAAGGGTGTGATTAGTATCTGGGTACAAAATAATGGAGTAGGAATGATCTATTCTTTTTGGTTCTAAATTTTCCATAATAATAATATACTATATAGGGGCAATGAGATCCTTTCAAATAAGGGCACATTTTTTGAAAAATCGGTGATGAATATAAAATGCTAAACAAAAACAAGGCTTCACTACTCTTAGGACAAATACGAGCCACGTGATAAGCTCACGTTTTATACAGCCTCACTTACCGACCCCACTGCTGTCCAATCGCATGTAGCCCTCTGCCAGGGAGCTGAAACCAGTTAGCCCTCCCATCGCTGCGTAAGAAACATCCTGTCCCACTGGTTTTCCCTGAGCCAGTCTTTCTTGCTTTGTTTCCACCACCGTATCGTGGGCATATGCAGGCTGACCACACGCACAAGTGAAACAGCTATGGAATCCTGAACACTTGGAACCTGAGTAAGATATAAAGGAAGTTAAAATTTTTTAAGTAGAGGTACAAAAAAAAGTACCTATCAAATAAAAAATATTATTTGGCTATTACCAACAATGAGGATGAGGCCTGGGATTTGAGTACAAACACTGGAATGAGAATGATCTTTCCTCTGTGTTTTCTAAATTGCCCTTAATGATATATTGTATAGCATAGTGACAATAAATGTGACATTTAGTTTGGCCAAAGGCAGATGAATCTAGAACCGCTAACCCCAGATCCTGACCTCCCTCCCAGACATTGCTCTTCTAAAAGATGATAAATTGTAAGGAGGTATGTAGAAGAGGAGAAAAAAGGTTTTAGAAAAACCATGAGAGGCTATAAGAAACTGGGTTAGGCAGGCATGGCAGCCCTAGCACTCAGGAAGCTGGTTATGGAAGCTAGCACTCAGGAGGATGGCCAGGAGGTTCAAGGCCAATCTGGGCTACACAGTGAGTTCAAGTTCAGCCTGAAGTACAAAGCGAGACCCTGTCTCAAAAAAATTAAAAAGGATACTGGGTTAAACACTACAGTATCAGGAAATGCAGGCTTTGTCCTTAAACACTGAGTTAAAAGCAAGTAAGAAGGAGCTAGCCCAGTGGCCAGAACAAGTAAACAAAAATGTGGAAACCTCTCTGTAGATCTACTCCTCATAAAACTACATTAGAAGAGGGGCCAGGGATTTGGCTCAGTGGTTTCGCCACCTGCCTCACAAGTGCAAAGTCCCCAGTTCGATCCCCCGTACAGAAAATAAATAAATAAAATATTGAAAAAATGAGAACCCAGACCTGTCATGTAAAGGTACAAGAGTCCAATGATGAATGTAACTGTACTGTATATCTAAAATGTATCAATAAACTCAATGAGGGAAAAAAACCTGTATTAGAAGACCAACACATAGAACCAAAAAGGATAGAAAGGAAAGTACTATGCATGCCACAACATGTATGAATCATAAACACGTTATCCTCAGTGAAAGAAACCAGTCACACACACACACACACACACACACACACAAACATATATTGTATGATTCTGTTTTACATGAAATATCGGAATAAGCAAATCAGTGGACAGAAAACAGATTAGCTGGGCATGGTGGAGCATGCCTGTTATCCCAGCACTCTAGAGGCTGAGTCAGGAGGATTACTGTGAGCTCAAGGACAGCCTGGGCTACACAGTGAATATACAAGGTAGCCTGAACTACATATGTCAAGATTCTGTCTTGCCTGGGCCTTTACCTCAGTGGCACCACACCTGCCTCACAAGCTCAAGGTCCTGAGTTCAATCCCTAGTACCAGGGGAAAAAAAAAAAAAAGATTCTGTCTCAAAGGAGCTAAAGGTGTAGGGAAGGTGGGATGGGTAGGAGAAGGGTAATAAGGGAAAAGAAAAAAAATGTGAGATAATGAAAAGATGAAAATAAAGTGTTTGTAGATAGGGAGAGGAGGAGGGGGTGAAGGGAGGGCAGAGGTAAGGGGAAAAAATGAGAATCAAGACTTGTCATGTAGAGGTACAAGATCCCAACAATGAATGTAACTGTACTGCATCCCTAAAATGTACCAATAAACTCAATTAAAGCTGAAAAAAAAAAAAAAAAGAAAAAAGAACAAAAAAAGAAAAAGAAAAGAAATAAACAAATTAGTGGTTGCTTGATGGCTGGAAGAAGGAAAGAATAAGAAATACCTTCTAGGGCCAGGGATTTAGCTCAGCAGTTCGGTGGCCAGCCTTGCAAGCGCAAGGACCCAAGTTCAATCCCCGGTACAAAAAAAAATACCTTCTAGAGATGGGGGTAGAGGTCAGTGATTGAGCACCTGCCTCTCATGTTCAAGGCACTGGGTTCAATCCCCTGACACCACGAAACAGCTCTGCAGCAGCGCCTCCTTGCCCTGCCTTGCCTGCCAAGTGACCGCTCTGTCGCTCAGACTGGCCTTGAACTCACTGTGTAGCCCAGGCTGGCCTCGAACTTTCAGCCTGTTGAGTGCTAAGATTACAGGCCCATATTACCTCAATTCCTTTCATGTATTTGTGATTGACTGAGTCCCAGCCTAGGGGCCAAGCCCTTTAGAAAAGTTTTTGCATTTAATATTCTTCACAACAACTCTGACAGAGAGGCATTGCTGGTATTACTTTTACATTAGCAACTTAGGTTGGGACTTATTAGAATTGGTTAGAATTCCATTTTTGGTCTCTTTAGCGCCAAAGCCAGTTTTCTCAATGCCAGTTTTCACAATTCCCACATAATGCTGCACCCATGCCACTGCCTTGCAAACTGTTCTTAAATACTGTGACAATGTGTGATAGAAGTCTAACTTACAAACTTATAAACAAGTTCATAACATTTTATACTGGATCATGTCTTATACTTTAAAGCAGGTTTTCTCTACACTGGCACTCTTGCCATTTGGAAACAGGTAATTCTTCACTATGGGTGAACTTTCTTCAGCATCCTGTGTAGGATTTTTTTTTTTTTTTTAAGAGTAGGAAAAATTTACTGGGAGAAAGAAAGCGTTTAAGAGAGACAGAAGGGGAACTGGAAAGTGGGCTGCCCACCCACCCCACTTTTCAAAGATGTGTTATACAGCAAAGACAAAGTGGGACAAAACTGTAAGACCCAATGGTAAATTATAAGGTGGACATGAGGGCCACCGCTCAGGCTCCAGGAGGGCTGCTTGAGCCCTGATCCACCCCAGGAAGGAGAGCCACGCCTTCCCTCACCGGGAGCCGCCATCGCTCCAGCACCAGGAAGCCTAGCCGCGCAGGGGCCCCTGAACACACCCCCACACCCCACGCACACACATGCACACTCTCAGACCTCCTGATTGAGCCAGTCTTTGGACGCACTCTGCAGAGGCAGAGGAGGTCATAGAGGGTATTTTTCTGAGTTCCCAATGTTGAATATCTTTAAAGAAAGGGCATGGGAAACCTGTAGTAGAACAGTGTGGAGTTCAACCATTCAGAAGGTTGGGGAACTCAATCTGGGCCTTGCAGCCTGAGGTCAGTCAGCGTCACGGGGTTCAGCCATCAGCTAACTGAGATCAGGGGACTTGCATCCTCACTCTGTCTGAGCCATTAAATGGCAAGTACACTATATTGAAATTTTGTTCACTGCAGACATGTTCTGGACTACTTCTTGATTTCAATTTAATTCAAATGGTTTAAGGGCGATAGACTAGTGACTACCACAGGTGGTCAGTGTCCAAGTTGTGCTTGATCTTATTGTGTTGCTGGTTGGGATAAAGGATTGTGGTTGATTTGATAAGCTGTTTTCTCTGATGTTATGGAGATGAGAATTTCTGTGGGTCGTTAGAAACCCAGAAGCTAGGGTGCAACTATATCAGGGAGATTTGGTTGATAACCCAGAGATTAAACCAAAGACAGCCGGACAACAAAAATAAAAATGAGAAAACACTTAAGCAAGACAAAGACTTCCAGTTCACCAATGGCAAACAGTAGGGCAAATGAGGATGAAAAGGCCGATAGTGAACCACCAGGACATCCTGAACTTAAAGCACAGGAAGTAACAAAACAGGTTAATCGGGCTCTAGAAAAATTCAAAACAGAAATAATTTCCCAGATAACCATAGAGATAGTGAGAAAATGGAAATCGCGATTCGAGACTCTAGAGCAGAAACTGACAAAAAAATAGATGAGCTCAGGACCATGATAGAAGCCATGAAGGCCCAGCATAAGAAAGAAAGGGAAACAATAAACGCTGAACATAGGAAAGAAATGGAATCCATAAAACAGATTCAAACAGATATCAAGGAGATTAAAAACTCTATTGAAAGTATACATAACAGAATAAAAGAATGTGAAAATAGAATCTCAGATATAGAAGATAAGATGGCAGTCAGTGACCATGAAAAAAGAGGTCTCTTAAAAACAGTAAGGGATCATGAGAAATCGATCCAGCAACTCCTAGATGATGCAAAGAAGAATAACATAAGACTGATAGGAATCCATGAAGTAGCAAGAGAAAATACAAATGACTTAAAAAAGCTGTTCACAGAAGTAATGACAGAACACTTCCCAAACAGAGGGGAAGAATTTGACATTCAGATAACTGAGGCATATAGGAACCCAACTAGCTACAATCAAAAAAAATCTACACTTAGACATATAATAATCAAGATCCCAGAAACCCAACAGAAGAACAAAATACTACAAGCAGTAAGAGAAAAGAAACAAATCACATGCAAAGGAAAGCCCATCAGAATCACAGCAGACTTTCCAACACAAACCCTTGGGGCAAGGAGAGCCTGGAATGAGATATTTCAAGTACTAAAAGAGAACAACCTCCAACCTAGAATGATGTATCCTGCAAAACTCTCCCTCAAAATGGATGGGGAAATAAGACACTTCCATGACAAAGAACACCTTCTTCTCAACTACATGAATACCAAACCAGCACTACAAGCAATTCCAAACAAGATCCTAGAAAAAGACAATGAAGGCAACAACGCCATGAGGCCCAACAGAGCAAATCAAATAGGCAAGGCAAGAAACTAAAAGGAGAAGGTGAAAAAGTAAAAAGTCAACAAAAGGCCAATAACATATCAATAATAAGTCAGTACATATCAGTAATAACCATCAATGTCAATGGCCTCAACTCACCAATCAAGAGAAAAAGACTGGCAGAATGGAATAAGAAGCAAAATCCAACAATATGTTGTATACAAGAAACACACCTAGCACAAAAAGAAGCCCATAGACTGAAAGTGAAAGGATGGAAAAAAATTCTCCATGTGACAGGAGCCCAGAAAAAAGACAGGGTAGCAATCTTATTTGCAGACAAAGTAAATTTCAAACCAAAACTGATTCTAGTAATATAGATGTATGATAGTACTATATCATACCTCTGTGAATGCAAAATATCTTGTACCTGCTTTATGATATGTAGTAGTGACTGTGCTTTATCAGAGCTATTTTTAATGATGTTACTCTAGCATGTCCTCTCTCCAGGTGATGATTAAGATGCTAATTTAAAAAAATGGTACCAGGTACCACAACAGAAACAGAACTTTGCTGTTTTCTGGATAGTATTCTTCTCTTTGTTTCTTTGTTCTTGTTTTTTTAATGGAGTGTGCTGAATATCTATAATTTTGTTCAGATGACTGCAGAACCTGGAAAAGCTGTTGCTGTTATTGATGCATAACATACTGCTACTATTGGTCTTTTTATATAAGTATATATATATATACACGTATATATATAATTTGAATTTTTGGAAACTTTAACTGTGCTGTTGACTCTGGAAAAAGTTGTCCCAATTTACTGTGTTGAGTTGGCATTGTACAGAAATTAACAGCCACACTGGTCTAGAAAGTTAATTTTTTTTTCCATTTCTACAGGGGTAATGCACTGTATTAAATATGTAAGGTCATATCTACGTGGGTTTGATTACAGAAACTAATAAAGTATTCTCAAATGAAAAAGAGAATAATATAAGACTACAAGAGCAAGAAGCAACTTAAATATGTTCAAGGACCATTTTCATCTTCAGAATTAAGGATTATTTTAATTTTACATCATTGCCTTTTCTCTTTTACTTTCCTTTTTAGTTTTATTTTAGGTTTCCCTATTTTTAATGTTCATATAGAGATTTATTTAACTGAAATACTGAATAGTTTCTCTGGTGTGATAAACTATGATAGTACACAAGATCCTAATGAGATAACTAATAATGTGAAATAGGAAGTAAAGGGCTAAAGGTGTAGAGAAAGTGGGAAGGGTGGGGGAAAGGTAATAAGGGAGAGGAAAAAAATATGAGAAAATGAAAAAATGGAAATAAAGTGTTTGCAAATGGGGAAGGGAAGAGGGGGTGAAGGGAGGGCAGGGACAAGGGGAAAAAATGAGAATCGAGACTTATCATGTAAAGGTACAGGATCCCAATAATGAATGTAATTGTATTGTATACCTAGATTGTACCAATAAACTCAATAAAAATTTTTAAAAAAATAAGTAAGGTGGACATGAGGTAGGGCAAACCATGACTAACCAATAAGATTATAAGTACAGTCACCCAGGTAATATTGATTAAATGGGGGTCCAGTGGGGGAGCAAGCCACATAGCAAGGCTACGAGGATTTTCAGTAAGGCAGGGTCAGGGATATTTCCCAGAAAGGCTGGGTTAAGTTTTGGCCGCCCCGCAGGTGATTGAAACCTATTCAGAATATCAATCACTGCTATTTATCCCCCCAGGGAAGCACAAGGGTATAGTTGCTTCTCTCCTTTTACAATTCTGGTCTTCAGTGAATGTGACTTGACTGTCCTCCAGGCTGTCTCCTCCTCGAGGGCTGGCCTACATGATATCTAATTAACTTAGCTATCTACAATATCCCCTCTGAAGAAGTACCCCTAACTGCTGAGGGGGCAAAGGGCGAAGACAGCCCTGGCTACTTCCAGCTAAAGAGGGTCGCAGCTGTGAACAGCAGTTAGTTACTCTACAGAGGGTCTATTTAAAGGCCTTCCATAGGTGCCAAGCAGGCATTGTCATCTTGGTAACTGCATAGTTTTTAAGTCTGGGGGAGAGAAAGCCGAAGAAACAGTTAAGAATGCACGGGCCAAAACATAACGTCAGCCGGATTGCTATGAATATATCCCACAAAGAGGATAAGAAGAAGGTCCAGAGGACTTCAGAATTCAACATAGAAGTCATATTGTATAGTTTAACAGTTATGAGCTGTTTACAGGGTTGATCTGGTGTATCCCGGTAAAAGAAGTCTAGCACATTTGTCATTGGTTCCATGCGTGTGACCGCTTGGACTTTGGCAGCCTCAAAGATGTAGGAACCTGTAGGAAAGGTTCCTTTGTGTCCTGGATCTTGTAGACCTTAAGGGGTCAGGGTCAAAATATTGGCTCTCCTCATAGCCCAGTTACCTTTCTAGTTTTGGTCTCCAAACTCCGACCAGTAACCTCAGTTAACTTCCAAAATGATAAGAGGGGGAAGAGAAGTAACTCCCAAACCTACTAGACATTAACTCCCAAACCTACTATGAGTTCATGTTCTCTAAAATTGAAGAATGAGTTCTAGAAGCCACAGAGGTTGAGTAGGAAAAACTTATTGAGAAAAAGCTTCTGTCTCAGAGACAGAAGGGGGGCCGGAAAGCAGGCTGCCCCTGAGTAAGATGTTTTGCAGCATTCCTGGTCTCTGCCTGTTAGATTATAATCATACCCTCAACTCCAGTTTTAACACCCAAAAATGTTTCTAGATGTTGCCAGAGGTCCCCTGAAGGACAGAATCACCTACCTGCAACTGATAACCACCTATGTATTATTATGAAAATCACACAATTTTATATATTTTTAAAATACTATAAAGTATTTTAAAGCCTTAATGCTTTCAAAATAAACTTATAACCTTCGTTTTGTTTTTGGTGCCTGGAATCGAACTCAGGACCTACCACTTGCCAGGCAGGTACGGTGCCACTGAGCCACATCCCTGACCCTAACCTTATAACTTTTTAACTCTTTGGGTTTTTGTTTTTTGTTTTTTGGCTTTTGGTTTTTTGAGGTAGGGTATCGCTATGTAGTTGAGTTTGACCTGGAACTCACTAGGTAGCCCAGGCTGGTCTCGAACTCACAGTGATCCTCCTGCCTCAGCCTCCCAAGTGCTGGGATTATAGGAGTGCGCCACCATGTCCAGCTGTAACTTTTAACTCTTGACAGTTCATGTCAGTTACTTAGTTTAAGTTTGGACAGACAGTCTCTCCAGAAAGTGGTTAGAATCCTTTGATCACTTTGTATGCTATTTTGGTAAATACTGTACCACTGACATTTTAGTAGGTACTGGGTGAAATGGTATTCTAAATTCATACATAAGCTGACAGTACTTATGTTATTAGCTCAACCATATTAATTGAAATTCAATGTGATGTAATTCTTTGTCTTCAAACATCTCAAAACACAATTTCAGTATTAAAATTGTATCCTTTTTTATAAAGAGTAAGGTAGTGAATTATATCTCAATAAAGCTTGCGTTAAATTTTTTAAATATATTACTTAAATTATTTGAATTACAGGACATTGGAGTTTATGATCATCAAGCATACTATAACTCTGAGTATCCAATGAATTTTTCTTACTTGTTTAATACCCAACTATGAAGCTGAATAAAATGGTACAAAGATAATAAATATTCAATAAAGAAATTAAAACATTCTGCATTTGTATAATAACACGACTTACATGTGTTACATGCAAAGCCAGGTGCAGCACTATGCTGGTCTGCAAAGTGCTTGCACCTGCAGCGAATGTGCTGCGCCCCATTCTGAGGGACGTAATGGTAAGCCCTGCACGGGCAGCCAGTCACGCGGCATGGCAGGGCGATGGGGCGCTGCTGAGGAATTGTTTCAAAGTCAGTTTTATGTTGTTTATACCTAAAAAAAGTGGGGAGAGTAAGAATATAGCACAATGTAGGTATTATCAAAAAATCACAATTTCTATTCTGTCAAATGCAAATATGATTTGTTAATAAGGTGAAAATTAACTCTCCTATGGGCAATATTTGTTCAGAGCAAATTTTTTTTTTCCTATATAAGAAGTTTCACAACAGTACAGAGAAATATAATCCCCTTAAAATACTTGTCATTACACTCTTTCATATGGATGCATAACAAAGAATGAAAAAAAATACATAAAAGATTTGACAGCTACTATATATAACTGTATTATAAAACAATTAAATTTATTTTAATGATTTACTATTTAAAATTGGAGCTCAATACACACGTTAATGTAATTCATTATAATGTAATTTAATTTTCAACTTTTTTTTAGGTAGTCAGGGTCAAACAGGAGTGTTCTACCAGTAAGATATCTCCTCAGCCTGTTTTATTGTATTGTGGGACAAAGTTTGGATAAGTTGCTCAGGGTGGCCTGGAACTTTCAATCCTCCTGCCTCAGCCTCTTGAGTAGCTGGGATAACACATAGACACCACTGTGCCTGGCTTTATTTTTAACTTTTGACTTCAAAATAAACTATCGGGCCTGGGATTTAGCTCAGTGGTTCTGTCGCCTGCCTCACAAGTGCAAGGACCCATGTTCGATCCCCGGTACCAAAAAAGTTTTTAAAAATAAAATAAACTATCAGGGGGCCAGGGATTTAGCTCAATGGTTCTGCAACTTGCATCAAAAGCACAAGGTCCTGAGTTCAATCCCCAGTACCAAAAAATAAAAAATAAAATAAAATAAACTATCAGTATCTTTAAAGGCCAAGTTCTATGAAGACATTGTAAATAATCAAAAGGCCACTTGCTTCCTTCTCATCATGTGCTACTCAGCAAAATAATACTATATTTTTTATTCTTACCACTGACCTAAGATATATGTTAAACTAACAAGGACATACCCTATTTCACTTCACAAAAAGTTTTTCTAAACTATTTAATTTGTAATTATGTAATTTACAAGAATTTTCTTAAACAATATGTAATTTATAATTGTGTAATTTACAATTATATATAGTAGCTGTCAAATCTTATAAAAGAATTGTTTCTATTTAATAATGCTTCAGGAAACTTTAAACAGTCCATCCTTTAACACAGAAAGTTTATTCTAGAATACATACCTTAAGAAAATAATACCATTTACACACACACACACACACACACACACAGGAATGGGTAAATTACTACGACAGTTTTCAAGCTGTTTATTAGGAATAAAACTTGTTTTCAAAATAAAAACTTTCACAGAACCATAATTCTGCATATAAAATAGATAAAAGCAGAATTGGAGTTTCATCTTCCTCTCTCTAATCTGCCCTACCTAGCACATCCATGAGGCTTTGATCACAGAGAACATAAGATCAATAGCACTAGACCAGCTGGAGTATCAAGCAGGTGCTGAAAACTTTGATTACTACATAACAGGGAGCCAGGAAGTTAGCTCAGTGGTGCAGCCACCTGCCTCACAAAAACAAGGTCCCAAATTCAATCCCGGCACAAAAAAAAAAAAAA
>NW_022900916.1:25464038-25478435 GCF_012274545.1 Fukomys damarensis | reverse complement strand
CCCGGAAAAAAAAAAAAAAAAGATTAGCTCAAGATTTTATATACACACAAAACTAACAACTAAATGAACTATACAAAGAAAAAAATTATACTTAACAAGTATTAATAACAGCTGGCTTTGGGCAGTCAATGTTTTCCTATTTATTTCCCCATTTCCCTTAATAATTACACATCACTTTATTAATTCATTAAGTCTATTGGTAAATTTAGGTATATAATATGATGGCATTCATCATTGGGAATTTGTACTTTTATATGATATATCTTGATTCTTACTTTTTTCCCATCCCCCTGCCCTCCCTTAAACCCCTCTACCACTCCCTATTTACAAAGACTTTGTTTCCGTTTTTTTCTTTTCTCATATTTATTCCTTTCCCTTCTTTCCGTTCCCTGCCCTCTCACTTCCCCCACCCCTTTGGACCTTTTCTTCCTATTTCAAATTATCTATTATATATTTTATAGCCCAGTTGCCCATCAACTGGAGAATGGATAAAGAAGATGTGGGTTTTTTTTAATATATAAAATGGAGTAATACTCAGCCATAAAGAATGAGAAGCTAGAGACATTTCAGATAAATAAATGGATGTTGAGACCATACTCAAGTGAAATAAATAGGACACACATGTGTAAATACCAAATATTTTCTCTGGGCTGAGAAACTTAAAGGGTAAATAAGGATCAAAAATATCCCTCTTTTTCTGTACTAAGGCTTGAACCTAGGGCCTTTGCACTGAGCTACCTCCCCAGCTCCCCACCCACTTTTTAAATTTTGAGTCAGGGTCTCACTAAATCACTAAGTTGTCCAGGATAGGTTCGATCTTGCAATCCTCCTGCCTCCCACATATCATTTTTACTATGGAAAAAAAAATAGTGTAGAAAGAAATCTCATGAGTGACAAGCACTACAGAAAAAATTTCTCTGTTAAATGTGAGTTGGGTTTTCCTCTATCAAAGATGAGTTGAGAACCAACTCCATGCTACAAAAATTAAACATACATAAGTGCCAGTTTGGCATTAAATTTTTCTAAAAATAAATTATAAACATATCATACATTTTCCAAACACTTCTTCATTTCCAAGAGATAGCAACACACTCCTCATTCTCCATTCCTCCACAGTGTTATCAGTTGAAGTTGCTAGATAAGTTTAAAGTCAGTCTATGTACCACATTACTCATCCTAGCAACTGCCTAACACCTGACAAACAGCAACTCTATAAACAGCAACTTCAAAGAGTCTCTCATGAATCGACCCTTCAAAGGTTTCCTTACAACAGAAAGTTCAGAGTTGTTGCCTGAAAACATGTAATAGGTTCAGCGATTTTTCTGTGAACCAGTTTAGTCATGGGGGATGGGATACCAGGAATGGAACTCAGGACCTTGCACTTACCAGGCAGGCATGGCACCACTGAGCTTAATCCCTGACCCTGGTCATTTCACTCTTTACAACGGTAAGACAGTAGTAAAATCTGAAGTAGGCCATGCATACAGAAAAATACAAACCACAGATACAGGCGACATATGTCAAGGACTAAAGCCTCATGTAATTCCCCTCTTCATGGGATTTTCTTGGGACGTGACCATTTGTCATTAAAAGCCATGTGCTTGAGTTCTTGTTTGTCTAAAGAAATGTATTGACACAGCAGTTCCTTGAGATGAGAAGGCTGATTCAGTAAATCTGAGAGAAATGCATCTATTTGTAGATGGGTATAAAGACCAGTGTGAGTCAATTCAAGCAACCATAAGACAGTTCCCTGCAGTCCAACCATCGATCCTTTCCTTGTCCAATGGTAGACTTCTGCTTCCCAGATAAACTGAAAGATCCCTCAGCAAAGCCACGAGGGGCACCAATATCTTTTTTTACCAATGACAAGAGAAAAGTGTCTTAAAACAATAGACTTTATGGGGGGAGTTATACTATGATATGACAAAGAAAGACTAATTTTCTTTTTTTTTCTCCTGGTACCAGGGATCAAACTCAGGATCTTGTGCTAACAAGGCAGGTGGCAAAACCACTGAGCTAAATTCCTAGCCCACAGCAACTTTTTTTCTTTCGTTTTGTTGTTGTTGTTGTTGTTCTTGTTGTTTTTGAGACAGTGACTTGCTATGTAGCTCAGGCTGGCCTCAAACTCATTAAAGCTCCTGTTTTGGTCCCCCAAGTGCTGGGATTACAGGCATGCACCACCACTGCCTGGCAAAAATTTTTAATTATAACTTTTTAAAACTTCAAATATTTTTACTATTATAAAAATGTCCACTTTTAAATGTTTCTTAACCATCACAGTGAGGATATGTTCTACTACAGCTTTTATTTTCTACTCATCAGAAAAATAGCAGTAAGAGCTGCATGTGGTTGTGCATGCTTATAATCCCAGGAATCTAGGAGGCCAAAGCTGGAGGTTCGCAAGTTCAAGCCCACCCTGGGCAACTTAATGACTTGGCAAGATAGTTTCAAAAATAAAAAGTCTGTGGATGTACCTCAGTGCATAGGCCCTGGGTTCAACACCCAGAACAAAGAAAGTAAAGGAGGGAGGGAAAGAGGAAAGAAGGAAATAGCAATTAAAATATCTTACCTATGTGTACAAAAACACAGTGTCTCTGGGCCAACAAGTTTGCAATCCATTCCAGTTGGGGACCGCCAGCTCACAAATAACCTGTTCTGTAAGCGCATAGGTAAAACTTTTCTTTTGTATTCTTCATATTCTTCAGGAGTAAAAAGTTTCCCTCCATCATCCTCACCAGTAATTCTACAATGACAACAAAAATACATTTTAAGTCTTGAATATTTTCCAGGTTAAAAATACTAAACTCTAAAATTAAACTATACTAATAAGGAAGGATGAAGCGGGTGAAGTATGGGGAAAAAAGCAGGATTATGGGGAAAAAACAAGAACTAAGATATATCATGTAAAAGTACAAGATCCCAATGATAAATGGAACTGTACTGTTTGCTTTAAATATACCAATAAACATAACAGAAAAATAAATAAATTAAATTAAACTATGCTTATATACTCAAAAAGCAGGCTGCTTTGAATTTTTACCGTAAACACACTAATAGTCAAATTATACACAATGACAATAAAGCTTTTGCTTGTGACAAAGTTTTGAACATGCTCTTAGTATGGTAACTTAGTATCTGAGAAAACAGGCAAAGCAGGAAGGCTACACTCACCTTCCCTGAGTTCTTCCCTGACATAGGTATACAATCTCATTCCAGAGATGGCCGCCTTATATCTGCAGGGAAAAAAATATGCTTCTCTCTGAAGACACAGCAATGCAGAGAAGAATCTGAACAGACCTTGCTAAGTTCCTTCCAGTTTATTACCATTAGGCCATACACTTTGGTGATTCCACTGTATTTTTGCAGGACTTTCCATTCTTCATCGCAACCACCATAAAGTATACAGGATCTCCAGTTTCTGTGTGTTTTCACTTTCTGAAGGCTCCCGTGCCACATTAAAATTGAAATAAATTTAGAAACTTTTCTCTTGTTATTCTGTTTTTCATTATGAGGGCCTCAGCCATGAACCAAATGATGACAAAGGAAAACATCTTTTCTGTCCTACTCTTCCCATATAAAAGAGGATAATAAATTAAAAGTCAGTGATTTCATAACATCTGACTGTACTGATCAAAGTTTATCAATGGAAGAGTGACAACTATTCATCTCAACTTCTCTGAATTGAAGCACCTTCGCATTGAAAGCTACAGCCTAAACTATTAAACAACTCTAACGTTTCATCCATTAAAAACGGGACCAAAAAAAGTGCACACACTTTCACAGATACACACACACACACACACACACACCAACATGACTAATTTCCATACCTGACCCCAAACCTGCCCAGGAGTTTAAACTTATGCAGGCTTTAAAAACACACCTGGAGCAGGGGGCACACTGCAATCACAGCACTCCTAAGGCAGGAGGATCGCTGTGAGTTCAAGACCAGCCTGGGCTACATAGTGAGTTCCAGGTCAGTTCCAACTACATAGTGAGACCCTGTCTCAAAAAACCACACACACATACACCTGGATTTGCACAAGTTCAAACTCTCATCTGTGTATTGGGTAATCAAGTGCTTCATTGCTTAAGATTTAAAATTTTATGGGAAAAATTACGCCCCTATTTTTATGAAAAAAAAACTAAGAGTTTGTCTCCCTAGAGGAAAAGATGGTAGTACAATTAAAAGAAGTTGTTAAAAAATTGAAGAAATGTCATGAAAATTACTTCGTAGAATGCTACATAATTTTTTGTGCAATGTATAATTTTCCACACTTTGAAGCCATTAGTTGAGACAGAATATAAAAACTAATTAATGTGCTGTGAAATCAGCACAACCTCCTTTAAAGAATCTAGAAACAAAATAGTAAAACCAACAGGCATTTTATTTGGGGATAAGTTTTGAGCTATATTACTTTATTAAAACTATCAAAAAAGTACTAACAGGTACCAGAATGATCTTAAGTGCAGCTCCTTTAAATAAGAAATCATTGGCATTTAGTTCTAAACCAATTTATAGAAAGACTACACTTTCCTTCCCAAACTCCCACCAAAGCACCAAAAAAAGAAAACTCTGGGGAAAGAAAGTTCATTTCTGGAGGATACTCATCTTTTTTAACCTTCCCCCCCATCCCCTTCCATATCTAGGCACCCAAATCTGGTTTGCCCTACCTTTCTCAAATCTTGAAGGTTAAGTAAAGGATTTGATAAGCCCTTCTATAGGGGAGTGTTCCATGTATTTATCTTGCAAAAATAACTCCTGCTAGGCCTGTCCAGCATTTTCTGAGCAAGAAACTATTGAAGGCCCACAATTCACATATCTAAATATCTCTGGAGCCCACAACCTATACATTAGTATCTAACTTCTCAGTCAACACTAGGGCCCAGTGACTTGCTCCCAGGGAGGAGCCCTAGAGAAACCGAAGGCTAAAGGAGCTAGTTCTGCCTTGAATAAGCGCTGGATGGGTGGTAGTAGTTTCAGCCCAGTACGCCCTGCGTCACTAAGAGCTACCTGAATCAAGCACGTGACTGAACTATCAGCAAGCTCCCGACTTCACTTTTCCCATTCTGTTTCCAGGGAGCTCTAAGTATTACCCAAATCTACGCTACAGAGTACCAGCGCGCGCGCACGCGCGCGCACACACACACACACACACACACACACACACCCTTCCCAACAGGCCTCGCCTGTGATTCCCACGCGCCATTTAACAGCCAACTCTCATTCTTAGGAGATCGGGAGACATGAAAAACAAAACACTTCAAGGCAGGCGCAGGAGCCTTTGTTAAGTCCTGGACGAGGAACGCAGTCCTCAAGGCAAACAACAGGCTTCATTTCCGGTTTCGGGAAAGGCCCGGAAAGCATTGGGCCGGGCTCTTTCTACTAAAAGCAGCACCTCGGGATTGGGAGCACGTTCAGAAGTGCACGACTTATACTACTGAAATTAACGTGCAAACATGATGTCTTCTGTTATAGGCCCCGAGTGCTCACAGTGTAATTCTTCACAGTGCTCTTTGGGGCAGCGGGAATTGAACCCTGCAGTCAATCTGGAGTTAATAATCCCTCCTGGAGGGAGAGATCTCTTTAAGAGGCCTCGTAAGAGACTGGTTATTGAATGGAACTGCAGCGTATTTAATTACAGAAAGATGAAACTTGAAATTAATCTAGGCCTCCCTCAACAGCCCGGGAACGGATTCCCAGAGCCCAGCGTTCGCTCATTCGTCAGGTCCCTGGCCGAGCAACCACATTTGGGAAGGGGTCGGGGATGCAGGCTCGGAGCCGCCGCCACTGCCTCACCTCAGATACTCCAGATACTCGTCCACCGCCGCTGCGCCGCCGTTTTTTTTTTTAATGTATCAAAAATCGAACTCAGGACTTTATGCTTTCACTGCAGGCGCGGGGCCACTGAGCTACATCCCGGGCCCTGGCCGCTCACTTCTACCCGGCAGCCCACGGAGGTGCGTTAGAACCCCTGATTATTCAGGAGCAGGTTTTATATATTTGATCAAAGGGCGGTGACGTGAAACGGGGAGGGGAAGGGCAAGTGAAGTTATAGAAGCAAATCGAACTCAGGACTTTATGCTTTCACTGCAGGCGCGGGGCCAC
This sequence comes from Fukomys damarensis, assembly GCF_012274545.1. Lineage (NCBI taxonomy): Eukaryota > Metazoa > Chordata > Mammalia > Rodentia > Bathyergidae > Fukomys > Fukomys damarensis. Next base: position 25,472,326 of record NW_022900916.1, on the reverse strand, counting down.
TGAGCTACATCCCGGGCCCTGGCCGCTCACTTCTACCCGGCAGCCCACGGAGGTGCGTTAGAACCCCTGATTATTCAGGAGCAGGTTTTATATATTTGATCAAAGGGCGGTGACGTGAAACGGGGAGGGGAAGGGCAAGTGAAGTTATAGAAGCAAACAGAAAGCAAGTTAGTCTCGTCTCACACGATAACAGTTTTGTTCCTTTTGAATTTTGTGAGAACAGGGCATTATGAATTTCGTTTACAGGACACGGTTGTCAATCTCGTCTGTATCTTTTGAAAGAATGTAGTTCTTTAAAGGTTATAAAGACTCCATTTACAGGAATGTAACCGTCTGCCCTGTTAGTACCGGGGCGGGGGTAGGGGGGCAGCCTTGAAGGAAGGCAGATTCCTGGACTCTGTTACCAAGAATCTTGTATTTACAAAAAATAAAATTAAATTTAAAAAAAAATCTTGTATTTACCTTCTCTGCAGCAAAACAAGGAGTTACAGCTATGGGGGGGGGATGCTACTCAGTTTGTTTCTCAAGTCCTGCTTCAGTAGGCCTGAATGCATGAGTACAAAGCAAGCAACACGTTCTTCAAAGAGAGTAAAGAACAAATATAAGGGGAAACAATTTAAAATTTTGGTGGGGCTTGATTGGGTTTTGCAATGCTGGGAATCTAACCCAGAGCTTCAATGGTAGGCAAGTGCTCTACCCCTAAGCTACTCCCTGCCTGAGTTAAGATCTTTTAAAACCTTTGGAAGACTCTTTACAAAATCTACGTAAAACTTGAATTGCCAAGAAATTGGTAATTTAGCCATAAATTGGCTGAACAACTGGAAAGGGTAAGAAACCCATCATTAGTGAGGAGGGAGGAGTCCTTAAACTCTTAAAGGTCCCTCAGAGGTGCAGGATCAGCTTTAGTACCATGTGTGTTACAGACCTGCCTGGTCTTCGTCCCTTCACTTTACTGTGCTTTGCAGATACTGCTTATTTTGCTTCTTTTTTTTTTTAATGCATGGCAGGTCAGTGGTGATCTGTGCATCGAGCATGTCTATCAGCCATTTTTCTGATAGCATGTGCTCATTTCGAGTTTCTGTGTTACATTTTGGTAATGCTCACAACATTTCAAAATTTTTCATCTTTCTTTTTTCTTATGGTAGTGGGGATTGAGCCCAGTTCTTCAGCACTGAATTACACCTTCAGCCCTTTTGATTTTGAGACAGGGTCTATCTAAATTGCCCAGGTCGGGTTCAAACTTGTGATCCTTCTGCCTCATTCTCTCAGAGTGCTGACATTACAGGTGTGCACTACCACTTTTGGCTTTGAATTTTCTCATTATTACTGAATCTGTTGTAGTGATTTGTGATCTTTGATGTTACTAGTATTAGTTTTGAGAGGCACCATAAATTTTGCCATATAAGATGTCAAAGTTAGGGCCGGGGATTTAGTTTAGTGGTTCTGCTGCCTGCCTGCCTCACAAGCTCAAAGTCCTGAGTTTGATCTCTAATACCAAAAATAAAAAGATGTCAAACTTAATAAGTGTTTCTATTTTTGACTGCTCAACTGAACAGACTTTCCCCCACCTCCTCCACCTGCTCAGGCCTCCCTTATCCATAAGACACAACAATAATGGATTATTAATACCTTACACCGGTGGTGGTGGACCTATGGCCACAGAGCCCTCTCTGTTGGCACACAAGCCATGTTGCCCCAGCGGCCAAGCATCAGTTATTCAGGTTTAATTACAGGGTTGGCACTTGGCAATAAATGAGTTTTGGGTTGCAGTTTAGACACTCAGTCTCTAAACGTTTTGACATCCCTGGCCTACACAATGGCCTCTAAATGCTTAAGCAAAAGGGAGAGTCTCATATCTCTTGGTTTAAATCAGGGCTGGGGATTTAGCCCAGTGGCACAGCACCTGCCCCACAAGCACAAGATCCTGAGTTCAATTGCTGGTACCAAAAACAAAACTCTTAAAGGAAATTGAAAATGCTACGCCAGTAAACAAATTATAGAGAAGCAAAAAACAGTTTGCTGATACAGAGAAAGTTTTAGAGACCCATGTAGGAATTCAAATCAACCACAATATTCTCTTGAACCAAAGTCTAATCCAGAGGAAGACCCTAACTCTTCAATTCTGTGAAGACTAAAAGAAGGGAGGAATTTGCTGAACAAAAAAAGAGCCTGAAGCTAGCAGAGTTTGGATGTTGAAGTTTGAGGAAATAAACTGTCTCCATACATAAGAACTGAAGGTAGGGCCAGGGATTTAGCTCAGTGGTGCTGCTGCCTGCCTCACAAGTGCAAGGACCCAAGTTCGATCACCAGTACAAAAAGAAAATTAATTGATCACAGATGTGAGGGTAATTTTGCTATGACATCTGTTAAATCATTGATCAGCAGGGTTGACTTGGCTGATCTGGCTGGCTAGGCTGGTGTCCCCTTTCCTCCCTCACCTCTTCATGTGTGTCCTTCCCAAAGCTGCAAGCTCTGTCAGAGGATGACCAGGGAGAAAAAGACCATTTCCTTGGTCAAGGGTATATGAGTAGCTTCGCTCCCCTGCTCCAATCCCCAAATATGCTCTCAAGATGCAATCAGTCAGGCTATCTCTGTGCCTCCCTTTCCTTTTCTGTTTATCACTTCCTATTTCTGGCTACAAACATAAACCTACTCATGTATCACAGCAGGAAGATCATTCTGAGTCATTTTTGGCTCAGACTTGCCAATTCTAGAATTGCAAATGAAGCTAACTGATATCTTAAAGACTAGCTTTGTTGCAATTTGGTCTTTTAACACTATTAAAAACTTTCACAAAGCTGGGCATGGTGGCGCACACCTATAAGCTGAGGCAGGAGGATTGCTGTGAGTTCAAAATCAGCCTGGGCTACTCAGTGAGTTCCAGGTCAGTCTCAACTATGTAGTGAGACCCTGTTTCAAAAAACCAAAAAAACAAAAAAGAACATTCATGATTCATGGAGGCTCAAAATATCACCATTAATGAGAATTTGGAAGAAGTTGGTTCTAAGCCCCACGGATGACTTTAAGGGATTCCATACTTCAGTGGAGGAGATAAATGAAATTGTGGTCAAAATAGCAAGTGAACTAATGAATATTAGTTTCCTACAATCTCCTGATAAAATTTTAACAGATGAATGAGCAAAGAAAGTTTTTCTTGGGATGAAATCTATTCCTAGTGAAGATTCTAGGATATTGTTGAAATGTCAACAAATAATGTATTTGGAATACTACATAAACTTAGGTGATAAAGCAGCGGGAGAGTTTGAGAGGGCTGACCGCAACCGTAAAAGAAATCTGTGGATAAAATGCTATCAAACAGCATTGCTTGCTACACAGAAATCTTTAATTATTTAATGGAAGAGTCGGTTGATGCAGCAGAGTTCACTGCTATCTTACTTTAAGAAATTGCCACACCCTTCAGCAACCACTACCTGGATCCATCAGCAGCTGTCAACATCAAAGCAAGACCCTCCACCAGCAGAAAGATTATCCCTCTCAGGAGGTGCAGATGATTGTTAGCAACTTTTAGTGACATTTTTAATGAAGGTATATACATTGTTTTTTAGACATAATGTTATTGTGCACTTACTAGACTTCAATATGAGATAAATATAACTTCTACATGTACTTGGAAACCAAAAAAAAAAAAATGCATGTGAATCACTTCATTGCAATATTCACTATATTGCAATGGTCTGGATCCAAACCTGTAACATCTTAGATAGGCCTATTTAAATTATCTGAGAGATAAAATAGTAAGAAAAATAACTTACTGAACTTCAATACTTTACTTCAAAAGTACTCTCTTATATATTTCAGGTCCAAAAAGTAAAATATGATGTAGACATATGATTTAAGTCTCCTCTTCCATCATCTGAAGTTATTCTTCTGTTAAGGCAGTCCCCATTCCCACTTTGGCTTTCTCTCTATTTTTATTAACTACTCTCCACCAAAGTATAACAATTCAGCTATAATCTAATAAGCTTTGAAGTCTACCAGGCACATGTGCAATTTATAGAAACTTTTTCAATACATAAGTGTCCACAGATAAATGAGTGATGCTGAAATCAAGTTCACATCTCAGAGAGGGCTCCCCATTCAGGACTCTGATCACATCTTTGGTTTGCTGTTGCTGGCTTTACCTCTTTATGAGCCCTGATTTTAGGCAGCAGCTCAACTAACAAAGATAAATAGCACAAAATGCCAGCTGCTGTGAGCTTATAGAAAAGTGGCATGGGGATGTTCATGTGGGCAAGTGTTATTTAATTAATCTAGAGGGAAATAATTAAAATAGGCTTAACACTCTTGTAGACTCTTCCTAGAAGATTCAGGAGGATAATCTCTCCTGGGCACAGAAGTCAACAAAAATATTGGGCATGACAAATTAAGAGTAAGGACCCAACCAGAAAGTGTTATCCCAAATTTTATAAAACTTTTCTAATTAGAAGCCAGCTTGGTGGCACATGCCTATAATCTCAGCACTCAAGAGGCAGAGGCAGGAGGATCGTTGCGGGTTCAAGTCCAGCCTGGGCTAAATAGTGAGTTCCAGGTCAGTCTCAACTACATAGTGAGACCCTGTCTCAAAAACCAAAAAAAAAAAAAAAAACCTGCTAATTAGAATACTGTATGTGGGTCCGACCTCTAATAAAATACATAATCAAGCTATAATATCCTCCCAAAGATAGCTAAATTGACCTAGGAAGGAGGATGGATGGACAGAGGGCTTGAAAATTGTGTAGGCAAATAATAGACATTTTATTTGTTGAATCTTCATAAAACTTTGTAAGATAAGAATCATCAACATTTTGCAGTGATACATAAGAATGCCTTCTGCAAATAACAGAATAACCCAACTAACAGTGGTTTAATTAAATATAAACTTTTGTTACTTTATAGAAATGGGAGGTAGAGGTTACCAGCATTGGGATCAGGCATTTTCCCCATAGTTGTAAGAGAAATCAACAGCTCCAGAAATTATATCCAAATTCGAGGAAGGGGAAAAAAAAGGCCACCAACATCAGCTATTCCTTTTATCAAGCAAGTTTTCCTTAAAAACTGCCTGCAAAAGATTTTCAGTATATTCGTTCGTTCGTCAGAACAGTGTCCCATGGACACCCATAGGTAGAAAGAAGGCTGCGAAGGCAATCTTGGATTTCCAAGCCCTACGATGGAAGGAGTCAAAGGGGATTAAAAATGCCTGTTGGGCTAAAAGCATACATTTGGTTAGCCAATCACAAGATCTTGCCACAGCTGACCTTTGAACTGCCTACTATCCGTGCACTTCTCACACAGGTGTTTTATGTTGATGGCGAAGGAGAAATACGGTGGAAGAGCCTGGCCGTGGAAAGCTGCTCAATCACAGCAGCCAGGGAGCAGAGGGTGGAAGCCCCTAAGAGAAAGGGGCTGGGACCCGATATAGACCCCAGGGTCGCAGCTCTCTTATCCAATGCCTTCAACTAGGCCCGACATCCTGTTTTCATCACCTTCTAAGAATGCCAGCAAATTATGACCTCATCAACTGATCGATCCACTTGATAAATCACAACCCTTAATCCAGTTGCTTCCAAAAATCCCATCATCTAGCAACCAAGCTTTTAGTGCATGAATTTTGGGGGATGATTTTTCAAATCCACGCCATAACTGACATAGACAGACAGACATATAAATAGGCAGATAGGTGGACAGATAAATGCAGTATAAGGAATTGAACGCAAGACCTTCACACTGAGCTTCATCCCCTTCAGCCCTTTTTTATTTTTAATTTTTTCCAAGACCTTGCTAAGTCACTAAATTTGCCACCCTGGGCTCAAATCTACAACCCTCCTGCCTCAGCATTCCAGAGTGCCAGGATTACAGGCATGCACCATCACATCCAGATAAATTATAATTTCATAACCTTGGGCAGCTGCTGTAATGTTGCCATTCACTACACATTTAGCAAATGTTTGATAAATGAATACACAATAATATTAAAACCTACTGAAATTACACTCAAAAAGTCTTAGAGGCCCTTAATATAGCATTAGACCTGATTTTTCAATATTATCTACTGAAATTTCACAATCCCAAATTGCTATATGTCCTTTTGATGTCTTTTAAAGGAATTCTCTTTGAAAGGAATTCTCTGTTCCACACTGTTCGAAAATAAGATAGGAAAAAAAATTCATTCAGATAAAGGATCTCCTTGCTTTTAAATTTTTGTTTTGTGCTGTATTATTTTTCTGGTACTCAGGATTGAACCTAAAGCCCTTTTTGCACTGAGCTTCATCCAAGTCTTTTTTTAATTTTTATTTTGAGACAGAATCATGCTAAATCAAAAAAGTTGCCCAAGCTGGGCCCAAACTTACAATCCTACCTCAGCTTTCCAGAGCACCATAACACCTGGCTGCTTTTAAGCTTTCATAGTATTTTTAATTCATCTTATATTTTATATTTCCCTTTTGCTTTGATTACTTTCCTTGCTTTTTCATTTTAGCTATTAGTAAAGAATAATGATGGCTTTCAAAAACTATTTTATAAGCAGATCAAGTTTTGTTATAATAAACAGCATAACAAAAATTTCAGGGTATCCAAAAAATTCCTAAGCTCCTTTAAAAGGCTGAATTAACTAGATTATCCAATAAAAATGCTAGAACAAAAGAAATTGAAAAATTCCTTTCAGAAATGGAATTTTTATTTATTAGATAAAACATTTCTGAATTTTAAGCTTTGATCTGTATTTTATTTACTTTCTTGAATTCCTCAAAAAAGTATCTCTAAGAAGACCCTCACTTGCAAATGCAAGGTCCCAAGTTTGATCCCTAGTACAAGTTGATGAATATAAGATTATTTATTTTACCTTAATTCTTTTGAAAAGAATAGTAATTATGTATCATTTTATAAAACATGTTATGTAGAGATTTTATGTAGTTATAATTCAAGTTTATTTACTCTAGCAAGTTTAATTCTATATTTCAGTAACCTGAAACTTATTGTAGAGGTAATCAGTGTTGGATCTGAGACCATTAATGCTACATAGCCACTCATTCCACAAATGTTGCCATATCTATTTTGCAACCAAAATTATATTAGGTTCTCAGAATTCAGAGGATGAATAAACAAAACAGAAAAGTCAATAGTTGAAATGGGTTGAGAGTTGAGTGTGTCCAATAAAGGTTTATGTTTGGAGGCTTGGTCCTTGGAATAGCAGGGCACAGAAGGTAAATCTTTTTGATTTTCCAATAGTTGTGAAGACTGAACCCAGCAACCTTCTCACTGAGCTATATTCTCAGTCCTTTTTAAGTTATCACTAAATTGCTAAATTTCCCAGATCGGGCTAGAACTTGCAATCCTCCCACCATGCTTGAATTACAGATGTGTGTCATCATGCCTGGCCACAGAGGTAAATCTTTTATGAGTGGAGCCTAATGGGAGGTGATTGGGTCATTGGGGGTGCTGCCCTAAGGGGAGATTTAGTTTTCACCAAACCCCAGGGAGTGGGTTTTTTAAACTGAGTTTAACCCCTCCTTACTATATTCCCGTCTAACCATGTGATCACTCTCTTGAATGCATTCTTGTCATTATGTCACCTGCCATGATGTGATATAGCTAAGGGGGCACTCATTAAAGCCTAGCAAGTGTTGGTGCCATGCTCTTGAAATTTCAAAAGTGTGAACTAAATAAGTATTTTGTTTTAGCAACAGCAAATGGACTAATACAGTAAGGATAAGTATTATAAAGAAGAGAACCTATTGAGTAGCATAACAAGTGAAGGTGATGGGCCATTATAGCTCAAGTTAGTGTCTCTAATAAGGTTGTGGCTTGATCAGAATCAAAGGAAGCACAAGAACAAGCCACAAAAACACTAAGGAGAGCTCCAACAAATTGCAAGTATATCTTAGTCAATTTCTCACTGGGACAAATGACCCAACACTCCAATTTTAGAGGAAGAGAGATTTAAACTCACGTTTTCAGTCCATAGTTGACTGGCTCCAAGACAAGAAATACAAATCTTTGTCTGAGAAAATCGATCAGAAAAGAAAGAAGCTGGATGTGGGGGTGCATGCTGGTAATCGCAGCACCCAGGAGGCTGAGGTGGGATTGCCACGATTTGGAAGGCATTTTAAACTACAGCGTGAGATCCTGTCTCAAAAACGAAAACAAAACAAAACAAAAAGAAATAAAAATTCAATGAATACCATAAAAGTAATCAAAAGATTGTCTAAAACTGAATAATTAAAAAGAAATAGCTCTCCCGGTCCCCTCGCCCGCCCCACAGGCCTGCACCCTCTGCTCCCCGCCCCGGTCCC
>NW_022900916.1:25457535-25463978 GCF_012274545.1 Fukomys damarensis | reverse complement strand
CGAGGAGACACCTGGGAAGAGGCAGAGATTAATCTATTAAAGTAAAGAAATAAAAAGAAAGAAATATCTTCCTAGCCCTATGTATCAGTCAATTTCCCATCACTGGGACAAAATACCCAACCTCCACAACTTAAAGGAGAGGTTCATTTTGGCTCCCAGGTTTAGTCCATACATGGTCAGCTGGCTCCAAAGCAGAAAGCTATTCAACCCATGGTGGCCAGGAAGTAGAGCACAAGAGAGAAGGATCCAGGACAAAAATATATCCTTCCAGCTCAGGCCTCCAGTATCTCGCCCCTTCCAACCAGGACCCACCACTTACCTGCACATTCACCTATGAGCTCGTGGATGAAGGAGTCCACTGATGAGCACAGCGCCCCGTGATCCAATCACCTTCCAGATACATGAGGTTTTGAGGGTGCATTTTAGAGCTCGCCCATAACATCATTCTGGTAAGGAAAGTATTTCAAGGTAACCATATAATCCTAAAGGATGTAGGAAAATTCTTCTAGTCAAATTCTAGTTAATAAATGTAAAAAGAATTAGAAAACTAAGCCATGCATGGTAATGCACCCCTGTAATTCCTGCACTCTGGGATGCTCAGGCAGGAGGATACCAAGTGCAAGCTCAGCCTGGGCAACTCAGTGACTTACGGAGACCCTGTCTAAAAATTTTAAAAGGAATGGGGATGGAGCTCAGTGTGAGAGCCCTGGTTCAATCCTGAGTAACACACATACACACACAGAGAGAGAGAGAGAGAGAGAGAGAGAGAGAGAGAGAGAGAGAGAGAGAGAGAGAGAGAAGAAAGAAAACTATCATGTTGCAATCCTAGGACACGGCCATCAATAAATGCTAAAAATCATTAATTAGATGAAACACTGATTAGAAATTTTACAATAATGGAATTAGGCGGTCATCTCCTGAAAAATTTAAGTATTACTAAAATGAGACAATCTGAAACTATATGGCTCTTGAAATGATGAAATAACATGGAGAACATTAACACTACTTATGGCATATTCTTGTCAAAACACTAAAATTAATCAGGTGTCTATCAATCTAACTTCTAGACTATGGGAATTACAGTAGACAACGGAGCAAATAAAATACCACAAGGAAGCAATCAAAACACTCTGTGGAACATTTTTGTTTGTGGGTTTTTGTAGTACTACTGTCTCGATTTCCTTAAAAGTAAATGGAAGTTGGCTGAGTGTTTAGCTCAGTAGCACTGTGCCTGCCTTGCAAGCCCAAGATCCTGAGTTTGATCCCTGGTACTAGAAAAAAAATAGTAAATGGAAGATGAGATCTTAATGAATGTTGGAATCACTCTCCACCACATTAGGACTTAGAGATGGGTAGCTATCTGCAAGCCAGGAAGAGAGCCTTGTCCAGCACTGACTATGCTGGCACTTGGATTTCTGCCTCCAGAATTTGAAGAAAATAAATTTCTGTCTAAGTAAAAAAACAAACAAAAATCAAATTCCATTTTTAAAAAAAAAAATTTTTGGTACTGGAGATCGAACTCCGGACCTTGTGCTTGAGAAGCAGGCAGCGACACCACTGAGCTAAATCCCTGGCCCTCAAATTCCATTTTTTTAGATAATTAGGGAGATCCGTTTGGCTTGTGGTGTTTTCCTCCACCTCTTCCTCTTCTGTTTCTCTCTCTACCCGCTCCTTCTCCCTCTCCTGTTCTTTTCCAGTGCTAGGGATGAACTCAAGATTTCACACACGCTAGGCAAGTGTGGCATGCATAGCACTTTTTTTCCATTTTGAGACAGAATCCCACTATATCACCCGGTCTGGCCTGGGACTTGCAATCCTTCTGCCTCAAACTCCCAAGTAGCTGGGATTACAAATGTGTGCCACCAGACCCAGCTTGTTTTTTGGTTTCTTTGGTTTTTTTTTTTTTTGTACTGGGGATGAAACTCAGGTCTTTGAGCTTGTGAGGCAGGCGGCAAAACCACTGAGCTTAATCCCCTGTATTATGTCTTAAGAATGTTTATTTCAGCGCTGGGGATGTAACTCCATGGTAGACCACTTGTCTAGCATGTGTGAGGCACTGGGTTCAATTTCCAGCATCACCACCAAAAAAAAAAAAAAAAAAAAAAATCACAGATTTAAAACAGGTCTTATAAATTCATAAATCTGAGTATAATCTCACTATAATGGTATGAAAATGACTCTGTGATTATACAAGAAAAACTTCTTCTAAAGCATAATTAAGTAGTTAAGAATAAAATGTCAAATATGTCACTTAAGATTTGGTTTTAAATTCTTCAGCAAAAAGTAAACAAATTAGAAAAAAATAAGGGATGACTGGTGGTGATTGCTGAAACAAGTATAGCAAAATATTGACAAATATTAAAGTAGGTGATGAGTACATGAGACTTTGGTGTACTCTTGTGTACATGTCAATGTTTCTTAATTTCTTTCCTTATTTAAAAAATTTTTAAATTTGTATTGGTACACATTTGTGGTATATAATGGTTATATTCAGCATAATGGTTATATTCATAATGGGAGTGGGTACATGTACATAACACATCATAATCCTTTCTACTTCCCCTTCCTCTTCCTTTCCCCCCCTTTCCCTCACACCATCATTCTGTTTGTCTGTCTTTTTGTTTGAGACAAGGTCTCACTATGTAGTCCAGGCTGGCCTTGAACTCACTGTGTGGTCTCAAACTTTAAGTGATCCTCCTGCCTGCACCTCCTGAGTGCTGGGATGACAGGCATGCAGCACCACACCCAGCACAAACCCAAAATTGATTCCTTTTAATCATTTACCATTTATCAAATACATAAACACTATTAAAGAAAAACACATATAACACATTAAGTACAAATAATATATTTTATTTCATCCCTGAAAATAAAACAAAACAAAAATGTCTACATCTAATCAAGAGAGAACAATTATCCCAAAACTTTACCTGGTAATAGTACATAATTAATTTAAAAGTACAGAGAAGGCAAGTTTGGAAAGCTATCTTCATGAAATAATATTTTCTCATACTTATTTTAACAAATTATTGTAATTATGCTACTTAATGGTAGCATATTGTAATAATGAACAATACAATATCTAAAACTAAATTCAATATAGTCTAAATCTAGAAGCTGGCTGCTTTTGAGCAGTTATTATAGAGAATAAATACTATGAAATACAGGGCACCGTACAGCAATCAGATATACTGGAAAATTTAAATAAAGTGTACTTTGTTCTATACTAGAATTACCCAAGATTAAGTTTTATTGTGCTGTATACAGTAATTGTTTTCCTGAAAAAGATAGTCAATCTTCATAATTTATTTTAAATGTTCTTATTTTAAGTGGTCATTATATAAGATGAATATTTAATACAAATTTCCATAAAGGATACTCTTATGTAACATAAAGTAATATGTTCCAAGCAATTTATGCAGCATGAATACCTGTATTATATACATCTGACTAAAGTCCTTTAGTCCCTGCCTCTCCCACCAATATAACAAAAGCAAAAATTACCCAAATGTGGAAATCATGCGCTTTTCCTTATGGTATAGACACTCAATGAATTAAGTTTTGTTTTTTAAAGAAAGTCTCACTGAGTTCCCTTGGTTGACCTTGAATTCTCAATTCTCCTGCCTTAACCTCCTGAGTAGCTGGAATTACAGGAAGGCAACACTACACCCAGCTAAGCAGTTAAACTTTTAAATTAACATTCATGCAGGTGAAAAAATCACGAATATAGTTATACTTCATTTCATCATAAAAATATTTTTATTTTTCAGAATATATGTAAGAAAATTTTAAGTATGAGATTAGAGATACAATTTTAATGTTATTAAATTGTCCCCAATGTTTAGACTAGATTACGGACAGTGGCTGCTACCATTTCAAGATTATATTCTTACAAATGTAATTTTTAAAAATATACAACCTTCATTTATTTTGAAGGATAGTGCAAATGAAGACATTCTTTGGGTCATGATTTCAAAACATTACTTTCAACATTATACTTCCTTTCTCTCTTCATAATCTGAGTAACAAAATATAGTACTGGAAGTAAGCACATCTAATAGCCTTAGCTGAACAGTTACATCTACTGAGAACAAATGACAGAAGAATAATTCAGTAATAATATTCTCCACTTGTCTGAAAACATGTTATACACTTAAATAAATATCTTACAGAAACAAATCCATGAGTTTTAGTGTTGTTTCAGCTTGATCTCAAACACAAAACATTTACACAAAGACCATCTACCTGCTCACTACACCAGCCATGTTGCCTTAAGGATAAGGTACAGCATGGAAAAGACTTGCCTGGAAGCAAACTAGTAACACTTAAAATTTTATATACAGATTAAGAGTTCCATGAATCCAGCAAATTCCTTGAAAATATGTTGGGCTTCTATTGTAAAGTATCTCTCCTAGCCAGCAATTAAAAAGCTTTTCTGCGATAGGATATACTCCATAGTGGAAACAGCAGCACAAGGTGATCTTCAACTGCTATCTAATGCTGCCAGAGGCATTTATCCTTTTATTTGTGGTTACTGGCACCAGATTCCCATTAGTGCCGTTGGTAGTGTTGGTGGCTGAGCCATTCACAACAATACAGTCGACTTTGTTCTCCAGCTTCACCAAGCGTTGCAAGATGTCATCCAAAAGGACAGCAATTGTTCTTTTCAGATCGGCTGGGGGGAAAATTAGAATGTTATGTATGAGGAAGGCACTTAATATTTGTGTTTTTATAGTGTGAAAGAAAATGGTAAATAATTATCAAGTCATCTGAGAGAAAATATATAGCAAATGTACTCATACCATATGGAGGAAAAGCCTATTTTATATGGGTTTTTTTCTTTTAATTGCTATTTCTAACCCTAATCAATGTTTAAAAAATACCTTCATAATTCATATCAAGCCTCCCAGGGAATCAGCTTCACTTTTAGTTAGGAAAAGGCAAACAAGTATGAAGAAAGATATTTATTTATATTTGTTATGTTATTTGTTTAAAAGAAACTACGAATCAAAGCCACAATAAAATACTACTTGACACCTACTAGAATGGCTATAATCAAAGAAATGAGGTGTTGGCGAAGGATATGAGGAATTTAAACCCTCTTACATTACTGATGGGAACATGAAATGGTGCAATTACCATGAAAAATGGTTTGGCAATTTTTCAAAAAGTTAAACATACAAGTTTAACCTTGATCCAAGAACTTTACTCCTAGGTATAAACCCCCAAGGGCAAGAAATACTGTATACCAAAGTTTTTATTTGTAATGTTTTATTCATAATAGCCAAAAGGTATAAACAACCCAATATCCACCAAAAGATAAATGGAGCCCAGCCTGGTGGCACACACCTATAATCCCAGCACTCAGGAGGCTGAGTCAGGAGGATCGCTGTTTGTTCAAGACCAGCCTGGGCTACATAGTGAGTTCCAGGTCAGTCTCAACTACACAGTGAGACCCTGTCTCAAAAAAAATAAACAAACAAACAAACAAAAAACCAAATGATAAATGGATACGGCTGGGGATTTAGCTCAGTGGAGCCGCCTGCCTCGAAAGTGCAAGGTCCTGATTTCAATCCTGGGTACAAAAAAAAAAAAGAACAGAAAGAAAAATGGAAAAACAAAATGTGTTATATACATACAACAAAAGTATTCTTCAGTCATTAAAAAAATGAATAATATTCTGGTAATACAATGCTATGGGTTAACCTTGAAGATACTATGCAAAACAAATTATGTAAGCAAGACTCAAAGCTCAAATATCATATGGGGCTACTTACATGGAATATTTAGAACAGGCAAATTCAGAGACAGAAAGCAAATGAAAGGTTATCAAGGACCAGAAGGAGAGGAATAAAGAGTTATTTTTTCTTTAGGCTCATCAAGAAATTGCCCCCCTCCTCCAAATTACTGCTTAGCAGTCTGAGAGTTTGGAGTGATCTAAGTTTTGAAAGGAAATACGTATGGTTCCACAATATTGTGAATGTGATTAATGCCATTGAATCCTACCTTTAAAAATGGTTAGGTAGGTGGCCTGCCTTGCAAGCGCAAGGACCCAAGTCCAATCCCCAAACAAAAAACAAATAAAAATGGTTAGGTAGAACCTATACCAGGGTGGCACATCCCTATAATCCTAGCACTTGAGAGGCTGAGGGAGGAGGATCTCAAGCATGTTCAAGGCCATTCTAAACTATGTAGCAGACCATGATGTGCATGTGCCCTGAAGGCTGAATCCAGGTCATCACCTAGGGCTACAATCCAGCCTTTTAAATTTTTCTATAGATTTGACTCTGGTGTGAATAATCTGCAATAATACATAAGATCCTAATAAGATTACTGACATTTAGAAGTGGGAAGAAAGGAGCTAAAGGTGTAGGGAAGGTGGGATGGGTAGGGGAAGGGTAATAAGGGAAAAGAAAAAATGTGAGAGAATGAAAAGATGGAAA
>NW_022900916.1:25441562-25456731 GCF_012274545.1 Fukomys damarensis | reverse complement strand
CTCGAAAGTGCAAGGTCCTGATTTCAATCCTGGGTACAAAAAAAAAAAAGAACAGAAAGAAAAATGGAAAAACAAAATGTGTTATATACATACAACAAAAGTATTCTTCAGTCATTAAAAAAATGAATAATATTCTGGTAATACAATGCTATGGGTTAACCTTGAAGATACTATGCAAAACAAATTATGTAAGCAAGACTCAAAGCTCAAATATCATATGGGGCTACTTACATGGAATATTTAGAACAGGCAAATTCAGAGACAGAAAGCAAATGAAAGGTTATCAAGGACCAGAAGGAGAGGAATAAAGAGTTATTTTTTCTTTAGGCTCATCAAGAAATTGCCCCCCTCCTCCAAATTACTGCTTAGCAGTCTGAGAGTTTGGAGTGATCTAAGTTTTGAAAGGAAATACGTATGGTTCCACAATATTGTGAATGTGATTAATGCCATTGAATCCTACCTTTAAAAATGGTTAGGTAGGTGGCCTGCCTTGCAAGCGCAAGGACCCAAGTCCAATCCCCAAACAAAAAACAAATAAAAATGGTTAGGTAGAACCTATACCAGGGTGGCACATCCCTATAATCCTAGCACTTGAGAGGCTGAGGGAGGAGGATCTCAAGCATGTTCAAGGCCATTCTAAACTATGTAGCAGACCATGATGTGCATGTGCCCTGAAGGCTGAATCCAGGTCATCACCTAGGGCTACAATCCAGCCTTTTAAATTTTTCTATAGATTTGACTCTGGTGTGAATAATCTGCAATAATACATAAGATCCTAATAAGATTACTGACATTTAGAAGTGGGAAGAAAGGAGCTAAAGGTGTAGGGAAGGTGGGATGGGTAGGGGAAGGGTAATAAGGGAAAAGAAAAAATGTGAGAGAATGAAAAGATGGAAATAAAGTGGTTGTAGATGGGGAGGAGAGGAGGGGGTGAAGGGAGGGCAGAGGTAAGGGGAAAAAATGAGAATCAAGACTTGTCATGTAGAGGTACAAGATCCCAACAATGAATGTAACTGTACTATATACCTAAAATGTACCAATACACTCAAAGCTGAAAAAAATATTAATACATTTTTCTATAGATTTGAAAGTTTTCAAAATAAAAGATGGAGAAAGGAGACATTTCTTAAGATCTTTCAATCAAGAATTGTAGGAGTAAAAAAAAAAAAGTTCTAGGAGTACCTGATACATAGTAGATAATTATATATATATTTTAAATCCTTCAGCAGTTAAGACTAAAAGATTAGAGCTGTTTTCCCTGGCAGTCCTTTAAAATATCTGAAGAAGGAGAATATGAGGGCCAGGGATTTAACTCAGTGGTTCTGCCGCCTGCCCCAAATGTGCAAGTACAAGGACCCCAGTTTGATCCCCAGTATCAAAAAAAGAAAGAAAGAAAAAAAAAAGAAGACAAATATGGGGTTCAAGTGAGGATTACCAGAACACTAGCTAAAAGTGAAGCTAAATCCCTAGAAGGTTTGATATGAATTATGAAGGTACAGTTTAATAAGTGATTAGGGTTAGCAGTAACAATTAAAGGAAAAGGTAGGATGAATGAGAGGTGACTATTAATTTTACAGTGCTTGTGATTAATATCATGAATGCTACCCAAGTGCTCTACCACTGAGCTATATCCCCACCTTTTTAATTATTTTTTCATTCTGAGACTTGGTCTTATTAAATTTCCAGGTTTTCCTCAACTTTATAATCCTCCTGCCTGAGCCTCCTGCGTAGCTGGGATTACAGCCAATGCACCACCATTCAGCCTTGCTAACTTTTAAAATGTTGCTAAATTGTTATTTGTTAATATTTTCCTAGTGAGTTTCTCATCTATATTCAGCAGAGATACTGTAGCTTTTATTAGAGAAAGAGAGGGGAAGGGGACATGGGTAAGGAAATCCCCAAGATGATAAAAGATTGTGATCCTAGAACAATTCACTGCTGCAGGCCTAGACAGCAAAGGGTTTAGGCCAGAGCCTATCAGAAGGCTCCGGAAAAGAGATCTACAAAATAAAGTAAGTAATACAATAGCCTTATGTGTCTGAATATATGAGGAGGATATTTAAATAACTATGGGGAGATGGAATAGAAAACTAGGTAAAGGAAAAAATTTATACCTATTAATATTAGTGAAAATATTAAGTTGCACAGGAAAGAAAATATAATGATAATGTACTACATGGCTCAGTAATGAATACCATTTACTAGAATACTATTAATAGCAAATATTGACTATTACTGTTTATTCACAAAATATTATTCTTTGTCTATTCACAGAGCATTATTCTGTTTATGCACAGCATATTCTATGAAGGCAACCTTGTGAGGGCAGAAGGCATTTTTGGATGAAAAAGAAAGCTAAACAAACCCTCTTTCTGAATAGTAGGAAGTTATGTGATGAAAGAACTTTAAATGAGCAGCTCTAAAGAACAGGAAATCTGAGGACTGTTATGAGTAGGAAGAACTACTCTTTTCATTACAAGAATCAACACATTTTAATTGTTTTAATGCATGCATGTACAACTTATAATTAAACATTAGACTACAATCAAGTACAGACACAGTGTTGTAGAAAGAACCATTCTGTCTGTTCTCCCCATCCCTCCCTTTCTCTGACATCTTAAACTAGGAGAGAAAATGCACATACATAAAACACAACAGGACCCAGGATCTGAAAGGAAGACTGGTAATAAACAAGGCTGGAGATCCAGACAACTTGTTTTTTGGGAATAACAGAGGCTATACAATCAATGGTATATATTAGGACAATCGGGAAAATTTAACTATAAACTAGATGTAAAAATAGCATCATGTGTCAAGCATGATGGCGCATGCCTATAATCCCAGCGCCCAGGAGGCTAAGGCAGAAGGATTACTGCAAGTTCCAGGTCAGCCTGGGTTACACAGTGAGTTCAAGGGCAGCCTGAACTGCATAGCCAGGCCCTGTCTCAAAAGAAAAAATTATCATGTTACATAGAAAAAGAGTATTTAAAATACATACATATATATATTTTTATATATTTTAAAGAGATATAAATCCAGTCATGAAATGTCACAATTTACACAATGTAGTTTATTCTTAAATAATTTAGTCAACTATTGCAGAATTATTAAATCTGGATGATGAATATATGAGCATATTTCTATTTTTCAGTAATGAAAGTTAAGAAAAGCTTATTTTATAAAGACCCATACATGAAGTAGAGTTCAATCTCTGTGACTATTTTTAAATGAAGATTAAGAAAACTAGGAATATTTTATAGTTATCTTACCATATCCTGCCATAGAAGCACCATTCTCGACATCCACTGTGTTCTTATTTTCCTCTGCAAGAGCTTTAACGTATCTTTTGCTTAAATCTAGTATTTGTTCACGTAACTTGACACTGCTTTGATGTCTTGGTTGCTGGAAAGTATAGTGCAGTAACAACACTCCCCAAATGAGTCCAAACACAAGCAATAATAAACTCAACTTCTGGGACATATTTTTTCTTGAGATTGTAAAAAACATTTCTGATGAAGTAAACAAACTTGATTGTAAAGCAGTAACTGGAGACAAGCTTCCAAATAAAATTTTTGAAGGAAAAAAGAAAAAACTTCTCTAATATATATTCCTCATCTTCAGTAACTCTTACATTAACTGTAAAATTGAAAAGAAAAAGGGTAATTAGTCCTAACTTGTATTGGTAACAATAATGATAAAAAAGAGACTCTATAGTTTTGATTTGTAATTATAGTATCTTCCTTGACAATTTTCTCCACTACTAGGTAACGATTTGGTCTTTTACCAGTTCCATCTATGTAACTTCTCAAAATTTAACTACAGAAATGAATGTCAATTGATTGAAAATATCTGAAAAAAATCCCACCATGGTGATAAAACTGATTTCTTCTGTTTAACTAAAAGCACAGATATATAATAGATTTACAAAAGATCTCAGTCTGTTCAAATGTCACCAACCTAAACACCTAAAAGCTATTCCTATAAAACAAAAAGTGAATACCAAAATAAAAGTCAGAAATAAGGAAGGATAAAACAGATTAGAAAATCAAAACGCCTAAAAAGAATTTTCACAAGGCAAGTAAAGTACCAACATGTGAAACTGTCACCAGAAGACATTACTAACAGAAATGAGGTGGGCCAGCAGCGATTTAGATCTGGTTCCGCCGCCTGCCTTGCAATCGCAAAGACCCGAGTTTGATCCCTGGTACCAAAAAAAAAAAAGAGAGAGAAAGAAATGAGGTAACCCTAGAAAATATCCTAAGATGAAAAATAAGTTACTGTTTTTAAGTTAATATCTTATAAAATGATAGTAGATATAACAGTGATTGTTTACTGACAAGTCTTAAAACAGGTTAAGATATTTTTCTGTATTTCCAAATTTACAATTCTATATTTTAAAAGCATTTTGTTAAAGCTGGGAAAAAAAAGCATTTTGTATAATATAAGGAAAAGATTTAAAGATTTTACTTCAACATTGTGTGTGCACATGTATATGCGTATGTGTGTGGTGCTAGGCATTAAACCTAGGGCCTCCTGAATGCTAGGCAAGCTCTCCACCACTGAGTTATAACCCTAGCCCTTGAAAGTAATGTTTAATATTATACAAAATATCAAAATACAAAAAAACATACAAAGATTCTCTACTAGATTACAGATTAGAGCATGGGGAAAGGGGGAATTTTCAGCCCTGCCAATTCACCTGTCCTGCTCAGAAAACTGCCAGTCTTCTACCTGGTTACTACCCCCCAGTCCCTGATACACCTTTAATTAAATTCTGGGGCTCCAAGGTTTTAATATCTATCCATTTTGGTTGAAATGTGCTATCCTGTGAAATCTCACCACAAGCATGACTATACCACTAATGAGTATGTTACTGTAGAAAACAATTAAGTGTACTGAAAATTAGGAATTAACTCCTTTTCAAATTCCTTATTTCTTAACATTCACAGAACAAGATCCCCTTGGATCTTACTTTACAATACCATTAATATCAATACTGAATTATTAAGCTTTGCTTTATTAGCAAGCAAAATGAGGTAACATCTTTTCTAGAGATTTTTACATTTGAGTTCAGAGAGCAGAGGTTACAGATTACCCAGCAAAAAGTTTTCTAACGCATTACATATTTACACTGAATTTATCCTTCATAAATCTTTCCTAGATCTTCTTTGTCTTCAAACATAACTAGCATGTTACACTTGTACATTGCTCCTATCCTAGCACTCAGTAGAAGGATCGACTGGGAACCTGTCCTGAAGCAATCACAACAGAATTGGCTCTAAAGTGGCATGACTACAAATTCAGAAAAGTGGTATCAGTAAGAAAGGAGAACACAGCCTTTAGATATTTTTGGTAAATGTAAGTTAAAATATTGGGGGGGCACACAAGTACAGAGAGGGTATTTGAGTTAAATGTCACCTTATATTAATGAAACTCATTTTATCCTCACAACACCAACATTAATATATTCTCACTTCTAGGTATCTTCCTGAAAGAGTTAAAGACATCATATTATGGTAATATATACATACTCATGTTTATAGAAGCACAACTCACAGCTAAATCTTGGAAGTTGTCTATAGGTCCATCATCAGATGAATGGAAAAGAGTATGTGGCATTTACTCACAGTGGAGTACTACTCTGCTATAAAGGATACATTTGAGTCATGTGAAGGAAAATGGATACACCTTGAGACCATATCAGTAAGTGAAATACATCAGACACATAAACTTAAATATCGCTGTTTTTTTTACAAGAATTTCAAAGTATAATTTGTTTTTTTATCTTGAGTTTATTGATACTTTTAAAGTATGCAGTACAGTTACATTCATCATTGGGATCTTGTACCCTTACATGACAGATCTTGGTTCTCATTTCTTCCCATTACCCCTGACCTCCCTTCACCTCCTCCACTCTCCCCTATTTACAAAGACTTTGTTTCCATTTTTTCCTTTTCTCATATTTTTTTTTGTCCTTTATTTCCTTTCCCCTACCCTTCCCACTTCCCCTATACCTTTAAGCCCTTTTCTTCCTATTTCACATTATCAGTTATACAATTTGGATCTTATTTACACTTTTAGGTTTTCACACCAGAGAGACTATTCAGTATTTACATGTGTCTTCTTTATTTCACTTAAGAGTATGGCCTCAATATGCATTCATTTTCCTATGAATGACTCTAGTTTCTCATTTTTTATGGCTGAGTAGTACTCCATTTTATAGAAAAACCACATCTCCTTTATCCAGTCTCCAACTGATGGGTAAATGGGCTGTTTCCAAGTTTTAGCTATTACAAACTGTGCCACTATAAACATGGGTACACATATATCACTGTGGTATGATTCTTTTAATTCTTTTGGAAAGACACCCAGCAGAGGGATGGTTGCAAAGTATAAATAATTTAAAGCACAAATAAAAGACAATATAGGAAACAAAGACAGATCTTTGGCAAATGGGAAAGGAAGCTAGTGATAGAAGGAAAGGAGGGGATGGAAAAATAAAGATAATTAAAATATGTTATATAGCCAGGCGTGGTGGTGCACACCTGTAATCCCAGCACTTGGGAGGCTGAATTAGGAGGATCACCCATGAGTTCGAGGCCAGCCTGTGCTACATAGTGAATTCAAGGCCAGCCTGAACTACAAATACAAAGGGAGACCTTGCCTCAAAACACAAAAACAACAACAAAAAAAGATGTTATTACATGTACTGACTCCCCACAACGATTATGATCATTAAATACTACAAACATGTTATAATAAAATAATTTAAATGTTGGCAAGAAACAAGAAATTAAAACTCTTCTGCACTTCTGGTGAGATTGTAAAATTAAGCAGCTACTGTGGAAAAACGTATGGCAGCCCCTCAAAAACTAAGAGTTAGGACTAGGAGCGTAGCTCAGGAAAATTAGTGCTTAGCATGCATAAGACTGGCTTCAATCCCCAGTACATATAATGCAGAATTCCACTTCTGAGTATATACACAAAAGAACTGAAAGCAGGGACTAAAGGAACATTTGTACATCAATGCACATTTCAGCATTATTTACAATAGTTAAAAAGGTGGAGATAACCCAAGTGTCCATCAACAGATTAATGAATAAATAAAATGTGATATATAACTGGGCATGGTTATACACTCTTGTACCCAGCCGCTCGGGAGGCTAAAGCATAAGGATCAAAAACTAGAGACCAGTTCCAGCAACTTAGCAAGAGGCTATCTCAAAATAAAAAATTAAAAAATATATGGGAATAACTCAGTAGCACAGCATCCCTTAGCAAAGCATCTCTGGGTCTGATCACCAGTACCACCAAAAAAAACCCACACAAACACAAACAGCATTCTGCACTAGGCATGTGGCACACACCCGTAACTCCAGTACTCAGGAGGCTGAAGCAGTAGGAATGCAAATTCAAGCCCAGCCTGGGCTATTCAGGAAGACCTTGTCTCAAATATTTTTAAAAACTTTAAAAGGGGATGGGGCTGGAAATGTAGATTGGTGTGAAGGCCCTGGATTAAATCTCCAGCACTAAAAAGACAACAACATTCTCATTCTATCCCACCTCTAGCCTCAAGGTGTACTCCATCATTTTCCATATGAAATTACATATTCTATCTTTAATATTTTTCTGTGGTACTAGGAAGGGTATTGTACATTCTAGCCAAATGTTCTACTACTGAGCTATATTCCCAGCCCCTTTAGAATTTTAAGTAAACTGGGCATGGTGGCTCACGTCTGTAATCCCAGCACTCAGGAGGCTGAAGCAGGAGGATCGCTGGGAGCTTGAGACCAGCCTGGGCTACATAGTGAGTTCCAGGTCAGTCTCAACTACACAGTGAGACCCTGTCTCAAAAATAAAAAAAATATATACATATTAAGTAAATTATGTCCCTAAGGCCTGATGGCCTCACTTTTATAATGGGAATAACAATACTATCTAAAGCTGATAAAGATTAAGTGATACAGGAGGGCTGGGGCTATAACTCAGTGGTAGAGTGCTTAACATGCACAAGGCCCTAAGTAAGATCTCCATGGCTTCAAAAATAAATGCATAAATCCTCATACTGCTTAATGAGTATTAACTTTTACTATTTACATCAGGCTATGCAACAACATTGCTAGTGATCAAAATAAACCTTTCCTCCTTTTAAAAAAAAATGCTACTAGGACCAGAATTTAGCACAGTAGCACCACGCCTGCCTTGCAAGCACAAGGTCCTGAGTTTGATCCCTGGTACCAAAAAAAAAAGCTATTAATTCTTAATAATCTGAGCAATGTGAGTTAACACAGGGGATGTACTAACAGACCCAAATAAAACTCTTCTGATTAACTTTCATGAGCTAAATTTCTACTCAGAATTTTCATGAAAGGCTCTCAAATTAAATGTTTGAAAAGATGAGATAACAGCATACTGTTGATGAGAACAGTTCATCTTCCAATCAGCCTAAAAGGAAACAATATACCTGTTTAAATGCTACAACAGCTAGAAGGATCTTAAAGCCTCATTGTTTTATTTAGCCCACAAAGATCTTCTAATCCTCATAGCACATCATTTTGTACCAACTGGTTTTACACAAAGTATTTTCCAATCGTGTGTGGAGACCTGTTTCCTAATTGTCTCTGGTCCCTTAAAAGCAAGAACATGCTTTTACACTACTGCCACATCTCCCACAGAATCTGATGAATAACCAACCAGCAGTCATGGTGAAATGCCTTACTTTATTTTTAAGCATACCTCTGAGCCTAAACCCACTTTCCCTCAAGCAGCAATGTGACATTCCTGC
Organism: Fukomys damarensis; assembly: GCF_012274545.1. Taxonomy (NCBI): domain Eukaryota; kingdom Metazoa; phylum Chordata; class Mammalia; order Rodentia; family Bathyergidae; genus Fukomys; species Fukomys damarensis. The sequence continues at coordinate 25,447,946 of NW_022900916.1, read as the reverse complement.
AATGTTTTTTGGGGATAGAAGGGCAGAAGATGGAAATTTGGAGGTAAAATTAAAGTATCTAATTATTCATTTCTGGGCCAGAAGAATGTGAGCAAAAAAATCAATTCTAATCTCCTAACATTTCAAAATGAACAAAGTAAAGAGATGACTTGCCTAAAATGAGACAACAGTCAGTGACACAAACTGCAATGGTCTAGAACATGGGTCCTGACTCACTCTCTAGGTTTGTCCCCAAACCACACCAGCTCTCTAACCTGCACTAGAAAGACTGTGTCTGTAAATAATGAATTACAAAATTAAGCTTTTCCTTCTTTTATTTATTTATTTATTGCTCTAAAAGAATAAATACAGGTAGAAAATTATAAAGGCAATTTAGGGCAATGATCCCAAAATCCTGAAGATGCATAACTTGGACTATTCACTAATTTATCAGGCTGGCCCATTAAAGTCGCAATACACTTTATAAATAAAAGTATTACTAAAAGTTGCTACAAGAAGGATTTAAGAATAGTCTTTATACTGGCAAAAACTAGAATACAAAAATATTAAGTAAAAAAAAAAAGATAAATACAAAGTCTCCTGGTGATAGAGACCTTCACCATGATTACAAACACAACTGTTTCCCCAAAAATAAGACCTAGCCAGAAAAGAACCCTGAAAACTATCAAAAAGTCAAAAATGCCAGCCCAAATCAGCCTATCCTTCCTTACCTGCCATCACTGTTTTCTTGTTCAATTGCTACTCTATAAGGCAGGTAAGACAAGGATAGGCAACTGGGGCTAGCATTTTTTTTTTTTTCTGGAACCTGAAATCGAACTCAGGGCCTTGCATTTGCAAGGCAGGCACAGGGCCACTGTGCTAAATCCCCAGGCACAGACATTTTTGATCTCTAGTTTTCAAAGCTGATTATTTTCCAGCTAAGTCTTATTTTCAGGGAAAGTGGGTAACACACTGCTAAAAAAAATAATTTGGAGGAAAAGCAGGTGTGTTCAAAGTATGCAAGAGCTTTGTATTGGATGGGCTGGCTTGCGCTTGTAATCCCAGCACTGAGGAGGCTGAGAAAGGAGGGTTGCTGTGAGCTTGAAGTTAGCCTCACACTACATATGTGCTACATAGTGAGTTCAAAGCCTGCCTTAACTATATAGGGAGACCTTGTCTCCAAAAACCAGAGCGGGGAGCTTTGTTTATTAGTTCACAATATTTATTAAGGATCTTACTATGTGTCAAGAACAGGAGAGGGCTGGGGATTTAGCTCAATGGTTCCACCACTTGCTTTGCAAGTGCAAGGTCCGGAGTTCGATCCCTGGTACAAAAAAAAAAGAAAGAACAGGAGATATGAAAGGTGACATAAAATATACTGTAGAGACTATGCTTTAATAGAAGTGGGAAAACTTGTAAGTAACAAGAAACAAGATAATTTCAGCCCATGCTAAACTGATCTGAAGAATATTAACAAAGTGGTATGTGAGGAAGTCTACATGAGGAATGGGGTCGAGGAAGGCCTTCTGAGGAGGTACATATTGATCTGAGAAAAGTAGAAAATCTGCTTCCAATCTCCTTTCAACTAAAACCATTAGCATTCTTTTCTGACCAGAATCTTAGGAGCAAGCAGTAAATTCCTTACTCCTAATATGTGGCACAAATAAGAATAAGAAGGCTCTCAATACCCAGCATGAAATGGCCTAGTCTACAGAAATCATCCAAAGTGAAAAGAAGGAAACCAAAGCCTTGAGTTCCCCCTTCTTAGGAAAATGGCAATTACTCTGTCTGATAATATCTGGAAACAGTAAGGATCTGATATGGTAGTCTTTACAGAAAAACATTTTTTTTTCCTTCAGAAAAACATATTCTTAATGTTGTTTTCTAATATGAAAGGACTAGTGACAAGGCAAGGTATAAAGTCTAGGCAGAAATCTGCTATCAAGTATTTTAAGTGCAATTTTTCAAACTTTAAAATATCCCTTGTTAAGAAACACAGAAGCAGAACAGATATAGGTAAATGTTTTTCTAATTATTGCAATATAAGTCTTAATGTCTCTACTTCAACTTATGAGATCTTTGAAGAAAAGTATTATTCAAAGTTCTATCACAGTACTTTGCCAAACAGCATACATATAAACAACCAGACATTTAACAATTTTTCAGTGGTTTCTCCCTACCCAGAAAACTAAAGATAAATACATTAGAGAAACAGCAAAGGATCATCATATATTTAAACCAGAATACCTTCCTTCTAAAAACAAGGAAAGTGAAGCACAAAAAGGATTGACAAATGACAAAATGAGGAAAAATTAGCATCCCAACTCTCAACCCAGGACCCAGTGTTTTTCAAAAGCAAAGAACAAAAATTTAGTTTACAACTAGCACTTTTTTAAAAAAATCAAGATAAGTAGAAACCATCAGAATAGATGGTACACACTACAGATTTTGTTTTGTGAAATTTTTCTCAGTTTACTTATTTTTACATACACATGTATACATAATTATATAACTATAAAATCTTGAGATAAAAAGATGTCTTGCTATGGGTTTCAGTAAAAGTTTTAAAAACATTGCATTTCACACTGACCTATGAAGTAGTTCCTTGTATTCTTTTATGTAAACATTATAACAGCAACATTAAAAACATTAACAGATGGCTAATCCTACCTTAAAAATCTCTCATTCAAATTCCATTTTTGCATTTATTTAGTGCTGTGCTTTTTGTGCTATTATTACTCTAGACAGCTAAGTTAGGTATTAATATTACAGGCAGTCAGACAGGGATAGGCCCTCCACAGAGTCAGGGCAAAAGATGAAAACATATTCCGCTGTGGCCGGGGGCAATTCTGTCGGAGGCCAGACCTTAAGATTAAAGATGGAAGGACCAGACCTACATACCTCCCAAGGGGATTAAGATAACTGGCATCCCCTGGTCCAATAAACTCTACATAAACATCAGTTACTCCACAATTTGGACCCACATTATACCTACCTTGTGATTTTGTACCCACCTCATGAGTTTGCTCTACAAAACTTGCTCTGAGAAGTGGGGTCTGAGGCAACCCACTTTTGGGTGACCATCTCTCAATAAAGTTTCTCTGTTTTTTTTTTTTTTTTTTTTTGGTTTTTGGCTTTTTTTTTTTTTTTTGTTTTTTGGTTTTTGGCTTTTTTTTTTTTTTTGGTACCAGGGATCGAACTCAGGATCTTGCGCTTTCAAGGCAGACGGTGGAAGCACTGAGCTAAATCCCCAGCCCCAAGTTTCTCTATTCTTTTTTTTGGTACCGAGGATTGAACTCAGGTCCTTGCACTTGCAAGGCAGGCCACCGAACCGCTGAGCTAAATCCCTGGCCCAGGTTTCTCTATTCTTAACCACCACTGTTCCTTAGAATTCATTCTTCAATTTGGAGCAACACGAACTCCTCATATCTGACATCTAGCAGGTTGAGAGTTATAGTATTTCCCCTATACCATTATGACTTACAGCTAAAAATTATCTAACAATGGCAACAGCTAGCAAGCAGAGCAACTCTCACTCAACCAAAGGTTAGCACTTTAACAATCATTACTTATTAGACTCTAAGTGATGGACAGAGGGGCAGTTTCTTAGAAAAAGTCAGAAGGAGCTGGGCACTGTGGTGTGCACCTATGAGCCCAGCTTTGAGAGGCTGAGACAGGGGAATCGCAAATTCAAGCCCAGCCTGGCCAATCTGGCTACTTAGCAAGACCCTACATTTTAAAAAGTAAAAAAAAAAAAGAAGTGGGGGGGGCAAATGTAGTTCAGTGGTAAAGTGGTTGAGTAGTATCCTAGAGGCTCCATACTGAGGAAGGAGGGAAGACAGAAAGAAAGAGAGGTAAGAAGAAGGGGAGACAATACTCTTACCAGAGCCTGAGGGGCCGAGTTCTGTTAAAAAAAAGTCCTCAGAAGCCCTCTACAGACTTGTTTCTGAAATATAATTTCAGGGAATAAGGTCCATTCCTAAAACATTTTCTCTACATACTATTGCCTAAGGCTAATTCTGGGGAAAGAAATTTAACACAGGACTTCATAATTAGATCTAAGATTTAAAACACACTGCCTTGCGCCTGAAGGCATAGTTACTGGGTTCAATCCACAGCACTCAAAAATAAAAAGCAAAATGCGCTGCCTTGATAGAAGCTACACTAGAATTCCTGCTAAAATACACAAATATCAATCTTAAAAATCAGATCATTTTAAGGTGGGATCTTTGAGCGAAGGATAAGATAATAGCACAGGAAATTACAAAAGTAGATTAAAAAAAGGGTCAAGCAGGAATAAAAATAGAAAATGTAACAGCACAAGGAAAACTACTTAATCACTGAGCTATAGTAAGAGCTCAATCTAAAATATATCATGCAATATTAGATACTTCAATCACAGAGCCTGTCCTGCCCACAGCATCAGCCAATCATGATTTGCATCACGTGGCCCCATCTCACCTTCCACGGCTAACTAGTCTAGCATCAGGAACCCTTACCAGCAGCCACCTACAAAAAAAAGGCCCCAGAGAAAACCAGGATTGGCAGAAGAAGCTGAAGAGAATTCACAAGGAAAAACAAGTTGGGTTAGGGGACTAACAAAGTAAGTTTATAAAGAAGCAAGCACAACGGATACAGACTATAAAGAGACAGAATATAGAGAAAGACAGCTAAGCATGTCAAAAAAGCAGAGAAAACATGCAGGTATATCCCCTTCCTTAAACGGGTCTGAGAGAACTGTATGAGAAAAAAAACCCTTAGACACAATACAGGACTAAAATGGTTTACATCGACCTTTTCCCCCTTGTTTAAAAGAACCTTTAAAAACCCTTAGTCTTGAAAGTCTGAACTAGAAGAGTCCTTGGAATCAGACCAATTCACTATTTTAGAGAAGGATATGGAGGACCACACTGTAACCTAAAGATACACAGTGACAGAGCTAGGACAAGGAACAAGGTCTTAGACTTCCATATTCATCACTCCCTGTTCTGCACTAGACTAAATAACAGCAACACTGAAACATCTTCCTCCAAATGAGCATTTTTGCCACACATTTCAAAGAATAAGAAATCTTTATATGCATATATATGCTTTCTCCTACAATTTAAATAAGTTTTCCACGGTTTTACTCTCAGGCTCTCAGTCTTATAAAATGCATTCATTAGGATTTAGTCTTTTTTTCCCTCATATAAATGTCTTTCAAAGTCACCTGTCACTAAAGAAATTACACAGGCAATTTGGCCCACTGGCCTTTCCCCCCTACAACTGTACATTTATAAATAACATTAGGACATCTTATTTCATATACTGTGCAATAGTATATGAACTCCAAGTAGTACAGAACAGTCATTTCAAGTGAAAAATAAATTGCAATTAAGGGCCACAAATATTTCTCCTCAAGGGGGGGAAAAAACCCCATTACCAATGTAACAGAACTGAGGAGGAAACAGAATAATCTAAAGTGAAATGGGAGTAACATGCATTTTTTTCAAGTCATTCCTTATCAAATCTACTGAATACATTCAATGGGCCTGGGAACAGAAACTACAACTTGGAAACACAATTCCCAAAGGGAGTTAAAATTATGAAAGTGCAAAAGTGTATCGGGACACAGAAAAAAGTTGACGCAGGATAAAGACAAAGATGGTAAAGCCCCTGTCACCTGTCAGGACTGCAGAACACCTAGATGCACACAACACAGTTAAGCTCCTAGAAGAATCCTCACAGGACGCAGCTGGGGGCGGGGAGGTGAATCAGTCCTTGTACAGCATCACTAGAGCTGATCCCCAGAAAAGCAGAGTCATCAATTTCCTAAGCACATTCTCAGCCATTTTAAATCAGTGGAAATGAAGACGGCGGCAAAGTTTAAGGAATCATTTGCTTAGATTCAAGGTGAACAAAGCGTAAAATAAAGAACACACAACTTAGGGTGCTAATGATTAAACAAAACAAAGTATAAAACTCCTAAGTCCAGAGGCCACTTCAGTCCTGCTTAACGGAAAGTATTACATTCAAAGGATCTTTACAACAAATGAAGAAGCCAGTGGTGCAACCGGTATTTCTTAATTCTGACAACTTAAAGCTCTGCGTTATCTCCATCTGATGGATGAGGAAACTCAGGCTTAGAGTTTAATTAATCAAGATCACAAAAAGGGGGAGGCGAGATGAGCAGGTTCGAAACCCGGCGGTCTGAGCCACTCTTCTAACCGCCACCGCCAACAAATGACACGGCAGTTTAAGTTCATCCTTACCGGTCACTAAGATAAATTCTGAAAGGGACTTTTTAAAGGACACTTGACTTCCTCTCTCTCGCAAAGTAGAACCAAACTGAACTGTCAAAACAGAAAACGAAGTGAGGGTGGCTGCCGCGGAGCTCCGCATGCCCGCAGCTCTCACGAGTGCCCC
>NW_022900916.1:25429785-25441316 GCF_012274545.1 Fukomys damarensis | reverse complement strand
AGCGGCTCAGCCAAAGCGGAGGAGCGGCGTCAGCGGCGTCTCGCCCTCGAGAAGCAGCCTTGCAGGTTGGGATGGAGAAAGGCCGGGACTTGGGAGTCAGGACGAGGTTGTCTCCTAGCGTGTGGAGATTGTACTCTCCTCGCCCCGAGCACTCCGCTTCCGCTCCGCCTCCCGGCCCGGCACTTCCCCCACTCCGGGGCTGGCGGCCGAGGCGCGCGGCATTGTGGGGGATGTAGTTCCAGCAGAAGGAAGTGGCGGCACGTGCTCCAAGCTGCCAGACTCCAACTCCTTAACTGCGCGACGCCGTTGCCTGGCAACCGTAGGACAACTGGCTCCTCCCTCCAGCTCAAAGGAGAAGCTGGGAGAAGCTATCTCCGCCCTAACTCTCTGCAGGCGCTGAAAGGTGGGTGCTGACGTTGTTTCCCGACCTTCTATCCTCTAAAACAACCCTCCCAACTCAATTATTGACGTGAGGTGGAAGTTAACTATGCATGTGTCCATTATTGCCTGTGAAGGTTGTTAGCCACTGGAGTAAGGGAAGAAAAGTAAAAGGACTAAAGATTAAAGAGGAAGAAACATAGTTATTCTCCTAAAGGATGGTATACTTGCCGGGGTTGTGTAGCTAAGTGACCGCTCCTGCCTGGCCAGCATAAGGTCTTAAGTTCGATCCCCGGTACCGCAAAAAAAAATTTTTTTAATAAATAAAAACAAAAAGAATAATATACTTATGTATATGGCCAATTCAATAGAATTTGCAGATAAATTGTTACGATTGACAGAATTTAACAAAGTTAATAGTTTTTTTAGAATTTAGGTTTGAGGTTCAGCTCAATGGTAGAGCATTTGTCTAGCATACACGTGGCCCTGGGCTGGACACCTAGCATCAATAAGTAAATAAATACTTTTGAAAATTCAAGCCAGGCATGGGAGCTCATTTCTGACATCCCAGCTACTGGGGAGGCAGAGGCAGGAGGACTGCAAGTTCAAGGCCAGTCTGGGAAAAATAGTGAAACCCAATCTCAAATAAAAAGGACTGGGATTTTTTGTTGGGGTGGGGTTTTTTTTTTTTTTTTTTTTTTTTTTTTTTTTTTTTTTTTTTTTTTTTGGTATCAGGGATTGAACTTGGGCTCTTGCGTTTTCAAGGCAGGCAGCGGAACCACTGAGCCAAATCCCCACCTTGACTGGGATTTTAATTCAGTGGTGATCTGTACCTATCCTTCAAGAGTCCCTGGGTTCAATCCCTAGTACCATCAAACACAAACAAAAAATAAAAAATATTTCTATATGCCAGAAAAAATATAATTAATATTTAAAAGATACCGTTTATAATATGTTCAAACACCAAATGCGTGGGAATAAATAAAAGAAATGTAAATGCATGAAGAAAACATTAAAAGACACCAAAGAAGGCCATAACTATAAAACTACAGTCAGGAAAAAAATTTGAAGCTGGGCATGGTGGTGCATGCCTGTAATCCCAGCACTCAGGGAGGCAGTGGCAAGAGAATCACAAGCTCAAGGGCAGCCTAGACTACATAACCAGAACCTGTCAGAAAAAGGAGAAGGAGAAGGAGGGAATGCATATTTAGGTGTTAAAGCTATATATAAAAGTAAGGAATTGGTTACTATAAAAGTATGACCAGTGGCCATATCTGGAAACCCTGTGAGGAGGGAGTTGACATCAGAAAATAGTAGGTTGGAATTAAACAACTCTTCTATTCCTTGATGCAAGTGGTGGTTACACCTGTATAATTTGTTAGACTTTATTATTTATACATGTTTCCAAATATGTGTTATATTTTCTAATTCAAAAATAGATCTAGAATCAATTGCCTTCATTCAGTTCTAGGTCCTACAACTGTATAACTTTGGGCCTAGAATTAGGCAAGTTCTATAACCTATTAGGGTTTAGATCTAAAATGACCTCCAAGGCCTTATGTGTTCAGAAAGTGATTGGATTATTGGGGTGTGATAGCTGACTTGCTATTAGATGGGGTCTGGTCAGAAGAGGCAGATCGCTGGGGGCGTGCCCTCCCTTCCCGCCACTCCCCTCACTCTGTTTTCTGGCTGCCTTGATGTGAGCAGCTTCCTTCCTTCCACCAACCCTTCCTCCAGGCCATTTCAGCCTAAAGCCAGCCAGCCCATCATGCAAGGACTGAAAGAAACTTTTAAAACGAAAGCCAACATAAACCTCTTCCCCTCTAAGTTGTGGGTGTTGAGTACTATATCTCAGCAATGAGAAAGTGACTAAGATGCTCACTAAGCCTCAGTTTTCCTACTTCTAAAATGTCAATCATCAGGATATTGAGAATTAAAAAGAGATGTGTATGAAATAGTTTTCACAGTGTTCCATGCAAGAAAAGTCCTCAGCAAATGACACATCATTTTGATCACATTAAAGCATTTAAGACTGAAGCAGGTAAATCATGAGATGGTCTCTTTTGGCATAGAGAATAGAAGAGAAAAATTATCCCGTCTCAGCAGAATATAGTATATGCTGTATGGAAAGAAAAAAACACATTTGAACATAAATGGGAAATATTTGCATGGTAGACAGGCACAAAGTTAAAGAGACAATATGGATCATGTGCAAAATGAGATTATCTGGGTACAGATTTCCTCTAATCTCTAATATAGCCACATGTGACTCTTTTTTTGAGGGGGTTGATTTTGCTTTTGTGAGACGGGGTCTTTCCCTATGTAATTCAGGCTGGTCTTGAACTCACTGTGTACCTCAGGCTGGCCTCGAGTTCAAAGAAGGCTCCTGCCTCAGCCTCTCAAGAGCTGGAATTACAGACATGCACCACCACACCTAGTCACATGTGAATCTTGAGAACTTGCAGTGTAACTAATCTGAATTAAGATGTGCTGTAACTGTAATGTACACACTAAATATTGACAATTTAGTCCAAAGAAATGCAAACAAACTCCTAGGGTTTTAAAATATTGATTATATATGTTAAAATATTTTTGCATGTGTTGTTTAAATTAAAATATCATCAAAATCATTTTTTTTACTTTTAAAATATAACTACAATTGAATTTAATGATCTGCCTCTGTTAACTACCATTGAGCCATTCCCCTTATGTGGTTCAAATACTCATAAACTAAAGTTTAGGACAGTTATTCCTTGTAAAAAGAAAAACAAGTCTTCAACAGAGAGAGAAAGGAATAAAGAAGGCCGGGGATTTAGCTCAGTGGCACTGTGCCTGTCTTGCAAGCACAAGGTCTTGAGTTCAATTCCCAGTAACAGAAAGAAAAAAGAGAGAGAGGAAAGAAAGGAATAATTTCTCCATGCTGTTGAGAGCACAAGCAGAGCAAGCAGAAACAGTCATTCCACATTTTTGGGGTTTTTTATTTTCATTGTTGCTTTTGAGTGGATGCATCATGGAAAGAATTATGTTTACTCAGCATAATGGCATTTGTGACTTTCAGGAATCCTTTTTGCCTTTTGCTACCCATGAATAAGCAAGGAGTATGACCTTCTGGCAGGAGACAACAAGCACTAACCCAAGCATAAGCCTAAGCCTAACCTATGCCTAAGCAGTTGATTGCCAGGTGCTGCTTGGGCAGGAGGATGAGGGATGTGGAACAGGGAGGTAAACAATGTGCACAACCATGCAGTACCAAAAGTCTTTGCACCAAAGCATGACCACTGCAAACTGGAATTTGAGAGTGTCCTATTCTAAGACAGTCAGAAAAGGCCTGTGTGTTCCAGGTCAGAGATTTCTTTTTACAGAAGTGACACAAAGAAAGTCACAATGCAATGTCATTAGCTCTCTGGCTGCAGTAGCTGTTGTTGGATATAAAAGTGAAAGAGGATTTCCTGTTGGGAAAAGAGAGTGCTTTGGGGTCACTCTATTCTCCTTCCTTCTAAGAGTTTACCTTGACTCAACTTCCGGGAAGATGGTGGAGTGGTAAACAGCTGAGAAACAGCCTCTCTGAGATTTGACGTCCAGACACTGGACTACAGCAATGTGAGCAAGAGAAAAAGGAAAGAACTGTGTCCCCAGGACCCAGCAAAGATCTGAAGCAAGAATTGAAGCTCACTGAGAGAGCAAGACAGACACCCCAATGCAGAAGAAGGAAGTAGCAAGGGTGCTTTCTCCCTGAGTCCTGAATCACTGTGTGGGTGGGGAAGCGCTATCCTGCAGACACAGTGTGACTACTGGTCACAGACTCCATGGAGAAAGATACTAGTGGAATGGAGTAGTGGATGCAGTGTGCTGCAGTGGCTGGTGAGGTATTCAGGTTCAGATGTCCCCCAGAAAAGGGTGATTGACCAGTAGCATCTTTAAGAGAGGACAACTCAGCTTGGAACTCAGAGCATCTGCATGCTGGCTCCATCAAGTGGCTCCAGATGTCAGAGTGAGGAAGAATCAAATTCAAGTGGGCAGGAGATCAAGGAGACCAGTTCAAGCCAGCAGAAGGCACATGGACTGCTGCAGCAACACAGCCAGAAACCTGCCTGAATTTCAGTAGAACTAAAGGTGGAGGCTTGCTAGGATTATCCACTGCCACACCGCAAGTCTACCGCTGGTTTACTGGGATTAATCAACACAGATCTGGGCTCTGTCTACCTGATTTATCTATCAATGTGAGTAGCAACATGCCATGAAATAGACATTCTTTCTTTCTTTTTTTCTTTTCTTTTTTTTCTTGTTTTTCTTTTGTTTTCTTTTTCCTTGTTCTCATTTTTATGAGTGTGAACATTGTTTTTAGTTTTCTTTTTGTTGTTGTTGTTCTATTCTGTTCTTCTTTTTATTTCTACCTTATTCCTTTCCCTCTTCATCAATTTCCCAAAGTTCATGTAATCATCCTGTGTCCCCAGTCTTACTTCTAATCTCTTATTCTTCTATTTTTCTATTTTCCCCCTAACCCTTTTAAGTTTTCTTTCTCTGGAGGGTACAATTGCCATTTTGAGGGCATATATACTATATAAAATTTTCTAGTTTGTTAAAGATTTGTTGTAAAAGCACAAATATAATTCATACAATTAAAAGTGGCAAATTAATAGTTATGACAGTTTGTGATTTTCTAGGCTATGTTTGATTCTATTGTTAATTGCTCTTTGTAGTACTTTAACCAAGGGGATATATTTGTTTTAATCAGTCTTTCTTCCTTGTATGTCAAGAATAAGATTGTCCAAGGGTCATAAACAATACTATAGGCCAGTGACAAAGAATTAGGGGCTAGGCCAAATAGTCAGCAACTTCTCATTCCTGATAAACTGAAGACGTAGGAACCTGCAACAATCTCAAATCTAAAGATCAGCTACACCTGAAAGACACCTCTAATTAGTCATTTCCTAAGGGTTCTAAATACTAGCAATAAAGCTACAGGCCATTAGCAATTTATAGGCATCAACCGAGGAAGTAAACCAAAAAAAAGAAAAATAGAAAATGAGAAGACAGTTAAGCAAAATGCAACCTCAGACTTCCAGTTCATCAAAGGCAAACCCAGGGGGTAAAGAGATAGACCAATATGAAAGTCACCCACTAGCACACTCTGAAGGGGTAACAAAGTAGATGAATGAGGCTCTAGAAAAAAATCAAGTCACAAATTATCTCTCAGTTAACTAAAGAAATAGTGACAATAATGAAAGACATGGTTAATGACTCTAAAGCAGATGATTAAAAAAAGAGAAGATCTTAAGAAAATGATGGAAACAATGAATGCCCAACATAAGAAAAACATGGAGCTGGGGCGTGGTGGCACATGCCTATAATCCCAGCACTCAGGAGGCTGAGGCAGGAGGATTGCTGTGAGTTCCAAATCAGCCTAGGCTACATAGTGAGTTCCAGGTCAGTCTCAATTATCTAGTGAGACCCTGTCTCAAAAAACCAAAAAAAAAAAGGAATCCATCGAATAGATTGAAATATCCAGGAGATTAAAATTCCACTGAAAGTATATGCAGCACAATGAGCCAGTGTGGGGACAGAACTCAAATACAGAAGACAAGATTGTACTTAGCAATCATGAAAAGAAAGATTTCTTTAAAATAGCAAGGGACCATGAAAAATCAATCCAACAGCTGCTAGATTATGCAAAGAAAAATAACATAGGATTGATTGAAGTAAATGCAAAAGCAGAAGATAGCACAAATGACATTTTAAAAAAAGAAAAAAGAAACTGTTCACAGCAGTAATGGCAAAAAACTTCCCAAGCAGAGAAAGATTTAGACATACAAATAAATGAGGCATATAAAACTCCAATTAGCCATGATAAAAAAAATCTACATCAAGGCTTATTAGTCAAGATTCCAGAAATTCAAAACAGAACAGAATATCAAAAGCTGTTAAAGTAAAACAATTCACATATAAAGGAAAGCCCATCAGCATCACAGAAGATTACTCAACACAAACCCTCAGGTCAAACTTGGAGTGTAGCATTTCAAGGCTTAAAAGAAAATGACATCCATCTCAGACAGATATACTCTGCAAAACTATCTTTCAAAATTGACGGACAAATAAGAAGTTTCTATGACAAAGAATACCTGAAAAAATTCATGACCACCAAACGAGCATTCCAAAATGTTCTGAAGAACATTCTAGAAAGACATAATGAGGAATACAAATCCATTAATCCCAGCAGAATGAATCCACCAGGCAAGGTAAGAGATTAAATGGGGTGGGGGAGGGCAACAACAGGAAAATAATATAACAAGGTAATGTAATACATATCGATTACAACCAATATAAATGGTTTCGATACAACAGTCAAAAGAAACAGACTAAAACCAGGTGTGGTGGCAGCACTCAGGAGTCTGAGGCAGGAGGATCGCTGTGAGTTCGAGACCAGCCTGGGCTACCTAACGAGTTCCAGGTCAGTCTCAACTACATAGTGAGACCCTGTCTCAAAAAACCAAAAAAAAAAAAAAGAAAGGAAGAAACAGACTAGCTGGGTAAATCAGCTCGGTAGTTCCACTGCCTCCCTTGCAAACTCCAGGACCACAGTTCAATCCCGGTACAAAAAGAAAAAAAAAAAAAACGAAAAACAGGCTAGCAGAATGGCTCAAGAAGCAAGATTCAATAATATACTGCATTTAATTCAAAAAGAAAAATCACAGAGTAAAAGTCAAAGAATGGAAAATAATACTCCATTTGACAGAAACTGTAAGATCCTCCCAGGGAGGAATCCCACCACTCTAAATCCGGGACGCCACGATGCACCATAAACACCCCGGAGAGACGATTCTTGATGCAAAACACAAGAGGTCTTTATTCCAGCACGCTGGGGCTCAGCTCATAACCCTCACAGGGGCAGAGGAGTTGAGCCCCGAAGCAGGGTAGATACACAGTTTTTAAAGAAAAAAACCACAAGCTATAGGGGAGGGGGAATTCCGAGAAAGGGGAGGGGGGACTTCGGTGGGGGATCATTTACGGGAATGTTTAGGGCTACGTCCAGTTGTTCCCGTACCAGATGTTTATCTTGGTTCCTGTTCAGAAATGGTTAACGTGACCTTCTGGCCTGTCATAGTTAGCTGACTCTGCTAGGGGTTGGGCTACTGGAGCTTCTTGAAAACTTTTCTAACAAAACCAAGAAAAAAACAGGAGTAAGACTGGGGATTTAGTTCAGAGCACTGTGCCTGCCTCACAAGCACAAGGTCCTGAGTTCAGTCCCTGGTACCAAAAACTAAAAAGCAGGGGTAGCTATTCTGTCTGTAGACACAATGTATTTCAAGCCATGATTGATTAAGAGACACAAAGATTCTACATTTTTGTAAAGAGAATGATCCAAAAAGAAGAGATAACAATCATAAATATATATACACCAAATATCAGCACACTGAACTATATAAAATATTAACAGACATGAAAAATTAAATAAGCACTAATACAATTATAATAGGGGAATCTTAGTACCCCACTGTCACAAATAGACAGACTAAGTGGACAAAAAACTGACAAAGAAATATAGCAACTGAGCCAAGCTTTTGAACAAATGAACTTAGTATACATCTATAGAGTGTTCAATCCTATAAAATCAGAATACTCACTCTTCTCAGCTGTATGTGGGATGTTCTCCAAAATAGACCACACACTATCTCATAGAGCGTGCTTAAGTAAACACAAAGCAAATGAAATTATCCCATGCATATTATCAGGCCATAGTGCAATGGAAATGGAAATCAATAGCAAAAGAAACCACAAGAACTTAATAAACACATGGAAATTAAATAACAACCTCCTGAACAACCAATGGGTCACAGATGAAATTAAAGAAGAAATTAGTCAGTTTCTACAGTTAAGCAGTAATGGCAATACCACATACCAGAACTTATGGGATGCAATGAAAGAAGTTCCATGAGAAAAACTTATCACAGTGAATTCACATATTAGAAAAACAGAGTGAACTCAAATAACCTAATGTTGAACCTCGAGATTCAAGAAAAAGAAGAGCAAGGCAAGTGCAAAGCTTGCATGTGGAGAAAATAATAAAATCAGAGGAGAAATTAATGCAACGGAGACTAAGAAAACAAAACAATCAATGAATCAGAGTTGGTTCTTTGAATAATTATATAAAATTAATAAAACTTTAGCCAACCTTATCAAAAAAGGAAAGAAATTCATTTGACCATCATATAAAGCTTATCTAAGTGAAGCAGTATTAGTCTAGTCCATTTTTAAATTTTTTTTCTGTTACTATAAAAGAAATTTAGTTTGCTGACCATGAAACTATGCTGTTACATCTAGAGTAGAGTAGAAGACTTGTAAAAATTGACTATTAAAATGCAAAAGGGGCCAGGGATTTATTTAGGTCAGTAGTGCCACTGCCTGCCTAGCAAGCACAAGGTCCTGAGTTTGATCCTGGGTATCAAAAAAAAAAAGAAAAGAAAAAGAAAAGGCAAGAGCTGGGCCAGGGATTTAGCTCAGTGACACGGCACCTGCCTCACAAGTGCAAAGTCCTGAGTTTTATCCCCAGTACCACAAAAAAACAAAAGCAAGAGCTATCAGATGTGGTGGCAGCCTTAAATCCCAGCACTTGGGAAGCTGAGGGAGGATTTACACAAAAAACTTTTGATTAATTTGAGGCTAACCTGGGTTACATAGTTCAAGGCTAGCTGGCACTACAAAGTGAGACCCTGTCTCAAAAAAATGAAACAAAATAAAAGTGCAGGAGATAATTGAGAGCCCCCTTCCCAGCAAGACCTCCAACAAGTGAGAAAGAAAAAACCCCAACAGATGCATTGTCTGCAAGAACAGCCATGACAGGAAGCTAGCTACCACCTCGATCATTCACACCTGCAAGGAGACCAACTCTCAAAAAAACTAAAAGGCACTCACTGTACCTTGATGCAGCTGCCACCACCCTGCTACCCTCAACCTGTCCAGTTCACCAGCCTCAAGCCAAGAGGCCCCAAAATGTTCACCCTCTGAGCTAACACCCACTCCCCTACTTAAACTCCCCTATATAAACCACTTACCTCCTTCCTATGCCAACGGCCTTTTCGCCCTTGGCCCATCTGACCCAGATGGCAATAAACTCATCACATGTTGCTTAGATTTTGCCTGTGTCAGTGGTCTCACTCATGCTCCAGTCAAACCTTACACTAATCTCGTAAAGCAAACCACTGTTACCACTTTGGTCCTTCCCATGTCCTCTTTCATACAGGAGTTAGGAAGACTGTATTTTATGTTTGATAAAATTCTGGTCATAACCATCAAATGACATGTTTGTTTCTCTACTTTTTTATAAATACAAGCTAATTTCTTGTTTGAGAAAGGGCTACCAGTCACATTAGTGCAGAGGGGGCGAAGTACTTCTTGGGACTAGGTCAGAATTGTTAAACCCCGCCCACACACACACAGTCAAACGCAGAGCGTGATGAGAAAGTCAGTGGGTGCCTCAAGGCTCTTAAGAGTTTCAACTTTTACTTTACGTATTTCACAGAATTGAAGTTTTCCGTCTTTTTAATACTTGCTGTTACACTGCAGGAAGAGAATGAACCCCCACCCATAAGTCTCTGCTCACCCAGCATTTGCTTTTCCTTATGTGTGGATAAGCCACCAATGCTAGTACTAAAGCCTTTCTGTCTGCACCAGTTTAAGGCATTCCCTTCATGTCTAGCTCCCTCTTCCTTGTTTACATCTTGTGGGACCTTTGCCTCTTTCACTGTCTTCCAGGATTCCAGAGAAAAGGACATGATACAAAATCAATTGTATTCTGATGTGCATGTAACAGCATGTTGAAAATCAGACCCACAGGGGAAACTGAACTTTAAATGGCTTATTCTCCACTCCATATATAAAATATTTAGCCCAGCTCCCGCTCCCAGCCTGAGATAACGTGCCTCTTAGTCACATATTCCAAACTCACTGTGGAGAAAATGCCTATAGAGAAACTGCAGGTGGGTCACATGTGGGAGTTTATCTTAGTGACATGATTCTAGTCAGAGCCTAATTCTCACATCTGTAGCCTACAAAAACAGACCAAGAATGTTACTGCTCTTTATAACCCTCCTCTAAACACCTATCACTCAAATTTTCTTTGTCTTAAATTCAGTGTCTTCCCAAAAGTGAAAAGGAAAATACCCTCATGGGACAGGGTTGAAACTCCACCATCTGCGGCTGTCCACACCCAGCGGCTCTGTCTGCCTCTGATGCTAAGGGAAACACCACACTCTCCCATGCCCACTGGGGCAGAGGGGGTGTGTTAAATAAAAATAAATGCAAAGAAAACTACCTCACTTTACAGCTTTACAGGATTTGACCTATAGGGTTTCTTCAACTTTTAATCCTTACCTGCTGAAGGTAACTTTTTTAAGCAGGCTAGTGGCCGGAAGTATATCAGTGTTACTGTGATGGGCCTCTTTTTAGCATGTTGCAGTTTTGTTTCTAATAAATTGATAAGTAATATGAAGGTAAAGGCAGTTGTGTACATTTTAAACACGACAATGAAAAATTTAAATATAGCTTTCATATTTGTGCATAATTCCAAAATATTTTATTTTATTTTTATCATTGTTGACTAGGTTCTTGCAAGGCTTCAATCCATTTTTCTGAAATGTGCTGTTATTTAATGAAAATAACTAAAATGTTTTCCCATCCCATGGGACTGCTGTTTACACGTTGCAACTTTTAAAACTTAAGCATATTAGGGCCAGGAATTTAGCTCAGTGGTTCCACTGCCTGCTTCAAAAGCACAAGGACCTGAGTTCAATCCCCAGTACCAAAAAAAAAAAAAAAAAAACTTAACCATATTTTTTAGAATTAACATTTTTTTACAGGGAGGAAGTTCACCATTTGCTAAATGATACTAAACTGTTGTTTGGGCTCATAATTAGGTCTCCGGATTTTACAAAAAATATATTCTGTAGCTTTCTAGGTTCTTCACTAAAGTTGGTTGTACATAAAAGATGTAAAATGACAATAAAATTCTTTTAAATGTCTGGACCTTTCCACTAGAAATGTACTTTGGGAGTATTTTGTTTGCGCATGCTGTAGCCATTCCCAAGAAACTGAAACTGAATAAGTCTTTAGCTTCTCTTAGTTAAGACAAGCCATTTTTTTAACTGTGCTTGGGGAGA
>NW_022900916.1:25396164-25429765 GCF_012274545.1 Fukomys damarensis | reverse complement strand
ATATATATGAGTTTGTCTCTCTACTCTTTTACAAATACAAGTTAATTTCTTATTTGAGAGAGGGCTACCAGCCACATTAGTGCAGAGGGGCGAAGTACTTCTTGGGACTAGGTCAGAATTGTTAACCCCACACACACACACACACACACACACACACACACACACACTCACACACACAGTGCTATGAGAAAGTCAGTGGGTGTATCTTTTCCCTAAATCAAACAGCACACTCTAAATGCTAATTTTTAAATGTCAAACTTTGGTGAATCATCTATCTGGGAAGTAAGATTACAATATGCTTAAATTTAAGTAGTGGCTAAAAACAGAAAATTCTGCAATTTGTTACTATTAAATCATCATCAAGAGAAATTGATGGGAACTTTCTATTTTTGGTTAGTTGAATAGATACCAATGTCAATGTGTGGGAAATTTTTCTTAAAAGTTGTTCATGTATTATTTTGACCCATTTTCTGTGGCATTTGATGCAACAAACTTTTGGAGCTTATCTTGAAAAAATAAAATATAACTACAGGCAAAAATAAAATCACATATGTGTTTGCATTGTATTTCTGTGGACAAGACTTCTGTAGAAGTATACAAGAAAACTAAAAATGTAGGAAACAGAAAAAACTTATTAAACGCCAGACTAAGGCATTTCTGCTTAATTTGAAGACCAATTAAAAAGTGTTAAGTTGGGAGATGGTTCTGTATTTCTGTATATGACTCTGATTTATTACCTGTATGTATGTATGTATGTATGCTAAGCCAGTCTCTTCTATATTAGATTGTAAATGCCTCACTATCTACTGTTTGAAGAGATTGGTAGGAAGACTTGATAAATAAGTGGTGAATGAATAAATCTTTCTCATAACTCAAGTATAAGAATCCCTGGGCACTGTATGTATTTAATAGTGTTGTTTCACTCTCTGGCAGGGTTTTCTCTGGACTCTAATGGTTTGCTCATCTAGTTTTATTTGCAAGACTTCCTGTTACTCCCTACATCTTGGCAGACAGAATAAATTATTTTGGAAGGTCCAAGAGATTAAAAATAAAAATTAATAAATGTTGCTATCTTTTATAGAATTTTTCAATTTAGAAATCATTTTCTTTTTTTTTTCTTTCTTTTTTCTTTTTTTTGTACTGGGGATCGAACTCAGGACCTTGTTCTTGCGAGGCAGGCAGCAGAACCACTGAGCTAAATCCCCTGCCCCAAACAAACTTTTTTTAAAGGTGGAGACATAGGGTGCTGGAGATGTAGCCTAGTGTAGCAGAGTGCTTACCTAGCATGTATGAAGCCTGGAGTACCACCAAAAAAAGATGTAGCAACTGAAGGCAGGAAAGGGAAGTAGTACTGGAGTCCTACTCCTATTTTTTTTTCTCATTGAGTTTATTGGTACATTTTAGGTATACAGTACAGTTACATTTACCATTGGGATTTTGTACCTTTACATGACAGGTCTTGGTTCTCATTTTTTCCCCATACCCTTGTCCTTCCTTCACCCCCTCCTCTCATTTCCCTATTTACAAAAACTTTATTTCCATATATTCATTTTCTCATATTTTTCCTTTTCCCTTATTTCCTTTCCCCTACCCTTCCCACTTCCCCTACAACTTTAGCCCTTTTCTTCTCATTATACATTGTCAATTATACCATTAGGATATTATTTATAATTATAGTTTTTCATATGTGTGACTAATTTATTTCACTTAAGAGTATTCCTCAATATGCATCCATTTTCCTATGAATGACTCTAATCTCTCATTCTTTATGGCTGAGTAGTACTCCATTTTATAGAAAAACCGCATCTTCTTTATCCAGTCTCCAACTGATGGGCAAATGGGCTGTTACCAAATTTTAGCTATTACAAACTGAGCTGCTATAAACATGAGTGTGTAAATATCATTGTGGTATAATTCTTTTAATTCTTTTGGAAAGATACCCAGCAGAGGGATGGCTAGGTGAAATGGAACCTCTAATCCCAGCTCTTTGAGGTATCTCCACATTGATTTCCATAGTGGTTGCACCAGTTTGCACTCCCACCAACAATGGAGAAGGGTTCCTTTCTCCCCACAACCCTGCCAACATTTGTTGTTGGTTGATTTCTTGATACCAGCCATTCTTTGTGGGATGAGGTGGAATCTCAGTATTGTTTTCATCTGCCTCTCTCTAATGACCAGTGATATGGAACATTTTTTCATATATTTATTTGCTGATTTTACTTCTTTGTCTGAGAAATGTCTGTTCATTTCAGATGCCCATTTTTGAATCGGGTGTTTGTATTTGGGGGGGGCTGATTTTTTCCTACTCCTAGTCTTATTTGTGAGGTAGAGCATGATGCTCAGGTCTGAAATACAGATTTGCTGAGAACATAAAAAGAACTCTAGACTAGATATGTAGGACAATAATAGCTCTTTCCCAAAAGCACTGTTGGTCCTTTGCTGAGACTTTGAAGTGGGGGGCAGAATGGTGGGAGAGTGCAGGAAATGAAGTTAGCTGCTCAGAAGGAGGCAATTGTCAAGAAAGCTTAAATCCAAAAGCACCTTCTGCTGGACTGCAGGATCTTTGACCATTCCTGGATAGTTCCATTTTTCCACATAATATTTCAAAGCATTCATTCCAGAGGAATCTGACTGGCAAGAGGAAGGGACTTGATCTTCCTCTCTTCTTTGGGCAATGTTACCCTGAAAAAAGCTCCTAACCTGGATTCAACTTTTAATAATTCTGTTTGACAAATCTGAAGGATCAAGTCACTTTACTTGGTTTTATTTTAGTTTACCTTTGTGCTATGGAAGGTGGTTTGTATCTGGATGTCCTCCCAAAGCCTCATGTGATAGTTGGGGCTTTTCAGAAGTGGCTGGATCTGGAGTGTGTGATGCTGAGACCTGAGTGTGAGATTACTAAATTAATCCACTGATTAATTTGGTATAGTTCTGGGAGGCATTAAGGATGCCTTACCCTGGTTGTGAGTACTATCTGCCTAAAGGTAGGCTAGATAAGATATAAGGGTTAGCAAGAGGGTCCCTGCTTGTCACTTGCTTGTTGCCTTTTGTCTGCCCTGCTTTGCCATGGACTGTTTCTACTCTGCAGTGCCCCTCTGCCATGCCTCCCTGCCTTGGAGCCAGCTGACTATGGACTTAAACCTCTACAAATTGTAAGTCAAAATAAACCTTTCCTCTTTTAACTTTGGTTGTTGGGTATTTTGTCTCAGCATTGAGAAAAGTAACTAAAACACCCATTCATTACTTAATGTATTGATACCTTTCTTACTGTTTCCCAAATAGTTTATGAGATTTAATACATCAAGATTGAAGACACTGAGAATCCAGAGGAAAAAATATTATATAGTGCTGAGTTGTATTAATATTTTAGTCTAAGCATTACCTAACTTTTTAATAATTAATTCTTATAATTCCAAGAGCTTCATCTGTCATTGTTCCACTTAAACATGTTCTATAAAATTCACACATTCTGATACACTCCTCATCATACACAATTCCAATCAGACCTTTAGCAGAACAGAAAGATATAGCCTTGAAGTTCTAGTCCTTGTTGAATCTATTCCCACCCACAAACTGTCAGCCATCTCTCCTGAATTCCATAAAAATTGAGAGGAGAGAAAGAAGAAATAAACTGGCAGGCATTAATGAGACTGTCTGCTCACTTGGCTGGTAATAACAAATAGGGAATATACTCTCAGTTTTCATATAGGTGTCTTCCTCTTATCAGTCACTTCATGAGCGAGTATTTCTGGAGCACCAACTTCCTAGGTTTACACCTGGTGCCTTGGAAAACACATGACAAGCCCAAAACAGGCCTATACTTGGTAATTTTACAAAGAGGTTAGGAAAAGAGAATAAGAGAACAACTCCAACTAGTAAAGCAATTTAAGAGCAATAGAACCTATTTCTAAATGATATATAGTAGTGATAAGTATTGTAGAAATTAAAGGTTTCATAATGTTTATAACATAAAACCAGGTGGTGGGTAGATAACATTCACTCATAAAAGGACATTGTTAAATTTAGAACTCTGTTCTTCTGTTAAAATGATTACTGGAAACTCATAACTATACAATTTAAAGAAACCATGGAATCTGTAAAAAAAACACAGTAGCTGGCATTTGCAAAATTTTTTGTATCAACTCATCTAATTGTTATATTACTCTGAAAAAGAAACAGGAAAAATATTATCTTTTTTTTTTTTTTTTGGTCGGGGAAACTAACATCAGAAGAGTAAGATGACTTGCCCAAGAAGATGTTGTGTGGGTGGCAAGAGGCAAGAGTAGACACTAGATCTTTTAATGTATCACCTATTACTCTTCTCTTTCAATGATAGTACTAATATACTTTATGGACACTTGTGAAATTGGATGAATTTTTAAAGAGAGTGTTTTTGTATAACTACTATATAGATCAACATGGAGATTCCTCAAAAAACTAAAATTAGAAATTCCATTTGACCCAGATTTTCCTTTCCTAGGTATCATCCTGAAAGAGTTAAAGACATCATATTACAGTGAAACACATATACCCCTATTTACAGCAGCACAATACATAATAGCTAAATCTTGGAAGTGGCCTATGTTATGGCTCATGTATAGATGTCTCTCCAAAGCCTCATGCAGACATAGATGGGGCTTTTTTAGAGGTGGCTCAATCTAGAGTGTGTGATTTATTCGTGTTGCAAGGCTAGGTTCAAGGGCCCTAGGATTAAAGTTATGAGTGCTACCCACCCTAAGTAGTCTGGATAAAGAGGGAAGAAAGGCTGTTAAATTCCCTTGTTACTTTTGCTACAATGCACCATGAACTGTTTCTCCTTTGCAATGTCCCTCTGCTATGTGTCACTCTGCCTTGGAGCCAGCCAATTATGGACTGAAACTTCTACAAACTGTGAGCGAAATAAACCCTATCTCCTTTAACTTGGGTATTGGGTATTTTGTCTCAACAACGAGAAAAAAGTAACTAAGACAGCCTATATGTCCATCAACAGGTGAATGGGTAAAGAATATGTGGGGTACACTATGGAATACTACTTTGCCACAAAGAAGAATAAATTTGAGTCATTTGTAGGTAAATGGATGCACCTTGAAATCATAATATTAGGTGAAATAAATCAGATACACAAGTTTAAAAAATGTATAACTTTTCTTATATGAAAAACTCAAAGTAAAAATAATTTAAAGAACAAAATAAAAGACAATGAGAAATGGGGCTAGATCTTTCACAAATGTTAAAGGGATCTGGAGATGGAGTGTGGAGGAAGGGGAAAGGGGGAATAAAAAGAATTAAGATGCATTACATACATGTACCAATTCTCCATATGAATGTAATTGTAGCAGGAAACTGTGAGGACTCCAGACAGAAGTCTTCTTAACGTGAAGATAGGAGCAAAAAGCAGTTTTTAATAATGCTGGCGGCTCAGCAAGTGACCTGTCAATCCTGAGAGCCCTGAATAGAAGTTTGCACTTCTTTATATGCCTCTTTTTATATTTATGAAGCTTAATTTCATTGGAGTTTCCTTAGGAATATAGCAAGCAGGATTTGCATAAAGCAGAGCAGTAGAGCAGGGAGAGCGAAGAATTCTGGCAGGACTTTGAGTCCATTATGCTCCTTTGGAGATAGATTACAGAAGTTGTCATGGCTACTCAAGTACATTCTAGAAAGAGCATAGTTACCTAGTTAATCCATAGTTGCCTAATAGCACAGTTAACACATACTTGCCTAATAACACAATTAACCCATAGTTAATCCAATTTCATATGGAGGGGTGGTCTCTCTCACAATCACTATGTACTATATGCATGTAGTAATAAAAAAAAAAAAGGGCTGAGGATTTAGCTCAGTGGCACCATGCCTGCCTTGTGGAGACAGGGTCTTGCTATGTAGTTCAGGCTGGCCTGAACTATATTGCCAAGACTGGCTTCAAACTCACAGTGATTCTCTTCTCTTAGCCTCCTGAGTCCTGGGATTATAGGTATGTGCATGCACAGCAAATATGAATTTTAAAACTATAGATTACAGAGTCTTATTCATGAACGTTTTGATGTAGAAATCCTTGAAATGAAGAAACCCTAGAACTGATATTTTTTAAATGATTCTAATGAACTGTTGTGGCAGAGCAGAGCAGCTCTGTGCTATGTAACCAAATGTTACAGCTCAGTGTCACAGCTCTGAGGCACTGCTAAGTGTTACAGCTCAGTGTTGCAACTAAGTGACACTGCTCAAAGTCATGTCTAAGTGTTACAACTCAGTGTGGCAGCCAAGTGTCATAGCTCCGAAGGCACAGCTGAGCTTTACAATGTGGCAGCTCTGGGTCCCAGCTCTCACTCTTTGAAGACCTGAGAATCCAGTTGTCAGTTGAAGAGTTGGAGAAAAACCTTTATTGTGCCAGCGAGCCCCAGCAAGGTCAGAGGAGTCTGAGTGCCCTACCAGAAACGAGAGACTCCTTATATAGGGATCTACAAGGTAGGCAAGCATGCTCAATAAAACAGGGGACAGAGTCACAGAACATTTCTGCAGTAAAGGGGAAGAGTTACAGAACATTCCTGAAACACATGCCATGTGAGCATGCTCAATGAAGCAGGGGGGTGGAGTCACAGAACAATCCTGAAGTTAAGGGGGAGTTCCAGAACATTCCTGAAGCAGAGGGGCAGAGTTCCAGAACATTCCTGAGAGAGGGGAGAGCTTAACAGAACCTTCTTGTGAGGGGGCAGGGCTTAACAGAACATTCCTGAAAAGTCACTGTTCAAACAGTCACAAACCATTTTGATATGTTGGGCAGGAGCCCAGCAACACAAACTTGCATTTCCAAAACAAGACATTCTGTGGGGGTAAAAAAAGGAGGCAAGGGAAGGGCCTGTGTAGCACTTCTCTATCAGAACCACTGAATTTGAAAGCCTCTGGCTGAAAGCATTTATTTCTTCTTATTCCTCCCTCTCCAAACTAGTCTGTAGAAACAAAAAAGGAGATGGGAAAAGAAAAGTAAAGATAAATAAACTTGCTCTAGGAAGAGGCCCTAGAGATAGTACCTGTCCCAGGCCATGATGGTTTTCTAGCTCTCAGCCTAGGCTTTCGTAAGTCTCTGCTCTGTTTCCACCTGTGGATTCATTTATGTAAGTACTGCATGCTGTGATAGTTAACTAGCGTGTCAACTTCAGGAAGAAACACCCAACTGATTGGCTTAGCATAGTTCTGTGTGGACAGTAGATTTACTGAAGATGAAAGACCTAACCCAGGCATGAGTGGCACCAACCAATAGACTTCTAGCCAGAATGGGATGTAGAAGGGAAAGAAGGGAAGAAAGCTTGCTTCTGTTTCTTCAGAGGAACATGAGTCTTTGCTTTTGCTTTGGACATCTGTCTCCCAGCTTCCACTGTGGACTCTTCAGTCTTGCAACTCAGATCTTTTATCCCTCTATTGCAGAACTTTTGACTTCCTTATACAGACTTGCATGGGACACTACAATGAGCTCCAGGCCTTCAATTTTTGACTGGATCCTTTGGATCTCCAGTTTGCAGACAGCCCTTTTGCATTCTTTCATGCATCTGTATAGGGGGCCATTGTAAGCCCACTATATATACATATAATATAATATAATATATATAATTAAATCTGTTTTGCAAGTGAGCACAGACTGATACATAAGCACTGCTGTCATAGATCTGATGGTCCTGTGATGAGAGACAGGAGATAGATGCTCAGGGTTGGGGCTGGAGCTCAGTGATGGAGCACTTGCTAAAATGCATAAGACCCTGGGTTTGATCCCCAGTTTTTCCAAAAACAGGAACACTCTGAGGAAAAGTAAAGCAAAGTAACAGAAAAGAGATTGGAAAGAGAGGGGAACCTATTGTGTACGTGGGGTACTCAGGGAAAACCTACTGAAATTAGTTTGTTGTGACAAGTCTGTATTCCTGTAATACATTTGTCTTATCTGAAGTCACTTTGATTGAAGGGATTAGTTAGGAGTCCTTACTTGCAACTAAAAGAAACTGTATCTTCTTTTAAGTACACAAGGCCTTGTGCAAGTCAGGCAAGCACTCTTCCACTGAATTTTATCCCCAGCTGTACTTAGGATCTCTGTATTTGCCCCAGTCTGACCTGAAACTTTTGATCTTCCCATCACAGCTTCTAGAGTAGTGGGATTTTGAGTACATGTCACCACATCTGGCTTCTAATTATTTTAAGAGATATAGAGAGATGGAAGGGAAACATAACAGAGGTTCATTGACTAGCACTAAGAAGTTATAGAATAAAATTTCTTTTTTTTTTACACTAGGAATCAAAACCAAGGCCTCACATATAACAGGCAAGCATTCTACACTGAACTACATACCAAGCTCTAAGCTAGATTTTAACAAGCATAACCTGGCCAGATTACCTCCACCAGTGTTGTGTGACACTGCTGGCCTCTGAGGAAGTATTTAATGAAATTTTTTAAGGCAAAACCTTCATTGGTACATGTTAGATGTAACATTTATTAGATGATAACATTCATCATTAGGATGATATAGCTTGCTTCTTTTTATCCCAAAGGTCTCTCTCCCTTTGACCCCTCTTCCCTTCCTTATTTTTTCTTCTATTCTCTTTGCTTCCTTGTCCCTTCTTTACTTTCTTCTCCATTCTCCATTGTTCCCCTTATCATTTGAACATTATTTTCCCACTTCCCAATACCTATTATACATTTCGGTCCTTACTTCCACTTTCAGTTTCTCACACCAGAGAAACAGTGTGGTGTTTAAACACATGTCTGATTTATCTCACTTAAGACTATGGTCTCAAGGTGCATCCACCATGTATTATGGTTTGGGTCTAGATGTCCCCCCAAAGCTTCATGTGCTGATAGGCTTCATCTAGAGTGTGTGAAGCTGGAATTGATTCATGATGCAATGCTAGGCTGAAGGGCACTAGGATTAAGAGTGTAAGTGCTACCCACTCTAGGTAATCTGAATAAGATAAAAGGGGCAGGAAGACGCTGTTAAAGTTCTCTTGTCACCTTTACTGCCTTATGCACACCATGTTGTTTCTCCTCTGTGAGGCTTGTTTGCCATTCCAGCCTTGGAGCTAGCCAATTATGGACTGAAACCTCTATGAACTGTAAGCCAAATAAACCCCTTCCCTTTAATTTTGGGTGTCAGATATTTTGTCTCAGCAAGAGAAAAGCAACTAATACAAAATATTTCAAGCTTATCCTTCTTTATGGCAGTGTAGTACTCCATTGTATTAAAAAACCCACATCTTGGGTTTGGTTACAGAAACTAATAAAGTATTCTCTAAATAATGAAAAAAAAGAATAAGATAAGACTATAAGAGCAAGAAGCAATTTAAATATGTTCAGGGACTATTTTCATCTCCAGAATTAAGGATTATTTTAATCTTACATCATTGCCTTTTCTCTTTTACTTTCCTTTTTAGTTTTATTTTAGGATTCCCTATTTTTAATGTTCCTACAGAGATTTCTTTAACTGAAATACCAAATAGTTTCTTCGATGTGAAAAACTATAATAGTACACAGGATCCTAATGAGATAATTAATAATTTGAAATAGGAAGTAAAGGGCTAAAGGTGTAGGGAAAGTGGGAAGGGTCGGGGAAAGGTAATAAGGGAGAGGAAAAAAATATGAGAAACGAAAAAATGGAAATAAAGTGTTTGTAAATGGGGAAGGGAGGAGGCGGTGAAGGGAGGGCAGGGACAAGGGGAAAAATGAGAATCAAGACCTATCATGTAAAGGTACAGTATCCAAATAATGAATGTAACTGTATTGTATACCTAGATTGTACCAATAAACTCAATAAAAAGAAAAAAAAACCCACATCTTTATCCATTCATCGGTTGATGGGCCTTGGGTTGTTTCCAAGATTTAGCTATTACTAACTCTGCTACCATAAGCATGGGTGTGCATATGTCAGTGTGGTACTATGCTTTTGATTCTTTGGGGAAGATACTGAGAAGGGGACTACCTGTGTCAAGTGGAACGCCTAGTTTTAGTTGTTTGAGGAATCTCCACACTGATTTCCATAGTGATTGCACCAGTCTACACTCCCACCAACAATGCAGAAAGGTTCTTTTTTCAACACACCCTCACCAGCATTTGTTATTGATTTCTTGTTAGCAGCCATTCTTTCTGGAGTGGCATGGAATCTCAGAGTTGTTTTGATTTGCATCTCTTGAATGACCAAATGTTGAACATTTATTCATGTATTAATTTACTATTTCTATTTCTTCATCTGAGAAATGTCTATTCATTTCAGGTGCCCATTTGGAGGGGGTCTGGTTCTTTAGTTCTTTATATATTCTAGATATCGGTGCTTTGTGGAACAGTGGGCAAAAAATTTATCCCACACTGTGGGTTATCTCTTTACTCTGTTACAGTTTTCTTTTGCTGTGAAAAAGCTTTTTAATGAGATGAGATCCCAGTTGTTGATTTTTTGTGTGTGTTAGTTTCTGTACTATCAGAGTTTTTTCACAAAGTCTCTGCCTACACCACAGTCTTCCAGAGTTCTACTTATTCTCTCTTATAGCAGATTTAGTGTTTCTATTTTAATATTTAGATCTTTGATCCATTTTGGTTTTAATTTAGTGCATGGTGACAGATATGGGTCTAGTTTCAATCTTCAGTATGTGGAAAGCCACTTTTTTCCAACACCATATATATTTTTTCTTTTTTGGTATCAGGAATTGAATTCAGGACCGGACCTTGCACTTGCCAGATGGGCACCATGCCACTAAGCTACATCCCTGGGCCTCCAGCATCATTTATTAAAGAGGCTATCTGCCAGTGAAGGTGTTTGGCTCTTTTGTCAAAGATGAAGGGGCTGAGGGCCAGGGATTTAGCTCAGTGGTGCCACCTCCTGCCTCGAAAGTGCAAGGTCCCAAATTCAATCCCTGGCACCAAAATAAAAAACAAAACAAAAAGATAAGGTTTGTTATTTGTGTACAGGAATTCTATTGATTTTTGAGTGTTACCTTTGTATCCAGCTATGTTACTGAATTTGATTTTTAAATCTAAAAGTCTTTCAGTGGAGTTTTGGGGGTCTTCTATATAGAGTATCCTGTCATCCTTGAATAATGTTAACTTCTTCCTTTCCTATTTTTATTCCTTTTTTTCTTTCTCTTGCCCAATTCCTCTGGCTAATGCTTTCAGAGCTATATTGAATAAGAGTTGTGATAGTGGATACCTTTGACTTGTTCCTGATTTTAGAGTGAAAGCTTTCAATTTGTATCTATTTAGTATGATGTTGGCTGTTGGTTTAACATATATAGCTTTTGTTAGATTGAGATAGAGATCTATTTCAATTTTCTGTACATTTTTATCATGAATATGTATTGGAGTTTGTCAAATGCCTTTTCTGCATCTATTGAAATGATCATCTAGTTTTTGTCCTTTGCTCAGTTAATATGCTGTTTTACAGCTGGGGATTTAGCTTAGCGGTTCAATGGCCTGCCTCACAAGCACAAGGACCCGAGTTCGATCCCTGGTACAAAAAAAAAAAAATACTGTATTACATTTATTGACTTGCAAAGTTGAACCATTCTTGCCTCTCTGAGATGAATGCTACAAACTTCTTGATGATTTGCTGCAGAATTTAGCATCTATTAGAGAAATTGGCCTGTAGTTCTCTTTGGTTGGATCCTTCTCTGGTTTTGGTATCAGGGTAATGCTTGCTTCCAGGGATGAATTTGGGAATATTTTTTCACTCTCAATTACCAAATTCAAGAAGTAATAGCATTTAGTCTTCCCTAAATTTCTTATTGAATTCAGCAGTGAATCTACCACAGACTGGGCTTTCTTTGTTGTTGATTACATCTTCAATTTTATTGACTGATAACGGTTTATTTAGAATATTTATATCTTCTTGGTTCAGCTTTGGTATTTCATATGCATCTAGGAATCTGTCCATTTCTTCTGTGTTTGTCATCTTATTAGAATACAGGTTTTTGAAGTAGATATTGATGATCCTCTGGATTTTTGCAGGATCTGTTGTGATTTTACCCTTTTCATTCTTAATTACATGGAGTCGAGTCTTTTTTCCCCCTTTTTTGATAAGATTGGCTAGGGTTTATCAATTTTGTATAATCTTTCAAAAAACAATTATTTGATTAATTGAATCTTTGTTTCGTTTTTTTAGTCTCCATTACATTTCTGCTCTGATCTTTATAGTTTCCTCCTTCTTATCAGCTTTGGGTTTGATTTGTTCTTCTTTTTCTAGAAGCTTGAGATTCAGACTTGGGTTGTTTATTTGAGCTTGCTCTGTTTTTCTGATATGAGGATTCACCACTGTAAATTTCTCTCATAGAACTGCTTTCATTTCATCCTACAAGTTTCAGTATGTATTGTCTTTATTGTGTAATTATAGAAACTGTGTAATTTCTTCTTTAATTTCGTCTGTGACCCATTGGTTGTTCAGGAGGTTGTTATTTAATTTCCATGTGTTTACGAAGTTCTTGTGTCATTGATTTCCAATTTCAATGCACTATGGTCTGATAATATTCATGGGAGAATTCAATTCCTTTACATTTATTTAAGCATGTTCTATGAGCTAGTGTGTGAGTCTTTTTGGAGAGCATCCCACATGCAGCTGAGAAGAATGTGTATTCTTTTATTTATTTATTTATTTATTGTATCAGGAATCAAACTCAGGATCTTGTGCTTGCAAGGCAGGTGAGGCACCACTGAGCTAAATTGCTGACAAGAATACATATTCTTTTTTTTTTTTTAAGAATACATATTCTGATGTTATGGGGTGGAACACTCTGTAGATCTCTACTATGTCCATTTGTTCAAAAGTTTGGTTCAATTTATATATTTCTTTGTTGATTTTTTGACTAGTTAATCTGTCTATTTGTGAGAGTGGGGTATTGAGGTACTCCATTACAATTGTATTAGTGCTTATTTGATTTTTCATGTCCAAAAATATTCATTTTATATAGTTGGGTACACTAGTATTTGGTGAATGCATATCTATGATTGTTATCTCTTCCTCTTTCATTTTTCCCTTTATAAGGATTTAGTGACTTTCTTTGTCTCTCTTATTCAGTCTTGTCTTGAGATCCATTTTATTTGCAAATAGAATAGCTACACCTGCTTTTTCCCAAATTCCTGCCACATGAAATAATTGTTTTCCATCCTTTAATTTCAGCCTGTGAATTTCTTTTTGAAGCAAATGTGTTTCTTGTATGCAGCATATTGTTGGATCTTGCTTCTTGATTCATTCTGCCAATCTTTTTTTTTTTTTCTTTTTGGTACTGGGGATCAAACTCAGAACCTTGAACTTTCGAGGCAGACAGTGGCGCCACTGAGCTAAATCTGTGGCCCCCAGTCTATTTCTTTTGGTTTGTGCATTGAGACCACTTACACTGACCATTACATGGTTATAACTAATATGTATTAATTTATCTTTGTCATAGTATTTTCCTACTATTGATTCCTTTTTTCACCCATTCAATTACTTCTCTTGCCTGGTGCATTCATTCTGTTGGGGTTCATACAACTATAGTCCTTGTTATCTCTTTCTAGAATCTTTTTGAGTGTTGGTTTGGTGGTATAAATTTCTTCAGATGTTGTCCTGAAAGTATCTTATTTCTTTATCAATTTTGAAAGATATTTTTCTGTGATACATCAACCTCGGTTGGAGGTTGTTTTTCTTTTGGGTTTGATATACTTCACTCCAAGCTGTCCTTGACTTGAGGGTTTGTGTTGAGAAGTCTGCCATGATTCTGATGGATTTTCCTTTATTGGTGATTTGTTTCTTTTCTCTAACATTAATATTCTGTTCTTGTGTTGAATTTCTGGAATTTTGACTATATGCCTTGGTGTAGATTTCTTTTTTTTTTTTTTATCATGGCTAATTGGAGTTCTATATGCCTCACTTATCTGTATGAGAAATTATTTTACTGTAGTTGGGAAGTTTTCTGCCTTTACTTCTGTGAACAGGTTTTGTATGTCATTTGTGCTATCTCCTGCTTTATTATTGACTTCTATCAATCATATGTTATACTTTATTGCATCTAGCAGTTGTTGGATTGATTTTTTTGTGATCCCTTGCTATTTTTAATAGATCTTTCTTACAAACACTAACTAAAACCCTATCTTCTATATATGATATTCTGTCCCCACATTGGCTCATTATGCTGCATATACTTTTAATGGAGTTTTTCATCTCCTGGATATCAGTTTGAAACTGTTTCATGGATTCCATTTCTTTGGAATTCATGTTGGGTGTTCATGATTTCTGTCATTTTTCCAAGCTGCTCTTTTTATCTATTTTTATCTGTATCTGCTCTAGAGTCATTAACCATGTCTTTCATTATGGTCACTATCTCTATAGTTACCTGAGAAATTATTTCTGATCTGATTTTTCCTAGAGCCTCATTCATCTGCTTTGCTTCTTCTACTGTTACCACATCAGAGTGTCCAGGTGGGTGGGTTTCAAATTGTTCCACCTCATTGCCCCCTCAGTTTGCCTTTGGTGAACTGGAAGTTTGGGGTTACATCTTCCTTAACTGTCTTATTTTATTTTCTTTTTTTAAAGTTTAATTCCTGGGTTCAACAAGAACAGAATAGTAAAAGCTGTTAGAGAAAAAAAAAAATGACCTATAAAGGAAAGCCCATCAGAATCACAGCAGATTTCTCAATGCAATCTTGAGAAGCAGACTCCCCAAGTCAAGGAGAGCTTAACGTATTTCAAGCTCTAAAGCAAAACAACATCCAACCCAGATTGATGTACCCCACAAAGCTATCTTTCAAAATTTAATGTATATTGCTCTAAAGTATTTTCTAGTATGAGATAACAAGGATCACAATTCTGTGAACCCCAAACAGAATGAATCCACCAGGTAAGGCAAGAAATTAAACAGAAGCGGAAAGAAGGAAGCCAACAACAGGAAATAATTCCTGGGTTGATGCTTGTAAATTGCATATGGCAAATAGCTTTATTGCTAGTATTGAGAACCCTTAGGAAATGGCTACTTCTCAGAGATGTTTGCTAGGTGTAGCTGGCTTTTGGGTTTTTAATGTGTTGCAAGATCCTACCTCTTCAGTTTATTGGGGATGAGAAGTTGCTGCCTATTTGACCTAGATGATGTTTTTTTGACACTGGCCTATAATATTATTTATGACCCTTGGCATAACAGGAAGCACAACTGATTAGAACAATTATGTCACCTTAGCTAAAGTAGTACAATGAGCAATAACAATAGCATCAAACATAGCCTAGAAAATTACAAACTGCAGTAACTATAGATGTGCCACCTTTAACCATACAAACTAGATTTGTGGTTATATAACAAGATATAAAAGAAACCAGAAAATTCTACACAGTAAATATGCCTTCAGCATGGCAATTTTACCCTCGGGAAAGACAATTTAAAAGACGTTAGGGGGGAAAATAGAGAAATAGAAGAAGAGGAGGAGATTAGAAGTAAGGCTGTAGAACAAAGTAAAATTACTCAAACTTTGGGGAACTGGTGAAGAAGACAGGATGGAAAGAGAGAAGGAAGAAATAAAAATAGGAACAGAACAGAATAACAGCAGCAAAAATTAAAACAGTGTTCACATTTATATAAAATAAGAGCAAACAATCAATTTTTTAAAAAGGGAAAAAAGTAAGAAAAAAATATCCACTTTAAGGCATGTCACTAGTTAACCAATTGGGCACACAGAGCCCAGATCTGTGTGGATTAATCTCAGTAAGCCAGCCATAGATTTATGGTGTAGTAGTGGCTAATCCCAACATGCCTGCACCTTTACTTCTAAAACTCAGGCTGCTTTCTGGCTGTGAGGCTGGAACCAGATTTGTTCAGCCTGCAACATTTATTTGTCTCCTGCTGGCTTGAACTCAGCTCCCTGCCAGCTTGAACTTGGCTGCTGCTGACTTGAACTTGGTTCTGCATCACTGGAGTCAACCCACAGCTGGCTAATAGAGCCAGCTCACAGAAAGAGAGAGAGAGAGAGAGAGAGAGAGAGAGAGAGAGAGAGAGAGAAGGACAGCAGGGAGGGAGGAAGGAAGCAGGAAGGTTAAGCTATTGAAAGGCTGAGATATGAAATTTAAAAGTCTCAGGCCAATCTAGGTAACTTAGTGAGACTTTATCTCAAACTTTAAAAAGGGATATATCTTCTTAGCACTAGAGTGCTTGCCTAGCATAGGTGAAGCCTTAAATTCAACCCCCAATGCTGAAAAAAATGAAAATAAATTGTCCTGTGCCATCCACCTCTTGGCCTGAGTCCCATCCTGCACGATGATATCCTCCAGTACAATCATTCTCCATGACCCCTCTGTGTCTGCTCTTTTCTAAGGACTCTCACTTCCCAAGGGTCAACAGCGTGGAGTGAGCTCAGCTGTCATTCTTCTGGTCTTCCTTGGAATCAGTGATGCAGCTGTAGTCATCTGACAGCTCACATGTTAGATGGCTTCTCCTTGTCAATTTGGCCTCCCTCTTTTCGTGGTCTTTTGTTCCTGAGGAGTTTAGACTTCCTTACCAATAGTGTCAGCATAGAAAAAGCAGAATATACGAGGACTTCTAAATCTAGACTAAGAACTGCCATAGAGACAAAGCTGCTGAAACCAAACAGGCCAGCTCAGATTAAAGAGGGTAGAAAAATAGACTCCAACTCTTGGAAGAAATGACAAAGTCAGAACACAAAGGGCCATGAATGTTAGGATGGAAGAAATTTATTTCTTATTTCCACTTCTTTTCTCTCTTGCTTTTTTTTTCCTCCCACTACTGGTGATTGAACCTAAGGAACACTAAACTATATCCCCAGCCCTTATTAAAATTTTATTTTGAAAGATAGTCTAAGTTGCCCAGGCTGGCCTCAAACTTAATCCTCCTGCCTCAGCCTCCCAAGTATCTGGGAATTGAGCTATGTGTAATCATGCCTGGCATGACCATTTATTTGGTAACTACCATGTAAAGTAATAATCTTCCATTTCCCTCTTGTGGAATATGGTCTTTCGTCCTCTTCCCATGGGCTCACTGCCTTTCCAACATACCCCAGTTGTGTTTGTTCCTCCTAAACTGAAAAGCAACCGGAAATGAATGGAAGATATCCTATAAACATCCTTTCTCTTTCAGAGCCATAAATACTATAGGTTTTCTTAAATTTGTAGTTAGCTGACTCAGCAGTGGGTACTTGTAGTTCCAGCTACTCAGAAGACTGGGGCGAGAGTATTGCTTGAACCAGGAGTTCAAAGCCAACCTGGACAATTTTTTTTCCATTTTTCTTTTTTGGTACTGGAAATCAAACCCAGGGCCTTGCACTTGCAGGGCAGGTACTGTATTACTGAGCTATATCCCCAACCCAGGATGACATAGGCCTTGTCTCAAAAAAGAGATAAATAATTGGCTTTTGTTTTTTTTTTTGTTTTTTTTTTTGGTTTTTTGAGACAGGGTCTCACTATGTAGTTGAGACTGACCTGGAACTCACTATGTAGCTCAGGCTGGTCTCGAACCCACAGCAATCCTCCTGCCTCAGCCTCCTGAGTGCTGGGATTACAGGTGTGCGCCACCACGCCTGGCTGAGATAAATAATTTTTAAAAGAGAGATAAATAAACTAAATTATCTTGTTAATACCTGCAATGTAGCTCAGTGGTACCACGCCTGCCTGGCAAGTGAAAGGTCCTGAGTTTGATATCCAGTACCAAAACCAAAAAATCTTATTAATGTGTAAAATGCATATGTACTGCTAGAATTAAGGAATGATAGGTCCATGGGCCAGGAATTTATCTCAGTGGTGCCACCACCTGCCTCACAAGCACAAGGTCCTGAGTTTGATCCCCCATACCAAGAAGAAAAAAAAAAAGAAGGAATGACTGATCCTTTCTGATTCCTACTGTTCAGCCTATATAGCCTGCTAGTTTTCACTTGTGGACCATAGCACCTGTAAGAACCTAACAACTAGAGTGACTCCATGTTGACCAGCAAATGACCCAAAGACTGTTGTTCCCCCCACCCCTCATAGGATAAGTAATGATTAATTGTGAGTCATTAGGTAACTGCTTAGGAGTAGCTGGGAAACTAGATGGAAACTGTAACAAGCATAGAGACCCAAAATCAATCACGCCACTCCTTACTTGCTGGTAATTGAATGTTCTGAACACCTCAATCTAAGTTGTAAATAGAACAATGGATAATCGATCTGCTGATCATTAGTACGTAATGGTTGAGTGTAGGATTGATGACCACTTGCCTTTGTCCCCTTCCTGTAAGTTTTGAGTGTAAACTCCCCCCTTAGCCCCATATAAAATGGCCTCTGTTTCTGAGCTAGCTGCCTCTCTGAGCTACCTGGCTTGGGGAGTGCCGTCTGGCCAGACTAGTGAAGGTCTATTTGCCAACCTGCCTGGTGTATTCCTTCCTGGGTGACTCTTGCTGTCTGATAAGCTCCTGGAGCCTCACTGAGCTTTTGGGCTCAGCATCATGGAGGTCTCTTGGCTGTTCACACTCCAGGAGTAAAAGTGAGACTTTAAGTCTTACACACCCTAGAAGCTTGACCCGGATGAATGAACAAGGCCTCTTGTGGGCTTACGCCAGAGGTACTTCTGGACACTTTTAGGAATGGATAATCAGGGCTGCCTGTACTCGTACTCAACCTGGAAACTCTGGCCTCTGGGCCTGGCTGTTTCTATCCTTTTGTCCTTTCCGTAGTCTTTCTTTCTCTGGAGCTTTGGGGCTCTTGTAAACAGTTCATTGAGTGCTTTCTGTGAATAGGTTGGGAGCAGGGACCAAAGGTGCCAGGGGTGACCACAAGCTCCTGGACTCCTTTTGCTGGGCAGATGGTTTTGGGGTAATGTGAGACTGAAGCTGGTGGGACTTGTTGGAACACTGATCTCTTCCTGCAGCATTTCT
This sequence comes from Fukomys damarensis, assembly GCF_012274545.1. Classification (NCBI taxonomy): domain Eukaryota; kingdom Metazoa; phylum Chordata; class Mammalia; order Rodentia; family Bathyergidae; genus Fukomys; species Fukomys damarensis. The sequence continues at coordinate 25,410,924 of NW_022900916.1, read as the reverse complement.
GTCCTTGTGTGTGTGACAGAAAAGACCAGCTCAGCAAACTCTGGCCCATGAGTTCACTGCTGTGGGCAGCAATCTGATCCTTGGGGCAGCAGACTCCCTGCCCAGTAAACATGTTTTTCCAACTTAGCTCTGATGTCAGGGCAGCTGTGGGCTTCACTTCTGGAAGCTAAGTTCCTGAATAGAAGCCTCTCGATGCATCTGGGCTAAGGTGGTGGGTTCCTGTGTATAGGGAGGAACAGCCTCATATTCTGGAAGAATAAGGATCCTATGACAGTGAACTGTGATAATAATCTGATTTGTTGAGCCCTGCCTTAGTTAATTTTCTTGTTGCTGAGTTAAAATACCCAACACCCAAAGTTAAAGGGGGAAGCTTTATGTAGCTCATAGTTTGTAGAGGTTTCAGTCCATATTCGGCTGGCTCCAAGGAAGGGTGGCATAGCAGACAGGTTGTGAAGAGGAAAAACAGTTCACAGTGGCCAGAAGTTAACAAAAACAACAAAAAAAGCCAGTCGTGGTGGTGCATGTCTGTAATACCAGCACTCAGGAGGCTGAGGCAGGAGGATCGCTGAGTTCGAGACCAGCCTGGGCTACATAGTTCCAGGTCAGTCTCAACTACATAGCAAGACCCTGTCTTAAAAAAAAAAAAAAAAAACAAACAACAAGGGAACCTTAACCACACCTTTCTGCCCCTTTTATCTTATTCAGACTACCAGGGTTAGAGTGGTGCCAAACCAAACAGCCTACTGGTTTAGTAATCACATGCCCTTAATCCCAGCATCACTCACTCTATATTCAGCCACCTCTGAAAAAGTCACCTATGACTGCATGAGGCTTTAGGGGGACTTCCTGTCCCAAACCATAACAAGTGCACTGCTGTGTCTGGTGAAACCGGGTTCCCTGGGTCCACACCCTGGCTGGGCATCAGCTCTGCTCTCACCTCCCCTATGTGCTGAAAAGAAAAAAGGAATACCTCCTCTTACTTCTATTCAGGCTAATAATTTTTTACTTAATGATAATGGGAACAATAATAATTACACTGACTGAGAATTTATTAATGTACTTAACACTGTGCCTGGCATTTTACTTGCATTACCTCACCTTCCTCAAAAACCTAAGAAGCAGACATTATTATCATGTCATATTGTGTGTGTGTGTGTGTGTGTGTGTGTGTGTGTGTGTGTGGCTGACACACTGAAGAGATGGGACTCAGAGATTATCCCAGCAAAACAACTATCTTTTCTCCACTGTTCTATAGGGATAAATCAAATCCAAAAACAAGCCCTGTAACTTATCTGGTCAGTCTTAGACAATAAAAAGTCTGAATTTTAAGTTTCTGAAACAGTCTCAGTGCAGAATTTATAAATCTCTATGTCTATGTAATAAGTTAACTTTTGGCCTCAATAATCATATTACTGAAAAATGAGAACCAAGGCCTGTCATGTAAAGGTACAAGATCCCAATGATGAATGTAACTGTACTGTGTACCTAAAATGTACCAATAAACTCAATGAGAGAAAAAAAAGAATCGTAGTACTGACTGGCTCAGGAAAAAATCATCAGTGGATGCTAAAACTGGTTGGTAAAAATTTGGTGAAGAGCAGCAGATTTACTGTGTCTCATACAATCTCTCTTCAAGTTACCAATTAAATGTGAATGGGAAAATTTTAACTCCCCAGTGGAGAAACCTAGCAAACACCACCTCATCCAAATGATCAAAGTTAACCTGAAGGAGACCAGAGATTTAGCTCAGTGGCACTGTGCCTGCCTTGCAAATGCAAGGTCCTGAGTTCTATCCCCAGTACCAAAAAAAAAAAAGAAGAAAAAATTAACGTGAAGGATCATGGCATAAATTGACACCAAGCCTCTCTTGGTGTGATGCATTGAGACAAGCATTGGCTTTAAAATATTCATGATAAAAATCCAAAACTCAAATCAACAATGGTTGCACACACCTGTAATCAAGGGGTAGGAGGCTGAGAGAGAAAGATCACAAACTCAAGCCTAGCTTGGGCAACTTTGTGACCCAGTGAAACTCTGTCTCAATAAAAATTAAAACAGGACTGGGGATGTAGTTCAGTATGAAGTTCCTGTGCTCACTCCCCAATACCACCACCCCTCAAAAAAGTCCAAAGCTTGAATCTAATCCTGAGGAAGCTTCAATAAACTCAAATGATGGTGCTCCAAATTAATTGATCTCCTCTTAATTATTTATAAAGTTTTTACCATGATAAGTGCTCTACAAATATTGCCTCAGTTTACTTTTATAACCCTATAATGTAGCTATTATTCCCATTCAACATATGAGAAAACTGAGGTTCAGAGATGTAAAACAGCATTCCCGGCATCTCTAGTAAGGGAAAAGCCAAGATTCAGAGCCATGTGCATCTTCAAATTCATGCTCATATCCACAATACTATTCACTTCACTATCTTTGTTGTGCAAATGTATCTCTAGCTTTTACTTTACCTCTCTCCCAAAGGATTTGAAACGGCACTTAATGAGATGCCTGGACACCTATCAGCCTCAAAGTACAACAGAGTAAAACATTCCTCCCAGGAGCGGGAAGGAAAGGCCAGTTGACAGAAGTGGAGGAGAGGACGACTATACCAACACAAAATAAAGTCTTAGAAGAAGCTCAAAATGAGTACAAAGGGGTCCTAGCTTCCTGAAAGTGAAGGTGGAAAGGCAAAAAATTACTGTGAATTAACAGCTTTCATGGTAAGCAGAATAACCGCAGCATTCTTAATCAAGTCATACGGAACAAGTCCCTTGATAAAGGAATGGAGCTCAGCCGCTTGCTCAGCTTGTGCGAGTGCTTGGGTTCATTACCAGTGTGTGGGGAGGGCTTATCAATTGCTGCACAGAAAACCACCCCAAAACTTGGTGCTTTCTGAGGGAGGGGCAGCAGGCTGGAAGGGAACCCAGCAGGAACAAAGAGAGGTCCAAGGAGAAGTCACACCAGCTCAGTGGGAAGGGAGGCAAAGCCAAGGTCACACTGCCCTTTGATGGCTTCCTCCTCTCAGGCTCAAGCGAAGCCCCCATGGTCCTGTCCCTCAGACAGACCTGCTTGGTGGAGGCGACAGTGCAGACTAGCGGAAGGAAAGGCAGCTTGGGCAGTGGTCATGTTTTAGCTCTGCTTCTGTCTTGCTTCTCCCTCCCCAGCTTTCCTCTTTAGCAGCTCCTGTCCTTCCCCAGCATTTCTGGTGATAGAAAAGCTCAAGCTTTTGCAAAGCTAATGACTTGCCTCTGTGTGAAGCTTACTGGAGACTGGACCTCGACAATGGACCTCACTGATGGCCTTTTGGACTCTCTTCTGGCTTCCTGTGAGCCTGGCACTGGCTCCTGTCCACTCCCATGCTGATGACTCTGGCCCCACAGAACATACCTAAGCTTCCTAAGGATAACTTCCCTGAGCTTCTGGTTTATCAGGAACAAAGCCCTAAAAATAAAATTTAAAAATTTTTAATTAAAAAAAAAAAACAGCAATAGCTCAATGGCTCCAGGCCTGCCTCATAAGCGTAAGGTCCTGAGTTCAGTTCCAAGAACCAAGGAAAAACAAGAATCCAAGTCCTAAACTGTCCTCTGGATGCCCACCACAGCCTCATTTATTAGAGACCCTGGGATCCAGGAGCCATTGGGAAACTGGCCAGGGTCCACCTCCCAGGAACACTGGGGTAAGTTGCTCTAACCACTTCCAGAGTAGCCCTTCATCATCTCTTAGTCACTATCTTCTCGGCCAGTCAGATGGGAGGAAATTGAGAACCTTGACTGTGGCCAGGGCAGATGACTGACAGTAGGAAGGCAGCCGGCACATCAGAGTGGACAGCATTAGCGAAGCCCAGCCTCCTGTCCTTAGGCCATGGCTCATGTGCAGAGCCCTCCCACTGCCTTTTGCCCTAGCACACATGCCCATGTCACAGGGTAAAAGCCTTGGCAGGCCCATAGGAGAGGACCACATCCTGCTGCCGCATCTGTTCTGCCACGTTTGTAGTGAGACTTGAATAAAAACACTATCATCAAAACAAAACAAACAAAAATCAATAGCTTTAACACTTTATTATTACTTTATTGTCTGGGCTCAGCTGACTGAATAATCTTGGAGCTAAAGTAGGTTGGAGAGGATCCAGATTTTTCAAAAGTCTAGCACTTTGGCAGGCAGCTAGGCAGATTCTCAGCTGGGTGCTGGGAGGGCAGGGCCTTCTCCATCAGAGTCTGCCCTGCTCCATGGAGCCTGTCTGTGTGGTCTGATGGTGTCCCTTCTTGAGCAGGTTAACTGAACAGGGGCTCAGAGCTCCCAAAGTGAGCATTCTATAAAAGTAGAAGTGGAAGCTGCCAAACTCCTTAAAGAGTAGGCCTGGAGGGCCACTGATTTAGCTCAGTGGTTTCGCTGCCTGCCGATCAAAGACCTGAGTTCGATCCTCAGTACAAAAAAAAAAAAAAAAAAAGTTGGCCTGGAATTTCCTCAGCATCACTTTTCCCACATTCTATTTATTAACACAAGTCACGGGCCAACAGGATTCATTGTGAGAGTAACTATGCTAGGGCCAAGGGTCCCGACATTGGGAAGCACAGTTTGTTGGAGGCCAGCTACCTCAGAGAGGCCACATTTTCCTGGTGCTCTCTTATGAAATACTTCTATGTATTCTGTTGTGCCCAGATCACGCTATACCCAAAGACCACCAAGGAGTCGAGTCCAATGCAATCACATGAGGAGTTTATTGCAAGCTAGAGCCTGGACTCCCAGACCTCACCAACGTAGCTGTTAGGGAATTGATTATGTTAAAGTATTTTGTGATGCCGCCAGCACAGGCTGCATTCGCCTGGTGCTTCTTTGCTCTTAAAAGACCTCATGCTCTTAGCTCTAGATTCCCTTACCCCCACAAGGCCACAGCCGTCTGGAGAGGTTAAACCTGTTTCTCCAGGACCAAACCCATAAAGGGCAACCTGGCCTGTGATAGGCTAAAGGTAGCCCACTCCTCATAAATAAGCAATAGCCCAGCCCAAAACTGATAAAAGAACCTTCCTTTCTTTGTTCTCTCCTTCTGCTTCTTCCTCCTCTCTCTGCTCTCTCTGTTCTCTCTCTGCTCTTTCTCTCTGCTCTCTCCCTCTCCTCCCACCCCTTGAATAAAATCTGCAGTCGGACCTCTCGGTGTGTGTGTGGCCTAGTTGTTAAGCGTCACAATTCCCTATCAGTAGCGGTTTCGTACCAAGAGCCCCGAATCCGGTTTCAAACAGGCTTTTTATCAGCAAAGGAGCAGAACTAGCTGCTTTCCAGATGGGTCAGTGCCTGATGGGTTAGCATTTTGAAAATGCAGGCAGGGGACAAAGGTCTGCTGACTTGAGTTGGTGGTCAGCAATCACATACTCGGCAGTCACACCTTGATAATTAAGAAGTACCTATAGGGTGTTTCAAAGGTCATCAAGACCCTCCAGATGAGCAAAGAATTAGATAATTAACTTGGGGTCTCTATGTATTTTATAGTCTAGAACCATTAACTTACAGGTTAATCAGGTTCCGGACTTCAAACAGTACAGGATTGCCTTACATTCCTAGGCCAGGGTTAGAACAAAGGTCGGGGCTATGGCTACAATGGAAGGGGGTTACAGCACTGTCTCCTAGGCCCTTTGTCATTTAGCATGGGCGTGTAATTTGGTCCAAAGGGCGCTTTGAGGTTTTTCCAGTAGCTGGGTGGTGACCTGATCACATAATGGAGTAACTTTTAAAACATGGAGTAAGTTTGGGCTCTACATATTCATGCAGGCATGTCACAGAAAATACAGTGGTATGCTACCCCTCCCCATGACTTTTTATATTGACCCTTAAGAAAGTTTTAAAACAATGTAAGGTGATAGATGATGAGAGTATTCTTTATTTTTCTTTGCTTCTTTCTTTTTCCTTTTTGGAAGTCTTGCTAAATTGCCCAAGCTGGCCTCAAACTTTTGATCCTCTTGCTTCAGTCTCCTGAGTATCTGGGATTACAAGAAAAATATATATATATATTTCTGAAGGAACTTGTGGGACTAAATTTCCAACATTTTGCTTTACAATAAGACCTGGAATTCACTATGTAGTCCAGGCTGGTCTCAAACTCACAGCAATCCTCCTGCCTCAGCTTTCTAAGTGATGGGATTACAGGTGTGCGCCACCATGCCTGGCTACTTTGTGATAATTTGAATTGAAATAGAAGTAAAACTTAGGAAATAATGGAATGAGGGGTTAATATTTCTTTCACTTTCAGCATTTATACAATAGTTTTAACAGGGAGCATTTTTTGAGGTATGATGTATGTAGTTAATGAGTCAGGACTAAAATGAGGTTACAATGTCCTCCAGCTAATGAGCATCAGAAACACACCTGTATTTGAAGTAGTATTAGATGCATGGGGAAGCAGAGATAATTGTATGGTTTTTTATATTAATAAGCCTTATCTAGATGTAGAGACAACTAGACTAAGATCAGAGCCATAATTAGGGAAGATGCAGTAGTCACTTATACTGATAGGTCCTTGATAGGGAGCTACATGGTCATTTTTTGTAGTTTTGGAATGTGTTCATGTTTTCTTAGCGTTCTTGAACAGCCAAGGAGTGTTAATGAGGTTTTTGTTTGTTTGTTTGCTTTCATTTGGGTCTTGATTTTGAAATTCTGAGGGAGGTTTGACCTCAGGCACGTGAGGCAAGCACCCCATCACTAAGCTACACCTTCAGGCTTAGTGTTTTGTCTTCACCCAGCACAGTCTCAGAGCAACTTATTTGGTATGGGCATTCTGTGAAGTTATTCACAGGAGGAAATGTCAAGGCCTAATGGTTAGTTCCAGGCCAGCTCAGAGTAACATCAAGTACAGATGGGAGTAATATTGCTAGAGAAAACTTTAATAGCGAAAACTTAGGAAATATCACAATATAAGATAACTTCTGCCCTTCACTCTGCTTAGTTCAGAATTAAGGGCCACCAAAGGCACCTAGTCTCTCACAAAAATTTGTAAGTGAAAAAGAACCATTGTTAGCTTTGTTGACCAAACAAGCTCCCTTACTCCTGGCTAGAATAGGTAACTGAATAAATCTTAAAGGTAACTTCCCTGACAAAGAACTGCATCCATCCAGGCTGAAATTCAACTGCCTTGCTATCACATTTTGGGTATCAGCAATGTGAGCTGTGAAAATGCAGTGTAACCAACTGAGTAAGATCAAAGATGTAAAACGCTATAAAAGAAGGAGTTGGAACCCAATGGGGGAGTCAATCAGGGCACCGCATTAGGTGTCATCATCCCCATTGATGGAATAAACTTTTTTATTTTACTTCCATTCTGCTGCCTCTCTGTGTGTTACTTGCCAATTCCGTCCATAACAGCGTCACCAGTGTGCAGTACCAGAGCAGCTCCCAGGTGTCAGGGACTGCGTCTCTATCTCAACTGCAATAGCAGAAAGGGAGAAATAAAAAGAAAGAGAGAAAATTAAAGCCAGGGGTGATGGCACACACCTGCACTCTGGGAGGCTAAAGCAGAACTGAAAGTTTAAGCGTACCTTGAGCAACTTGGCAAGACCATGTCTCCAAATAAAAAATAAAAAGGCCCAAGAAATAAAATTTAAAAACAGTCAGAAAAAGAGGAATTTCTGTTTCCAGTGATCCCTCTGGCTGAGGTCTGAAGCAATAATGAGGAGCTTAGGTGTGTTAGGAGGGTTCTTCCTACTTTTCCAGTTGACTCATGTTTATCCCCTCTGGTGGATGACCTGCAAATCCAGCCCCATGAGCTTACTTTGGGTGATGGCTGCCCTGTCTCCAACATACTGCCTGAGTTCTTTGATTTCATGTACCTGCTAACTTCAGGTGGCATTAGGGTCCATGAACAACTATCAGGTATTTTCATTGAAACTGCAATCCTATATAATTCCTGGTATTTATATTTTCCTCCTGTCTACCTCCCTGTAACACGCTTTGTTCCAAGAATGGTGCCAATGAGCTTTATAGTAAGAAAGAAAGATCTTTGCTTTAAACACCAAGAAGGAGCAGGGCAGATGTCACCACTGTCAGGTGAAATGGGATACCCAGGAAGACTTCTAGGGGCAGTTGTCCCTTGGCATTTAAACTATAAAACCAGGGCCATGAAGTGATCTTACCAAGCCTTGCTGCTTGAAGATTTGATTGGTCCTTAGGTGTTGGACCAGTGGGGATCATCTCTGACCCCTTTGACCTTTTCAATTGACCTTTTAAAACTTGGTACTCTATTTGTATTTATGAAGTCTTTGAAGGGAGGGACTCTCCAGATTTTAAATTTGTGATAAAGGTAATTTCACAGAAATAAACATTTGCAATTCTAAAAAAGGAGGGGATACAAAGATACAAAAAAAGAAAAATTAAAAACACACAAATAAATAAATAAATAGGCCTAGAGAAGTAAGAAGTAGCTCAGTGGTAGAGTGCCCCTAGGTTCAATCTCCAATAACCCCCCTAAAAAGAAGAAAAAAACATTGCCAGGTGTGATGGTGCATGCCTGTAACCCCCACACTCAGGAGGCTGAGGCAGGAAGATCACCATAAGTTCAAGGCCAATCTGGGCTACATAATGAATGCAAGGCAAGCCTGAATTATGTAATGAGACAAAAAACAAAAAAAGAAAGAAAAAAGGCAAGAAATAATCAAGGTCTTATTACAAAAGACTGATAAAATATATTGTGACATTTTGCATCCACATAACAGAATACTAAGTAGCCATTAAAATGCAGTGGAAGAATATTTAATGACATATAAATATATTCTCTTATACTGTTAAATAAGGCTGATTACAAGCCAGTATTTAAAATAAAGGACTTGGGCCAGGGATTTAGCTCAGTGGTTCTGCTGCCTGCCTTGCAAGCGCAAGGACCTGAGTTCAATCCCTGGTACCAAAAAAATAAATAAAATAAAGGACTAAGAACATAAACACCAATGTTAGTATCAGTAGATCTGGTTAAGGAGATTATGAGCAATTTTTTAAAATATAGCACTAAGGGCTAGAGATTTAGTTCAGTGGTTCTGCCACCTGCCTCACAAGTGCAAGGACTCAAGTTTGATCCATGGTACCAAACAAACAATAAAATACAATTAAATCACTACTCTTAAATATAGCACTAAGCATCAATCCTAGTGTCTTGTGCATGATAGACAAGTGTTGCACCATGGAGGTACAACCCCAGGCCCATGAAAGAAATTTATTTTCTTTCTTATTAATCTATATTCCCAAAGTTCCTTAATGCAGGTGTGTCACATTTGTAAAGAGAAAGGCCAGCATTGCTGTTGTTGCGGTTTTAGCATGTTTGCGTTATATAATTGTTACATTCATTTTGGGAAATCTTTTTCTTGATCATTTTCAAACCCTCCGTATACCTCCCTATGGTGCTGCTGTTTGAAAAAGATTATCATATGAGTGAAAAGCCAGAAGCAGAGAGAGGTTCACAGTGAGACTGGAAGAGCAATTAAGGGCTTCAGGCACTAGCATGCTGGGAGCAAAATTTACATTCTGACATAAGCTAAGGTTCTAACTTACATTCTTCTCCAGGCAGAGGATCCAAAAATAGGTTTAGATTTGCCCAAAAAGATTGACCCAGCATCCTAGATTTCTGCATCATTAAGCAAAGAATCAGGGACCAATTTCTATGTGCCAAGTTTCATTCTAAGCACTTTACACATATTAACAAGTCCTCACAGTAACCTTAAGGTGCAGATGCCATGGTTATTATTCCCATTTAACCCACGAGAAAAGTCCAACACAAAGAAAAGCAATGTAACTTGCTCAAAGCAACCAGTAGAACAGACAGGATTTGAACACAGATCGTCCATTCCAAGGTCTGTCTGTAATCTTAATTTTTCTTGGAAGATGATGAAGGCAGGATTTAAATGTATTTGTCTGAAAATTACATAAATGTTTCTGTGCTTTTGTTAGACTTCTAAAAACCTGTATTGCATACCAATGAACCAAGCCTAAATTTCATAGGCCAAGTAACTGACAAAAATACCAGGCAGCACCAAGGACAGAGCCTAGTAGAGTTATTGCGGAACATCACTTTAGTGCATGAAAACTGAAAATCTCTCAGAATCCCATCCTCCAAAATAGCTGCTTTTAGCTGTATAAGGTTCAAATGTCACTCGGGCCTAGAACTGAAATGGTCATACCTCTCAGGTCATTTCTTTCTACTGTTATTGGTCAGGGCAAAGGTCCTTTTATTGTTTGTACTATTTATTCCTTCATCCTCAATCCTACTCCCTTGCCCTGACAGGAACCCTTGCCAGCGTCTTCCAACATACTCTCTTACATTTATTTAAATAAATAGTACTAAGCACAGGGGCCAGGGGTGTAGCTCAGCAGCACAGCACCTACCTGGCAAGTGTAAAGTCCTGGGTTTGATTCCTGGTACTGGAAAAAAAATAGTATTGAGTACAAATTAGGACTGATCCCAGTCTCCTGAATTTCATCCCAACTCTGCCACTTACAAGCTATGTAGTTATGACTAAGTTAGTCGTGTGTGCCTCAATTTTCCCCATCAATAAAAAGTACGAGTACTAATTTCACAGGATTGTCATAAAGAGCTAATATTTGTTTGTTTGTTTGTTTGTTTTGTACTGGGGATCGAACTTGGGTCCTTGCATTTTTAAGGCAGGCAGTGGAACTACTGAGCTAAAACCCCGGCCCGAGAGCTAATACCTAGTCAAATAACTTAATACTTATTAAGTGATTAAAACATAGTAAATGCTATGCAGATATTAAACAACAAAACGTGTGTTGCTGAAAAACAAATGGCATTGTTTCTTATTTCTCTTAATGTTCCTTTTTTTAGATCAAGCCATATTAGGATATATATATATATATATATATATATGTATATATATATGCTGCTTGCTAACTGATTGCACAACTGGAGCTCCATATTATGAGGTATAAATCTAACTTTGTGACACATTTTGCCAGTCTATTTTCTTAGTCAGACCCACCTTTACCATTGTGGGTCCTGAAGAAACAGACCAAAAGATATCTCATAGTCTAAATACTTTTAGAGTTATATGTAAAGATAATGTACTGTAAAATTAGATATTCTATCCTTTTCCTTAGCAAATATTCCTTCATAAAGACAAAATCAAAATATACCTGTTAGCCAGGCATGGTGGTGCATGCCTGTAATCCCAGCACTCGGGAAGCTGAGGCAGGAGGATCACTGCGAGTTCAAGACCAGCCTGGGCTATATAGTGAGTTTCAGATCACTCTCAACTACATAGTGAGACCCTGTCTCAAAAAACAAACAAACAAAAAAACATACCTGTAAATTTTTTATTTTTATATGTATGGCATAACGTATAACAGGACTAAATTTAATTGGTTTTGCTCATATGTCATTGTTTTGTTGATTGGTCACAATTGGGTGGGTTACCTTAAGTGAAATAAATGGGACACACATGTGTAAATACCAAACTGTTTCTCTGGTGTGAGAAACCAAAAGTGGAAATGAGGACTAAAATGTATAATAGATATTGTGAAATGAAAAGAAAATGTTCAAATAGGAAGGGGAACAAGAGGGGGGGTGGGAGAAAGGGAGAATGGGATAAGAAAGAAAAGTAAAAATAGAAGGAGAGAACTCAGTAAGAAAGAAATTAGAAAAATAATTCCATTCACAGTGGTGTTTTTAAAAATGAAATACCGGTTCCTGCCCATTGCAAGACATGTGGCCTCTGCTCCTGGTGCCACGATCCAGATCTGTGTGGCAGAGGGACCTGGGGCCAGAGAGCCATTGCTATGAGCTCAGGAAGATGGCGCAGTGGTGAGGGTGAGCAGCAGAGAGAGGGTCTCTCCAAGGCTTTGTGCTGTTAAAAATTGAAGCCTACTGGGAGAGCGAAAACAGAGCGGACTACAGCAATTGGTGAGTTGCTGGGACCAACACCACTTACCAAACCTGGACCTGCTACAGGGAAGGGCAGCTCAGACCTGCAGTAGAACCTTGTAGAGTTCTAACCCCACAAGGTAAGGGAGCTCAATTGTGGCCTTGTAGCCAGAAACCAGCCTGAATCTCACCGGACGACAGCTGGCTCACTGAGACCGATGGACCTGGCTCTGCATGCTGCTGCACACAGCGCCGCACAGGAGCTAGCAGGAAGAATCAACAACTGGGATCTCATCTTATTAAAAAGCTTCTGCACAACAAGAGAAACCACCAACAAAGTGAAGAGACAACCCACAATCCAGGAAAAAATTTTTACCAGCTGTTCCTCAAACAAAAGCCTACTATCTGGAATATATAAAAGGGCCAGGGATTTAGCTCAGTGGTGCCACTGCCTGCCTCGCAAGTACAAGGTCCTGAGTTCAATCCCAGTACCAAAAAAAACAAAACAAAACAAAAAATAAAAAGAAGAGGAAGGTAGAATATATAAAGAACTTTTAAAAAATCAGACTTCCCAAATTTAAAGACCCAATCCAAAAATGGGCATCTGAAATGAACAGACATTTCTCAGACAAAGAAGTAAAAGCAGCAAATAAACATACAAAAAAATGTCCAACATCATTGGTCATTTGAGAGATGCAGATGAAAACAGCACTGAGATTTCACCTCACCCCAGAAAGAATGGCTGCTATCAAGAAATCAACCAATAGCAAATGCTGGTGGGGTTGTGGGGAGAAGGGAACCCTTCTTCATTGATGGTGGGAGTGCAGACTGGCGCAACCACTGGGGAAATCAGTATGGAGGTATCTCAAAAATCTAGGTTTAGAGGTCCCACTTGACCCAGTTATTCCCCCTGCTGGATATCTTGCCAAAGGAATTAAAAGAATCATAACAAAATGATATATGTGCACCTATGTTTATAGCAGTATGATTTGTAATAGTTAAATTTTATAAACAGCCCAAATGCCCATCAAATGGTGACTGTATAAAGAAGATGTGGGTTTTTTTTATAAAATTGAGTACTACTCAGCCATAAAGAATGAGAAACTAGAGACATTCATAGCTAAATGGATAAACATTGAGGCCATACTCTTAAGTGAAATAAATAGGACACACATGTAAATACCGAACAGTTTCTCTGGTGTGAGAAACTAAAAGTGTAAATAAGGATCAAAATGTATAATTGACAATGTGAAATAGAAAAGTCCTAAAGGGATAGGTGAAGTGGGAGGAGTAGGGGAAAGGAATAAATATGAGAAAAGGAAAAAATGGAAGCAAAGTCTTTGTAAATAGGGAGGTGTGGAGGGGTTGGAGGGAGAGCAAGGAAATGGGGGAAAAAAATAAGAACCAAGATACATCATGTAACGGCACAAGTTTCCAATGATGAATGGAGCTGTATTGTGTACCTAAAATGTAATTTAATGAAAGAAAAATATCAGGGCCAGGGATGTAGCTCCGTGGTGCAGCATATGCCTTGCAAGTGCAAGGTTCTGAGTTCTATCCCCAGTAGCACCAAAAAAATAAATAAAATAAAGAAGTCAGCCACACCTACAATCCCAGCACTAGGCAGGCTTAGGCAAGAAGATTGCAGTGAGTTTGAGGCCAGCCCGAACTAAATAACAAGACCCTGTCTCAAAAGAAAAAAAAAAAGTTAAAGATCTCATATTATAGCGATACGTGCATCCCCACCCACATTTATGGCAGCACAACTCATAACAGCCAAACCTTAAAGCAGCCCGTATGTCCATTTAGAGATGAATGCATAAAGAAAATGCAGTGTTTATTCACAATGGAGTACTGCACTGCCATAAAGGATAAACTCTACTCTTCTGTAGGAAAACCGATGCACCTTGAGACCATAATGTTAAGTGAAATAAATCAGACACACAAGCTTAAATACTACATGATTTATCTTTCTGAGAAACCCAGTATAAAAATAAAGTACAAATAAAAGATAAACAATATGAGTCTGGCGTGGTGGCGCACACTTGTATTCCTAGCACTTGGGAGGCTGAGGCAGGAAGATATCTGTGAGTTCTAGACCAGCCTGGGCTACATAGTGAGTTCCAGGTCAGTCTCCACTACATAGTGAGAGCTTGTCTCAAAAAACAAAAAGCAAACAAACAAAACTCTTATGAAGTGTGAAAGCAAGATAGACTTGCTGATTTTTCCAAAACTACATGGTTTTTTCTATCAGGAGCATAACTTTTATTATTTTCCCCATAGTACTGGGTATTGAACCCAGGGCCTTCACGCTATTCCTCAGCTCTGGCCTTTTCATAAATTTAGAGCAGCATCTAGATAGTGCACAGGAGGGACTCAAATTTACAGTCTTCCTACCCCAGCGCCCCATGAACTGAGATTACAGGCCTATGCCTCCCCAACTGCCTCTACTGCTTGTTTTTGTTTTGTTATTGTGGTTCCTTGTTGCTGTTCATGTTGTCACTGAGACAGGATCTCACTAGGTAGGCCAGGCTGGCTTTGTGTGCAGCTCAGGGTGATCACCAACTTATGATCCTCTTGCTCAGCCTCCCCATGGCAGGCATGTGCCACAACTCCCAGCTATCTTGATATTTTAGATGAAACTCCTAAAAATATAGCCTTACTTTTTATTCCATAGATGGTTTTTTTGTTTTGTTTTGTTTTTGGTACCTGGGATTGAACTCGGGTCCTTGCATTTGTAAGGCAGGCCACCGAGCCACTGAGATAAATCCCCGACCCTTATTCCATAGATAAATCTTCCCATTTAAAATCTGGTGAGCAGTGCTGGGGATGCAGTTCAGGGACAGCACTTGGCTGTAAGGACAAATTTTATTTATTGCCCTTTGCTGTGCACGGTCTCCTAATTAATTTGGCTCGA
>NW_022900916.1:25376480-25395664 GCF_012274545.1 Fukomys damarensis | reverse complement strand
GCCTTAGAGAGCCGAAAGCCTTAACCCAAGCCTTTCCAACTTAAAGTTTTAACTTTCCTTACATTGGCTAACACCAAAAACTAAAACAAAACAAAAAGCTGCTGACATACTGTATCATTCTATTTACACAAGATGCTCAAAACAGGGCAATCTATAGAAACATAAGGTAGATTAGTAGTTGTCAAAAGGTGAGGGGAAGTTCCAGGCATGGCTGCACATGCCTACAACCCCAGCACTCAGGAGGCTGAGGCAGGAGGATGGTCAAGAGTTGGAGGACAGTCTGGACTGCATAGTGAATTCAAGGCCAGCCTGAACTGCATAATAAGAACCTGTCTCAAAAAAGAAGGAAGAGGAGAAGGAATTTACAATTCTCCCTAAATCCACTGAATTGTACACTTTTAAATCACTGAATTTTTTATTTTAAAAAATTTAGTCTGATTAGCATTTTAAATTTGATATTGTCAAATGTAAGAGAAAATATAAAACACAATCATATAAATATGCAGAAAAATAATGTTAATAAAGATTAGTTGACCACGGCCGGGGATTTAGCTCAGCGGATCCGCTGCCTGCCTTGCAAGTGCAAGGTCCGGAGCTGATCCCCAGTACCAAAACAAAACAAGATTAGTTGACCAAAAGAAGAAGGCACAGTGAAAACGTGTTTGGGTGGAGCTCCCAACTAACCCAGAGGCTTGGGACTGGATCCCAGACCTTGGGTTTCCAGCAGGACCACTCTGCCCTCTGGTGGTCCTGTGTCCTCAACCAGGCGGTTTCCCACCCATCTCTTAACTCTTTTCTCCAAGGCTGCCCTCTTCTGGTTAGAAAATATAACGCAAAATGAATTCCTTGAAGAGGTTTGCAAATCCAAGTGGTTCAGTGTAGTATCACAATCAAGCAAGCGCCAAACAACCCAGCAACGTCTTAGAGAAGTAGCCGCCACCGTAGAACAGCAGACACATCCCATTCACTTCATCAAATAAATGTGAGCTGAGTGTGTGTGGTGCCAGGCCCTGGAAATATGGCAGAGGACAGAACCAACTGACATCTTGTCTTCGTGGAATGTGCATTCTTTCAGGGTAGGGAAGGACAGGAAAAATGAATAAACAAGAGTGACGCCTCTCTACCTCAGTTCATCTCATATCACAGTGTTCCTATTGTGGGGGGAAGGTTACATCAGAAAGCACAGCAGCCGGGTGTGGTGGCGCTTGCCTGTAATCCCAGCAATCGGGAGGTTGAGGCAGGAGGATCACGACAAGTTTGAGGCCAGCCTGAACTCTATGGTGAAGTTCAAGGTCAGCCTGTACTGCATAGCAAGATAGCACTACATAGCAAGACCTTGTCTCAAAAAACAATTCAGCTCTCTTGTTGCTTTTGCTGTTTTCTGCCCCCCACTCCATGAACTGTTTGTTGTCCCTTTACCACCCTGCCTTGGAACCAGGAGATTATAGACTGAAGCCTCTATAAACTGTAAGCTGAATATCCCCTTTCTCATTTTACTTTGGGTGTCAGGTATTTTGTCTCAGCTATGAAAGAAAAGTAACTAAGACAATTTGGTAATGGAGAAGTGGGGTCGTTGCTGTGACATTACCTGCCCATGTGGCTTTGGAACTGCTTGTGGGAAGGGGAAAAGTTTGGAAAGATTCAGAGATGACAGCTGAAAAAGCAGAGCTGGAAGGCCTTAGGTTGTACTGTATGGGGGAGTCTGGTCAGAGCCAGTAAAGACCAGGCTTGGGGGTTTCTGCTGGGAAGAGGACTGCACTGGCTGTTGGGCTCCAGACAGTGTGTGTTTCACCTTGGCAGCGAGTCTGTCTGCATTTTGTTTGTGTCCAGGGACCTTGCCTGAGACTGAGATTAAGGGTGGTGGGCTAATTAATCTGGTGCAAGAAATTTCAAGGCAGTCTCAATTTGAGGCATTCACAGGATTACTGTTGGGGACTTTTTAGCCAGATCTAAATTCAGAATCAAGTGCAAAAATCCCAGAAGAATAATTTAAAACATTTTGAGTGGGGCCAGAAAGGAAGCTCCAGTAAAGCTGTGGACTGCAAAGATAGAATAGAAGAGATCTTGATTGTTGAGAAGAAATAGAACAGAAAAGATGGTCTGAGGGCATCACGGGAAGCAGCAGGACTCTACCCTTTCCAGCCTCAGAGTTGCAGAGGTGAAAATTTTTGCTTTGAGAGCCCCCAGAGCACCGTGTCCCAGCATAGTGGCAGTTTAGGGGTGTTGTTCCTCAGGATTGGGTTCAGTGTGTTCAGTGATCCAGGCACTCAACCCCTACAGCCAAGAGAGAAGGAAGCCTGGCTACTGCTGTAGCTGGCAGCAGACTTTGGCATCATCTACATGGTGCTTGTTTTAAGTACATGCAGAATGCAAGAGTTGTGTCAGGAAGACTTCCACCCAAATTTCAGAGGGCCCGGGAGGCAGGCAGTGCCCCTCAGAGGGCACCTCTCATTGTAAGACCTGAATGAGCTACAGTGACTCCATGCTAATAGGCCAGAGACTGTGCTTCTTCATATGTTAATTGCTACCTTGGTTAACAGCCCGCCCAGGGGCAAATGGTATGACAAAAGGTGACCTTAGAACATTTCCTGCACAAGATAAACAACGTGTTTGGAATCTTGTCCTCTGGTAGTTCTGTGAATGCCCTGACTTTTTGTTTAGAAAAACCCTATAAAAAGGATCTCAGCCCATGAGCAGTTGCCTCTCTGAGCTACTTGGCTCCAGGAGTGCCGTCTGGCCAGACTAATAAAGATCTGTTTACCATCTAGCCTGGTGTGTTCCTTCCCGGGTGACTCTCCCGGAGCCTCGCTGAAGTATAGGTCCCAGCATCGTGGAGGCCCTTTTGGCTGTTCACGGCTTTCGGAAGTAAGGCCCTGGGTCTTGCACTAGGAATAAGGGTGTGAGTGCTCCCCACACTAAGTAGTCTGGATAAGAAAAAGGGGCAGAAGATGCTGCTGAGGTCCCCTGTTGCTTTTGCCATTTTCCGCCCCTCTACCACCCTGCCTTGGAGCCACCAGATTATGAACTAAAGCCTCTACTGTGAGCTAAATAAGTCTTTCCCCTCTTAAATTTGGGTGTCTGGTATTTTGACTCAGCAATGAGAGAAAAGTAACTAAGAGTTAATAAGGTTCTTCTTTTCATTTAAATTTCAGCAATTGCATTCCGCACTAGAATACCCACAAATGATAGTGTCACAGAATGTTTTCTTTTCGATTCAATGTTACACAAACTCACTGTGTTCTGATGCTCACTCAAATTTGAGAACTGATTTCTGACTGAAAAACAGCTTGAGTAGGAGAAACGGAGATCCCTTTAATATTTGCAAACATATTTTTAAAAGACAGGGATTTTATTCAAGAGTAAACTTAAAAATTCAGTAATGTGACCTTTTCTTATTGTAAGACTTGAATAGGCTAAAGTGACTCCATGCTAAGAGGCCAGACTGTGCTTCTTCATATGCTAATTGCTACCTTGGTTAACAGCCCGCCCAGGGGCAAATGGTTTGACAAAAGGTGACCCTAGAACATTTCCTGCATAAGATAAGCAATGTGTTTGCAGTCTTGTTCTGTGAATTCCCTGACTCTTTGTTTAGTAAAACCTTATAAAAAGTACCTCAGCCCCTGAGCAGTTGCCTCTCTGAGCCACCTGGCTCCGGGAGTGCCGTCTGGCCAGACTAATAAAGGTCTCTTTACCATCTAGGCTGGTGTGTTCCTTCCTGGGTTTCTCGGTTCTCTGTCGTGTTCCCGGAGCCTCGCTGGGTGTTAGGGCCCAGCATCGTGGAGGCCTTTCGGCTGTTCACGCTCCGTGGAGTGGAAGTGAGACTTTAGGTCTTACATAATGGAGGCCCCAGCGAGATACCCAGGCGGGAACTGTAAATCCGGCCGAGAGTCTCTGTTGCGGGATCCAGCAGGAGATTCTCAGACACAGACCTTTGAAAGCCTCCGGAGGTAAGCTTTGTGCTGGCGGTTGCAACTGTCTGTATGTCAGGATCGAGGTGGCTGACGAGCCGGGAAACCTCCCCTGACCCCGGCCCTGACGAGGACTCCGGGTAGTAGAATCAAAGCTTTTCTTTTTGTGTGGCGCCTGTCTGTCTTGTCAGTGTCTCATCTGTTGAGTGTTAAACTAAATTTGTTCCTAGGGACAAGATGGGAGCATCCAGCTCCAAGACCACCCCAATGGATTGCTTTCTAACTAATTTTAAAATTGTTTTTTATCCCTGAGCAGAAGGATGATTACGGGATTAAATTCTCTCATGGAAAGCTTCGCTCCCTGTGTCAATCCGAGTCCCACCTGAGCAAGCGACTGTCTGCCTCCTTGGAAGGGAAAAGGTGCGTGCCCCCAGGATTTCCTGGGTTCCCTTTCTAGGACGCAGAGGCCGGCTCGTCAATAGTTGAACAGAAAGAAGGAAAATGAATAAAATCATCTGTCTGAATGGTGAGATCCCCTGGGTTGCTCCCTAGTTTGTCTTTGGAAGGGGACCCAGGGAGGGAATGTATTAACTTCTTAGGTGACTGTGTGTGAAAGAGAATTGGTTAGGAGAGTGAATGGGAAGAGCTGGGTAGCTTCCCTTGTACATCAAAAGGAAGGGAGGAGGGCTTATGCTTAAAGAGCCCTCCAGGCAAATAAACAAGGCTGTTTTCTGAAACAGAACCCTGGCACCCCACCCTTTGTCTTGCATTGCATCAGGGGACAAGGGAATATCTAATAGTTATGGGAAATGCTGATGCCAAACCAACTGTTCTGAAGTGCATAATTAAAAATTTTGATACAGATTTTGTGGGGGACTATAAGATAAAACTGCAACCAAAGATGCTTAAAAACTTTGTGAGTTATCATGGTCTCAGCTAAGCCAGACTTGGCCCCAAAGGAAAAAAAAAAAAAAACTCTAGACAAAAGAAAAGTTATCTGCCTTTGTTTTACTTACCTGAGACTTTGATAATGTGGAGCCTCTTGTGCTCTAGGAGCTACTCAAGCTTTTCTGCTCTGTGGTAATCAGCTGCTAGTAAGAACTATTTAGTTTTGTTTGTAAAACACCTGCTTGCTAAATCTGCCATTTTCCTGTGGTAAACTTGTCTCTCAGAAAATGTGACATCGTTACAGGCAAATCCCAGTGTTTCCCCTTTGGAGGAGGTCGAGATGTCTCCCCTCCACTTGAGTTGCTAAGATAGAAGGTATGAAGGAGGTAAGGGTAGAACAAAGTTGTTTAACCTTACTGCACTGGAGGATGCAAATGGGAAAGCATGATGGGACTCAGAAAAAAGATGAAACAGGGCTTACACTCAGATTAACAGAACTAAAATGAGAAAATCTCTAATGGATTAAAATCAGGTAGGAAAATTCTGAAAGACAAAAATATAAGGAAAAAAAAACTGCAAGCCAGAGAAACTGCAATTGTGTTTTGGCAGACATCAAGAGATTTTTACAACAAAAATCAAGTTAGAAAATTTTAACTATTTGATAAATGTATCTTTGTTTCAATTAAAATTAAGTTTAATTGGTGTGCTTTAAACATTTATTGTGCATTGCAAATTTTTGAATTTCAATTATAGGGTTAACTTGGTCTTTTATACTTTGTTGATAAAAACTCAAGGTTAATACTGTTCTATAGATAGCCAGTCAAATTTTAAGATGTAACAATCTTGAAAAAAAAAAAGAACACTTTAAGATTTTAATAGCTGAAGTTTGCTATAGAAGGTTAATAGTAAATGAGACAGAAGAAGATAGTAGAAAAGCTATGGGTAAAAGAAATACACTTTTGATATGAAAAGATTTTGTATGTTTGTCTTGTTAGAAAGATATAAAGAAAGATATACAAGACCAGAAGGCTTAAGTATGTAGAGAAGGTATGTGGAAGTGATTTAACAAAATTATATATATTTGCTTGTTGGTTTCAAGTTTGTTACAGAAGGTTTACTTTTATAATAACAGAGCTTTCATTCCTTTTGATTCTAATTCTATGAGATCTGTTAATTGATCTACCAAAGTTTTGACTAGTGTTAACTAAAAGAGGTTAGGGCTGGAGATTTATTTAGCTCAATGGTGCTGCCACCTGCCTTATAATTCAATTGGTCAAAATACATTTGAGTGTATTATAGTTTCACAAATTGTCTTACAAGTTTGTGTCTGTACAATTGTTTGAAAGGTATTTGTCCAATTATACTAGATTGAAATGACAGCAAGGATACTAATAATTTGTTAATTCCTATAACCTGGTTTTATAAGTTAAAATTTTGTCAAGATAATTAGGTATAAACTCAGATCTAGATAAACTGTTAATAGTAAAAAAGACAGCTACTCAGAGAAAATTTATTCTGGTCTATTCACTAATGCCTTCTGAAAAGATATACCCCCAGTAAACATGGCCAAATATGTTGTTATAGAATGTTTACATTGGTTATCATCAAAGGGTTAAATTCTAGATATGCTATTGTGTTATGTTTATAGTGCCCAATTTTCAAAATAGGATTTCTGTAGAAAAAGTTATTAAGAGGTTCTATAAAAATGCTTTTGATACCTAATTAGATTAAAGGTTATGAAGTTTCATACATAAAATTATGATTATTGTTAATTTTTGGATGTACTAAATAGGATATTGAGAGAGTATTAATGCTGCTTCAAGAGGCAGGATATAAAGTTTGTGCTGCTTAGAGATAAAAGGACTTAAATTAAAACATAAAAAATTTTTGAGATAAAAGGTTTTTACAGGATCTAGATTCTCTATATGTATAAATCTTTAAAGGCCCCAGAAAGACAGTGATTATTATAGAGTAAAGAGCAAGAGTCAGCATTTAAACAGCTAAAACTAACTCTTTCTGCTGCCCCCCTGTATCAGGGATCCTAAATGTGATCCAGCCTTTTAGTTTGTACCTGACTAAAAGAAATCATACTGCTTTAGGGGTGCTCCTTGACGGAATAGGGCCATAGAATTAACCAGTGATATATTTATCTTAGAGTTTAGATCCAGCTGTGAAGAGATAGTTCCTTTGTTTATAAAGCCCTGGCAGCTGCAGTAATGGCTAATTGAGAAAGCTGACCAGATAACATTAGGAAAAAGTAAATTATTCAGTTTTCCCATGCCTTTTAGAACTATTGAATAACAGGACATTGATGGCTCTCAAATAATAGAGTCACATAATATCAGGCCCTCATCTGTGAAAATTCCCCCCCTTATATTTTGCTCCAGCTAAAACCTTAAACCCTGCTACTTTTTTGCCCTCGGAACCTGGCCCCCTGACCACGACTGCCTCAGGGTCACTGACGAATTGTTATCCAGTCATCTAGATCTGCAGAAAAGACCCCCTGCCTGAGGTTGATTCCTTCCTGCTCAAGGATGGGAGCAACTTCATAGAAAACTGGGTACGCTATGCTGGCTATGCAGAGATGACTCAAGATGAAGTGGTCCAAGCAGGATCCCTCCCCACTGGATGGTCAGCTCAATGAGCAGAGCTATGGGCACTCATACAGGCTCTCCGATGGGCAAAAGGAAAGAGGGTAAATGTTTATACAGATTCCTGGTTGCCACTCGATATAACTATGGCACAGTCTATAAAACTGTGGGCTTCTCACAGCAGAGGGCACTTATTAAAATTAAACAGGATATAATATAGTTATTTGAGGCAATGTGGAAATCTGACAAAATAGCTATAATATTTTTTTAATTCCAAGGTTTGGTCTGCCTCTCTCCATAGGCAGTGACAATGGGCCAGCATTTATAACAGGTTGTAGAGACTTTAGGGCTTATCCAGTATAAAATCACAGGGGTTAAAATTGTGCAAGTATTTAAAAAAATATTCAAGGGTAAATTAAAAATAAAAAAGACCCTGTGATGTTAAAATTTAGAAAAGGACCCCTTTCTGACCTATATAGAAAGGGCCATATGAGTCACTTGTAGTTACTCCCACAGCTATCAAGGTAGCTGAAACTCAGCTACACCACTCTAGAGTAAAACAGAATTCCAGGGAATCCGACTCTAGGAGGCCAAGAGACAACGCACTCAAAGCCCTGCTCTCACCACACCGGAAGCTGGTGAGTCTACGCACGGCTGAAGAAGGAGAACTACAATCTAGATATAGACTCTTATATTGTGTCATACTGTTAAGAGATGCCTTTACAAATTGCTGTGACCCCTTAGCTAAAAATTTAAACAATGAATCAAGGATTTGATTCTACCTAAAATCAGTGGGGATTGTAAGACTTGAATAGGCTAAAGTGACTCCATGCTAATAGGCCAGACTGTGCTTCTTCATATGCTAATTGCTACCTTGGTTAACAGCCCGCCCAGGGGCAAATGGTTTGACAAAAGGTGACCCTAGAACATTTCCTGCATAAGATAAGCAATGTGTTTGCAGTCTTGTTCTGTGAATTCCCTGACTCTTTGTTTAGAAAAACCTTATAAAAAGTACCTCAGCCCCTGAGCAGTTGCCTCTCTGAGCCACCTGGCTCCGGGAGTGCCGTCTGGCCAGACTAATAAAGGTCTCTTTACCATCTAGGCTGGTGTGTTCCTTCCTGGGTTTCTCGGTTCTCTGTCGTGTTCCCGGAGCCTCGCTGGGTGTTAGGGCCCAGCATCGTGGAGGCCTTTCGGCTGTTCACGCTCCGTGGAGTGGAAGTGAGACTTTAGGTCTTACATTATCCCCACACCCAAAATACTAATACAATCTTAGCTGCAGTAGTAAGGTTGAAAATTTAATGAATGCTCAGATATATGCTCAGGAAATGCAACATTTATTTTTCTCAAAAAAAAAAAATTCAGTAAAAAGGGGAACTGGGGATGTAGCTCAGTGTGAAGGCCCTGGGTTCAAAGGTTGGGGGGGAGGAAGGAAGGAAGGGAGGGAGGAAGGGGCTGCAATTAATGGCAATGATAAATGGTTGGGTGACCAAGATAACATGTATTTCTTTCCCAGAGGAATTCAGAAACCGAGAATCCAAGATGTTGGAAGGATCATCTGCATGAGTGTTGAAATCTCCGAGATTTACAAAAGTCATAGTTGTGGAGAGAATAACAATGAAATGCGTCAACAACTACAGTAAGAAGTGGTGAGTTGGGCCAGGGATTTAGCTCAGTGGTTCCGCCACCTGCCTCAAGAGCGCAAGGACCCAAGTTGGACCCCTGGTACCAAAAAAAAAGTAGTGAGTGATGACACCTGATGATACAAAGTTCAGACTAGGTTGGGATGGCCAGGTATTTAGCTTGCTGATGCTGCTACCTGCCTGGCAAAAGTCCTGAGTTTGATCCCTGGTACTGGGAGAAAAAAAAAGAAAAAGCTAGGATGGGTTGTTTTTTTAAGGATTTGGGGTAGCAGCAATAAGAAGAAAGGAAGGTCACTGCCCTGAGCAAAGTCCAGTGGTATAAGAAATAGAATGCAGTCTTTGAGAGGGCTGCAGAGGAACTAGAACCTTCAGGACAGTCAGGGTTTCTCAACTAATTGCCACTGTTTTTTTCCATTCTGATAAATTTTGATGGGGGGGTGGGGGCTTCTAGGATGTTTAGCAGGACCCCCAGCCTCTACCTCACCTCCTAGATACCAATAGCGTAACTCCAACCAGACCAGGATGAGGGTGCATGCCTGTCACCCCAGTACTCTGGGGGGCTGAGGCAGAAGGGCTGTAAATTTCAGCCCAGCCCAAGCAATTTAGATGCTTAGGGAGATTCCATCTCAAAAGGGGGGGAGTAAGTGGGGTGTAGCTCAGTGCAAAGGCCCCAGATTCAGCCAGGTGTGGTGGCACATGCCTGAATCCCAGAGGACGAGGAGGTACAAGGATTGCCACAAGTTTTAAACCAGTTTGGGCTACATAGTGAATTCAAGGCCAGCCTGAAGCACACAGCAAGACCTTGTCTTTAAAAAAAAAAAAAAAAAAAAAAAAAAGGCCCCTGGTCCAATCCCCAGCGCCAAAGGGGAGAAAAAAACTCCAAACATTGCCGAATGTTCTCTGGGAAAGGGGTCAAAATCATCTCCAGCTGAGAACCTTTTAGGCTAGAGAAGGTGAAGGAAACATTAATTGCTTCCTTCCTGCTGTCCTTTCCATCCTTTCTTTTCTTCCTTCCTTTTTTTTTTTTTTCAATTCTACGTGTAAGTGAGATCATGAAGTATTTTTCTTTCTGTGTCCTATTTCACTTAGCTTACTGTCCTTTAGGTCATTCTGTATGGCAAATGGCAGGATCTCCTTTTTTTAAAGAGTGCATAATATTCCACAACATTTCATTATGTCTTTACCTATTGATTCCATATCTTGACTACTGTGAATAATACTATAATGAACATGGGAATGCAGTTTTGTTGTTGTTTGAGACAGGGTCTCCCTATGTGGTTCAGGCTGGTTTTGAACTCACTATGTAACCCAGGCTGGTCTTGAACTCATAGCAATCCTCCTGCCTCATCCTCTCAAGTGTTGGAATTACAGTCATGTGCCACCACCCCCAGTGGGAGTCCTGATATCTTTACAAGGTCAGCTTCTTTTTCTCTGACTATATACTCAACAGGATTGCTGGGTCATGTGGTAATTCTCTTTTTAACCTCTTAGAAACCTTCACACTGCTTTCTGTAATGACTGTACAAATCGACCTTTCTAACAGCGTACAAAGGCTCTCTTTCCCACAGCCTCACCAAGACATATCTCTTGCTTCTGAGAACTGCTGTCCTAATTTGCGAGGTGATACTGTGGTTTTGATTTGCATTTCCATGATGCTTAAAGAGCTTGAGCACTGTTTCATATACCTGTTAGGGAACCCGGGGATTTAGCTTAGTGGTGCTGCTGTCTGCCTCATATACCTGTTAGCCCTTTTGTTTTTTATGTCCAGCATTAAATGCAGGTCTTATGCAGGCTCACGTGTCCTATCATTGAGCTGTATCCCCACCTTGTTAGTCATTTTTGTGTCTTCTTTGATGAAACATCTATTCAAGTCCTTCACCCCTTTTTCAAATTGAATTTTCTGCCATTGAGTTGCATAAGTGTAAAGTTGCTTTCCTTGATGTCACCATTACCCTAGATAAATTGATAAGACCTTGGACCGTGTTTGATCTCCAGTACCAAATAAATAAATAAATAAATTGATAGACCTGGCTATTCTTACAGCTCTTAAGACTTAAGATTGATGTCAGTACAGGTCTAAGTGAAAGTGATAAAACTCCCTATGATATAAGGGTTTGAAATGTAGGAGACCAAATATTTATACTCAGAGCTGTTTTTGAGCCTAACATAACTGCCTCCATGTTAACATCTGAGTCACCTCACTGGCACAGACATGCCGATGACTGTACTAATGGCCTTGCTCATTTAATGACCTAATCTGTTACATAACAACTGTATCTCATCATAACTGTTACTGTACAATATGTTTCTCCTTTATCATTTTATGATTAGCTACTTCCTCTTACAATTTTGTGTTTTTTGCCTTTATATACTGCTTGTGCCTGCAAATAAATGAGACCTTGACAAACCTCTGCTTGGTCTCCTTCTTTCTGCACCTCTTTTGTCCCATTTCCAGGTATCTCCCCTTCTCGAGCTTTGCTAATTACAAGCCCTGCTGGCTGGGGCAAGTGGCGCCCAACGTGGGGCTCGAGACACGGGGTCTTCACCTGGTGGATGCTGCTCGGAAGATCAGCCGATCGACCCCAGGACCTCGGCCCAGTTGGCGAGTTTGGCTCTGCGTACAGTCCGCTCAGACCCACACATCTGAGAAAGCGACCTATGAGGTAGGTGAGTGGTGCAAAATATGGGACAAAAATTAAGTACACATCAGTTGTTTGTTGAAGGTTTAAAATCTTCCTTAAAGACGCAGGGAGTTTGGGTTAAGAAAAAGGATTTAATTAAGAAACTTGTCCTTGGTTTCCTCTTGAAGGAACTGTCAACGAGAAACGTTGGAACAGAGTCAAAGATTGTTTCAATGATCCCCTGAAGAGGATTTCCGGGTAGAACCTAAGTTCTTTTTCTTTTGTGGCACCTGTGTGTCTTGTCTGTGTCCTGTCTGTTGAATGTTAACCTTACATTCATTCCTAGGAACAAGATGGGAGGATCAAGGTCCAAAAATACCCCACTGGACTGTTTTCTCATTAACTTTAAAATTGTTTTTTTCCCTTGAGCAAGAGGATAATTACGGGGTTAAATTCTCTCATGGAAAGCTTCGCTCCCTGTGTCAACCGGACTCCCACTGGGGCAAGCGACTGTGTGCCTCCTTAGAAGGGAAAAGGCGCACCCCCAGGATTTCCTGGGTTCCCTTTCTAGGACGTGGAGGCCAGCTCACCGGTAGTGAAACAAAAAGAAAATAAATGGATAAAATCCTCTGTCTAAATGATGAGATCCCCTGGGTTGCTCCCTAGTTTGTCTTTGGAAGGGGCCTCAGGGAGGGAATATACTAACCTCTTGTATGACTATCTGTGAAAGAGATTTTATAAGAGAAATCAAGTTATAAATTTTAACTATTTGATAAATGTATCTTTGTTTCAATTTGAATTAAGTTTAATTAGTGTGCTTTAAACATTTCTTGTGCATTGCAAATTCTTGAATTGTGACTATAAGGTTAACTTGCTCTTTTCTGTACTTTGTTCATAAAAACTCAAGGTTAATACTGTTCTATTGGCAGCCAGTCAAATTTAAAGTGTAACAATCTGAGAACAACAACAACAAAAAAGGACACTTTAAGCTGAAGTTTATTATAGAAGGTTTATAGTAAGTGAGACAGCAGAGGAAAAATATTAAGAAAGCTATGGGTAAAAGAGATATACTTTTAATATGAAAGGATTTTGAATGCATGTCTTGTTAGAAAGATATAAAGAAAGATATACAAGACCAGAAGGCTTAAGTATATAGAGAAGGTATGTGGAAATGATTTTAACAGGAAAATATGTATGTTTGCTTGTTGGTTTGAAGTTTGTTACAAAAGGTTTACATTTATAGTCAAGAAGAGCATTCATTCCTTTAACCCTAATTCTACAAAAATCCCTGTTAATTTTGACCTGCAAAAATTTTGACTAGTCATAACAAAAAGATTTTATAATTCAATTGGCCAAAACCATCTCAGTGCACTCGTTAAAATTGTCTTATATGTTCGTCTGTCTTAAGTGTTATGTTTGTCTGTCTTAAATGTTCAAAGATGTTTATATGTTCTTGATCAAAATGACGTCAAATACAAATAGATTGTTGATTTCTACAACCTGGCTTTATAGGATCAAATAAAAAACTTAAAAGATAATTAAATATAACCTTTAAGTTTGGATGTGCTCCTGTTGGTAAATAAAGAAGCAGCTGCTCAGAGAATTTATTCTGATCTTTGTTCACTAATGGGAGCCACCAAAATAATTTTCATAGCCTTATAAAAAAAATGCCTTGTTAAATATGTAGTTAAAAATGTCTATATTGGTTATCATCTAAGGTCTGAATTATAAATATGTTATTGTAACATGTTTCTGATGGTTATCTTCAAAATATACTATTTTCTGTTAAAAAAAAAAAAGGGAAGATCCTGTTGATACAAAGCTACATTGCCACTTTTCTGGTATACAAAACGTATTCATATTGTTTGACCATGCAGGTTTTCCAGCATATTGTTTATGATAATAACCTTTTGGTCCAGGTATTCTCCCTTCTCTTCTGCTCCACCTACTTATGGTTGTAGATATGTTTATAGACCTACCACTATCCCTGAACAGCTTGACACTGGGTTTCCACTGAGGAGACTGGATTGGGACCCCAACACTGAAGCAGCAGAGAAAACTCCAGGATGTGTCTCGGTGCACAAGTGGAAATCTCATTCCAAAAAGCAAAGTTTCCTTTCTTTATCCAGAATGAGGATTTATGGGACTGGTCATTTCGAAATTCCACAAACTTAAGCTTATCTGCAGGACTTTAGAAAACAGATTCACATTTTCCTCAAACCAACATTTGGAAACCTGCTGCTGCATTGGGAGAAATACGCTTATTGTCAGATGTCAAAGTTACTAGCCTTAGTTTGAATGTTTTTGGCATGGGGCCTCTAATATGTGAAATATCATAAATACTGTGTTATCTCAAATCAAGTTTATATACAGCGCAAAACATTACATGTGCTCTTGGCCCTTAAAGAAGGTTCCTCCGAAAATTTGGGTATTTACCTCGCTCAGATAAAAAGAGAGCTTCAATGAGGGTCCAGAAAGTCAAAGACGGGTAAGAGGAAAAGTTTTGACTGATCAACCTAAGACAGGGGCTTCTGTTAAATCTTCATCATGTTATAGACCTATAAAACAGATGACCCCAATGACGGATAAGACAGCCAAACGCTTTTCCCAACCTAAGACAGGCTCGGACATACCCTTGAAAAACATCAAAATTTATAAAAACAAAGGAGGAATTATTGGGCGCTGGCCTGCGAGCTGGCAGGAATGCTGTCATCCTAAGCTAAGTGGAACCATTTTAGAGTTAAATTTCTGTTTTAGTGACTAAGTTTCTGTTTCCTAAGACTGTAGTTCCTTATCTTTGTTACCCAGCCATTATAATTGCCAAGGTTACTATTACCCATGATAGTTTATGTTTATGCCTATTTCTTCTTATCTTGCTAGACATTTTGTGCTGCTCTGAAGTTTCT
The DNA here is from genome assembly GCF_012274545.1 of Fukomys damarensis. NCBI lineage: Eukaryota > Metazoa > Chordata > Mammalia > Rodentia > Bathyergidae > Fukomys > Fukomys damarensis. The sequence continues at coordinate 25,381,110 of NW_022900916.1, read as the reverse complement.
CAAACTTAACAACCTTCGAGTTTTTTGAGTCATATGATGTTTTATGACTTCCTGACTCTATAGAAGTTCCTAATGCTTGTTTTAGTTCAGATAAGATTGTTATGGTATTATCATGTCCCCTCCTCTTAGATTTATGTTTTTTTTGCTTTAAAAGTCTGACAATGGCCCAACCTTCATGGCTAAAGTGTCTAAACTAATTAGCCTAAGCATTGTAATTAGATGGAATTTACATTGTGCTTACAGACCTCAAAGTTCAGAACAGATAGAAAGAACTAACAGAACACTAAAAGAGATTTTAACTAAATTGAGCCTAGAGACTGAATTAAATTGGGTGGAGCTTCTCCCTTTTGCTCTGTTGCGTATTCGATGTACTCCCAAGCCTCCTCTGAATCTGTCTCGCCCTTCAAGAAAAATGTTGTTTTTATGCAAATAAGTCTGGTATTGTCAGGGATAAAATTAAAACCTTACAGGAAGATTTAGAAAAGCACAGAAAAGAATTATATGAAAATCCTTTCTGGACTGGGCTCAATGGATTTTTGCCTTATCTCTTCCCTTTACTAGGGCCTTTATTAGGGCTCTTAATATTATTAACTATAGGGCCTCTATTATTTAATAAACTCATGGCCTTTATCAAACAACAGATAGATATCATGCAAGCTAAGTCCATCCAAATTCATTACCATCACCTCAATCTACTTGATCAAGGCTATCCAGAGGAGGATTGTCCACCTGACTCCTGCTAAGGAATAATCTCCTTTAAGTCCTGCTAAACCTCCTTCGGAACCTGTCAGTACCCAGAGCTGACATATCCCAAAGCAGATATAGGCACCTACAGAGGCCCGGGACAAAGTACCCGGGGAAGGATAAGACAAACTTGTTTGTCTTTCTGGGTCCTTTGAGGAGCAAGCCTGGTTGCATAGGGGCTGATGCCTAAAGTCCAAAAAACATTTGTGACAGCCCCTCCCCGAAAATCGGCATCAAAAAGAACTCGGGGATCCGGCCTCTACTCCCCCTCTATGGTTAAAGCCTACTGACAAGATCAGGACACCTGGGATGGTCTTTCTAAACTAATTGGCCTCCGCTCCTGGCTTGCGTGATATATATCTCTTCATTTTTTACTGTAAAAAGGGAGGAGATGTAGGAGACCAAATATTTATACTCTGAGAGTTGTTTTTGAGCCTAACATAACTGCCTCCATGTTAACATCTGAGTCACCTCACTGGCACAGACATGCCGATGACTGTACTAATGGCCTTGCTCATTTAATGACCTAATCTGTTACATAACAACTGTATCTCATCATAACTGTTACTGTACAATATGTTTCTCCTTTATCATTTTATGATTAGCTACTTCCTCTTACAATTTTGTGTTTTTTGCCTTTATATACTGCTTGTGCCTGCAAATAAATGAGACCTTGACAAACCTCTGCTTGGTCTCCTTCTTTCTGTGCCTCTTTTGTCCCATTTCCAGGTATCTCCCCTTCTCGAGCTTTGCTAATTACAAGCCCTGCTGGCTGGGGCATTGGAATATCTAAGAATGTAATCACAAAATTTTCTGAAAACTGGAGCCAGGGATGGTGGCAAAAACCTGTAATCACAACCACTTGAGAGGCTAAGGCAGGAGGATACCAAGATGGAGGCCACTCTGAGCTACATTATGGGATGACCCTTTGCCAACAATAACAACAAAGAATTCTGAAAACTGGAACAGATTCCATAAAAAGAAATTAAACTTGGGCCGGGGGTTTAGCTCAGTGGTTCATGACCTGCCTTGCAAGTGCAAGGACCCAAGTTCGATCCCCGGTATCAAAATTAATTAATTAATTAATTAAGTTTAATCTAGGCCGGGCGTGGTGGCGCAGGCCTGTAATCCCAGCACCCAGGAGGCTGAGGCAAGGGGATTGCTGTGAGTTCGAGACCAGCCTGGACTACATAGTGAGTTCCGGGTCAGTCTCAACTATATAGTGAGACCCTGTCTCAAAACAACAAAAAACAAAAAAAAGTTTAATCTTATTGCCCTATAAAAATAGCATTGATTGTTTGATGTGTAAATTTTATCTCAGTAAAGCTCTTTTTAAAAATAAAAAATAGTGCCAGGGATTTAGCTCAGTGGTTCTGGCGCCTGCCTCACAAGCTCAAGGACCTGAGTTTGATCCCTGGTACCAAAATAATAATAATAATAATAAAATTAAAAAGTAGTGCCAAGTGTGGTGGCGCACGCCTGCAATCTCAGCACTGGGGAGGCTGAGGCAGGAGGATCGCTGTGAGTTCGAGACTAGCCTGGGCTACATAGTGAGTTCCAGGTCAGGCTCAACTGCATAGTGAGACCCTGTCTCACAAAACCAATAAATAAATAAATAATAGTTTTGATAGTTTAAAATGCTATTTGAATCATCAATACTGACATTGCTCAAAATTCAGAAGCAAATGGAAAGGTTTATAATAAAAAGATTCCTTTACTTAAGCTTTTCAGTTTCCCCTTCCCCAACTGAAGACAGATCTCAGCTTTTTCAACTCCTTTCCAGGATAGTCTGTGTCTTTACAAGCTAATATGAATACATACATAGATTTTTTTAAAACTCTGTTATGTTCAGCTGGGGAAATAGCTCAATGGTAAAGCATGTGTTTAGCAAGTGTGAGATTGTGGTTTCCAATCTCCAGCCCAGGAAAAACAAAACACTGAGCTTTAACCCCATCTATAGTTCCTTTTTAAACTTTGAGACAGGGACTTACTAAATCGCTAAATTAACCAGGCTGGGCTAGCATTTTCAATCCTCCTGCCTCAGCCCCCGAGAAAGGTGGAATTAGACTTGTGCCCTGCTTGACCAAAGTGGTCTCACTTTTAATATACTAAGATGGACCAGAGGCGTGCACGGTATCAACCTGGTGCCCTTTTCTTTTTAAAAAGGAGACATCATACACATTTAACAATAACTGACATGGTTAAATGTTGAAATTTTACCCAGAGATAGCAATCTTCCCAATAATGTTCCACTGACTTTTCTAACAATGAACTATAGTTGAAGGTCATGTCAGCTTTATCATCACAAAGCATTACAGGAGCAAGATTTGAAAGAGGGAACTAGTTTTTAAAATTGCATTACACAGCTGATCATAGTGGTGCGTGCCTATAATCCCAACACTTGGGAGGCTGAGGCTTGAGTTTGAAGTCAGCACAGGCTAAGGCCAGCCTGAACTACATATGGAGACTCTGTCTTGGGGAAAAAAAGATTGCATTACACAAAACCCAGCACGCTTGTGCATGCCTCTAATACATCATTGTGGGAGGCATAGGCTGCAAGATCCATAATTCAAACCCAGTCTGGGCAATTTAGAGGTTTAGCGAGACCCTGTCTCAAAATAAATAAAATTAAAGGGGCTGGGGTGTGCTTCAGTGCAAAAGCCTTGGGTTCATCACACAGAACAAAAAAATTTTTTCTTGCATTATCTAAGCTCAAAGTCATCTTAGAAATTATAACTACGATTGGGATTCAAGTGGATAGAGTTCAGAGGTCTTGTCTAAGCGGTTTTAAGGAAATATCTATTTTAAAAGACAGTGGAGATGGGCTTGTGGCTCACGCCTGTAATACCGTCACTGTAAATGCTGAGGCGGAAGGATTTTGAGTTCAAGGCCAGTTTGAGCTACATAGGGAGTTCCAGGCCAGGTTGGCTGTAGGAGATTCTTGCAAAAAGAGAAGGCTTTTCACTACTACTCCATGTGTGCGCCTTGCAGCAATACCTTTACAAAAAGCTTTTGAAAAAAAGTCTGCTGAAAACATCCAAAAATAAAAGCCTATTAATTATACTTTCAGTTTTTCTGTTCCCTGACAGGAGAATCCACGTGGACAATATTTAAAGGGTAAAGGTCATTAAAAGCTCCTCTGATGACTGAAACTCTTCAAAAGGATCAACGCGTTAGAGGACGGTCTGAGCCCAGCGCGTCATCCGAGCGGAGCAGCTCCGAGGCGCCCAAACTCCAGGTGCGCCTGGCCCAGAGAACACAAAGCCTCGGAGGCGGGCCCGTGACGTCACAGAGCTCCGCCCCTTACGTCGCGCTCTGGCGAAGCCAGAGGATTTCTGGCGGCGGCGGCGCCATTTTGACGGAGCTTGCGACCGAGTGGGAGTGGAGTGGGGCGGCCGTTGTTGCCGGCTCTTTTCCTGCTCTCCCACGGTCCAGTCAGCGGGGTGACCAGGCCGTCGGCCCTCGAGCCGAAACTTGTCTCTTATTTAGTTCTGGGGAGCCCCTGGTCGACATGAGTGATGTAGAGGAGAACAACTTCGAGGGCAGAGTGAGTACAAAGCCGCGGGAGCCGTCTTCGGCTGCCGCCCGATGCCCGGGGTTCCACCCGGACGAGCGCGGTTGGGGGTTGCGGGGAGTCCTGCGGGCCCGCGGGAACAACCTCCGGGGCCATCGCGGTTTCTTCCTCGCATCCCAAGATGGCTTCTAGGTTCCACTGCTTCCCCAGGCGCTACGAATGACCCTCCGCCCCTTTTCTGGAGGCTGACTGGTACCTGGACTCGGGTCTCCTCCGTCCCCCACCCCGGTCCCCGATCTCGGTTCCGAGGTGCGGGCCCCCGTCGCGGTGGGCGGGAGGCGGCGGCCGGACGGTGGTAGGTGCCGACTGCGG
>NW_022900916.1:25345122-25376457 GCF_012274545.1 Fukomys damarensis | reverse complement strand
CGCCGAGGGTCTCGGGGTCCCCGCGCGCAGGGCTGTGGCCCGGGCGGGAGCAGCTGGCGTGGGATTAGCTGGGGCCTGTGTCTCCTTGGCTCTCTGTTGCAGTGAGCGGCCGCGTCTCTGTTGGAACCGGCGGCGTTGCGTCTGTAAAGGGCGAAAGCCTTGAGGTTGAAGGTGGGACGAGCCCAGTGAAGTGGTTAGTGACCGACCGCACCGACCCTTAAGCGTCCTTAAGACTGCAGCTGTGAGGGAAAACCATGCGAGGAGCCCTTTTCCCTTGTGTCCTTTTCCCTTTCCTTTCCCTTCAGAATGAATGTGGAAATGGTGTAACGCCTGATTTTTCTAATTCCTTGATGTTGGGATTTTTTTCATCTTTATATATCCATTGCTTTCTTTTCTGTGATCTTTCATCTAAAGCAGACCACACCTTTACAGGTTTTTACGGTTAAAAAAAAATTTCTTTAAGGCATTTTCTGTCTTAATTTTAATCTTACATAACCGAGCAATTTCAGGGCTCAGTCTTAAAAATACCTACTCAGTTTATTTTACTCTTAAAAGTTTACTTAAAAATTACAGGCGCTTTGACCATTTATCTTCCCGCCCCTCAATAAAGAGGGCTCGGGAGAAAGTTTTTTATTATTGGGGGTCGGATAAATATAAACACCCAAAAGAATGTGTTAGCCTCGATCTACACATCTTAGGACGTTATGGGTGTTTGGGGCTTTATTTTTGAAGTTAACCGAATAGTGGAAATTGATGGTAGTGAGTTAGTGTGAAACCCTGAAAAAAACAAAAGCAGGTTCCTGCTGTTTGGGTAACACTCGGGAAATACACACACAAAAAAAACACTTGAGGTATGATGAAGGGAATCACTTTGTCCTTTTTTGGAAGTTTGTAATACGAACACTTGATATCCTTCGGTCAAAATAATGGGATAGAAACCCCCCAAAATGGCTGCCTTTAAGATTGGATTTTTAAAATAAATTTGGAGCATGGATTTAATTGAACCTGCTCATTTCATTTTTTAGGATTGTGTTCTGATTGCCCCAGTGAAATTTTTAAGATCATTTACTAAGAATATTTGGTGGAAGTTGTGTTTCTTGCTTTGAAAATGTTTAGCTATAGAAAGAAATTGTTTTCTATCCATTCATCTTTATTTCAGTGTAACACAAAAATTTTTTTGGTTAATGTTTAGTTTGTGAGATGTAGACTTCTAGTGGGACTTGGGGATTGCTTTAGTTCTTTTAATTTGGCATCTAGTGAAGGAAGTTCCAGATAATTGTCACCTTACCTTCCTAAGAAAATATATGATTCTCACTTACAAAAATTTGTTTAGGCATTACCAACTTATTTCATAAAAGGGGGAGGTACCTTTTTCACTTCTTGTTGTATTTTTTAATGGGTGCTACGCAAGTATTTCAGTGTAAATCAGATCAGCAGATTGAGTAATTAATACCTCCAGGCTCACCTGTTTTTTAGGTTCAGATATTTGTCTGCTTTGTAATTGGTTAGAGAAGTAGAAGGAGCCAGGGATGTAGCTCAGTGGCACCATGCCTGCCTCGGCAAGCATAAGGTCCTGAATTTGATCCCTGGTACCCAAAAAGAAAAAGAAATAGAACACTAGAAGCATTTCTGGAGGTGAACTTTTATGTGTTTCTTATACGATTTAATATTCACGAATGCATTTGATTTTAAAAATACAGTGACCTTTTTCTGCTGGCCATAAACCAACATTTTATGTAACCCATAAGATGTATTTTTATGTAATAACAGCCTCTGTGCTCTTGTATTTGCATCTAAAGATGTCTAAGGGTAACAATCTAGACTCATAAAAGGATTTTCAAGTACTATGTGTCAAGTAGTTACACACTTCAGGTTTATTTTTACTGAAACAGATCAGCCGGGTGTGGTGGTGCACACCTGTAATCCCAGCACTTGGGAGACTGAGGCAGGAGGATTGCTGCAAGTTCGAGGCCAGCCTGGGCTACATATTGAGTTCAAGGCCTGAACTGCATAGCCAGACCCTGTCTCAAAAAAAAAAAAGAACATTGACAGGTCAGTATTCAAATCTTAAGGCTACCAGAAGTGTTTGTGAGATTAACAAACTGCTTCTGGGTTACTAACTGTAGGAGCTCTTCAGTGAGAAGACTGCTTTTAATATATTAAGTTGGCCCTTGAACTATATTATCTTTTAGCTGTAATATATAATGGGGTGCATATGAATACTTGTAAGTAAGAAAGAGTATTTAGAATTAGAAACATTCTGTAGGCCAAGAAACTAACTGAAGAAACAGCTTTAGTATTAATAATGCCTCCTTTACAGCATTTTAGAACCTGTCACCTCCAATATCTTTGATACATTGGGGGGTGCTGGGGATCAAACTCAGGACCTTGCACTTGCGAAGCAGGCGGCAGAACCATTGAGCTAAATCCCTGGCCCTTTTTGATACATTTTCTAATTTACAGCTCATGATAATCTTGCAATTTAGAAATGTAAGTGCTGAGACCCAGAAAATCATACAACTAGAAATATGAGGCAAGTTCTATTCCACACTATGCTGTATGTATTTTTATTGACTTTTGTGAAGAGCACAGTGCTCTTGTGTCTCAGAGCCATTAATAGAATTAGTTAAAAGCTGTTAACAAAGCTTACTTTTCCATTTTTAAAAAAATGTTTCCGGTACCAGGGATCGAACTCAGGACCTTGTGCTTGCAAGGCAGGCACGGTGCCACTGAGCTAAACCCCTGGCTTACTTTTCCATTTTAATGTCTCTTCCATTTTGAAGAACTAGATTTAAAGAATTAAGAAAAGAAAAGATAATTGGCCAAATTCTATTTCAGGCAAATGAGGTGAAACTCCTTGGTTGTGTTTCAAGGACTAGTTATAGCTAGGGTGTTTGTTGTTTTGGCTAGGTATTCTAAGCGGTTTGGGACACATATCAAGTTAACAAATACCTTAAGTGGAAATGCCCTTTGGAGCTGGGGATAAATTGGGCACTTGTGTGTTTTGTGTGTCATCTTCAAAAGGTAATTGTTGCCAGGTATGGTGGCGCGCACACCTGTGATCCCAGCCCTTGGGAGGTTGAGGCAGTAGGATCACTGAGTTTGAGGTCAGCGTGGGCTACATACTTATGTCAAGGACAGCCTAACAGTGAGACCTTGTCTTGCTGTTTAGCTTCAGCTAAAATTAGGATTTTGATCTGAAAACCTTTTATAAAAAGATTAAAGAGAATGAAAATTAAGCTTTGTAATGTGCTTTGTTGTGCTTTCGCTGCTTGTCTCCTTTGCAAGGCTTGAAGATTCTTGAATGACTGGAATATTTTTAAAAGACTTAAGAGTGGTAGCAGGTGCTTGTAATTCCCAGCACTGAGGAAGGCTGAGGCAGGGGGATTGCAAGCTTTCCATCTTGGACAATTTATTGGTTGAGCGAGCAAGCCCCTGTCTCAAAATAAAAAATTAAAAGGTCTGGGCATATAGCTTAGTGCATAGGCCCTGGGTTCAAACTCCAGTACTGCTCCCTCCATCCCTACAAAAGTCCTAAGGGTCCTCCTCTTAATGAATGTTTGTTTGGTTTTTTTTTGGTACCGGGGATTGAACTTGGGTCCTTGTGCTTGCGAGGCAGGCAGTGGAACCACTGAGCTAAATCCCCGGCCCTTCTTAATGAATGTTTGGATGATACAAGAAAGGGAAAACAACCAGGGAGGGTGGTTCTGCTGCTTGCCTTGTAAGCACAAGGTTCCAAGTTCGATCCCTGGTACCAAAAACAACAACACAAAAAACAAAAGCAAAACCAAAAAGGAAAACAAATTCATCAGAACTCAGAGTTATATGTTATTAAAGCATAAAAAGAGTAGAATTAATATGGAGCCGAGCATGGTGGGGAGCACCTATAATCAGAGGCTCACCTTTATGGAGGCCAGCCTGAACTCCATAGTGAGTTCAAGACAGGCCTGGACTACATAGCAAGACCCTGTCTCAGAACAAAGAAAAAATAGGGGAAGATCTTTTTTTCACCTTCTTTGAAATTGGATTTGTTAATAAAAATGATAAATGGGTGGTGATGACAGCACACACCTGTAATCCCAGCATTCTGGGAGGCTAAGACATGAGGATTGCAAATTGCAGCCCACCTTGCATGGCTTAGTGCTGAGACCTTGTCTCAAAAGAAATTTTAAGAGGTCTGGGGATGTAAGTCAGTGTGATCACCCTGAGTTCAGTCCTAGTACTGGGGTACTGGAGGAGGAAAGCTTGGTGGACTGGCCAGTTTTTTTTTTTTTTTTTTTTAGATTTTAACTTTCTGTAAAACTTTAATAAATATGAGTGATGTCATTGCACTTTAGCTTTAAAACATACTCCTCTTGAGCTGTTTAATTTCATGTATCATCAAATCAATCTGTTATATATGGGTAAAGCTTTACTTTCTTGCAGTAGGGATAGCATTAAGCCTGAGTATTACTTTGGGTTTAGTTTATTTTCCTAAAGTCGAGCACTGTCATTCGATTTTAATGCTGCTGCTGCTGCTCTCTCTCCTTCATTTAAGCAAGGGGTTTGCAAACTGCAGGAAAAAATCTTTCATTGTTTTGAGACAACTCACTGTGTAGTGGAGGCTAGCCTCAAATGTAGTATGTATGTATCCCATGCTGGCCTTGAATTCTTGATCCTTCTGACTCAACCTCCAAAAGGCTAGGGTTGCAGATGTGTGCCACCACACATGACAAGAAATGATCATAAAGCTGAAATTTTTAAATTTGAGATTCAGTGCAGAGTGCTGATTTGCTCAATATAAATAAAAGGATTTTGAAAAGAATCAGTGTAAAGTTATTATACCCACAGTGGATATAACTGTAATTTTACAAATCTGTTATAGATGCTTATGCTTTGTACCATTTAAAAAATGAGAATAGAGCCCAGAGATCTGAAAGAATTTCAAAAAATTTAAATATTTTAGGGATGATTTTTTTAACAATAAACTTTGTCTATTGGCTTAATTTTATAAATGAAATGAATTTATTTACCTGTCATATACCTTGTGTAACAAGTGCGAAATGATATGAATAATCACCATGGGTAGTTTTCCAGAATCTGCCTGACTGAAAGCCTTTGGTGGTATCAGTGGGTGCTTAGGCATCTCCTGACCATGGGATCTTTGTAAAAGATGTACATTTCCCATGCTAAGTGAATTAATACTGATTGTTATTTATATGTCCTAACAGATTTAGCAGGACAAAAGTGAAGATGAAAAAATGAAAACAGATGAGGAAGATATTGTAAACACTGTAGAAAAGTTGAAAAAATGCTGAAAGGAAATGTGGTTCCTCCTCTCCCCTTGAAGATACTGTAATACATACTTGTGTGTAATTTGTACTGTGTTGTAATATTCACTAATGATGTGAGTAGGCCCTACCAGAGAAGAATAGTTTTTTCATTGAATCCAGAACCCTGCCATCTATTTAAGATACCAATATTTATTAAATATTCCAGCGGCCAGGGATTTAGCTCAGTGGCACCGTGCCTGCCTTGCAATATATATATATTCTCCAAGACACCAGAAGACAAGAGAATAAATAGAAAATGCTGTGACTAGGTCTTAGTATAGTTGTTTGGTTTAGTTGCTAGCTTTTGGCTTTTAGTATAGCTAATCCATTTTTGATGATACAGTCTTTATTTTTTTCTACTTTTGAGATCACCACTTATGTACTAACTTGAACATTACAATTTATTGTGATAGCTGGATATGGTGATGCATCGCAGTAATTCCAACACTCTGGGAGGCTGAGGCAAGAGGGTTTCAGGTTTGAGCCCAGCTTGGGCAGTTTAGTAACTTTAGCAAGACCCTGTCTCAAATTTTTTTAAAAATTGGGATGTAATGGGGCTGGGGATTTAGCTCAGTGGCATCCTGCCTGCCTTGGAAGCATAAGGTCCTGAGTTTGATCCCCAGTACCAAAAAAAAAAAAAAGCTTGGGATGTGGCTCAATGCAAATGTCCTGGGTTCAATCCCCAGTATGGAGGGGGGCTGTTATTGCTGGCACATGTCTGTAGTCCCAGCATCTAGGAGGCTGAGGCAGGACCATCTCCACAGTGAGTTTGAGGCCACTGTGGGCTACATAGTGAATTCATGGTCAGCCTGAACTGCATAGGAAGACTGTCTCAAAACAAACAAAAAATATATATATAAATTAGGTTTATATATTTTATATACAGGTTATAAATTGTACAGGTAGCATCACAGTTGTGATATGAATTTAAACTTGATTATAAGTGCCACTTAATCATAAAACATTTTCAGAATATTTGAGTCTTTGCAGATAGAGACCACTTTAATAAAGTGAAGCAGTTATGGTCTTAAAAAGGGAGAGATTCTTGTTTGAAATGAATACTGAAAGCAGCCATTGTTTCTTTTTAAGGGATTGCTCTAATTCCAGTTAGATTTAAGACAAGACATGATTAGAAGTATTTTTTATCAGTCTTATGTTCTACAAAAGAAATAGCCCTATCATACCCAAGAGGAAGAAGGCAAAATTGTTATTCTATAAACAGAAAAACAGAATTGAATAAATATAAAAGGTTTTTCAAAAATTCCTAAAGAATGATATTCATAGGGCAGATATTCTTTCCTCTTTGGGGATACATAATTTAAATTTGGTAGTATAATCAGTGGAAACCTCAGATCCTCCCGCCCGGGGGTAGGGGGGTGGGTGTCGAACCCAGGACCTTGCACTTGCAAAGCAAGTGGTTGAACCACTGAGCTAAATCCCAGGCCCTCTCCGATTTTAAAAAGTGGTAGAGAAATACATTTTTAGAAAGTTTCATAAGTTTATTTTTTACATAGAATTTGTAGGTTTGACATGTTTCCTAGGCATAGAATTTTCCTGGCCTTAAATACTAAGCATATATATTAGAACTTTTCATCTATAATGACCACATTAAAAATTGCTGTAGGAGTTATTCATATTCTGCAACAGTGTGTGTGGGGGGCGGTTACAAACCTGTTTAAATGGGTTACTCTGTGAGAATTCTGCCTGGCTTCTGATTTATAGTATGTAAGTTAGACTAGAAGGCTATTGAAGGTTTCTGTTAAAAAAAGTGATGGGGTCAGGAATTTAGCTCATTGGTTCCGCTGCCTGCCTCACAAGTGCAAGGTCCAGAGTTCGACCCCCGGCACCTCCCCCCGCCAAAAAAAAAACACCTGATAGCCAGGAGTGATGGCACACACCTGTAATCCCAGCATTCAGGAGGCTGAGGCAGGAGGCTCTCTTTGAGTTAGAGGCCAACATGGACTACATAGCAAGGCACTTAAAAAAAAAAAAAAAAGGTAACAAAATGCTAGGGATATAACTGTGTGAAGGCCTTGGATTCAATCCCCAGTGCTGTCAAAAACAAACTGATAGTAGTTTGGTTAATTCATAATCTGCTCATTTTAATGAAGCAGTGTGTTTTTAATGGTCATTGGTTCCAGGAGCCAGGTTACTGAGAAATTTATAAAATTTAACAAGATAGCTTAAAGGATAGGTATTATGCAAGTGAAAACAGGTCAGAAACTATTTCTTAACTCTTTTTTTTTTTTTTTTTTTTTTTGGTATTTACAATTTGGTTATATAGTTTTTGTTCTTTTTTTAAGTTAAATTAACTAGACGTGATGGCATATTCCTCTTTAGGAGACTGAGATAGGAAAGATCAGCCTGGGTGCCATAGTGAGATCTAGCCTCAAAAACTAAATAGTTGAAATTTTCATAATGAAGACAGGTCAGGAATAGAAAAGGATTATCTAGTATGTCTTTCATAAAAAAACTTATTGTAACCTGATCTTTAATGTACAGTTTATGAAAATGTCATTTGGTAGTCATGTTTGAGAAAAATTAGTTACTGTAAAATAGTAAATATGACCATCTTTGTAGAGTTCTTAGTGGGCCATGTTTTGATTTTATACTAAAATGTAAGAATTATATTTGTACAGCTGGGAATTTAGCTTAGTGGTTCTGGTCCCAAATTCGATCTGTAGTACCCCCCAAAATTTTTTTGTTTTTGTACTTGGCAGTTTAATTTTCCTGCAGGTATAGAATATTATAGAAATTAAAGTTAAGTGGACTTTCTTTACCTTGAGTGATTCGAGAAAGAAATTCATATAGATTTAGTTTAGGTAATAGAAGGGCAGGCAAGGATCATTAGGTATTTATGACACCCTGGATGATAATAAAAGGCAAATCTTTTAAAATTTGTTGTCTTTTAAAAAGACATCCAGAGACAGCCCATCGTGACACCTATAATCCCAGTAATCTCTGAGAGACTGAGCAGGAAGGATCCCAAATTCAGGCACAGCTTGGGCAATTTAGATGCTGGCTCAATATCAAAAATTTAAAAATTGGACTGGGGATTTAGCTCAGTGGTGCCGCTGCCTGCCTTGCAAGCACAAGGGCCTGAGTTTGATCCCCAGTACCATTAAAAAGAAAGAAAGAGAGAAAGTAAGTGTTGGGGATGTAACCCAGTCTACAGTCCTTAGTTCAGTCCCCAATACAGGAGAGAGGCTGGGACAAGGAGGATTACAAATTCCAGCCCTATATTGACAACTTCATGACTTAATCAAGATGGAGGAAAGGGTAAAACTTAGGCTTTTAACATGATTTTTTTATTTCCTAAAATTAAAATTTTCACAGCAAAGCTTTCTGATATATTCATATTACAAAGGCTGTGGTTAATGTTCATAGATATTATTCCAGCCACTGTTGTGCAACAGTAACATAAGTGAATGCCATGCCTGAGGGTCTGTTTTTTAAAAGGGATGAGCCAAATGGATAATTCTTAGCAGTTCCTGAACTAGCTTGTGAGGCTTGAGTTAAAAGCACATTAGCCATACTTAATTTTTTTCTTTTTAAGTACTGAAAATGCTGCTCCAGGCATCTGTCCAAGAATTTAGACAAGTATCTTAAGATGTGGCTAAAAGGGGAAAGATTGATAGTGAACAGAAAGACAGCTGTCCCTTTTGTTTTCAGCTTTAAAAATGGATAGGCCTACCAGCCTTATTACAGTTCTTAATACATCTTTTTGTATTAACTCTTGAAGAAATTTTTTAAAGTTGTGTGGTAGTCTTCTGGCAGAGATGAAAATTTGTCTGAAATTACTGTCGTGAAATTGAGATACTTGCTGACATTAAGGCTTTAATGGAGAAATTGTCCATTTGTTTTGATCATAACTGTCATATCTGTCAAGCAAATCCGTTACAAATAATATTCTGAAAGTTTTGACTTATACCCAACTTTTCAGAAATCAGTTTTGCAATATAAGAAATATAGCCTCTAAAGGAGAGTATATATAGATACCTGTTTTGTTTTGTTTTTTTTGTTGTTTTGTTTTTTGTCTTGTTTTTTTACAAGCCAGAAGGGAAATGTTAAAAAATCTGTGCTTCCCCTTTCCCTTTAGTTTTTCTCCCCCTGCCCTTTAGTTTTTCAATATGCTTGTCTGCAGAACATATCTTTCTGGTGAAGTCTGATTAAACAAAGAAAAATGGTCAGAGAAAATTGAGCAAGGTTGTTAGTAATTTTGCTAATTTTCTAATTTTAATCTCTGGCATTTGTGCTATAATATGTGAGTTTAGGTAGGTGTAGGCAACTGTTTTGGCTTGGGATGCTTTTTGCTTTAACTGTATCATGGTTTCTTAGCATGACTTAGTGAAAGCTTGTTCTGAGATTAGTAAGAATCTTCAGGTCATACTACAGTAGTGAAAACACTTAGGTGGGGGGATTACAGTTTATATTAGATTTATGTTTTAATTAAGTATATTAAAATTGTTCACATTTTAGGAACAGGAATGAAACATGAAAGGGGAGGAGGGTAAAGACTGTGGGGGAAAATTAGAGAAATTCAATAAATTCTCTGTTAGAAACTACACTATTGAGCAATTTTTAAAACTATAAAATTGTTTTTTTTAAAAAATAAACTAGTTATTTGCACTTTACCTGCTGGTTTTTCCATTTGGTAGATAACATTCTGAACTCCAGCAGAGTTTTATAATCCCCACGTGCTTAAATATACTAAATGTTCTTTTTCCATTAAGGTTAATGTTCGTGAAGAAATTGAAGAGTTTTTTCCAAGAATGTGGAAGATAAATCAAGATAAAAGAAGGCTAATGAAAAGTATTAAAGATCAGAAAATTAAAATTGAATGGGGGAAAAAATTGAACAGAAGATTGGTCAGATAGAAGCACTTGAATATTTTTTAAGGCTATTTTGAATTGTTTGGGGAAGAATACACGAAGTATGAAAAATGAAAAACTCAATGAAGAATGAAGAGAAGTAGAAAGCAAGAGTGAAGTAGAATTAAAAGAATCTGGAAGAATGAATGGGTCCTAGGTTAAGTAAATGTATGGTTTATGTTCCAGTGTCTGTATGATCAAGTTGTAGATGAATTTGCATGATTACTTAGTTAATAGAGAATTGGTGATCTGGTTCAAGTAGGGAATTATTGAGGACAGTTAGCAGTATTAACAATGGGCTGTTAATGAGCTGAAATTTTTTTCTGGAGGGTGTTGCCTAACCATTTGTTTTTCAGGAGCAATCAATATAAATAATTACGGTACTTTAAATGTTAGGTGTTAGGCATCTACGTGACCAGTGCCATTTGTAATACTGTCTTCTTTGTTAGGAGTCTCGCTCTCAGTCAAAATCTCCAACTGGAACTCCTGCTCGTGTAAAATCAGAGAGCAGGTCAGGATCTCGTAGTCCATCAAGGGTTTCCAAACATTCTGAATCCCATTCTCGATCAAGATCCAAATCCCGGTAAGTGTCCTTAAGGTAATACTTTAAATGCTCTTCAGTGGAGTTGTCCCAGCAAATGAGTTTTGCCAAATCCCTCTGTTTGGTAAAATGTAGCCAAAGGTTTAAAATTAAGAAGTACTCAGATTGCAGAATTTAGTAATGAATAATGTATTCTAGATAAATATTTTGATAAAGAATCATCTTTCAGTATAGTTAATCTTTTGGATACTGCCATATCTCTTGATAGAAATTAAATATGTATGGATTGATTTAAATGTACCTGCATTTAAGAGTTATTTTTGACTTTATACTAACAATGTTTGTAAAACAAAAAAGCAGTTTTCTCCATTGACGACTTCTGTGTACTGTAATTTAGTACAGAGAATGTTTGATGTGGTGCATTGTAGGGGTTTACACTGATTGCTTATCTTTCTCTTTCTTTTTTTTGAGACAGGGACTCGCTGTATAGTTCAGACTGGCCCTGAGCTCACTGTGTAATAGTCCAGGCTAACCTCAATCCTGTTGCTTCTGCCTCCTAAGTGCTAGGTCTGATAATTTGAGAAAGTTTTAAGATTTACATTCCATACATCCTTTGCCAGAAGATAACTCAAATTTCAGAACTCTGGTCAGATGTAAATGAAGAAAGACTCCCGAGTGATGACAACAAAAGCTGTAGTGATGTGCTATATGAGTCACTGTGTCACAGAGTCTGGGTATACTTGGGTGCAACAAAATTTTTAAAAACTCGAACAGTGCCAAGTGTGGCAAACAGTTTAGGAGATAGGCAAGAGGATCACAAATTGCATAGTAGCCTAGGTGACTTAATGAGACCCTGTCTCAAAATTTAAATAGGCTGAGTGTGGTAGCCCACACATGTAATCCCAGCACTGAGGAGGCTGAGACAGGAAGATCACTGAGTTCAAGGTCAGCCTGAACTACATAGCAAGGCCCTGTCTCAAAAAAAAAAAAAATTGGGGGGCTAGGGATTTAGCTCAGTGGTGTCACCACCTGCCTCACAAGTACATGATCCTGAGTTTGATCACCAAAATAAATGAAAGAAGGAAAGGACTTGACGATGTACTGTATGTAGTCCTTGGGTTCAATCCCCAGTACTACCACCACCACCAAAATAAATAAATAAATAAAACTATAACTTTTAAAGGGCTGGAGTTGTAGCTCAGTGCAAAAGCCCTAGATTCCATCCCCAGTAACAAAAATAAAATAAATAAACCTGGACATGGAATGTCTTTGAATAGAGTCTGTTTGCAAAGGAGCATAAGACAGAAGAATCAGTTAAGGGTGGGAGATTTAGCTCAGTGGTTTTGCCACCTGCCTCACAAGCACAAAGACCCAAGTTGGATCCCCAGTACCAAGAAAAAAAAGTAAGAGTCAGTTAAAAGGCTGTATTTTTCTTGAAGTTCACAGTGATGGTTGTTTCTCTGTTAAGCACAGGATCTAGTCCATCCTTAACTTACCATTGAGATACTTCAGATCTACATGTGCAGAATGATACTAGATAGAATTTGTGTATAGAAATAGGAAATGACCATGTTTTTATCTTATATTTTACACATACACTTGTTATTTCTCACCTATTAATTTTTTTCCCATTATATTTGTCACTGATTTAGGATAAAGGTAACTCTGGAAATATCTCAAATGTCTAACTTTCATTCCTGTTTAAAAATAACAATTGATATTTTAGAAGGCAGGTTGGGCTATAAATTAGTTTTCCTGAGGAAAATGGGGAATATCTATTTGATGGTATTGCACAAACCCAAGGTTTCTTCATACATACTCCCCTCTTTACCCCCAAATTATTTTTACATAGTAGACAACTATTTTCTTTCCCTCTCAGAAACCTTTACTTTTTCATATGTGCACAGTTTTTAAGCCAAGCATGCCTGTAATCCCAGAGTCTGGGGAATCTGAGGCAGAAAGATTGCAAATTCAAGGCCAATTCTGGGCAATCTAGCATAACCTAGTCTCAGAATTAGGGTAGGGGCATAGTTCAGCTCAGTGGTCAAGCAAGGCCCTGGGTTCAATCCCTAATAAATTTCAAAACAAAAGGTGTGTAGTGTTAATCTCAGTACTTGATGAAGTTAGTTCCTAAATATCCTAATTCCTTTCAGATTTCATGTCATCATTTTTATTTTTTGGTAGTGGCTTTATGCATGCTAGGCAAATGTTCTGTCACTGAGCTCTTATTTATTTTTTGGTAGTTGCTTTGAGACAGTATTTCACTAAGTTGCCCAGGCAGTCCTCAAACTTGGTTAGGACCCTCCTGCCATATCCTCAGTTAGCTGAGATTGTAGGCACACACCACCAACACCTGGCTGTCTCCCTGTCCTCTTGCCAACGAACTTTTGCTTTTGCTATTCCTAGAGTATTTTGTCCATCTGCCTTGCAAATTCTGTTAAATCTCCCAGAGATTTATTGCTTGTTGCCTTTGTTTCGTAATTGGTTTTATTCTCTTAGTGCCTTTTTTTGGGGGGGGGTACTGAGGATTGAACTCAAGACCTTGTGCTTATGAGGCAGGTACAGTGCCACTGAGGTGAATCCCTGGGCCAAATTAGTTTTATTTTCTTCCCACTTAGGCTTTTATGCTCTTTTTAATCTTTGTAGCCCTTAGAATTATAATGTTTATTGAATACATCTTAGAAGTTATTTTGTGTGACTACCATCACTATTAGTCTCTAAATTTAATAAAGAGTGAATTGTATGAATGGTAAAATTAAAATATTTTGATTAATCATAGAGACTAAAAAGCACCTTTTAATATAGATGGATATTTATGTTATTGATGAATTAACTTAGCAAGTATTAGTTTGCAGCAGGCTAAAGAAAATTGGAAAGGAAGTAATGATTAGCAGTGAATCTATAGCTAACATTTCTATTCAGGGGAATAGAAGGTTGAAAGCATTTTATTGTGGCAATGGTAATGTTTTACTTTTTATTTTTACTTCAGTGTAATAGAAGTAGACACAAAAAATGTTTTTAAAAAGCCTATTAAAAATAAAGCAAAATTTTATAACTAAAGAATAACAGTTAATACGCTGTGTACCATAATCTTAAAAGAATGGCTGTTAGAGTACAAATCATGGACAAAAAAGACTTACAAAAACAAAACAAATAGATAATTGCACAAAACTTTCTTATTCATCGAACTAAGAAGACCTAGTGGCAGCTGGGCGTGGTGGCACACTCCTGTAGTCCCAGCACTCGGGAGGCTGAGGCAGGAGGATCACTGTGAGTTCGAGACCAGCCTGGGCTATATAGTGAGTTCCAGGTCAGTCTCAACTACATAGTGAGACCCTGTCTCAAAACAACAACAACAACAAAAAAGAAGACCTAGTGGTATAAATGAAACAAATTGGCATATATATTGAAATATTCTTGAAACTACTGAATATATAATTTTGGGAATTACTATAACTCCCAACTTCCATTTCTTTTTTTCATGTTTTAACAGTTAATAGAAATTATGTACGATAAATTTTTTCTATATTTTACATAAGATAACAACAGCAGAAATTTACATAGAAGGAATATAGATTATTAAGGAGGACCCAGTCCTATAAGATATTTTCTCAGAGCTTGAAAGTCAGTTCTGGGAGTGGGGCGAGGGTTCAGACTGCCAGATTTAGTGGATGTTTAAAAAAAGCTAAAATGCAGGTCTTTTGGGGGAAATAACCAGATACTGAGACCACCAGTATTTTAAAGGTGTAATTCTTGTTAGGGATTTAGCTCAGTGGTTCCGGCGCCTGCCTTGCAAGTGCAAAGTCCCGAGTTCAATCCCCGGTACCCAAAAGAGAAAAAAATATGCTAAAGGTGCAATTTTAAGTACAGTCCATATCCAGCCATCTATGTGAATTCTTACCCATGACCTAGGAATACCATTCCAAAGGTGTCTTTTCCATTGGGCAAAGTCGCAAACATTCATTCAATCCTGGACGTAGAGATAACCTCTCCTTGCCCAGAATAGGAGTAAACTCAGTGACTTTTAGATACTACTGACCTATTCTCCTCAATTTTAGTCCTCATATCCACTTTCAGTTTCTCACAGCAGAGAAACAACATGCCACTCAAATGTGTGTCTGATTTATTTCACTTATGGTATGGTCTCAAGATCCATCTGTTGCCGGGGATTTAGCTCAGCGGTTCCGTGGCCTGCTCTGCAAGCACAAGGACCTGAGTTCAATCCCCGGTACCAAAAAAAAAAAGATCCATCTATTTAGCTATAAATGTCTGAAGCTCATCCTTTATGACAGAGTAATAGTCCATTGTTTAAAAAAACACATCTTTATCCTCTTGATGGGCATTTAGGCTGTTTCTCTATTAAAGAAAGTAGAGCTTTAACATGTTTATAAAGTGGAAGGTGTGAATGTCAAAAGGCACAAACTGAGAACAGGAAGTGGAGCTCTAGTGAGTTCAGAGAACAAGAGAAAGAAGACTTTTTTTCTTAGAAAAGAAGGACAGGGACCAGAGATTTAGCTTAGTGGCACTGCTACTGCCTCAAAAGCAGAAGGTCCTGAGTTCAATCCCTAATAGGGGTGGGGGTGGATGGACTAGGGGTAATCCTCTGTGGATAGAGTGAGTGCTTGTTTGATCTCATTATACAAAATGGACCGAAGAGCCATGAATAGGCAGGGGTCTGTATGTATTTATATCCTTGTAATAAGACTGCTAGGCATTTCTTGCAGGCAGTGGTGGTGGTGGTGGTTGTTTTACCTAAGTTTATTTATCTCAAAGGTCAAGGTCAAGGAGGCATTCTCATAGACGTTACACTCGATCCAGATCCCACTCTCACTCTCATAGAAGACGCTCTCGAAGTAGGACATATACACCAGAATACCGGCGGCGAAGGAGCCGAAGCCATTCGCCAATGTCTAACCGGAGAAGACATACAGGAAGCAGGGTATGTGATACAGAAGTTGCTTGTTTTTCTCTTTCCTGTGTAGTAATGTCATAGTATCTTGCTTCTTTTAGAGTTATATGATTGTTTTTTTTTCTTTTTTCTGTTTTTGTTGGGGGTTTGTTTGTTTTTAAAATAAGGGCTCACTGTTTAACTCAGGCTGACCTTGACTCACTGTGTCCCAGGGTGGTCTCAAACTTGGGTCAATCCTCTTTCCTCGGCCTCCTGAGTTTTAGGATTATGGGCACGTGTCACCAGGCCCAGCTATGTTTCTTTCTTTTTTTCTTTCTTTCTTTTTTTTTAAATTTAGAGATGGGATCTTGCTATGTTGCCTAGGCTGGTCCAAACTTAGGCTCAAGCTGCCCTCCTGCTTCAGGCAGGTGATATAAGTCCATATCACCAGCCTATCTTAGGCCATTGTTTCGAAGTGATGCTCCAAAAACTTACTTAATTGCCTTAGCTTTCAGAATTTAAAAATAAAACAGGAAAACCTTGTATGCTATAAATGTACTAATATTGGCAATGCTACCATCTTAGCAAGCCTACATAGATTTCATGTAGGCTATTATTACAAAGGAGCTATATTTTCTGAACTTTTATTTTTACATGTTTGCAGTACACAATGATTACATTTATGGTGGGGAGTTTGTACATGTATATAACACATTAACACATCTTTTTTGGTACCAGGGATTGAACTCAGAATCTTGCACTTGAGAAGCAGGTGTGGTGCTACTGAGCTAAATCCCCAGTATTTTCTGAACTTTTGAGTAGGTTGAAAAGATGAAATTGGGAGAAATACGATCCCGGAATTAAAATGAAAAGCATAAATTTGGATGAGAGAACAACATTATGATACATTCAGAGTTTTATCATCATGGGAAGAAAGCAAGAAAATAAAATCTTGGCCAGGTGTGGTAGGATACACCTGTAATCCCAACATTCTGGAAGGCTGAGGAAGGGGAGTATCCAAGATTTGAGTCACTTAGGGAGACCTCGTGTAAAATTAAAAAGGTCCAAGGGTATAAGTGTATGTCAATGAAGACACTGAGTTTAATCCCCATTACCACAAAACAAAACACCAAAATCTATGTGCTAATTATATCTTACAAGCTAACACTTTTATACACCTCTGAGGCAGGCTATCCTGTTACAGAAGGGAAGATGAAGTGGAATATGTGATATTAAAGTGTTTTTATTTTAATTTACTAGCTGCTCAGGCATTGACAGGCCTCCTGATTCTTTGCCTTTCTGCTATTCAAATGTGCTTCTCTCACATAAGACTGACATTTAGTCTTACCTGTGTTGTAGTATATCAGTATTTAATGATGATTAGAAATATGTGTGTTTAATTGTAAAATGTGGATTAGGAGAACATTGAAAGAATATCTGAGCTAAAAGAAAAATAGATGTGTCTAGACCAGTGATTCCAAGTGTCACATTATTAATGAGGGATACAAAGAATAAATTCTTGGAATACATTCCAAATATTGCTGGCTTGAGAATGGGAATGTTTTATTCAGGCTCTGGCTAAAACTATAGTCCAAAAAAGTGAATTGTGTGTGAACTGTAATATATGATTTTTACTGCCTTAGTTTTTCCTAAAATCTAATATCCAGCTAGGTGTGATACTATATACCTCTAATCCCAGCGACTTGGAAAGCTCAAAGAGGAGAATTGCAAATTCAAGGCCAGCCTGGGGAACTTAGACCCTGTCTCAAAATTTAAAAAAGAAAAGTTAGGTGTAGCGAAACATACCTATAATTCCACTCTGGGCGGCCTGGGCTGCATAGTTCAGGGCGAGCCTGGAAGATAAGACATATTCACTCACTCTCTCTCTCTCTCTCTCTCTCTCTCTCTCTCTCTCTCTCTCTCTCTCTGTCTCTGTCTCTGTCTTTGTCTGTCTCTCTCTCCCCTTACGCTTGCGCCAGGTAGTTGGCAGAACCACTGAGCTAAATCCCCGGGGTTTGTCTGTGGCTCAGTAGCACAGCACTTAGGTAATATGCTTGAAGCTGGGGGATTTAGTTCCCAGTGCCACCCCCCAAAAAAAATTTTCCAAATAACTAGAAATGGTATACATTTTGCACAAAGCATTGCAGCATTTGATTTTGATTTTTGAAAGGAAAGTCTCCTGCCTTGCAAGTGCAAGGTCCCGAATTCAATCCCTAGTACCAAAAAAAAGAAAAGAAAGAAAAAAGGCCTTACTATGCAATTCAGTCTGGCATTGAACTTGAAGCAATTATCCTGCCTCAGCTTCCTGAGTTGGGATTACAGAAATGTACTACCATGTGGGAATTCTGTGGTTCATTGTTTGTTTTTTGTTTTGTATTTTGCAGTACCAGGGATTGAGCTCAGGGCCTTGTGGCTGCTAGGCAAGAATGGCACCACTGAGCTACATCCCCAGTCCTATTCTGGTTTCAATTAAGTCTTTTAATTAAACTTTAATAATGTCTTTATTCAATAGGCCAATCCAGATCCCAATACTTGTCTTGGAGTTTTTGGCCTCAGTTTGTATACAACAGAGAGAGATCTTCGTGAAGTATTTTCTCGATATGGACCATTGAGTGGTGTCAATGTGGTTTACGATCAGCGAACTGGGCGATCTCGAGGATTTGCTTTTGTGTATTTTGAGAGAATAGATGACTCAAAAGAGGTAAATTTGTTTTTATAATTTTCATGTTGAAATTGTGTTATTTGCATGATAATGATATTGAATTGCTGTTAAAAGTTAATCATTTTCAGGCTGGGGCTGTAACTAGGACTTACCTAGCCTAAGCGAACCCCTCAGTTTAATCTACTTCACTGGTCCCCCAAAAAAGGCTAATTCCAATTTTTGTATTACTTTCTAACTCAGATTTAAACCCATCCACAATCATTCCATTGGAATGGCCAGAGTTTCAATTTTCAATTTGAGCTTTCTGGTATAGGTATATCCTATTTATTTATTCATTCATTCATTCATTCATTCATTCATCCATCCTATACCAGGGATCAAATGTCCATGGGCTTGCTAGGCAGGCACAGCACTGTTGAGCTATATCCCTGGCCCTGGTATAGTTATATCCTGAATGAAATCTGGCCTTGTAAAGTAAGCTGTATATGGTTGAGTTAATGGAAAAAGAAAAGTGTGTTTACCTTTAAATAAACTATTTTGATGTGATCATATAATTTTATGCCTGTAATTAGACCCCCATGAGTAAGTAATTAAACCCCTTGTTTTTCTCTTTATCATTGTATTGTGTTGTTGAAAATAAAACATGAATACTTGTAACATCAGTCACAACAAAAATTGTTTTAATTAAAACTTTGCAGCTGGCCACAGTGGCACATGCCTCCTCAGGAGTCTGAGGCAGGAGGATCAGCATGACTTCAAAGCCAGCATTAACTGCATAGCGACCCTGTCTTTAAAAAACAAACAAACAAAAACAAACTTTTGAAATATAAATGATATTGGCATCTAGTCGGTAGAAGCCAGATATCTCACTAAAAGCCCTACAGCACTTCAATGTGCTGAGTGTGGTCTCACATACCTACAGTCCTAGCTACTGTGGAAGCTGAGGCACAAAGATCATTTGAACCTAAGAGTTTCTGGCCAGCCTGAGTAACAGTAAAACCCTGTATCTAAAAGGGAGGAGGGGATCCTGTAGTGTACAGGATGACTCTTCAGCATGGCATCAGCAGGCCAAAAATTGTTAATAGTGGCCAAGGTTGAGGTTGAGAGTAACAAAATAATACTTTTGTCGTTAGTCCTTAATGTAACAATCTAATGTCTTAATTCCTCAGTGTCTTGACTTTGTTACATACATGTGATTTGTTTGTTCCTGCCCTCAAAAGGAAAGAAGTATAATTTAGAAATATTAAGAAAATGCCAGGTGTGTGATGCACACCTGTAATCCAAGCACTTGGGAGGCTGAGGCAGGAGGATGACTGAATTCAGGGAGATTCTGGGTTGCATAGTGAGACTGTGTATCCAGAAGGAAAAAAAATAATAGAGCCAACCATGGTAATCTCAGCACTCTGGGAGCTGAAGTAGGAGGATGAAAGACTGGGCAACACAGTGGTTTAGTGCGACCCTGACTCAAAGTTTTAAAAAATAAAAGGGAATTAGGGCCGGGAATTTAGCTCAGCGGTTCGGTGGCCTGCTTTAGAAGCGTCAGGACCCGAGTTCAATCCCCGGTAACAAAAAAGGTGCGGGGGTGGGGGTGGGGAGGTGTAGCTCAGTGTGAAGGCTTGGATGCGGGGGGGAGGGGATGTAGCTCAGTGTGAAGGCTTGGGTTCAGTTGTCCTCTTGGTTTATTTATTTCTGGACAAATTAAGAATGACTACATGGGTTCCAAAAACTGCTTATAAATATTTCTATTTGCTAAAGTGGTTAAATTATCATTGGATTTATTGTGACTAAGGCAAAGTGATGGAGAAGGGACCATGAGCTCAGATGGAGCACTTAGTGGCAGGTTAATTTCCTTTCTACTTGGAGCTCACTAGGTGGCGATGTGTTACTTAAGTAATGGCCAAACTAGTGTAGGCTTTTCAGCTGAACTGCAGTTTCTACTTTGAGTTGCCCAGACTGAAATTAGGTACTAGGACCTCAGAATTATACAGGCTTTTGTAAGTTATATTCTTCCTTGTCTGTGACTGTGGCTATTCGTAGGCTTTTTCCATAGGCCTTCTGAAATGCTTTCTTTCTTTTCTTTTTTTTTTTTTAATGAGGAAGTATTTATTGATGATAGTAGTAGGGGGAAAAGTTTTTTTTAAGATTTTGAGTATACGGTACAGTTGTATTCATCATTGAGATCTTGTACCTTTACAAGACAGGTCTTAGTTCACATTTTTTCCCCATACCCCTGCTCTCCCTTCACCCCCTCCACTCTCCCCTATTTAAAAATACTTTGTTTCCATTTTTTCCTTTTCTCAGATTTTTTTCTTGTGCCTTATTTCCTTTCCTGTACTCTTCCCACTTCCCCTACACCTTTACCCCTTTTCTTCCTATTTCACATTGTCATTTATACAATTTGTATAGTTATACAATTTACACTTTTAGTTTTTCACACCAGAGAAACTATTTGGTATGAAATGGTTTAACTGAAGTGTCTACATTGCAAAACCCAAGGCTATTGACATGCATAAAATAAAGATTGGTATGTGTAAATTCACCATGCAAAGTATGAGGAAAAGGAGCTTAGAAACTTTGATTTTTTTGAAGTTGTGAATAAAAAGCCTTGATCTTCAAGGAGTATAGCACCTTTTTATTTTGAGACAGTCTCATTAAATTGCTCAGCTGGTCTCAAATTTCAAATCCTTTCTCAGCCTCCTGAGTAGCTATTACAAATCTGTTATCTCTCTGACCATCAAGAAGTATATCCTTGTATCAAAGTTAGTGGGGTTTAATTAAAAAGGAATTACCCATAGGCAGGTGTGATGGGACCACACCTATAGTATCAGCTGTGGGAGGCTGAGGCAGGAGGATCACAATTTTCAAGCCCAGTCCCAACAATTTAGCAACTTAATTACACCCTGTCTCAAATTTTTTAAAAAGAGCTGGGATTTAGCTCAGAGTGAAGGCCCTGAAGTTCAATCCCCAGTCCTGAAAAATGGAAGAAAAAAGTGGGAAAGGCATGGTAGCGCCTCATGTCAGTAATCTCAACTACTCACACATACATACCCCCTCAAAAAAAGGGTCCCCAGGTATTGCTCAGTGCTTCCTGGGTTCAATTCAAAAATCTTTAATGAAAATGTGAGATAATGAAAAGATGGAAATAAAGTGTAGACGGGGAGGGGAGGAGGGGGGTGAAGGGAGGGCAGGGGTAAGGGGAAAAAATGAGAATCAAGACCTGTCATATAGAGGTACAAGATCCCAACAATGAATGTAACTGTACTGTATCCCTAAAATGTACCAATAAACTCAATTAAAGCTGAAAAAAAAAATCTTTAAAGAATCAAATCAACATATTAGACTCTAAACTAAAGAAGAATGAAGTGGGATCTGAACCATAGAGAGAAAATACTTCAGCAAATGTTTATTAAATACTCTGAGCTGGGTAAATTTAAATATGTTCTGGCCATGCATGGTCGCACATGCCTATAATCCCAGCCCTTGGGCGGATGAGGCAGCAGGATTGCCACAAGTTTGAGGAGAGCCTGTCTTTAAAAACTAAAAGACAGGGATTTAGCTCAGTGGCACCATACCTGCCTTGCAAGTGCAAGGTCCCGAGTTCAATCCCTGGTACCAGAGGAAAAAAAGAAGGGCTGGGGATTTAGCTCAGTAAGTGCAAGGTCCTGAGTTTGTTTGATTCCCAGGACCAATGAGGCAAAAAAAAACCCGAAAGAAGAAAAAAAATTAAATATGTTCTAGACAGTGAGGAGGTCTAGAAGTGTCTATACAATCCCCTGTACAAGCTGCTCAACTATGTCACTTTCAAAATTAAGTTATGTGGCTTAAATAGTTTTTGTTTAATTTTAAGTAAGGCTAATGAATTATGATATGACTTTCTGTACTTGTTCTCCTTTTTTAGGCTATGGAAAGGGCAAATGGAATGGAGCTGGATGGTAGAAGAATTCGTGTGGATTATTCTATCACCAAGAGAGCGCATACACCTACACCAGGCATCTACATGGGCAGACCAACTCAGTAAGACTTCCTATTTCTTAGGGCTAGGGATGTAGCTCAGTGGTAGGAAGCTCACCTAGTCATGTGCAAAGTCCTGAGTTCCATCTCAGCACTGCCTCCCACCCCCTCGTCACAGTTCCTGTACTGCCCTCCCCTACCCCTGCCAGATTTCCCGAGTTAAACTGTAAGAGCCCGAAGTCCACAAGAATGTGTGAATGTTTAGTCACCATGGTGGCACGTGCCTGTAATCCCAGTATTCCAGAGGACCAAGGCAGGAGGTTCACCTTGAGTTGGAGGCCAGCCTGAACTATACAGTGAGACCCTGTCTCAGAAAACCAAGAAAGGAGGGCCAGGCATGTAGCTCAGTGGCACCATGCCTACCTTGCAAGCATAAGGTCCTGAGTACAATCCCTGATATTGGGCAGGGGGTGAATTTTAGATTAATTGGAAGATAAAATATTTTTTCCTGTAAGAATTAAAATAACATTACAAACTTTGGATCATTTATCTATTTTTAATTTACAATGTGTTTAAGTTATATGTTTTATAAATATATTGCTACACATACTATTTATATGTATTTTTTGAGTAGGAGGATAAATTAAAACTGTCAAAGTTCACTCCTGGCTTTTGGTAGTGTACAAATAGAAAAATTATTAAATACTAGAAAATTATCATGTATTATTATTCAAAATTTTATTCTCTTTTCTGTTCATATGTGACCTGAGAGAGTTCTGTACACAGGACAGATTTTGTTGTTTTGTTTTTTGGTATTAGGGATTGAACTCAGGACCTTGCACTTGCCGGGCAGGCATAGCACCACTGAGCTACTACCCTGGCCCCTACCTAGTGTTTGTTTTTTAAAAGGTACCGCACTTTTCACATTGAGCAAAAATATCGGCAGGTTTTTCTAACTTTTGAATATATAACCAAAGCCAGTATTCACAAACAGTTCTTGGGAATAAAAGAATACAGGCTTTCATTTAATTTAAAACTTCACATGACGGAATTGTGGGTTTGGATGACAAGAGCCTATAGAAAACTAAAGTGCTAGTGGTGCTCCTTTTGGTTGGGAGCACGGAACACACCAAACAAAGGGATGTGGAGTTCAGATTCACTGCTATAGGTTTAAACATCAGACCTTGCAGTTGTTTATGCGCTAACACTCGGTGTAAGATGAGTTAATTCTCTTTGGTGTTTTGGTAAATTCTTTACTTTTGATATTTATTACTTGCCTTTCAGTTAGAGGCATCATTTTAGCATTTGGTACTATTTCCCAATCCATTGTTTTATTTCATTTCATTGAAAAAGTCATGATTTCAGTACTGCATAAATAGAAAAACAGTTTACTAGAGCTTAGTTAAGAGTATTTGGTGAAAGCATGTATTGAGTAAAGAAGCCAAAGCAGAATACATGGAAGTCAGCAAAATGAGATACTGGATGGACATGGAAGTCGTTTTGTATATTTTTTGCCTTTTGTTTTGTTTTGTTTTTTTTTTTTTTGAGTTTGTAATAAATGTTCCTGCAAAACAATCATTTGAATTAATGTATAATTTTTTACACTTTTTTTGTAGTAGTGGTGGTGGCGGTGGCGGTGGCGGCGGTGGTGGTGGTGGTGGCGGCGGCGGCAGACGTCGAGATTCTTACTATGATAGAGGATATGATCGTGGGTATGACAGATACGAAGACTATGATTACCGGTACAGGTAATTTGTTTGTTTGTTTGTTTGTTTTTTGAGACAGTTGTCTCACTATGTAATTGAGACTGACCTGGAGCCCATTATGTAGCCTAGGCTGGTTTTGAACTCATAGCTATCCTCCTGCCGCAGCCTCCCAAGTGCTGGGATTACAGGTGTGCACCACCATGCCCAGCTGGTAATGTTCTAACTTAAGAATTGTTTTGGGTTGCATAATAGAAGTAGTATTTGACACTTTAATGTTTGATTTGTATAAATTAAAACCCCTGAATGTTTGAGCCAGGCATGGTGGCTGGGTAGTAGATACTAGGAGGATCACTTGAGCCCAAAAGTTCAAGGCTAGCCTAGGCAGCATAGTGAGACCTCATCCTTTAAAAAAAAATAACTGGTAGTCAGGCATGGTGGTGCACACCTGTATTCCCATTACTCCTCTGAGAGGTTGAGACAGGAAGATCACCACAAGTTCAAGGCTGGCCTGGGCTACAAGACTCAACTACGTAGCAAGACCCTGTCTCAAAAAAACAAAAAAAATAACAACAAAAAAAAAACCTTGATGTTTTTTAAAAATTCTGTGTGAGACCAAGGATGTAGGTCAGTGGCACCACCTGCCTGACAAGTGTAAGGTTCTGAGTTTGATCCCTGGTACCAAGGGAAAAAATTAATTCTGACACTTAAAGAACAGAAGTTTAACTGCATTTGTCAATATTTTATCATATATGCTTCTTACTATTTTAGTACCATTGGCACACAACTTTCAATGGTTTTCTTGGATGCATTATTATTCTGAGTTATGAGGAATTTTTATTTTTATCTGCCTCACTGGAGTGATTGTGATATGTTAAGTAATCTTTTACTTTTTACAGAAGAAGATCACCTTCTCCTTATTATAGCCGATACAGATCACGATCAAGATCTCGTTCCTACAGCCCAAGTATGTGAACTTTGCAGCATTAAAACCTCATTTCTAAATTACTTGTTTTAGGGTATTTGTTCTGTCTTATGTTAATAGTTGGAAAAACATTAAGCAAGTTAGTCATTTCAACTTTTTTGTTGCTCTTTCTCTTTCAGGACGCTATTGATAATGGAATGGTTGCAGTTAAGGACTTGTTTCCTCCTTTCCCCCCCCCCTTTCCTTTTCAATTCTGACCTCTCACAAGCTTCTCATCCTTCCTACTCCTTAAAAAATATGGGCCAGGGATTTAGCTCAATGGCACCATGCCTACCTTGCCAAGCACAAGGTCCTGAGTTTGATTCCCGGTACCAAAAAACAATAAAGTAATAGTTCTTGGTTTTTAGAATATACTTTTTGTCATTTATGTTGCTATTTTCTACCCGTTATTATAATATACTTGCAAATGCAATTGTCATTTTAATTACTTGAACACTGAGTAAAAGAGAATCCAGTGTTATGCTTTGTAAATGATTTTTTTTGTCTATAGGGAAAATTAACTCCTAGCTAATCATACAAGGGAAACCTTTGTGTCACATATTGTATTAGACATTCTATTAGAGATCTACATTTATTTTTTTTTAAACTTTGTTTTGGGGAAGATAGTAAGATATGAAGTAGTTCAGTCATGTCAAGTTTGTCTGAGGTGGCATGAAACAGTCACATAGTTGAGTGTAGAAAGTTTGAAGCTTTAGAAGAAAATGCTTGGACATTTCTTTGGAAGAATGTAATTTTGGAACCCTAAAATTAAGTCACTCTTTAGACATGAAAAACTTGTGGATGCCTTCAAAACATGTTGTATTTGAAATATATCTGTTAAACTTTACAAACTTACTGTGATTTTTGTGTTAAAATTATTGAAGTTTATTCCCTTAATCAGTGAAGGACAACCCTTATTTATTACCTAGAGCAATTGTATAATTTGCTGTTAATGGTATTGGCACATTGGTTAAGCAGGCTGTTATATAGTATTAGAGTCCTTTGATGATGAATGTGGGGGAAAGGTCCTTTCAAATAAAAGTTCATTTCTTTGAAGATGGGATTGTGTCTTTATTTTAATACAGTAGGAAAAAAACTACATTGATTTTGGGGTCGGGGAGAAGTCTTGCTATGTAGTATAGTTCAGGCTGGCCTTGAACTCGTGATGATCCTCCTACCTCAACCTTTGATGTGCTGGGATTATGGGCATGTGCCACCATGCCCAGCTATGACTACCTCAAGAACCATTTCATACTTTTCCCCATAGCTGTACATGTACAAAGTTTTTCCCATTCTGAGTTCATTTAATAATACTTCACTTCATTTTTTGCAGTATTTTTATTAGACTCAATATGTATAATAACTTTTCTCCTTTCTGACCTCCCACCCCCACCCCGATACTGGGGATTGGACTCAGGACCTTGAGCTTGTGAGGCAGGCGTGGTGCCACTGAACTAAATCCCCAGCCTTCCTTTTTTTTTTTTTTTTTTTTTTTTTTTTTTTTTTTTTTTTTTTTTTTTTTTGTACCAGGGATTGAACTCTGGTCCTTGCGCTTGCAAGGCAGGCCACCGAACCACTGAGCTAAATCCCCAGCCCCCCAAGCCTTCCTTTTTGATCTTTTAAAAACACCTCCACCTTTTTAGTTTTGGTAAGGTTACAAATGTTGAGAGTTACCAGTATTGTGCTGAAGAAAAATGTGCTGTATGCCTGTAATCCAGGACTAGAGAGGCAGTCATTTAACTCAGAGCAGTGAGCTACATTACCAGCTGTGTGTGGGTGGAGCTTTTGAACCATAGGGCCCAATCAGAACTTTTTTTTACCCCCAAAGGGTCTTGCTATGTAATGCCTGTCAGTTTTGATCCTGCTGTGTAGCTGTAAGCTGGCCTTGGACTTGATCCTCCTGCTTCAGCCTTCCAAGTGGTGGAATAACAGGCATGTACTGCCGTGCCAGTATGAGAAAGGAACCCTTGCATACCATTGGCAGGAATTTAAATGAATACAACCATTATGAGACACAGTATGGAGATTCCTCAAAAACTTAGGTAAAAATACCACATGCTCCAGTTTCCAAAATAAAGTAAAATGTAAGCTCAGGGGTTCTGCCACCTTCCTTGCAAGCATAAGGACCTGAGTATGATCCCCAGTACCAAAACTAAATAAGTGAAGCAGGTATGTTGAACGGGGGCAGAATAACCACACTCCCATATTTATTGCAGCTGTATTCACAGTATCCAGATGTGGTATCATCCTTGTCCAGCAGTGGTTGAATGGATAAAATTGACACATATACATACACACACACAGATCCCAGTCAGCCTTTAAAAGAATTAAATCTTGTGCAGTGGAGAGCACAGAAGTCCTAGATAATTGGGAGGCTGAGACAGGGTAACCATTTGAACTCAGAAATTCAAGGCCATAGACAAGATCTCTGGAAGAAAAGAAATGGAGTCCTGATATTAGCAACCACATAAATGAGGCTGGAGGGCATTATGTTAAGTACCATAAGCTGGACATGGAAAGGCTTATGCTCTCACTTCTGGAATCCAAGAAAGTTGAATGTACAAGTACGTATAACAATAATTACCGGGAACAAGCATAATTGGAGGAAAGGGGATGAAGTCTGGGAGATGTTAGTCAGAGGACACAAGTTTTAGGAGTAAATGTAAGAAATCTATTCAAGCTTGGTGCAGTGGTGCATGCTTTTAATCAACATTTGGGGTGACTGAGGATCAGGGATCCAAATCCCTCCTGGGCAACTGAGATAGACTTTGTCTCATAAAGGGCTGGGGGTGTAGTTCAGTGTAAAGGCCCTGGGTTCTATCCCCATTATGCCCCTTTCTCCCAAGAAAAGTTTGTTGTAAACAGAGCACAATTAGTGCATGTCTTACACAAACTATTTGAAAACTATTTGCTGGAACTACAGCAGTGTAGGCTGCTGCTGTCCCTTGTTTCAGTATGCTGTCTTCCTGGGCTGCTTTCTGCCATTTCCTGCTTGGTTCATTTCAGCTCATGCTGCTGCCCAAGTCTTCAGGTAACCTTGAAAAGGAAACTGCACAGGTGGCACCATCTTGTCCCTTAGTGTATGTCTTTGTGTGGGGGGTGGTTTTTGGTTTTTTTGGGTTTTTTGAGGCGGGGTCTCACTATGTAGTTGAGACTGATCTAGAACTCACTGTGTAGCCCAGGCTGGTCTCCAACTCACAGCGATCCTCCTGTCTCAGCCTCCCGAGTGCTAGTATTACAGGTGTGCGCCACCATGCCCGGCTTGGTTTTTCTTTTTGTACTAAGACTTGAACTCAGGGCCTTGTGCTTGCCAGCTAGGCGATGCTTTGCTGAGCTACATCACTCACCCACATTTCAACCTATGACTCAGGAGGCCAAGACAGGAGGATCTCAAGTTGGGAGGCTAACCTGGACTATATATACAGTGAGACCTTGTCTCAAAATGAGGAAAAGATTAAAAAAAAAAAAAGATTTATTGTACAACCTAATGACTACAATACACTGTGTTTTTGGAAAATGGTAAATTTTCCTTACCACAAAAATTAGGGTGCACACCTGAAATTCCATTTCTCCAGGAGATGAGGATCTTAATTTGATACCAGTTAGATAATTTAGTAAGAGACTTAGAAAATGGCCTGGGGCTGGGCATGATGGCACACATTTGTAATCGCAGCACTCAGAGGCTGAGACAGGAGGATCACTGAGTTTGAGACCCTGTATCAAAAAACCAAAAGAAGCCGGGCGTGGTGGCAAACGCCTGTAATCCCAGCACTTGGGAGGCTGAAGCAGGAGAATCACTACTATGAGTTCGAGACCAGCCTGGGCTACATAGAGAATTCCAGGTCAGTCTCAACTACCTAGCAAGGCCCTGTCTCAAAGGGGTGGGGGGCTGGATTTGTAGCGCAGTGCAAGGGCTGAGATTCAATCCCCAGGCCGATTTGTTTCATTTACACCACTAGGTATTCTTTTTTTTTTATTTTTGTTTTCAGACAGAGTCTCACTATGTAGACTGATCTGGAACTCACTGTGTAGCCCAGGATGGTCTTGAACTCACAGGGATCCTCCTGCCTCAGTCTCCGGAGTGCTGAGATTACAGGAGTGTGCCACCACACCCGGCCTAGATTATTTATTTACTTATTTTGGTATGCCTGGTTTGGTGGCTAGATTTATTATGTATCACAGACATAACAAATTTTCAAAAAAATTTTTGTATACAAGTAAGGTGGATTTAAAGTTGTGCATAAGATCTATGTTTACCAATTAATAGTTACTCTGTGGAGTATTAGTCTGCAGTACTGGGGATCAAACTTAGGACCTTGCGCTTGCCAGGTAGGCAAGGCGCCACTGAGTTACATTCCTGGCTCTTGAAGTATTAGTTTGGAGCCTGGTGTGGTGGCGCACGCCTGTAATCCCAGCACTAGGGAGGCTGAGGCAGGAGGATTGCTGTGAATTTGAGACCAGCCTGAGCTACATAGTTCCAGGTCAGTTTCAACTACATAGTGAGTCCCTGTCTCAAAAAACCAAAAAAAAAAAAAAAAAATTATTAGTTTGGAGATCATTTGAGAGGAATTTGCAGAAAACTAGTGAAAGAATTTTATGTACTAAGAAATGTTATCATACCCTTTTTAGGTTAAAAGCTCCTCCCTGCCTCTAAAGCGCAAGGTCCTGAGTTTGATTCCCCCGCTACCAAAAAAAAAAGCTCCTCCCATATAAATAGTCCCCATGGATGCAGGAAGAGTAATTCTTTTTCCTTGCTGGTTGCTTGTGATAATGCTTAGCAACTTGAGAATTGCGAAACACAAATGCTGCTTTGTTTTGATGGCAGTTAAAAGTCTGGAACTCAATAGGTTGAAATATACCTAACCCTGACTTGATATCAAAGGGACTTTTGTTGTTTTAGGTGTTGCTTGGGGTCAAACCCAGGACCTTAGGCATTCTATGCAAGTGCTCTGTAGTTGAGCTAGACCTCCCCCCAGCCCTACTTTAGGTTAATTTTGTATGAATTTTCTTTTTCCCACTAAAATAATTGGAAATTAAATTAATCACATGGAGTTGGGTGTGGTAGCAGCAGTCTGAGCACTGGGGAAGCTGAGGCAGGAGGATCACGATGTCACCAGTCTGGACTACATAGCAAAACCTTGTCTCGAAAAACGAAAAAAATCAAAGGATCAAAATCTGGTTTTTTTGTTTTTCCTAATCTGAAAAAAGTTAAGATACTGAGCCGGGCCTGGTATTGCATGCCTACAATACCACTGGGGGCTGAGACAAGAAAATCTTGACTTTGAGGCCAGCCTGGGCTACAAAATAAGACCTTGTCTCAAATCAGATATTGATAAAAGTTCAGGTGAGAGATAATATCAATGTGAGTAATGAGTAGAGAAAAGAATAAAAAGTCTAGCTTCCAAAAATTAAACACACAGCCAGGGATTTAGCTCAGTGGTTCTGTCTTCTGCCTTGCAAGCACAAAGTCCCAAGTTTGATCCCCAGTACCCCCCCAAAATTAAACAAGTGGAATGAAAAATCCTTGCCAGTTTGTACTTCAGACTATGAAAGAAGCTTGGCATGGGGTATTATAATCCCAGCCCTTGAGAGGCTGAAGGCTAACTAGCCCGAACTACTACCTATCTCAAAAAACAAAAAAAAAAAGTAATTTTTCACTTAAAAGTTGTAATGTCACTAAAGAGAAGTTTATATACTCCAAATTACTTACACCACAAAATTATTTCAGAGTGAACTTCAGGTAATTTTTTAAAGTATCACACTATGAACAGTACTAATGAAACAAGAGTAAGATGACAAGTTGGTAGAAAACCTGTATGGTATTCATGAGTCCTCGAAGCTACCGTGATTTGCAATCCAAAGTGTATCTCACTGGTGGTCACTAACCTAGGAATATTTTAATGCACACAGTCTTCACATTTCTGCACTTCAAATAATTGTTTTTAACTAGGCATGGTGGCCCATACCTACAATCCTAGCACTCAGCTGAGGCAGGAGGATTGCTGTGAGTTTAAGCCCCGCCACTAAAAACAAATATTGTTTCTTTGTGCATAAACTTGATACTCCTTAATGATCGATGGTAAATTGACAAATATTTGTGAAAAGCGGTACTGTGCAACTAGAGGCCCTACGTGTAACTATCCTACTCTTGCCGGAGGGGAAGAAGGGGTACTGGGAAGTTCATGTGTAATGAGTTTGGAATTTCATTTGGAGATTTAAAAAGTTCTGGAGATGACTGACGGTGATAAATGTGCAGCAATATGAATATAATGGTGCAGAATTTACTTACAGGTGGTTGAAGTAGTGAATTTTAAAAGTATACCTACCAAGACCTGTCATGTAAAGGTACAAGATCCCAATAATGCATGTAACTGTACTGTATACCTCAAATGTACCAATAAACTCAATGAGGAAAAAAAAAAGTATACCTACCAAAAAAAAAA
>NW_022900916.1:25326004-25345061 GCF_012274545.1 Fukomys damarensis | reverse complement strand
ACAAAAAAAAAAAAAAAAAAAGAGAGACCTACACCTAACTTATGTGGTGCTATGTTTGTCTAGTGTGTTCAATTTGAAGTTGTAAAAACATTAGATAACCAGGGCCTGGGATTTAGCTCAATGGTTCCACTGCCTGCCTCACAAGGGCAAGGACCCAAGTTGGATCGCAGGTACCAAAAAAAAAAAAAGTTAAGATATATTCTCAGTTATCTGTTGAATAAGGTAAGGAAGATGTCAGTTGGACATAATTATAAAAGTGTTGGTTCTTAAATCACCTTGAAAATTGATTTATATGGAACACTTATCTCTGATAATGTCAGATAAGTGAAGCATTCTGTTTGATATTCATAAGAAAATCATGTGCAGAGAGGTCACAATGGAAAATGTTCTTTCCTTGAAACTAAAAAAGGAACAAATACATGAATTTATTTTCAAAAACTGTATAATTTTCTTTTCCCTTTGGTGTCTGTGATCAAACAGGGATTTGAGAATACTTTTTAGGCAAGCTCTCTACAACTGAACCACATTCCCTGAAATTTAATTCCATAAATTTAAAAATACTCAAAAGCAAGAAAACTAAAACCATTTGTTGATTTGTATAGATCCTTTGTCCATTTGTATTGCTAAGATTTAGTACTATAAACGGTACAGTTCTTATTCCAAAGGCACATTTACATTTAATGGAGTCCTAGGGAAAATCCTTTATTGAAGTATCACTTGAAATTCAAGTAAATAGAAAAATCAAACTTGAACCAGATCTGGCATATGCCTATAATCCCAGCACTCTGGAGGCTGAACCAAAAGGATCAGAATTTAGAGGCCAATTTGGACAATTTAGCAATTGCTAAGATCTTGTCTCAAGAAATAGCTAGAGGTTCGGGGATTTAGCTCAGCGGTACCGCACCTGCCTCACAAGCATAGGTCCTGCGTTCGGTCCCCAGTACCAAAAAAAAAAGATAAAAAGCTAGACATGTAGGTCAGTGTGAAATCCCTGGCTTCAATCCTCATTACTACTCCCACACACAAACACATGTTTTAATAGTTGACATCTTTATCATGGTGCCAGGGAAATAGCTTGGAATTTAATGAACTGCCAAATTCACATGAAGGAGAGGAGAGGTTTTGTTTACTGCTTACCCTGCTACCTAGAAAACATGGGGCAGGGTGGGGGATGAAATTGTTCTGAAGATCACATAGAAGAATACATGAGAATGAATAAACAGGCCTAGCAGAGAGTCCAGAATTAACTCAAGTACCCATGAAAACCTACATGATAAAAATGGCATTTCAAGCCAGACATGATGTCCCATGCTGGGAGGCTGAGACAGGAGAATCAGTTTCAGTTTCAGGTCAGCCTGAGCAACTTGGACCCTGGCTTGAAAACTTTAAAAATGAGGGGCTGGAGATTTGGCTCAGCAGCACTGCACCTGCCTCACAAGCAAAAGGTCCTGAGTTCAATCCCTGATACAAAAAAAGGTCCTCAGTTCGATTCCTGGTACCACTAATAAAGACTGGAGGATTTAGCCCACTGCAAAGGCTCTGGGTTCATTTCATTTTGGTGGGAAAAGGACAAACCAGTAAGAGATTTACAGTTGTCTTATGCTAATAGTCAATACAGTACAACAACAACAAAAAGATACATGTAATAAGAGGACTAAATATCTAAATGTAAAAAAAACTGAATTATTTGGTGACCATGTTGGTTAAGTCCAGACTGATGGGTAGAACAGGTGCTAAACTTGTAGGTGAGGGGCTAGGGATTTAGCTCAGTGGTACTGCACCTGCTTTGCAAGCAAAAGGTCCTGAGTTCAATCCCCAGTACAAAAAAAACTGTAGGTGAAAGTTTTGGGAGTAACAAACATAATTTGAGAATATCTCTACAAAATGTCATCAGGCAAAGTGCACATACCTGTAACCCCAACAGTCTTAAGTTTGAGCCTTGTCCCGACAATTTAATGAGACCTTGTCTCAAAGAATCAAAAAAGGGCCAGGCGTGGTGTCACATGCCTATAATCCCAGCACTCAGGAGTCTGAAGCAGGAGGATTGTTTTGAGTTTGAACCCAGCCTGGGCTACAAAGTGAGTTCCAGGTCAGTCTCCGCTACATAGTGGGACCCTGTCTCAAAAAACAAAACAAAAAATAAAAAAAGGTTAGGGCTGGGGATTTAACTCTGGTTCTGCCACCTGCCTCGAAAGCACAAGGTCCCCGGTTTGATCCCTGGTACCAAATAAATAAGGCCTTGGGCTGTAGCTTCATGCAAAGGTCTTGTGTTCAATCCCTAGTACCACTATAAATAAATAAAGCTACTAAAGCTAATATGGTGACATCTGTAATACCAGAACTCAGGAAGCTGAGGCAGGAGGATCATCAATCCTCACTAAGGCCAGCCTAAACTACGTAATGGAGCCTGTCTCAAAAAACAAACAAAACCATTAAGTGATTGTTGGAGAAAATGGTATTTGCATGGACGCAAAGTATTATACCGGACTGCAAATTATAAAAGGAAGAAATATTCCTTTATAATGGAGATCTTGAAGTTACACTATTAATAAACTAGTAACATTTAGCATCGTCAGTGGTAGATAACCTGACATGTTCTTCATGATGTAATACAATATAAGGTACAACTTTGCTTATAAGTAAGTATTGTTGCCAAAGGTCTTTAACATTCAGAATGTGAGATATTCTGTAAAACTACTACAATGGAAGCCTGGGTTGAGGGGTTCTCTATATTAAAGGAGCTCTCCATTAAATGATACTAAAATGCTGTGATTTTTACATTAAGACATACTAAAGTGCTATGATTTTTATAAACTATGCCTACACTTTTTTACACTCTGGATCTAAGAAAGCATCAGTGAAATATTTTGGGGTTGACTGAGAAATTTAATTTGGATTGTAAGTGTGGTGGTGCATGCCTGTAGTCCCAGCACTCGAGAGCCTGGGGCAGGAGGATTGCCAAGAATTTGAGGCCAGCTTGAACTACATAGTGAGTTCAAGGCCAGCCTGAGCTGCATAAAGAACCTGTCTCAAACAAAACAAAACAAAAAATGAAAAAAGGTGGAATGAGGGCCATGGATGTATATACCCCAGTGGTGCTGTGCCTGCCTGGCAAGCACAAGGTCCTGAGTTCAATCCCTGGTATTGAAAAAGAAATGTTAATTTTCATGTGATAATATAAATTATACATCATAAAGATTTCATCTTTATTCAGTATATTTTACCAAATGAGATAAAAAAATCACCTATCATAAGCCTCAAAATAAAGTGTAAATTCCATTTTGATGACTTCATATTTCTTAGTCTGTATATGAAAAACTAATTTTTTTTTGGTATCAGGGATTGAACTCAGGACCTTGGCTTGCAAAGCAGGTGTGGTGCCACTGGGCTAAATCTCCAGCCCTGTATATGAAATTATATATATTCTATTCATAAAATGATAAAAGTTTATGATGCTCTATGCATCATGATCATACTGATATTGATTTATGACTACCCATTTCATCACCTGAAGCTTCAGAATTTTTTTTTTTTTTTTGGTACCAGGGATCGAATTCAGGTCCTTGTGCTTGCAAAGCAGGTGCCAGAACCACTGAGCTAAATCCCTGGCCCAACTTCAGAACATTTTGGTTTGGGAAAATCTGAAAGAAACAGTTTCTTTTTCTTTCTCTCTCTCTCTCTCTCTGCCCCTTTTTCCTTTCTGCCCTGCCCACGCCCCCTCCCCTCTTCTCCTTCTCTCTCCTCTTCCTCCTTCCCCCATTCCCTTCAGGGATTAAACTGTCCTGAATCAGTCTCCCAAGGACCTGGAACTTTAGCCTAGAAGTATGCACCACCACATTTTACTGTTTTATTCAAAACAGGGTCACTACATGCCTTTCACAAGGTTGGATGATGTATGTGTTTGCATAATCACTAAAGCCAGGTATGGTAGCAAACACACCTGGGGACTGATGCAAGAGAATCACAAATTCAAGCCCAGCCAGGTCAATTTAGCAATTTAGTGAGACCCTGTCTCAGAATTTTAAAAAGGGAGCTAGGCGTAGTGGCGCACGCCTGTAATCCCACCCAGCACTAGGGAGGCTGAGGCAGGATGATCGCTGAGTTCAAGACCAGCCTGGGCTACATAGTGAGTCCCAGGTCAGTCTCAATTACACAGTGAGACCCTGTCTCAAAAAAACAAAACAAAACAAAAACAAAAACAAATCAAAATTTAAAAGAGGGTAGGGACCTAGCTCAGTGTGAAGGCCCTGGGTTCAATTCTCAATACCTCAAAGCAAAACAACTCTCAGCAATTATGTTAACAACTTTTAATGAGAACTTGCTGCATTTAAGGCTAAATGTTAAATAGTATCACACATTTATTCAACAAATGTACAGTTTAAGGTAATGGGAATTACAAGTGAAAAACAGAACCCTCACCCCAAAGTTCTCTGATCTCGTGGATTTACTTGGATACCAAGATAAATTAGACTTTGCTGATCAGTTTAGACTCACACAGAGGTGTGAAAAAAAATTTTAAGTGACAAATGTTTTAGCTGGTGTGATGGCATACATCTGTAATCCCAGCAGCACTCGGGAGACTGAGGCAGGAGGATAACCACAAGTTCAAGGCCACCCTGGGCTACACGGTAAGTTCAAGTCCATCCTGAACTACATAGCAAGACCCTGTTTGAAAAAAAAATTTTTTGCGCTTTAAAATTCTTAAATTATGGCCAGGGATGCAGCTCAATGGCACCACGCCTGCCTGGCAAGTGCAAAGTCCTGAGTTTGATCCCATTACTGGGGGAAAAAAATCTGAAATTAGAAGGAAACATTTCTAGTTGAAGGATCAGAGAAGCTTTTTTTTTTTTTTTAATTGAGGTTATTGGTACAATCTAGGTGTACAAATACAGTTACATTCATCATTGGGATTCTGTACCTTTACATAATAGGTCTTGATTCTCATTTTTCCCCTTGTCCCTGCCCTCCCTTCACCCCCTCCTCCCCACCCCATTTACAAACACTTTATTTCCATTTTTTCAGTTTCTCATATTTTTTTCCTCTCCCTTATTAGCTTTCCCCCACCCTTCCCACTTTCCCTACACCTTTAGCCCTTTACTTCCTATTTCACATTATTAATTGTCTCATTAGGATCCTGTGTACTATTATAGTTTTTCACACCAAAGCAACTATTCGGTATTTCAGTTAAAGAAATCTCTGTAGGAACATTAAAAATAGGGAATCCTAAAAACTAAAAAGGAAAGTAAAAGAGAAAAGGCAATGATGTAACATCAAAATAATCCTTAATTCTGGAGATGAAAATGGTCCCTGAACATATTTAAATTGCTTCTCGCTCTTATAGTCTTATCTTATTCTTTTTTCATTATTTAGAGAATACTTTATTAGTTTCTGTAATCAAACCCATGTAGATATGACCTTACATATTTAGTACGATGTGTTACCCCTGTATACATGGAAAAAAAAATAAACATTTCTAGACCAATATGGTTGTCCATTTCTGTACAATGCCAAGTCAACACAGTAAATTGGGATGACTTTTTCCAAAGTTGGCAGCACTGTTAAAGTTTCCCAAAATTCAGTTTATATATGTGTGTGTGTGTGTGTGTGTGT
Organism: Fukomys damarensis; assembly: GCF_012274545.1. NCBI lineage: Eukaryota > Metazoa > Chordata > Mammalia > Rodentia > Bathyergidae > Fukomys > Fukomys damarensis. Next base: position 25,339,451 of record NW_022900916.1, on the reverse strand, counting down.
GTGTGTGTGTTATATATAAAGACTAATAATAGCAGTATGTTATGCATCAGTAGCAGCAACAGCTTTTCCAGGTTCTGCAGTCATCTGAACAAAATTATAGACATTCAACACATTCCATTAAAAAAAATAATAATAATAATATCCAGACAACAGCCAAGTTCTGTTGCTGCTGTGGTACCTGGCACCATTTTTTCTATTAGCCTCTTAATCATCATCTGGAAAGAGAATATTCTAGAGTAATATCATTAAATGTAGCTCTGATAAAGCACGGTCCCTACTATGTATCATAAAGCAGGTACTAGATATTTTACATTCATAGAGGTATGATACAGTACTGTCCTACATCAATAATACTAGATTCAGTTTTGGTTTGAAATTTACTTTGTCTGCAAATAAGATTGCTACCCCTGTTTTTTTCTGGGCTCCTGTCACATGGAGAATTGTTTTCTATCTTTTCACTTTCAGTCTATGGGCTTCTTTTTGCACTAGGTGTGTTTCTTGTATACAACATATTATTGGATTTTGCTTCTTATTCCATTTTGCCAGTCTATTTCTCTTGATTGGTGAGTTGAGGCCATTGACATTGCTGGTTATAACTGATATGTACTGACTTATTATTGACATGTTATTGGCCTTTTGTTGACTCTTTTTACTTTTTCACCTTCTCCTTTTAATTTCTTGCCTTGCCTATTTGATTTGCTCTGTTGGGCCTCATGGTGTTGTTGCCTTCATTGTCTTTTTCTAGGATCTTGTTTAGAATTGCTTGTAGTGCTGGTTTGGTATTCATGTAGTTTCTCAGGTGTTCTTTGTCGTGGAAGTGTCTTATTTCCCCATCCATTTTGAAAGAGAGTTTTGCTGGATACATCAGTCTAGGTTGGAGGTTGTTCTCTTTTAGTACTTGAAATATCTCATTCCAGGCTCTCCTTGCCCCAAGGGTTTGTGTTGAAAAGTCTGCTGTGATTCTGATGGGCTTTCCTTTGTATGTGATTTGTTTCTTTTCTCTTACTGCTTGTAGTATTTTGTTCTTCTGTTGGGTTTCTGGGATCTTGATTATTATATGTCTAGGTGTAGATTTTTTTTTATTGTAGCTAGTTGGGGTCCTATATGCCTCAGTTATCTGAATGTCAAATTCTTCCCCTCTGTTTGGGAAGTTTTCTGTCATTAATTCTGCAAACAGCTTTTTTAAGTCATTTGTATTTTCTCCTGCTACTTCATGTATTCCTATCAGTCTTATGTTATTCTTCTTTGCATCATCTAGGAGTTGTTGGATCGATTTCTCATGATCTCTTACTGTTTTTAAGAGACCTCTCTTTTCATGGTCACTGACTGCAATCTTATCTTCTATATCTGAGAGCCTATCTTCGCATTCTTTTATTCTGTTGCGTACACTTTCAATAGAGTGTTTAATCTCCTGGATATCTGTTTGAATCTGTTTTATGGATTCCATTTCTTTCCTATGTTGGGCGTTTATTTTTTCCATTTCTTTCTTATGCTGGGCCTTCATGGCTTCTATCATGGTCCTGAGCTCATCTATTTTTTTGTCAGTTTCTGCTCTAGAGTCTCGAATCACGACTTCCATTTTGCTCACTATCTCTATGGTTATCTGGGAAATTATTTCTGTTTTGAATTTTTCTAGAGCCTGATTGATCTGTTTTGTTACTTCCTGTGCTTTGAGTTCAGGGTGTCCTGGTGGTTCACTATCGGCCTTTTCATCCTCATTTGCCCTACTGTTTGCCATTGGTGAACTGGAAGTCTGTCCTTGTGTCTTGCTTAAGTGTTTTCTCATTTTAATTTTTGTTGTCGGACTGTCCTTGGTTTAATCTCTGGATTATCACCCAAATCTTCCTGATATAGTTGCACCCTAGCTTCTGTGTCTCTAATGACCCACAGACATTCTCATCTTCATAACATCAGAGAAAACAGCTCATCAAATCAATGGCAATGCTTTACCCCAACTGATACAATCAGCAACACATTAAGATCAAGCACAACTTGGACACTGACCACCTGTGGTAGTCACTAGTCTATCACCCTTAAATCATTTGAATTAAATTGAAATCAAGCAGTCCAGAACATGTCTGCAGTGAACAAACTTTTCAATATAGTATATTAACCATTTAATGGCTCAGACAGAGCAAGGATGGAAGACCCCTGATCTCAGTTAGCTGATGGCTGAACCCCATGATGCTGACTGACCTCGGGCTGCAAGGCCCAGATTGAGTTCCCCATCCTTCTGAATGGTTGAACTCCGCAACGTTCTATTACAGGTTTCCCCCGCCCTTTCTTTAAAGATGTTCAAAGTTAGGAACTCCGAAAAATACCCTTGATGACCACCTCTGTCTTTGCAGAGTGGGTCCAAAGACTTGCACAGTCAGGAGGTCTGAGAGTGCGGGGCGCCCCTACCTTCCCGGCGCTCGAGCGATGGCTGCTGGGTCGGGAGCAGGCGTGGTTCTCCTTCTCGTGGTGGATCGGGCCCAGCCTACCTCCTGGCGCTTGAGCGATGGCAGCTGGGTCGGGAGCAGGCGTCAGAGAAGCTTTCATAGAGAATGACTCAGTTGAGACCAGCCAGTAGAGATTTTTTTGTTTGGTACCAGGGACTGAACTCGGGTCCTTGTGCTTCCAAGGCAGTCCACCAAACCATTGAGCTAAATTCCCAGCCCCATTTTTTTGGTTTTTTGAGACAGGGTCTCACTATGTAGTGGAGACTGACCTGGAACTCACCATGTAGTCCAGACTGGTCTCAAACTCACTGCAATCCTCCTGCCTCAGCCTCCTGAGTGCTGGGATTGCATGCGTGTGTGCGCCACCAAGCCCGGATTTTCCAGCCAGTAGAGTTTAAATTGTGCAACATTTGATACATAACTATTTTTAGTTAAATACATTGTATTACAAAATAAAAAGAACAAAGAAGAAGATGACTTTAAAATTTGAAATGCACAACCAAGAACTGGAGGAAGGGAAGGGCGGAAGGGAAGGGAAAGGAAGCAGGGAAGGGGTAAGTAAAAAGAATTGATATATTATGTACCTGTACCAACTCCCCACTCCCCACAATGACTATAATCATTATGTGTTGCAAACATGTCCTAATGAAATATAGTAGAATAAAATTTAAAGTGCACACTCGTGTCTGCATTTTAATTTTATAGATATGAAAGATTTCCAACATACAAAACCTAACAGCTCAAAAATTAAAAAAGCAATTTTTGTAAATGTGGTTTTCTTGCTTTCAAAAAAAAAAGTGTTTTAGGGCTGGACATTTAGCTCAGTGGTGCCACAACCTGCTTCACAAGCACAAGGTCCAGAGTTTGATCCCTGGTACCAAAAAAAAAAAGAAAAAATATTTTTAAAATTACTAGTTCTGATTTTAGATCATAAAGACTTTTCTACTTAAAATATATTTAACATTTTGAAATGGAATAAAAGTTTTCTAGAATAGTAATCTATATTTTCACTACTAATAACTCCAAAGTAACAGATTAAGTAGTTTTTATTTTTATAAGCATGAACTACAAACTAAATAAGCTAAATAAACTTTTCTGCTAAATAAACATTGCAGTACTTCATTTAATTTCATGTAATAAGATTTGTGTTAACGAAATTTCCTTTCAATTTTCCTAGTCTCCGAAAATTTTAGTCCCTGTAAACATGTGAAATATTATAGGTAAAAACTAGCAGCTAAATCTCTTTCAGTGAATTGCTCCCTCCCCTTTATTTTAAATAAGAGAAAAGAAGAAATGTCTCCTAAATTACCTTGCTCTATCAAGCTTCACCATCATTTTATGAGAATGAATTAATAAAATGCACAGGGACACTCAATTATAGAATGTTCAAGTTTGAGTCTTATGGCTGTACTTATTTCAAATATTTAAAGATTCATCTGTAGGATTTTTCTTTCCCCTCTTTATCCCACAGTCTTGTTATTTCCATTTTTGATAGTTTTTCAGCTCCATCACTGCTAAAGCTATTTGCAAGAAGGAGCAACTATATTGAAATTCTTGAATTCTATAAAGAAATATCTGTGTTTTAATTGCTGCTCAAATGAATGTTTCCATTGTAAATAAAGTGAGAAAGTCTAAGCCAGGGATACTACTGTATCACAAGTGAAAATTTTATGTCTTTTTCTCTAACAAATTTTACAGAATACTTTCAGAAATTACCAGGACTAGAAGATATTTGAACATAGTTATCTGAACTGAGTACTTAAAATTCTTTAAATCCAATACATATTGTCCAAATCTAATATTTTGTTTACCTTTGGGGTATTCTTCCAACTGGTCTCAATAGGCTCTAGTTTTTCTTCTAACAATGTATAATTTATTTGTATAAAACTAAAATATCCAAATAGATGTATCCTTCAGAAATCTAATGGAAGCAGTTAGGAAACTAGTTTTAAAAACCAAATGTAATTATTACTAAACGTTGACACTAACTGATCACTTAGAAAATTGACTTTTGACTCATTGGTTGTGAAATTTTGGTATTTTTGGTTTTCTTTTTGTTCTCTTTTATTCTGCTATTTTTACTATGGTAATGATTTCTTATCGAAGTACATATGAAGCACAGGGTCTGATTCTAACAAAAAGAAATCTTTTTAGAAAATGAGTTAACTTGGAGAGTGGAGACAAGTTTCTTGTGCTTTTTGGTCAGGACATTGGCTTGGGTTAGTGGCTCACATTAGTAAAGGATTCCTTTATTGGGAATTTCTGTCTCTCTCTAATTCTGCTTTCCTCACAGACGGTTACTTAGCTGTGGCATTTGCCTAAACTTTTTTTGTTGTTGTTTCTATCTCTCCCTGCATTTATCATCTAGTATCAAGTATCAACCCTTCCCTGAAGTGCATTTTATAGAATAAATAAATGTCTATACAGAAAAAAAGCTGGATGGGATGCTCAGTAATTTAGAAACATTTCTTTCTCACTTATCTAAGATAAGTTGTCCATTGGAATTTATTGAAGGAGACTACAAGTTTCACAGAGGATCTTTTAAGTTTTTTCAGGGACAAAAATTGTTAGAATCTATGTAGGAAGACCTTTCTATAAACTTTCCTTAAAGTGAAGGGGCCCAATGACTTTGTTGAAATTCCCAGTCTTAGTCTTTTAGCTAAAAACTGAATTGCACAAGTATTTGTTGAAGGTTACTCACTGCCTTTGTGTTGGGAAAAAGGTAAATGGTGGTATAAATAGTTTACAGCTGTAGAAACAAAGGCCCAGGAGGTGAAAAAAAATCTTACCGAGGGTCAAAGCAGGGGCAGCAACGCCCAGAAGACACTCGCCATGACAGTCGAGGAGGAAGGTCAGTGGATTCCAGGTAAATAAAGGAAGGGAAAAGCACTTTTCATTCAAAAGCAAGCCAAGGACTTGGAGGTCTTGGAGGGTGTTTTACTTTTCCATTCGTGTATCTAGTAAGGGGAGAGGAGACAGGGGTATTCATGGCCAGGGACCACATGCCCCAAGAAGAGTACCAACAGGGTGAGCTGCAGCCTCTCCTCTGTTTTCCTTTTCCTCCCCTCCCCTCTCCTCCCCTCTCCTCCTCTCTCCTCTTCTTCCTCTCACCCACCCGACTCCCGAGGAATTAACCACCTAGGGCCTTGAAACAGGGTCTTGCTAAATCTTGCTAAGTCATTAAAGTGTCCAGGCTGGGCTTGAATTTGTGATACTCCTGCCTCAGCTTCACAGAGTACTAAGATTACAGGTGTGCACCAGCTGAGCTGGAGCTTTTTCCAGATGTTTGTTCTTCAACTCTCCAGGTGACAGGAGCAGGAGGAACATATATATACACACATATATATGTACATAGGAATATACTGATCCTCCCCAGCTCCAGAAATTTCACTTCAGCAAAAATAAAACTGTCTTGATTGTTGATAAATTTGAACATAGCATTTTTGAGTTTGCTAAGAGGAACACCCTAGTTTACTGCCAAGAGTATGACTGTTACAGTGCACGCTTTAGTCCCCAAAGATTTTGATAGAACTGAACTTTAAATCAGGGTTTTGAGAGACATGAGAGAAGCTATGTGCTAAAGAAATCATGGACTTTATTCCTGCCAGTCTTTCACATAGAACTGACTTTCCCTGGGGGCTGGGGGTGGGGTGTTTAATGACATCCTGACTGAAGGACCTGGGGTGAAGCCGATGATTTTTTTTTCAAGATCTCCTCTATTCTCAAGGCTTTCAACCTTAGCCTTCAAAGATTCAGAACTGCTGGCCAAGGTAAATGTAAGATTCAATACTGGGTCTAAGCAAAACTTACTTTTGTTAGCACCTTTGGATCTGTTTCTTTCTGTGTGTGTGTATGTGGTGTTGGGGATTGAACCAGGGCTTTCAAACTGAGCTGGATCCCTAACTCCTTTTCTTAGTTTTTTTGAGTTCAGGGTCATTCTAAATTGCAGAGGCAGAACTCAAACTTTTGATCCACCAACTTGCTATCCTCCTGTCTCAACCTTCAGAGTAGCTGAGATTACAGGCATGTGTCACCACATATACCTTGTTTCCTTTTTTCTGGTACTGCGGATCAAACTCAGGACCTTGTGCTTGTGAGGCAGGTAGTGGAACCAGTGAGCTAAATACCCAGCCCCAACATGCAGTTGGATCTGTTTTCTTATCACAAAAAATGGGGGAGGGTTTATTGTTATTACTATTTCCCATTCAGGGTCGTTACATGAGGTCATTAGTTGATAAATACATCTCCGCCCTGCTACTGAACTAGAAGTGTGCCTGCACTGACCTGCCATGGACTCAATTTCCTCAAGTGTAAAATGGGTATCCTTGAAGACTGTGGGTTTTTTTTTGTTGCCTTAATCCCTTTATCTGTTAAATAAAATTGCGAACAGCATACACTTCTAAACATAAGATCTTAATTACTAACACTACATTTTAAAGTAACTGCAACTTGCTACTATTTACTATAATGAGTTTAGATACCTTCTGGTTTATGGGTCCTTTTCCTGTTACAAGTGCTTTTTTTTTCTTTTTTCAAGTGCTTTAAACACTGACTTCCCTTTATACACTAAAGTCTCATTCCTTGGTTTTACATGCACTCTACCCTGGGCTTATGCAACAGAAATTTTTAAATCTGAACAAACATATTTGTATACCCATAGCCAGATTCAAAATCCAGAGTCTATAATTTCATATTACATTGCAGAATTATTTTAATAATGTCAAAACAATGCAATCTGCTTGAAATGTATGGTTCTAAAAATGAATTTTTTATGAATTTCTGAATATCCAATCTCTAATTGACTATATACACATAAAATCAAATTATTTAGTGTCCTTAAATTACTTTTTTTAAAGATTGTTGTTTAAAAGTCAGCATAACTAGTTGAGCAGTAGGTATATATTATATATATTAAAAAGCTAGAAGAAAGGTTTTTGATTTTTTTTTTTTGGTACCTGGTACTGAACCCAGGACCTTGCACTTGCCAGGCAGGTGCTGTTGCTGCTAAGCTACATCCCCAGCCCCATTTGAATGATTTTTTTGTTTGCTTTTGTTTTGTTTTGTTTTGACCATAAAGAAATGATAAATATTTGAGGAGATATATTCAACCTTAAATATTACACAATGCTTACAGGTATGGAAAATGGTACTGCATTTACATGTATAATTTTTATGTTTTTGTGTTATCAGTTTTTTTTGTTTTGTTTTGTTTTTTGTTTTGATGCTAAGGAGTAAACCCATAACTTCATGCATGCTGGGCAAAAGCTCTACCACTGAGCTACACTCCCAGACCAATCTGTTGGCTTTTAATAGATTATACTACAAACTTTCACAGATTAAGCCACAACTAACAGCTCTTTATAAAATAATTCTTAAGCCTCTTTTGCTTGACCATCATGTTTTTTAATTTACTGCAAAGAAACATAGGGAAAAAAACCTTAAAAAACAAAGTAATTGTTTTTTATAACACAGATAAAGTTACATAAAATGAAGCCAGAAACTATTACAGAGACTTTCCATGAAAATTAGTAATAACTACGTGTTAACAATATATTCAAACTTTTGCTCTTACACATTTTAAACAATAGAGACTGTAAGTGTGATCACTGGACTACATTGTGGGAAGAAACTTTAACTCAGTATAATAAAGAGTTACACAAACTTGAGGATTTTAATTCATTTATACAACCTCTGTGTGCTTGGCTGTAATATAGTTAATTATATGAATCGCCACACTCAGAGAATAATTTATTACTATATTATCAGAAAAACCCACAGATAAAGAAAATAAATGCATTACTTACTGTAATAAAAATAAACTTTTGTTTAAAAAGCAAATGGCCATTTTTCATCTGTTTAAAGGCTATGAGGGTTAAAATGTTGGTTATCTTAACAGAATATGACTTTCTCCACTTAGTAATGAAATAGCTTATAAATATTTTGTTTTTGCTTTTCTTTTTGTGAGATAGAAATATTTTAATAATCAAAGAAAAGGGCTCTTTTAAAGAACATTATTAGCAAGGGACTATCATTTGATTGAAATATTACTCTTCATGTTGAGGCACTAGTAACTTTATTGACATCTGCCCTGAAGCAACATTATGATCTGAGCTCTCCTAACTCCCAATAAAGAAGAGCTAGTGTGTAACAGGACCCAGGTTTCACTTAAAATCAGAGTTTCCTCTCCATATCTAAGTTTCAAAAAGCATTGTTTTTTCTTTCTTTTTTTTTTTTTCAAGTGAAGCATTGTTTTTTCAACAGCAGCAGACAACTATCTTTGGTTCTTCCATAAGAACATTTTCTCAATACTATTTGATTAAATAATCCACAGTTAGTTCATGTGTACAATTAAAAGAGGTAGAACAAATCACAGGATATTTACATATTTATTTAGTATTTATCACATATTTGGTAAATGAATTAAAAAATTTAAAATATGTGACCACTATTACTTTTATCAGTTTTTAAAGTGATTAAATTTATGTTTTAGTAATGTTGAATATTTTGTGTATATTACTAAACATGTTTAGAAAACCACACAAACAAAAACAAGGTCCAGAAAGATACAAACTTGAACATGTATTTGTACTACTTTAATTCTAAAGTTTCTGTACTAATAGCTTCTTATTCCAGTTCAGTCTGTATTGCTAAGTTTCATCCCTTTAGCTTTAAAAACATCACACTGAAAAATTCTGATGGTTAAGAAAAACATTTAAAAATAGTGCTTATCTTGCTTGTTTTAACTTGCAACCTCAGAATTTGAACACAAGTTCCATCTTGCTCTGTTCCTTCACTACTACTCCACAAAGGGCTTCCCAGCAGGAATATGTGCAGACATTCGGTGTCCAATTGCACACCCTGACAGCATTCCATACCCGACAAAACTGCCCTCAACTGGAATTTCTGTTGCTGTTGCAAAAACAGAGTGATGCTGCCTTTAACCTTACTGTCTATTTTTCTAGATTTAAACTCTTACTCAACTTTTTTCTTTAATATTTAAAACAAAATTCAATTTAATCCATTTTAAAACAGCATATTTGCTATCGAAATAAACTTTGAATATATTTATATGGCTGCTAGTGATGAAGCACCCAAAGTATACTAAAATTTTGATAGTTTAGTGTCTGATTATAGCTTTTTTAAAGTGCAAGGTTATTCATTTAAATGAAAACCAAAGATGTCTTTGTATCTTTGTAGCAAAGAAATAGAAAAACAAGAAAATTATCATAAGAGATATGGTAATAGAGCCAAGTAGCAAAAATCTAGGCAATTTTCAACAAAAACAAAAGATAATGAGATCATCTGTACTTAATTGCTCCTAATAAAATACTCAGAATACAATTGCAATCGTATCTGATGCAATAAAATAACATTTACTTGACTATGATCACTTACTTTATCATTTTTATGAATTCAATTTTTAATAGCTGGATTAGAATTAGACTGCTTATAAAACAGGGACAATACAGTTATTTTAGATTAATGAAGGATATTCAACAGTAATATGTTTTATACTGGTTTATATCAAATCATGAATATTTTAAAAAGTCTTTACTCATACTACACAGAGTAAGATTTAGTCATTCATATTATACAGAGTGAGATGTAGTTATTTTAGTTATTTTAGGTAAGTGCTCTACCACTGACCTACATTCCCACCAATATTTAGTTATTTATAAATTTAAAAAAATCATTTTCCAAGTCTTAGAAAGTTCTAGGAAAACCACTTCAAATTACAAGATATGAGTAATTTGGTCTTCAAAGAAAAAAAAAAACTAGAAAAATTGTTTGACAGTACAGCCCTCCCAAATAAATTATATAACAATTGGATATATGAAGTTCCAATTATTAATTCCAGGTTGAACCTCAGTTCAAACACAATTTTGCCTTTAGGAAGGCAGTAGTAGTCTCAATTTAAAAATAATTGATCATTAAATTTAAATCACTTGAGAAAAAGCAACAAAATACTACCAGTTTTTATATTTTTAAGCAATCTACTAAAAAAGGAAAGTAAATGTTTTAAAAGAATGTGTCAGAAAGGCACATTTTTATGGTGCCAATTTGGTAAAGATTTCAAATTAGGTTCTGTCCTTTTGTGCTATTCCTTATATTCCTAGATTATTAATTTCAGCTGTTTTGAAATAAAAACAAAACAAAACAAAACTCTTGCTTAGCTTGCTGTTTTCCCTCTTTAAATCTGAGATCAGCAGGCTTCAGACAAGCTCAGGACCAAAATGTAAACTGAACTAAAGAAGGAATACATTTTGGTTAAAGGAGAAATGGTAATTCCCTACCCCTATTCTTGCAAGTAAGAAAATTTAAAATGTTTATTATACCTAAAAATTATAGACAGCATCAGTTCACCTCGAAGATCACCTAGGAGGTAGTTTGTGTGACTGTGTGTGTGTGTGTGTGTGTGTGTGTGTGTGTGTATGTGTGTATGTGTGGTGTGTGCATATGTGTGACATGAAAGGTTTCATTAAGGAAATTTTAATTCCTAAGTTTTTTGGAATAGGATTCTGGGATACAAATGACCAAGAAAACAAAGGGTCCAACTGTGAAAACAGTAATCTAAGATTTAACTTTTAATTATATATGGTAGAAAATGTTGAAAACTAGTTTTAACTTCAGCATATACTTAGCTTTCACATTATTTTAGTGGGGTGGGTAGTGAGATTTCATCCAGTGAGATTTCATGCTTGGATTACTGTCCCATTTCACACTCTTAGTTAATACATGCTCTCTCTACTCCACTTATCTCCCCTTAGCAAGGCAACAGGGAAAATAAATGAATTGCAACCAATGAATAAGTTTAAATGCCTAACTCTTCCTAGCCTCCTCAGGCCCCTCCCCCCACAAACAAATGCCTCTCTCTTTTGTTCTCTATGGTTAGTCTGCAAAACACATATGTACTTGCCAATTACCATGCAGTCTTCATTAAACTTTTCATTTTCTCTCTTTCCTAGAAGAATATTTGTTTTCACCTCATGCTTATCTACTAAACAATTACATATAAAGTGTACCAGTAGATAAAATTCCCCTTCTTAGTAGTTGAAAAAAAGTCTTTTTCCTCATTGAGTTTATTGGTACATTTTAGAGTAGCTGAAATTTTAAAAAATCAATTTCTCTCAACCAGAATAAAAAGAAATATTTTTAAAAGAAAACTACTGACTTATAAATCTTTGATTCTGAGAAAACAATCGAAAATATTCCAGGTTTTAGAGTTTTGCCTTATCTAGATTAATTTTGGAATTTCTTTTACAATTACAACTTTCTCTAAAAAGTAAAAATTTTCTACTGCATCATGTCAAAATATTAAAATTGTAGGCTACGTAACTCTCAGCCTAAAATCATTTTACGAATAATCACATCTCATAATCACATCTTAGGTTTTAAAGGGTTATCTACATTACTAACTTTATTATCTGTTATTGTACTATACAGTCTCTAAGTTTTAATTAATTTATTCAACTCAAACCATTTGTGAGTAACTGATGTTTTTGAGAAATTTTACATGAAAGCTTAAAAAATACTACTGGTCACATAAATGAGAGGTAGTGGGATTACATAAAATGTTAACAAGTATAAAGTAATGATTATTTTTGTTTTAAAAGTTTTTTCTGTACGAATCAACACAGCTTTTAAAACCCTTGAAATAACTACATTAGTATTATGGCACATGATAGTTTATATTTAGTTTTTAAGAGACTAGAGCTAAACAGTGCTGGAGTAAAGAGTTTTTCTGAAAGAATTTAGACAATGATGTAACATACTATAACAATACAGAAAGTTAGTAGAGTCAATACAGAAAACTAATTTCTAACTTTTTAATTTAAACCAATTCTCACAATATTTTTAATATTTACTGAGGAATTTTACCGATTTTTAATCAAATCAATTATTTTGTCAAGACTTAAAAAACATGAGGAATTAAATGATCTATGAACAAATTATTAAGGTATATTCCTAACTGGTACATTTTTTTTCGTCCAAATAAGGAAAGAGTGATAAAGTCTGTTTTGGAGTTAGACACACCAAACACATTTATACTTCCTTCTTTCTGTCATTGCAGTTCTGCTCTTTACTTCTGAGAAGACCAATAGCAATTTATTTATAGGAGACAACAAACCCACCAAAGGCTACAGACTCTAGAACACAGCACTGTGGCTCTTTACCTTTTCAGTTAACCACATAAAATATGATTATTTCGTTTGTTTCGTATTTTTTCCAAGCCGAATTCATATTTATTTTTTCTCACCGCCTTCACCAAACATCAGTAAAATTAATCATTTCAGCTACAGAAATCGTTCATCCTTCAAGGTCGGTCTGAGCTTCAACGAAAACGTGGTCTCGGCTAAGTCGACTTTACCCAGAATTTTTCGTTTGCTTTTTTTTTGGAGGGGTTGTTTGGTTTTCCTTAAAACTACCCGTTGGACCACAAAGCGGGTTAGAAAGGGAGAGGGCAGAATGAGTCCATTTTTCACGGGAGCTCTCAGGAAAAGTTCAGGCACTTGGAAACGTATTGTGTTGTGGTACTTTTACATTAAAAAAGAAAGACACATGAACGCTAAGATGCTGACGGGGAAGCCGCGCGAGTCCAGCTGCCGAGAGAGGCGCAGAGCCGGGATCTCGGGGCGCCGGGCGTGGGGGAGGGGAGGGGGCGCGGGCACCACGCGGTCAGCCGAGGGCGGGCTGCGTTCCCGGCGCCCGACTCCGTCCCACCCTCCCTCTTTCTCCCCTGGGAACTGGGGCTGGGGTTATAGGCGAGCAGTTAAAGGGCTGGGAGAATGTGAGCCAGAAGAGGGGGACCCTATCCCACACCTCGACTACAACAAAACCTACGAAGGAGCAAAGGGTTATTTTCGCGCCACAAAAGATAGAAATCCCGAGGGCGGTTCCCGGGCCAATGAATGGGAACCAGCAAACTGCTCCGGCGGAGCCAGCCGAAGGTGATAGGTTCCTTCTCCCACCAATCGGGAGCGGGAACGCCCTTTCCAGGGGCGGGG
>NW_022900916.1:25323152-25325673 GCF_012274545.1 Fukomys damarensis | reverse complement strand
GAGCCCCCCGGGCCCTCGGGTCTTTCCCGGCCTCGCGTTCCGCGGTCCCGCGATAGGGCCAGCGGAAGGGCGGCCCAGAGGGTTCGGGGCCCACGGAAGACCTTCCGCAGGGTGAGCTGCGCGGATCCCGCCTTCTTTCCCTAGGCAAAGCCAAAGGAAAAGGGAAACAAAATATTCCTCCTGTTTCCATCTCCGGGGCCACCATTTTTAAAAATTTTAAACAAAAATGAACTGCAGACTGCAGAGGAAGGGAAGAGCCAGGTTACCACCGATCTCGCCTCTGGTTTAAGCAGATCAGAGTCCAGGAGAGGCCCAGACGAGCGACGAGCATTGTGTGCCCACCGCGCTCAGGTCTCGGAGGCCGGGCATGGAGAGGGGAGCCCAGGTCGCCCTTGCTCTCTGCCTGCCCAGCCGTCACCCTCAACCTGTGGATTTGCAACGGTTATTGACCATCCATTTCTCAATATTACACTGACTAGCGAGAAACAACTTTACTGCCTTCAGCTTGGCAGATAAGGATAGGCGGTAGCTGTCCAAAGAGTAAAAACCTGGGTGAAGTTCTTGAAGGAATTAATATTAATTAGAAACTACAACTGTTTCAGGAAGAACCTGAAGTAGTCCATGTGCAGTTAATTTGTGTGAGAATCATTAAAAACTGGAAATTACACGAACCGTAGAATCATTTTTGAAAATTCACCAGAGAAATTTTTATTCTTGAAGTGCAGTAAAATACAATCCATAATCTTTTTATTTAGTCACTGAATATATACTTATCCCTTAAATGCTTGGAAGATTGGAAGTGCGCTGTATCCATCTCCAATTCTTTGATGTCTGAGGTTATATTATTCGTGTGTGTTTTTAAGGTCCTCCATGGAGTATCCAGTTTGTTACAATAATACACAGATTAAGTTCACAGGAATCGCAGCAGTAACCTATTTCATCAAAATAGTACATACTTGGGGCCAGAGATTTAGCTCAGTGGTTCTACCTGCCTGCTTCACAAGTGCAAGGACCCAAGTTCAATCCCCGGTACCAAAACAAAACAACAAAAAACAAACAGTACATACTTGTTTTAAATTCCAGCTGTTGGATTTGTTTGATAGTGACAGATAAGCAAGAGCTAGTATTTATGGACAATAAACAATTTATCCCATGCTTTAAAAGTAGTTATTTCTTTAGGTCTTATTTTAGTAAGAGCCAACTACAGTTAATCCACAAGACACCATTACATGTTCTTTGTAAGCAAGCTGGATATACACAATTTGTTCTCAGGAAAAATTTGTAAGAGTTCAGTGATCAAGACTTAACTTTTAAAGTTATCTTTTAGAAAAGCATATATGAAAAACATTTCTCAAAATAGTTTGATCACATGCAACAGGTACATAAAAACATTCATATATTTAACCATGGACATTTTGAATCAACGGAAGTCACAAGAATACATTTTTTTCTTTTCTGAACAAAGTTTCTCTTAAAAAGCATGAAAAAGAAAAAAGCTTTTAAAATGATAAACTTTACCGTAAGGACAAAGTTTAACACAAAATGTACTTTCCAGATTGAGCTCATAATACAATTCTAAACTCTGTGATACAAGAACTTGTTTGTCCCTTCTCATGAAATAAAAACATTTCACTGAATTAAACGGAAATGAAAATACTGTGAAAAGTGTGTTTACGTTTAAAAAGTTGGATATGCTTGGTAAGAAAGAAAAACCAGTTAGTTGCATTTAAAATGGATGACCTGAGAGTTTCTGGTGATTTAGGAAAATCATAAATTCTTTTTAAAAGACAAGATGTAAATAATTTTATATTTTACATTGTTCTCACGCTGCCATTCATCTTTTGACAGGAAAATACGCTTAAGTGTTACGTATGATTTAGTCAAGCGAACTGTAATGGTTGGCAATTACTGAAGATCTTTCATTGTAAATCACAGTATTTCCCTATTCACATTTTTCTAATAAAAGTACGAAGTCACTAAAGATTGCTTGTATTCTCACGCTGTATAGAAGTTCTTTCTAAAAATTAGCATTTTATATCTTCTATGAAATACCTGTTAAAAATACATCACAAGTATTTGGTGCAAAATGAATCCTTGGAGTACACAACCTTTAAACGACAGAGATTTCCACAAGGTTACCAGTACTGCCTTTCCGTATTTCTGGTCTCCAGCTCAGTTTGTTGGCCCAGGAAGGCTTCACCCGGCCCAGACCCTCTACCCCCAACCATTGCACTCGTTACATACAAGGAAAATTATGAATGGCTCGCATGGTCAAATGCAGGCAGGGAGACTCTTAACAGTTTTTCAAGTGTGAATACCACCTAGGGCTAACCCAGAGCGGTCTTCCTGTTAGAGTCCCAAGTTCTGCAACTAAAATTATTTAAACTACCAACCTACCCTCTTCTTCCCTTCTACAAACCACCCGGTGCCAGGGTTTCCCTTTAAGTACCGACTTTCCCCACTTGGACTTCTCTGGCAGCCCAGGCCCCCCACGGCCCCAGGCCCCAGCCCAGAACCACCG
>NW_022900916.1:25322583-25322906 GCF_012274545.1 Fukomys damarensis | reverse complement strand
ATGCTCGGTGCTTGGCCGGGTTCTACTTCTCTTGTCATCAAAGCCACCAGGCGACTTCGAGATTGTGACTCTTTGGTTTTGTTAATCGATTTTTATAAATCGAATGATTAAAATTACAGTAACTAGAGCTGAGGAACTGTTCAGTTATTATCTCGCATTTAAAAGAAAAAATAATCAGTATTCTAACCCTCCTCGGATCCGCCCGACCAGATATCCCTCACTAAACTCGAGCGGTGACAATCAGCTCTCCGCGCCGCACGCCCCTCAGCGCCCCGGCTGCGGCCGCTTGAGCATTTCCCCCTCCTCACCCCGCCCCCGGGACC
>NW_022900916.1:25321704-25322554 GCF_012274545.1 Fukomys damarensis | reverse complement strand
CCCTCTTCCTTTCGCCCGCTCGCCCCTTTTTTTTTTCCTTTCCTCCGAAACCCGCTCTAATTGAGGCGCTGGGATTCCTCACGTGAGACGTTGATTTGTAGTTTGAACACGTGGCTCATTCAAAAAGCCGGACACTCGGAGCGGATTTTTTCCGCCTCCTGCGCCTCCCTCCTCCTCCCCTCCCATCCCTCCTGCCAGTCACCCTTCGGGGTTCTTCTGGCGAGGCGGCGCCTGCTTCACGTAGTGTGATATTTTCACAGTCCGCTGGCCGTGCCAAAGGGGTTGGGGAGGAAGAGACAAAAAGTAGTTTTTCCCCTCCTCCTTCCTCCTCCTTTCTCTTGCTAATCCCGCCTCCTCAGAGTTAGGAAGACTCCTCGTAGCGTTCGGGTTGTAGCTAGTTTTTTTTTTTTCTTTCTCATTTTTTTAATACCTAGAAAAGGGAAAACAAGACCCTCGGATCTGATTTTCCGCTCCTCGTTCTTGTGCTTGGTTCTTACAGCGCTGTGTATTTTAAAGGCGAGAAGACGAGGGGAAACAAAACCCGCCGGATCTATTCATCACTGTGGGTGGTTTTAATTTTTCGTTTTCTTCATTAATTTTTTAAAAAAACCAACCACGCTTCACAATGAACAAACTGTACATTGGAAACCTCAGCGAGAACGCCGCCCCCTCGGACCTAGAAAGTATCTTCAAGGACGCCAAGATCCCGGTGTCGGGACCCTTCCTGGTGAAGACGGGCTACGCGTTCGTGGACTGCCCGGACGAGGGCTGGGCCCTCAAGGCCATCGAAGCGCTCTCAGGTGGGGCCCGCGGGCGGGCGGCGGGCGAGGCCCCCGTGTCCCTCGGCCTC
>NW_022900916.1:25232238-25321204 GCF_012274545.1 Fukomys damarensis | reverse complement strand
GCCCAAGGGGAAACCGAAAAGCGCTGGGCTCCTAGAGGGGACCCCGGCTCAGGCCTCCCCTTTATCAACTCGGCTGCCGGCGGTTGTGCTTCTTTCTGTGCTGCGGAGCA
Source organism: Fukomys damarensis (assembly GCF_012274545.1). Lineage (NCBI taxonomy): Eukaryota > Metazoa > Chordata > Mammalia > Rodentia > Bathyergidae > Fukomys > Fukomys damarensis. The sequence continues at coordinate 25,321,094 of NW_022900916.1, read as the reverse complement.
CCCCTGGCCGTTCGCTCTTTCTTTCCCTCTGCTGGCCACTCGGGTCGTCCCTGACCCACCGCCAAGTGTTCCCGGTGGGCTTGGCTTAGACTGAGAGGAAGGCCGGGGCGCCCTTCTAAAGAAAGCCAGCGTCCCCCGGCCGGGTTTGCCCATTGGGGAGTGTGCTGGGAGGCAAGAGAGGTGCCGCGTCTCTCACGCAGGCCTGGTGGGGTTGGGTGACTCTGAGGTGGGCGAGAGAGATGGAGCTAGAATGTCCCCAAAGAAGTAGTGCCACGATTGATCTCTCTCCAACCCTCTGTAGGCGAGAACCCCACACCCACCCGAAGGGGTCCGCTTCCCTCGCTCGGCGCCTGGCTTCTCTTCGGCCTTTGGGGGCCATGCAGAGAGTCTCAGGAGCCATTTGTGTCGCCAGTTAGTAAGCTGTGCAGGTCTTTAGGGCGGGGAGAGCCGCCAAAATTGGCTGACGGTCTCATCTCTTCTGTGTCCGCAGGTAAAACCGAACTGCACGGGAAGCCCATAGAAGTTGAACACTCGGTCCCCAAAAGGCAAAGGTGAGCTATTTTTTTCTGTTCTCGCCGCATTGTTAGGAGGAAAGACGCTACGCAGTTGAAAACAACTTTTTTTGTTGTTTTATATTTATGGGGCTACAGTATGGCTTGGCATTTCCCGTCTTTTACCCTTGCCTTTAAATTTATGATAGGGGTGTGTGTTAGTGATAACCGTGGGAAGGAATCGAGTGTATATGTAGGAACCTCTTCCAGCAAATATTCTCTGAAGAGCAGGTCAAGTTGCTACCACAGAAAATCGAAGTCTCAACCAGCAGTCTGGCAATCTGGAGGATTTTAGGAGGCGGTGAATGATCAGGATAGGTGAAAGCAGCTGTACACCCGCCCGGGTGCAGTGTGCCTTCCCTTCTGTCCGGGTTAGGAGGCCATGGTGGGCGCCTCTGAGAGGAAAGGAATTTGCCTTTACTCTGTTAGCTCAACAGTGGGTATTAGAATACTGAGCAAATGCCCAGAAGTCCTCTCATTCCAAAGTTATGCAGGTTTCTGCAAACATCGCCTTTGTCCATGCTCACCCCATGCCTTGGTGTATTTTTGCTCACAAATAACCACCAAGAGATGGCGAAGACTGGAAAATGGGTGTTACTTCACCAGTGGCTTTTCTCTTCTCTGAGAGCGTGTGTAGTGTGTCACTTTACAAAATATTTGCAGACAGTTTCAGGCACTGAATTATTTTTGAGAAATGGCTTCGTTCTCCAACACAGGCCAATTTCAAGCTTTGTAACTGTTAAGGCACTGGTCCCTCCCAGTCAGTGGTGCTGGGGTTGGTTTGTCCTCTTCTGGCTTTTGCACAGTGGGACTAGAATTTCTGCCTTCTTTCCTCCCACCCCCACCGGGCCAGACAATAAGCTTGAAGTTAATTCAAACTAGGGCTGCCTGAGTCTGGTTAAGAATTGGTGTGACTGTGTGTTCTGGAGGGCAGGAGGATTTGCTGTGCTGAGATAGATGGTGACAGGAGGGAGGGGGAAAGGGAAGAGAGGTGAAATGTGTTAGTATGCGTACCAGTCCCCTGCAGTGCATGTAATCATGGTGTCCATAGACATGTACTAATAAAGATTAAAAAAAAATTAGATGACAAAAGTGTCATCTGCTTTCCTGTTTCTAATTTGAACTCTTCCAGGTAGAGCATTTTTTTTTACAAGAACTGTTCTTAAGAATGAGTTGATTTGGATCTTTGCGGATTTTTCTGTATGTACTTAATTTTCATGAGAATAATTGGAAAAATGTCTGAGGGATCTGATTTAATTCTAGTAGGGAATTTTGGTAGGGGTCAAATGATAGAGTAGGATGTAAATCTTAATGCTTTTGAAGTAGATTAAGTGCTGAAAAGTATCTTGGTCTTCATTTTTCAGAGATTGAAAAATTGAGGGAGAAATCCTATCCTTTTAAAAAGATTTTTAAAGGCATAGTATGTGAATTGGCTACCTTGGGAAAAACTAAGCATATTGTGCAAATTCTCAGTGGTTTTAGGTTTAGCCAGTGTGTCTTTTCTGGTTGGTTGGTTATTTATTTATTTATTTTCTTCAGTGCTAGGGATAAAACGCAGGGCTTTGAGCATGCTAGGCAAGCTCTTTACTGTTAACTCCATCCCCAGCCTTTATTTTTTATAAAATGTTGAATAAAAAAAATAAGCAAATAATTGTATTGGAAGGACTGGCATTTTAATATTGAGGAGGGTTTTTTTTGTGTGTGTGTGTTTTGGAACCAGGGATTGAAATCAGGACCTTGTGCTTGCAAGGCAGACGTGGCGCCACTGAGCTAAATCCCCCACGAGGGAGTTTTTAAATTTAAAATATTAAATATCTTGAGTTTTCCAGGTACATTTCATTGACCTGCTTGTAATTTGCCTCATCCTCTGCCTTTCCTTTCCAATCTGGTGTTAATTTCTCCCTCATGTGTAGGGAATTAAATTAGAAACATTGTCTGATAACAACTGTTTCTATTCTTAGAGGCTTTTGCCCAAAGTTCAAGGCCAGCTTGGGCAATTTTAGTGAAACCATGTCTCCAAAAAAAAAGGCTGAGGATGCAGTTCAGTGTATAAGGCCTTGGTTCTATCTCCAGTACCAAAAAAAAAGTTTTTTTTCCCAAGTCTAAAAACATACTTAATTAACTTACTACTTCATAATGAACAAGAGTTCCTCATTTGACAAAATGTTACCAGTGGCAGCAAATATTTATTATTGAAAGCTTCTTCAATTTATTAACAATGTAAATTAAATTTTTAAGTACGTTTTTCACTAGCTAAAATGCTCAGGATTTTACACTTGATCTTAGCCAAAAGGCCGAGAAGCGATGCTCAGTATTTTAAATGAAACTCTTGCTAACAAAGTATGTAGGACTGACTACAGAATTTTTTTCTTTTTACTGAATTAAGAGGACAATTGAGTACTGTAAATGCTTTGCTTATACTGAAATGTCAAAACAAAAGTAGAACCTTTTTTTTCGCTGTCCTGAAAGAAATTCACTGGAAATTATATATTACAGTTTTGTTTTAACTTTGGAGCAAAGGTGCAGTTTTCCTTTCCCTGGACCATTCCACCATCTGCAAACCTTTTTGGAGCCAAGAAGGCACCCTGGTGACTCCATGTCCAGTGCTTATGGTGAGGTTAAGAAGTGATCCTCCGTGGTTGCTTATCGTGAGTTGATTGTTGTAGGTCAATCTTTGCCAAGTTAGCCTGCAGGATTTGGAGATGGAGTTCTTTATGGTTAGTAGTCATTTCATTCCTCCATCCCATCATCATGTGTGTTTCTGAGCCAGACATGCCCACTGGTGCAGCTATGACCTTTATACCTGTTATGCAAGGCATATTGGGAAACTGGTGCTAGAGAATGCTATGGCAGCACTCTGCGATGGATGAATGGACTTGTACTCTCCAAACTGGGAGCAGGCCTAGAAGGTGATTGGATGTTTGACGGGCTGGTCTGGCTCTTACTGCAAGCTGAGCTGGGCGGGACCCCTTCAGGAAGGGGTATTGTTGAGTTGGTTTGGACAGAGCTTAGTTCCCGATTACTGAAGTCTGAAGGGAATGTGGAAGGAATGTGGCTTTTCTGCATTCAGATATCCTTCAGGTGGGGAAGATTATAGCAGTACTATGATGAGATTGAGGTCCCTTGCATCCGGAATGAAGAGAAGATTACATTGGATATCTGTGATAGTGTTACATGTTGGGTTCCAAATGTAAAAGAGTCAACACGGGGTGATGACTTTGAGGTATTGGCTTACATTTCTCTCTCTCTCTGAGGTAAAGGGGAGCGTAGAAATAGTTGTGACTTGGAAAGACTGTAGCTGAATTTGGTTGGAAGAGCCACTGGTATCTTGTGGGGCCTTATATAAGCCCCTCTGATAGCATAAATATCATGAGCACTGTTTCTTGTGTGTGTGGGCTGTTGGGCATGGGAGAGGGAATGGTAAAATTGCTGACAGGGAGAAACTAAGGATGGTGGTAGTTTTTCTTTTCTTTTTCTCTTTTTCATGCCGGGATCAAACCTGGAGCCTCACACATAAAAGGCAAGTACTTTACCATTAAACTAAGCTGCCAGCCCCAGGATGGTGGTTTTATTTAAATTTTCATGAGTTTCAGATTCTGAAATTTTCATATTTTAAGTTTTTAATAGGTGAATCAATTTTTATCAAACTTACAACTTAGTTATGGCCTTAAGATACATGTATATTTTACTAAGGAGAAAAATAGAATATTACAGTTAATGTTTTTCTAATTTGTTCCTTTAAAACAGACTGTGATACCTATACTCAAATGTCCTTGTTTCCTTAAAAAATAAAGTAGAAAAAGTTACTTTCATATTAGAATCTTGTGTTTGCCACCTAAAATGGACAGCATTATAAAAGTCACTGAGGTTTTAAATGTACTTTGACTTTAAGTGGCTATTTCAAAGCTAATGTTGAATTTTTAAAATTATCTATCTATCTATCTCTATCTATCTATCTATCTATCTATTTATCTATCTGTCTATCTATCTATCTATCTATCTATTTATCTATCTATTTTCTGGTACCAGGGATTGAACTTGGGGTCCTTGCACTTGGAAAGCAGGTGCCAGAACCACTGAGCTAAATCCGCGGTCCTAGTGTTGCATTTTAATAGCTGTTAATTATAGAATAGGATGGGCCATGACCACCAATTTGGCCATTAGCCAGGGCATATGACCCTTTGCTGTGGGGCCAATTTCAAAGTCTTAGCTATCAAAAGCTATTTTTCATATTGAACTTTTGAACATAGGTGTGAGTAGCTGTGCTGGTCCTTGTCAGTGTGGTACAGGTGAATCTTGTGAATTGGCAAGTTTCTCACACATGCAGATACTTGAAGTTGACTGTTAGGAAACTCAATAAAGAATAAATTAGGTTATCATTGGAGTCCTGAATATAAGATCAGCAATTGCTTGAGTGGTAGTTGTATTTGGAGGGCTTTTTCTTGGTTTCATATTTTCTCAACAGCATACAGTTTGAAAGATTTCCTACTTTTGCCTTAATAGAATTTTTAGAAAATAACGGTTTTATAGTTTCTACTGTATGGCTGTCCACCGTGAACTGGAGGAAGATGTTATGGAAACATGACATTTCTCCAGTGCCAGTGGGAACTGAGACTCTTCTGGATTTCCTTTTTGATTGGTGTGGTCACTGACATTGTCTGTTCAGGCCAAATGCTATTATAATAAACTGCAACGGGCATATTTTGTTCTGAGGCTTTTACCTCTGTTTGAAATAAACATACCCTTTGGAATTAGAGATCTGAGGTTTTCCCTGTAAGGAGCTTGACTTGAATTTTTCTGTAGTATGGTGGTAGCTCAGTTGCTTTTGTCTGTGTAGCTTTTTTTTGTTTTGTTTTTTCTGGTTCCGGGGACAGAACCTCGGGTTCTTGCACTTGCAAGGCAGGCGGTGGAATCACAGCTAAATCCACGGCCCTGCCTGTGTACCTCTTCAGGCATCAGCAAGTGAGGGATTACTTTTACTGTGCTGTGAAATGCTTAATGAGCCACGCTGCTGCAATTGCAGTCTTTCACAATTGGGATTTTACATTAAAAGTGAAGCGGTGGAGCCACCATCATCGATTTGAGGTGACTTACATTGTAATTGTCCTTAGCAGTATTCAGGCAGCAGCTTTTCTAGCAGTAACTAATTTTTGAAAGGTATGAATTATCCATTGAACAACTCTGGCAGTTGGTTTGGTCTGGGAGGAAGGAGAGGTGGAAAGATGATGGTTCGCTATGCTGCTATTCTTAGCTGAGTTTCCTTTATCAACTGTTGCCTCTGATTCAAGCTTCCTGAGTCAGAAGACAGGAGGTGGCAGTGTGGTGTCAGTGACCAAGGATAGGATTGGCATTCTTAGAATCTGTCCTGTAACTCTGATGTTTACACATTGGCTTGGATGCCAGGATTTTGCATGAAGGTGGGTGGCAAGCATAGTTTTGAGTGGTTCATTAAAATTGAGTGTGTAATTTATCATGGTCTGAAAGTTGCTGTTTGGCAAGTGTTCAGTATTGGTAAATAAACAGTTATAAATATTAACACTGTGAATTTTATTGCCCTGAAGGGGAATATGTATGCATCAACTGTACATATATGTGTTAGAGAATTATCCTAAAACCATTTAATTTGATTAGGAAATAATTTGAACTTAGAAATATTCTAAGAAAAATCTAGTGGAACTATAAACAGAAGAAGGCTCAAGTTCTTAGAATGTCAGGCATTATCACTTAGTGTGATGATATTTCAGTTATCTCTTCTTTGAGACCTAATGGCTCAAAACAACAAATCAGTGTCTGTCTTTCTCTCTGTTTCTTCCTGTGGTAGTGGGGATTGAAGCCCAGGGGTATTTTATTACTGAACTATATCTCCATCCTACCCTGCTTTTCCCGTTCCATTCCCCTCCCCCTCCGCTTCCTTTTTTATCTTTCGACCGAGTCTTACTAAGTTGTCTAGGCTGGACTTAAAGTTATGATTCTCTTGCCTCAGCCTCCCAAAGTGTTGGGATTACAGGCAAACAACTTATTATTTCTCATGATTCTTTTTTTAAATTTTGAGACAGAGTTGTAACAAATCATCAGGTTGCTGAGGCAGTCTTGAATTTGTAGTCCTTGTGCCTCAGCATCCCAGAGTGGTGGGATTACAGGTGAACAGTTAACTTCTTTCTCATTCTTTGGGTCTGTTCGGTGGTTGGTTCAGTTCCCATCGTATCCTTTTGGGTCATTTACTAAGGAGAGCTAAAAGGTCATAGAAGGCTTCACTCATGTAAATGCTCTGTGACTTTTCTCCACATATCTCAACGTGCAATAAATAGTAGCTTGAATTTTTCTACTTGTTTGTGGTATTGAGGATCAAACCAGAGACCTTCACACTGAACTACATCCTCCAGCTCTTTTATCATTTTTAAAATTTTGAGATTGAGTCTCCCTAAGAGGCTGACCTGCCAGGCTGGGTTTGAATTTGGCAGTCCTGCCTCAGCCTCCCAGAGTGGTGGGATTACAGGCCTTTACCACCATGTCCAGCTGCCTGCATTTTTCTCCCCTTAAGGTGCAGTGACTGACTACCTTAGCTTAAAGTGGAAGCTCCTACTCTTAAAGGCTAGACCCAAGATCAGTACTTTGTTGTTTTTGTCCGATTTCACTGATCAGAGCAATCAGCAGGCCACTCTGGGTTCTAGGCTGAGATGGAAATAGACTGTCAGTGGATGGTAGAATGTCATGCATGTGCAGAGAGGAAGGAATGTTGGTGTTCATCTTTAGGTTATTTTCCACAAATTTGGAGAGGGCAATAGTGCCTTCAAAATGCTTGGAACGAAATATCTGAAACTTGCATTTAGCACTCTAAATTGGGAACTAGCGCCCATTGTAGTATCCAGGGAGGAGATGATGGTATTAGCAGTGGAGGTAGTGAGTAGTGACCATTCTCTATACATTTCTGTGAAGCAGTGATGGGTTAATAAAGAGATTTAAGAGGAATCAATGATGACAATTTTTTTTGGTCAGAGCAATTGGGTATAAATTGATACCATTTACCAAAATGCAGAACATTGGAGGAGGAGCAAATTCTTGAATGGAAATTGGGAACATTGCTTTTTGGCATATTGTTTCTAATACTTACTAGAAAATTTAAATGAAAATGTTGAGAAGCTGGTGGGATACATCAGTAGGGAGTTCAAAGGAAGGTAAGACACAGTGGTAAAAATTAAGGGCCTCATTAGCTTGTGGTATTTGAAACCAGGGAATTAGACAAGATCCCCAAGGGACTGAGTCTGAGGCTCTAGGAGGAAGAAGAGGCCAGTAAAGCACAATGAGGGAGGATGGTCAGGCAGAGGAAAGCAAACAGAACTGTTTGTAGAAATGAACGCAGGTGGAGAAGGAGGGTGTAATCAACAGTGCGGGATACCACAGGGTGTTTGTTACTTGGATGGATGAGTGAGTGGGGGTGGTACAGATCTCAGCCTTCTGGCTCTGCTGTAAATAGATGGATTTATGGATTTTGGAGCCATTTTTCCAGAATGCATTTGTTGGGTTTTTTTGTTGTAATTTCTAGAAACATCTATGAGCATATTCTGTTTATAATTAAAGATGGAAGTTGTGAGTTTGGCAGCTCTTACACAGTGGTTAGGACCTGTTTGTGACATCTGGTCCTTGACCTACCCTAATGTTTTTCAATGCTAATTTGGCAGCAGTGAGCTTACTTTCTTACAGACAGGTCACTCTGCTTTTTATTAACATACAGCTGGGAAATTCTCTGAAGCTGTCTTAGCTTCCAAAACAGTGGTGATCAAGCCTAGTGCTTTTATTTGGTGGACTAAGCATGTAATGATTTGACAAGCAAAGGTTGAAACTATGGGTGAAAACATTTATGGAAATCATGAGGGCTAGTTTCAAAATACTTTAATCACTGTTATTTTAGGATGCTGGCATAATTTAAGCATTCTTTTCATTTTACTCATAAAAATTTTGCTATGGGAAATAAAGTCTTTTGGAAATACCTACATTCCCTCAGTTTTGCATATTTAAAAATCTGTTCCTTGTAAAAGAGCAGATTCCCCAAATTAGTATTCTATCTTTGATGGTGATAACAGTTGCCAAAATTCGGTGATATGTTGGATCAGTTGATTTTGACACAGAAGATTTGGCCCGGATAATTCCTTTCAAGACTTTCTTTGAAAGTCCTTCGATAAATAAAGTACTACTGTCAGAATGCATCAAACATCTGTTTTCAGAAGGGCAAACTAATAATATAACCAGAGATTCTTTCATGATTTTGATTGCTTTACCCAAGGATTCTCCCTCCATAAAGCCCTGTGAGACATCACCTGCCTGAGGTCCCACAGGTGATTCATTAGTGGAGCCCCTTTCTGGATGCTGTGGCTCTGCCCTGCCTGCCTTTATCCCTCCCATTTAACGTCTTCAAATCCTCAGTGCAGCTTACACAGCAGCTCAGATCGTGTTTGCACTTGCAAGTCAGAGCAGAGATGTCCTGTTTCTTGCTTTCTCTGAAGCATACAAATCTTGTTTGGCTTCTTTGAAGGGTTGGTTCATTGTCTTACTGCAGGAAAAGGACAGGTTAGGGGTAGTCTGGAATTGGGGCTTATTATAAAGTACATACATTCAAACATCCTGTTTTAAGACAATGAAACATTTGGGGGGTGCTTAATGTATTTTTAAACAGCTTCATCTTTTTTTCTTTTGGTACCAGGGATCAAACTCGGGTCCTTCAGCTTGCAAAGCAGGCAGTGGAACCACTGAGCTAAATCCTCAGCTCTAAGCAGCTTCATCTTACTGTAAATGAATTGCGAAGAGGGGGCCAAAGATGTGAGAGGGGGACAGAGGCCACAGAGGGAGAGATGCCAGGGTTTTGTCTCAGGAGGGTGATTGTAATTCATGGGGGAGTGTTCTAAGATTGCAAAACAGGCACACAAGTGTTATGCATGGACTCCGTCAGGCCCATTTGTCCCATCTTGTTACCAAATTCAGTAGAACCTTGGCTTGCAGAAGGGTGTGTCAGTGATCAGTGTCTCATGTCTGTCTTGTTTTTTTTTTTTTTTTTTTTTTTTTTTTTTTTGAGACAAGGTCTTACTATGCAGTTCAGGCTGTCCTTGAACTTGCAGTGATCCTCCTGCCTCAGCCTCCTGAGTGCCACCATACCTGGTTATTTCTTTTCTTCTTTGCAGTTCTGAGAGTTAAATCCAAAGCCTTGCCTATGGTAGGCAAGCTGTTTACCACTGAGTCATATTCTCAGCTCTCCATCCATCCACGCATCCACCCATTATCCATCTGTCATTCTGAGACAGAATTACATTGCCTAGGCTTGTCTTGAACTTGGAATCTCCTTGCCGGGCTTGGTGACCTACACCTGTAATCCCAGCCCTCACAAGAGTAAGGGAAGGAGGATCTTGAGTTCCAGGCCAACCTGCACAACATAACAAGACCCTGTATCAAAAAAACCAAATGGAGGTCTGGGGATTTAGCTCAGTGGCGCTGCAGCCTGCCTCGCAAGCACAGGGTCCTGAGTTCGATCCCCAGTACAAAAAACAAACAAAACAAATGGGAAAACCACAAAGTTGAAGGTGAAAAATATTTATTTATTTGTTTTCAATCTTCACTTCCTCCATGTATGTTCTAGGCCTTGTCATTGGTTACTTGGTGTACTGTTTTGCAGAAATTCTTCTATGCATATAACCACAACATTTTGACTATAACAAATTATATTGTTTATAATATGACTTAAAATTTTTTTCTTGTGCTGGGGAGGGGGGAAAAGCAAGGTTTGAACCCAGCACGTGCTAGGGAAACACTATCACTGAGCTACAACCCTAGTGTGGGATTTTTATAACATAAATGGTTAGATTGGAAATTGCTGTGTTAAAAGATAGGCACATTTAAATTTGAAAGTACTCAGCAAAAAGGGGCTGGGGATTTAGCTCAATGGCGCTGCCCCTGCCTTGCAAATGCAAGATTCTGAATTCCATCCCCAGTACAAAAAAAAAAAAAAAAAAAAAAAAAGTAAGTACTCAATTTTAGCAGATGTGCTGCCTAAGTGAGCACACACACACAAAAGTACTCAGCGGAAAAAAAAAGGAAAATAAACAAACTGCCCAAAAGTGAAACCATTAAATTTCTTATGTTGATGTGGTTAGTCATAATTTGACAACAGAGAAAGTTTCTTATGTGAAGTGTGAAGTAAGAATTTAAAAACTGTCTTTTCAATCATAGACACTTACTAATTCTAAGAACAGGATTCATCTTGTATTAGAGATACAGGGCTGACTGACAAGTTTGTTTCATTTCATTTCTGCGCTTTGTATGTAAAAATTAATTAAGAAGCTGTAAAGATTTAAGTTCTGATAGTGCAGCTCAAATATCTATCTAGTGCTCATGCTCTGCCTTACCCAACACGATGGGTTTTCAATCTTACCTCAGTAACTACCAGTAGCTTCTTATAGTGAGAACATTATTGAATAATATTTTAAGGAGAAATTTCTTTAAGCATTAGCTTCTAAAAGAAGGCACTACTCAGCTTGCCATCTTAGCTGGGCAGATAATGAGAGAGCTGTTAAGAGAACCAGTGGTGGTGATAAAACTGTTTGAAAAGTGATTGACTTTTCCCTAGTGATGCCTTCAATGACTATTTTCCTTTTTATTTAAATTAATTTTGTGTGCTGGGGTTTGAACTTAGTGCCTTGCACATACCGGGCAAGCATTCTACTACTGAGCTGTGTTGCTAGCCCCTATGTGTTTTTGAGATAGTTTCTTCCCTGAACTTCTGGGCTCAGAGGATCCTCCTGCCTCAAGCTCCCAAGTAGGCAGGTCTATAGCATGTGTCACTGTGCCCAGCTGCAAATGTTTCTCTGTGTATCAGTCAGTTCTGCAAAAATGAATCAGCTTTTGCCCTTTTGTTGGCAAGTTAAATGTGTGTGTGTGTGTGTGTGTGTGTGTGCGTGTGTGCGCGTGCGTGCATACGCTAATTTACCTATTTCTGCATTTTTTTTTTTTGTACTGGGGATTGAACTTGGGTCCTTGTACTTTTGAGGCAGGCAGCAGAACCACTGAGCTAAATCCCCAGCTATTTCTGCATTTTTTTTTTTTGTACTGGGGATTGAACTTGGGTCCTTGTACTTTTGAGGCAGGCAGCAGAACCACTGAGCTAAATCCCCAGCTATTTCTGCATTTTTTTACACTTGATCTTAGCCAAAAGGCCGAGAAGCGATTTATTTCTGCATTTTTTTAATGGTGCATTTTAGATATACATAACGATCACATGCATCATAGGAAATTTGTGCCCGTACATGATACATCTTGCTTATTTTTCCCACTCTCCTCCCTTTAAGCCCTCTTCCCGTCCTTATTTACAAAAGCTTTGTTTTAATTTTCTTTCTACTCTTTTTTTTCTTGTCCCTTCCTTCCTGTCCCTCTTATTTGAACATTTTCTTCCAGTTTCCTATTGGATCATATTTACACTTTTAATTTCTCATACCAGAGAAACAATGTGGCATTTAAATGTGTGTCAGATTTATTTCACTTAAGAGTATGGTCTCAAGGTGCATTCATTTACCTAGAAATGTCTCAAGCTTATCCTTTATGGCAGAGTAGTACTCCATTGTATATAAAAATGATTCTTTATCCATTCATTGGTTATGAGCTGTGGTCTGTTCCCAAGATTTAGTTATTACAATCTGTGACACTAGAAACATGGGTGTGTATATATCACCGTGGTATGATGTTTTTAATTGTTGGAAAGATATCAAGAGGGGGAATATTAGGGTCAAATGGAACCTCTAGTTTTAGTTTTTTGAGGAATTTCCACAATGATTTCCACATAGGTTGCACCAGCTACACTCCCACCAACAGTGAAGGTTTCTGTTTTTCCTCACAGCCCCATCAATATTTGTTATTGGTTGATTTCTTGAGATTAGTAATTCTTTCTGGAGTGAGATGGAATTGCAGTGTTTTAAATTTAAAGGACCAGTGATGTTGAACATTTTTTCATATATTTATTTGCTGTTTGTATTTCTATATCTGAGAGGGGTCAGTTTATTTCAGATGCCTAATTTTGGATTGGGTCTTTAAATTTGGGGGTATGATGTTTTTTTAAGTGCTTTATATATTAGATATTAGTGTTTTTTTTTCTTTTAAATTGAATTTATTGGTACATTTTAGGTAGACAGTACAGTTACATTCATTACTGGGATCTTGTACCTTCACATGCCAGGTCTTGGTTCTCATTTTTTCCCCTTGTGTTTGTTTTTGTTTTTGAGACAGGGTCTCACTATGTACTTGAGACTGACCTGGAACTCACTATGTAGCCCAGGCTGGTCTCGAACTCACAGTGATCCTCCTGCCTCAGCCTCCCAAGTGCTGGGATTACAGGCATGCACCACCATGCCCGGCTTAGATATTAGTTTTTTGAGGAACAGCTGGCAAAACTTTTTCCCACATTGAGAGTTGTCACTTCACTCTGTTGGTGGTCTACTGCTGTGCAAATGCTTTTTAATAAGATGAGATTTCAGTTGTTGATTCTTTGCAATGTTTCCTGTTTGATTGGGGTTTTGTTCATAAAGTCTTTGCCTATACATTTGTCTTCAAGAGTTCTACCTAGGGCTGAAGATTTAGCTCAGTACCAAAAAACCCCCAAAAGTTCTACATACTCTATTCTCCAGCAGATTGAGTGTTTACATTGTAATACTCAGATCTTTGATTGACTTCAATTTTAGTTTTATGTGTGATGAAAGATATGGATCTACTTTTAATTTTTAGCATGTGGAAACCCAGTTTTTCCAGTCCCATTTATTTTACTTAATTTAAAAAAAATTTTTTTGGTAGCGGGGATCGAACTCAGGTCCTTGTACTTGCAAGGCAGGCAGCGGAACCACTGAGCCAAATCCTGGCCCGTCCATTACCAGTACCATTTATTAAAGAGGCTGTCTTTCTTTTAGTGGAGATATTTTGGCCCCTTTGTCAAAGATAAGGTGGTTGAATATGTTTGGAGTTGTTTCTGCATCTTCTAATCTGTTCCATTGATCCATGGGCCTTTTTTTTTTTTTTGCCAGTACTGTGCTGTTTTTATCACAGTAGCTTCATAGTGTAATTTCAAGTCAGGGATTATGATGCCCTCTGCCTTGCCTTTGTTACCCAGAATTGCTTTTGCTATTTTAGGTCTCTTCTAGTTCATCTGAATTTTAGGATTGTTTTCTCAAATTCTGTTAGATATGCTACTGGTATTAAGATCAGGATTCCATTAAATCTGTATAATCATTTTGGAAATATAGCCATTTTCTCTATATTGGTATTTCTACTCAAGAACAAGGGTTATCTTTCCATTTTCTGATATCCTCTTTGACCTTTTTCATAGTATTGTAGTTTTCCATGTAAAGGTCTTAGATTGATTCCTAAGTATTTCATTCTTTTGGATGCTATTATGAAAGGTGTGGGTTTCTTAATTTCTCTTTCAGTGCATTTATTTGTGTGCAAGAATGCTATTGGTTTTTAAGTGTTGACTTTGTATCCATCTGTGCTACTGAATTTGGTTATTAAGTCTAGAATTTTTTGGTGGAGTATTTGGGATCTTCTATGTGTAGAGTATTATGTCATTCACAGATAATTTAACTTCCTTTCCGGTCCTTATTGCTTTTGTTTGTCTTATTGTTCTCATTAATGTTTCCAGAACTATACAGAATAGGGGTGGTGATAGTGGACATCCTTTCTTGTTCTTGATTTTACAGTGGAAGTATTCAGTTTTTGTCCATTTAGTATGATGTTGGCTGTTGGTTTGTCATAGATGGCCTTTATCAGGTTGAGATAAAGACCTCTTAGTGCAATTTTTTGTAGGGTTTTTATCATGAATGGGTTTTGGACTTTGTCAGATGCTTCTTGTGCATTTATTGAGATGATCATTTTTTTTTGTCATTGTTTCTGTTAATATGGTGTATTTATTGAATTACATATGTCGAACTATTGCTGCATTCCTGGGATAAATTCTACTTGGTTGTGGTGTATGATCTTCTTGCTAATTTGCTGCATTCTGTTTGGTGTACTATCTTATTGAAGATTTTTGTATCTGTTTATTAAGGAGATTGGCCTGTAGTTCTGTCTTTTGGTTGGCTCCTTCACTGGTTTTGCTATCAGGGTAATGCTTGCTTCCAGGAATGAATTTTAGTATTGCTTCCCTTTCAGTTTCATTAAACTGAGAAGAATTAGCCTTAAGTCTTCTCTAAATTTCTTGGAGAATTCAGCAGTGAATCTGTCAGGACCTTAGGCTTTTTTTTTTTGTTGTTGATAGGTTTTTAATTACATCTTCATCTTCATTGATTAATACTGGTTTATTTAGAATTTTAAAATCTTGATTCAGCTTTGGTAATTCATACGCACCCAGGAATCTGTCCATTTTTTTCTGTTTTCCATCTTATTAGAATACAGGTTTTTGAAGTAGGTATTGATCATCTGGATTTCTGCAGAATCTGTTGTGATGTCATTCCTAATTCCTTTTCATTCCTAATTGTATGGATTTGAGTCGAGTCTTGTCTTTTCTTTTGAGAAGGTTGGCTAAGGGTTTGTCGATTTTATTTAGTCTTTCACAGAATCAGCTCATTGATTCATTGTACTGTTTTCTTAGTGTCCACTACATTAATTTCTGTTCTGATCTTTTTTTTTGGTACTGGGGATCGAACTCTGGTCCTTGTGTGGCGGAACCACTGAGCTAAATCCCCGCCCCTCTGCTCTGATCTTTATAATTTCCTGCCTTGTTTGAACTTTAGGCTAGACTTGTTCTTTTTCTAGAAACTTGAGGTTTAACATAAGGTTGATTTGAGCTTGCTCTTTTTTTTTCTTCTTTTCTTTTTTTCTGTTTTTCTGATATGGGAGTTCACTGCTAAATTTCTCTAATAGGACTGCTTTTATTGTGTCCCATACATTCTGGTATGTTGTATAGCCATTATTGTTTAATTGTAGAGACTAATTGCTGCTTTAATTTCATCTGTGATCCACTGATTATTCAGGAGGTTGTTGCTTAATTTCCATTTGTTTATGAAATTCTTGTGGTTTCTTTTGCCACTGATTTCCACTTTAATTGCACTGTGGTCTGATAATATGCATGGGATAATTTTGATTTCTTTGAATTTATTAACGTGCTCTATGAGCTAGTATGTGGTCTATTTTAGAGAACATCCCATGTGCGGCTGAGAAGAATGTGTGTTCTGAAACATCTACTAGGCCATTTGTTCAAAAGTTTGGTTCAGTTCTGATATTTCTTTGTAGATTTTTTTTTTTTTGTCTAGTTGATCTGGCTATTTGTGATGGTGTGGTATTGTCCCCCATCATAATTATATTAGTGCTTATTTGATTTTTCTGTCCATTTTATTGGTACATTTTAGGTATATAATACATTTACATTCATCATTGGGAACTTATACTTTTGGATGATGTACCTTGGTTTTCCTGTTTATTAATGTTTTATGTAGCTGGGTGCACTTGTGTTGTTTGTTTATTTATTATTATTTTTTGGTACCAGGGATTGAACTTGGGTCCTTGCACTTGTGAGGCAGACACTGCAACCACTGAGCTAAATACCCAGCCCTGTTTATTTATTATTTTTGGTACCAGGGATCAAACTCAGGACCTTGCGCTTGCAAGGCAGGCACAGGGCTGCTAAGCTAAATCTCCAGCCCCTAGTGTATATATATTTATGACATCTTTTCCTCTTGGATTGTTCCCTTTACAAGATGTAGCAACCTTCTTTGTTTTTCTTAATCAGTCTTGGCTTTAAATCCACTTTGTCTGCAAAATGAATAGCTACCCCTGCTTTTTTCCAGGTTCCTGTCACATCAAATATTGTTTTTCATCCTTTGACTCTAAGCCTATGAATTTCTTCTTGAATTAAATGTGTTTCTTCTGTACAGCATTACATTGGATCTTGCTTCTTGATTCATTCTGCCAATCTGTTTCTTTTGATTGGTACGTTGAGAGACCATTTACATAGATGGTTATAACTGATACATATTGACTTATCCTTGTAATTTTCCTGTTGTTGGTACCCCCACCCCCTGTTTAATTACTTGCCTTTCCTGATTGATGCATTCTGTTTCAGTTCATGGCACTGTAGTGTCCGATAGTTTTGAGGTACACTACTCTGGGTTGGATGCTGTTTTTTTTTAGGGCTTGAAATACTTCACTCCAAACTCTTTTTGACTTGAGGGTTTATGTTTGAGAAGTATACTGTGATTCTGATGGGCTTTCCTTTATAGATGATGTGTTTCTTTTTTCCAACAGCTTTTAATATTCTGTTCTTATGTTGAAATAATGGAAATCTTGACTATTACATGCCTTGGTGGAGAATTTTTTGACCGTGGCTAATTGGAGTTCTTTGTGCCTCACTTATCTATATGTCAAATTCTTTTTCTCTGGGAAGTTTCTGCAATTACTTCTGTGAACAGGTGTTTTTGTTGTTGTTTTTTGTCTTTGTTTTTGGTACTAGTGATAGAACTCAGAATCTTGAGCTTGTGAGCCAGGTGCAGTGCCACTGAGCTAGATCGCTGGTCCATGTGAACAGGCTTTTTATATCATTTTTACTATTTCCCATTCATTTGTTTACTCCTATCAATCTTATGTTCTTCTTTGCACCACCTAGCACCTGTTGGGTTGATTTTCCATGGTCCCTTGGTGTTTTTAAGGAATCTTTCTTTTCATGATTGCTGACTACAGTCCTATTTTTTCTGTCCCCACATTGGTTCATTCTGTTGCATATACTTTTAATGGAATTTTTAATCTCCTGGAAATCTTTTTTGTTTGTTTGCTTTTGTTTTGTTTTGTTTTGTTTTTTGAGACAGGGTCTCACTATGTAGTTGAGACTGACCTGGAACTCACTATGCAGCCCAGGCTGGTCTGAACTCACAGCGATCTCCTGCCTCAGCCTCCTGAGTGCTGGGATTACAGGCGTGCACCACCACGCCCAGCATGGATATCTGTTTTTATCTGACATAAATTCTACTTCTTTCCTATGTTGGATGTTTATGGTTTCCATCACTTTCCTAAACTCCTCTATTTTTAAAAAAATCTGTATCTGCTCTAGTTTCATTAACCATGCCTTTCATTATGGTCATCATCTCTGAAATTATCTGAGAGATTATTACTAGTTTTTTTAGGCAGAACAACATATATTGGTTCATTTTATTTTTTATTTATTTATTTATTTTTTGGTACCGGGGATCCAACTTGGGTCCTTGTGCTTGCAAGGCAGGCCACCGAACCACTGAGCTAAATCCCCAGCCCATTCATTTTATTTGTGTGTGTGTGTGTGTGTGTGTGTGTGTGTGTGTGTGTGTGTGTGTGTATATAAAATAACATGCATCATAGGGATTTTGTATGTGTACATGATATATCTTGCTTCTTTTTCTCCCCATTCCCTCATCCCTTTGACTCCTCTTCCCCTTCTTAAATGCAAAAGCTTTGTTTCTATTTTTTTTCTATTGTCTCTTCTTTCCTTTGCAAGATTATTTCTGATTTGATTTTTCTAGAGCCTAATTTATCTGCTTTGTTATTTCCACTTGTTACATGTGGGTGGCTTTCTCATTGATCCTCCTTATTGACCCCTGGCTTTGCCTTTGGTAAACTGGAAGTCTGGGGTTGCATTCTGTTAAGTGCCCTCCCCATCCCTCCCCTTCTCCGAGATATCTTCCAGGTATAGTTTGCTTTTGGGTTTCAAGTCTGTTGCAAGGTCCTACTTTGTTAGTCTGTTGGGGATGAGAAGTTGCTGCCTATTTGGCTTAGCCCCTGGATCTTTGGTACTGGCCTATAGTATTGTTTGTGACCCTTAGGCAATGTCATTGTTGGCATACCAGGAAGAACAACCGATTAGAACGATAATGTCGCCTTGGCTAAAGTGTTACAATGATCAATAATACCATCAAACAGCCTAGAGAATGACAAACTGTGGTAACTATTATTTTTCCACTTATGTCTGTGGTTATATAACAAAATCTAAAACAAGACAAAATTATATACATTATGTCCTCTTTATGGCAATTTTACCCTCGGGAGAAAATTTGAAAAGGTTTTACAGGAAAAGTAAAGAAATAGAAGAACAGGAAGAGATTAGAAGGAAGGCTGGAGAACAAAGGAAGATTACACCAACTTTGGGAAACTGGTGAAGATAGGGAAAGAGAAATGGAATAGATAAAAAGATCAGAAGAACAACAAAAACCTAGAAACAATGTTCATACTCATATAAAAATGAGAACAAAAAAAGAAAAAAATGTCCCCTTCAGGGTATGTCTCTGTTGTCGCTGGTAGACAGTGGGCAGCAGAGCCCAGATCAGTGTTGATTAATTCCAGTACGCCAGCCATAGATTTAAGACGGGGTAGTGGATAATCCCACATGCCTGCACCTTTGGTT
The DNA here is from genome assembly GCF_012274545.1 of Fukomys damarensis. Lineage (NCBI taxonomy): Eukaryota > Metazoa > Chordata > Mammalia > Rodentia > Bathyergidae > Fukomys > Fukomys damarensis. The sequence continues at coordinate 25,302,158 of NW_022900916.1, read as the reverse complement.
CCACTGAAATTCAAGCAGATTTCTGCTTGTTAGGCTGGAACCCAATTTGTTCAGCCTGCAGCACTCTGTGTCCCTCCTCCTGGCTTTAGCTCCACTCCATTCTGGTTTAAACTCAGTTGTACCTCACCTTGACATTTGATGGAGACAACCTGCAGCTACTCTGACTTCCCATCTCAGTTAGACCCTCTCTAAGATGCTCTAAGGCCAACTGCCCTCTCTTGAGGGACATTTGAACCTGAATAACCCACCAGTCACCACAGTCCTCTGTGTCCATTGCTCTGTTCCACTGGTGCACTTCCTCATGGAGGCTTCTGTGGTTGCCAGTGGTCACCGTGCATCCGCAGGTTTAAGCTACCCCACCCATGCAGTGAGTCAGAGCTCAAGGTGAAAATGCCATGATATTTCCTCCTGCTGTGAGGTCTCTCTGCTCTCCCTGTGTGGGCTTCAATTCTCATTCCAGATCCTTGCTGGGTCTAAGAGTCTGACTTCCCTCCTTTTCTTCCTCATGTTGCTGTATTCCAGTGTCTGGACACTGGGTCTTGGGGAGGTTGTTTCTGTGCTGTTCACCACTCTACCATTTTCCTGTAAGTCCCTATTTCTGCTTTTTGTGTTTGAGAAGTTCATTTTTTATGGTCTAAGTACAGATTGAGCACCTGTGCTCACACTTGACTCCAGTCTAGTTTCAGGGATGACAAAGAATAAGAACCTTACCTAGAGAAAAATACCTGTAGTACAGTGGCTTTCGCTTTTTTTCTGGCTGGCTCCATGGGTGGTTATTTCTGTTCTCAATCATAGCAGTGGTGTGCTGTGACAGTGACCCCCTATAGGTCAATTAAAATTTCTGCAATTAAAGAGAAGTTGTAAACAGGTGATATGAGTGTATTTGGGATTCCTTAAGAAACATGGAGGGTTTGTATTTAGGGGCATGAAATTAGGCTTCACCTGGGGTTTGGTACAGATAGGAATGAATTCAGAGAGGGGTGTGGAGTAAGCAGAGGCTAAGCAGGCAATAAGGATGGAAGAGGCAGAAGGGACAGCAGTAGTCAAGGCATGTAAGTGTGAAACATCCTGAAATGTATGTAGGAACTACAAGCTGTTAGGATTAAAAGAGGCTGAAGTGTGAAGCAGTATTATCTTTTTAAAATTTTTTCCACATTAAGTTTATTGGTACACTTATTTTTTTCATATTATTTAATGAATTCATCTTTTCCCCCCATTTTTGATACATTTAAGGCAAACAATAGTTACATTCATGATTAAGGTCTTGTACCTTTACATGATATATCTTGGTTCATATTTTTTCCCTATTCCCCTGCCTTTCCTTCACCCCCTTCACCCTTCCTTATTTACAAAGATTTTGTTTCAATTTTTTTCCCTATTTCCTTTCCCCTACCCTTCCCACTTCCCCTTCTCCTTTAGCCATTTTCTTCCTATTTCACACAATTAGTTATATAATTTGAACCTTATTTACACTTTTAGTTTTTCACACCAGAGAAACTATTCAGTATTTACTCAAGTGTGTCCTGTTTATTTCACTTGAGTATGGCCTCAATGTGCATCCATTGAGCTATAAATGACCCTAGTTTCTCTTTCTTTATAGCTGAGTGGTACTCCATTTTATAGAAAAGTCATATGTTCTTTATCCAGTCTCAACTTGATGGGCAGTTGTGCTGTTTCCAAGTTTTAGCTGTTATAAACTGTGCCGCTATAAACATGGGTGAGTGTATATCACTGTGGCATGATTCTCTGAATTCTTTTGGAAAGATACCGAGCAGAGGGATGGCTGGGTCAAATGGAACCTCTAAACCTAGTTCTTTGAGGTTTCTCCATATTGATTTCCACATTTCAAGCAATGTGATCTTGAGGCTGAGCCTAGAAGGAGTTTTGGGAACAGCCTGCATATCTAAGGGAGTAACTATATTATTCTTGTTCTTTAGGTGTTTAACTTAGGGTTTAGTTGATGCTGTTTATGAGGTGGTTATTTGGGATTATTGCGGAAGTCTTGATGCCTGGGTTAATTTTGTGATTTGCTCACCAAAGAACCCGATGAATTGCTTTTGACTCCTCAGTGCTTCACGGGCACAGCTCTGTCCCCACACATTCCATGCAGTTCAGAGGTGTTCTTAGGGCACCCTGTGACATAGTAATTGGGGTAAATGCGGAGTTCCCAGTCCTATATCATAATTAAGGTTGTTTGGGCTCGTGTTAAGATCAGCTAGAACAAGACAGTCATCAACAGTGGTGGTTAAAGGACCAGATACTGACTTTATAAAGGCCCAAGTCACATGATAAACCTTTAAGTTAGAGGTGGTGGCAGAGCACAGTGGTTGAGCCAGTGGCATCCATTGGAGCTCTTGCTTACCTTTGTGATTTTGGGCAAACTGTTTAAATTCTGAGCTTCTCCGAGGATCTTTGTTTTGTTTTTTGTTATCTGTAAACAGGAGTGATAAAACTGCACAGGGTCATTGACAAATAAGTCACCTTATGGTAATGGAGAATAAGGGTTAGATAGGTCTGTTCCTGACCTCCTATGGTGTATGTCTCATGTATAAATACATGTTTTATATCCTTTTGCAGAATGTGGCTTATGCATGGTGGATAAGTTAAAAGAATTTTTACTTTATTTCTAGCTGTGTAGGTCTTTAAATCCCCAAGATATATTTAGTTGTGAAAGTGTATTAAGAGAGAAATAATACTTAAAAGAATCAGTACACTGAGAGGGAACTCTTGTTAATTTAAAATACACAGATATAAGAAGTGGCAGTTTGGAGGAGCAAGTCTGAAAAGCCATATATAGAAAGATACCCAATCTTACTAATTATTAGGGAAATGCTAATTATAATGGACTGTTCTGACTGTCAGCTTGCTGGAAAGTAAGAAAGATTAATAATATCTGATGTTGGCAAGAGTATGGAGAAATGGACTCATACAGATAAAAGAGTAAATTGGTGAAGACATCCTGGCATGTGTGCCATTTAGCAGGAAAGGTAGAGAATTCTTAATCTGAATGCCTGGGACCAGAAGTGTTTTCAGATTTTGGATTTTTTTAAAAATGTGGAATATTTGCAAAGACTGTACTGGTTGAATCTCCCTAATCTAAAATGCTTCAACCTTTTACACTTGTTCTTAGCTGAAATTCAGAGAAGTGATAAATATGTCATAGTTTTTTTTTTGGTACTGGGGATCGAACTCGGGCCCTTGTGCTTGTGAGGCAGGCGGCAGAATTACTGAGCCAAATCCCTGGCCCTCTGCTCCAGCTCTTTGAGTGGTCACATTGGCATTCAGAAAGGTTCAGACTTTTTTAGCATTGTGGATTTCAAATTTTCATACAAGGGATTCTCAAGCTGTAACTTTAGACGTTATGAAAATGCTCCTTAAGTGTCATAGAAAACAACCCAATTATTATGGTTCTGTGGCGTCTGTAAGCATAGTTTTATATATTTTTAAAATTTTTTGTGGTGCTGGGGATCAAACTGAGGACCTTGCACTTGCGAGGCAGGCGCAGAGCCACTGAGCTAAATACCCAGCCCTATGTTTTATTTTTTAACACATGGTCTCACTGTGTAATTCAGGCTGGCCTTGAAACCACCATAGAACCCAGGCTGGCCTCACAGCAATCCTCCTGCCTCAGTCTCCCAAATGCTAGGATTGCAGGTGTACAGGATCATGCCCGGCCTGCAAGCATAGTTTTAATCCAGACTATTGTAAAAGGACATTAAAGAGAACTTGGTAAAAAGACTCTGGGTAGGAGTCCATAAAAACACTGATTAAGTTTATTATGTTTCACATTTTAACTGGTATTGTGCAGATAATCTGGAACTAGCACCATTTCTACTTTTCAAGCAAAGAGGAAACCTGGCTTTAATTTTTTATTATCTGCAACCTTTTTGAGTTGCTTATTTTTGCCTATTTTTGGGATGTAAAAGGGTAAATTTTTTGGTACCAGGGATCGAACTCAAGACGTTTCACTTGAGGCAGGCGGCAGCACCACTGAGCTAAATACCTGACCCATAAAAGGTAGATTTTTAAAGAGGATGATAGCCTTCCTCTTTTTTTTTTTTTTCTTCTGTTAAAAGTACTTTCAAATCAATTTATAACTTTTAGGCATTTTTAGTGGTTTTCTCCGCTAGCAGTTTCTCTTGTACAGTTGTATTTTATTATAAGGAGATATTTAGAAGCTGGACATGGCAGTTCATGCTTGTAATCATCAGCTCTTGCTGAGTCAGGAGGATCTGAAGTTTTGAGTTCAATCTTGGCAATTTAATGAGACTCTGTCTCAAAATAAAAAAAATGAAAAGGTCTGGGGATATAGCTCGGTGGTGGAGCACTTGTCAGTCATGCACAAGGCCAGGCCCTTGGTTCATTTCTCAATACAGGAAAAAGGGGAGGATAAATATATGACTAAAAAAATTTTTTTTTTTTTTTTTTTTTTTTTTTTTTTTTTTTTTTTTTCTGTGGTACTGGGGATCAAACGCAGGACCGTACACTTGCCAGGGAGGCGCCGTGCCACTGAGCTACATCCCTGGCCTCCTTTTCAGTATTGTTTAGTAGTTAAAAATTGGAAATAACCTGAATGTCCACCAAAAGAAAATGTAGAGCTGTAGGTTGGTGGTAAAGTGCATGCTTAAGTACACATGGCCTTGGGTTTGATCTTTCACACTACAAATAAAGAAGAAAAAAGGATGAGAAAAAGAGGTGATGGAAGAGGAAGAAGAAAATGTACCTTAGCCAGCAGAGGTGGCAAGTACCTATAATCCCAGCACTTGGGAGGCTGAGGTAGAAGGATTACTACAAGTTCAAGGCCAGTCTGAGCTACACAGTGAGTTCAAAGCCAGTTAAAACTACACAGGGAGACCCTGTCTCAAAAGAAAAAAGAAGTATCTCATACTAACCAAATATCCTGTGGTGTATTTTGTAGTAGTTATAAGGAATGATGTAAATTTATGAGCTAACACGAGAAAGTAAACTGTAAGTCAAGTTACAGAATAATTCTTAAAAGATAAGTATTTGAGAAAAAAAACATTATGTTCACATGTCTGCATTAAAATATAGGAAAAAATCTAGAAAGTTGCTGACCCAGAGTGGTTATCTCTGCAAAGGGAATCTGAAGAGCTAATGTGATGCTTTTGGCCTTTATTTATTTATTTTTTGGGAGTACTGGGATTGAACTTGCTTCTAAGGCAGGTGGCGGAACCACTGAGCTAAATCCCCAGCCCTTGCTTTTATTTTTTTATTTTTCATTTTTTCATTCTTTCGGTTTTTTGAGACAGGGTCTCACTATGTAGCCTAGGCTGGCCTCTAAAGTGCAGTGATCCTCCTTCCTCAGCCTCCCAAGTACTGGGATTATTGGACTGCACCACCACACCCAGCATAGGCCTTTATTTGCAATTGTAATAGTTCTGAAACTTTTGGTTCCAACACTTTGATACTTAAAAATTTAAGATCCTTTCTGGGCGTGGTGGTGCACACCTGTAATTCCAGCACTCGGGAGGCTGAGGCAGGAGGATCACTAAGAGTTCAAGACCAGCATAGGCTACACAGTGAGTTCCAGAGCAGTCTGAGCTGCATAGTGATACCCTCTCAAAAAAACCAAAAAAAAAAAAAAAATTAAGATCCTTTCTTTTTATTTATTGATCTGTTATTTTACTAGCAATAAATTGCATAATGTTTTAAATAATTTTTCCCCCAGTACTGGGGATTGAACTCCGGGCCTGGCACATGCTAAGTTTCTTTAAGTGAATTTATAGCAACAATAAGTATATCATGCATTAATATGTCTTGTGAAATGGCTCTGAAAGCAGTATGAAATAAAAAGTAAGATTGTTTCATATTTTTGCAGATGTCTTTGTTTGGGATAACTGAGGACTTCTAACTGCTACCACTTCATTTGTTGTGATGCTAACATTTTGACTGAAGTATATGAGAACTATATAGCCTTGCAGAGATAAGTACTTAGAAAAGGAAGGAATATTGCTCGTCAGTAGTTTTTAATTTTTTCCGGATAATTGTGGATATTCTTTATACCAGAACATGACCAGGAGTGTTTTTGTTTTTGTTTTTGTTTTTACAGGCTGCTTGCAGTGTGAGATCTGAAATCATATCAGTGAACGTTTTTGGACTGTTGTTTTAAATTCCACTAGTCTCCATTGCACTCTGAATGGATCTTCATGTGTACTGAAGAACTGTAAACTTTGATAGTGGAGGAAAAAAGTTTTCCCAAATTCTAGTTTTTACTTAAAGCTCAAACTTAGTTATTTGGCAGCAAATATTTCTCAGAAAAACCGTCTTGTAAGTGACAAGCTCATTTTATTCTTTTCTCAGAAAATGTCTTCCAGGCATTGAAAGCTTAAATAACCACAGTTTATCTAAAGTGCCTTTAGGTAGAAGAGGAGTGGCAGGTGCATCGTAATTGTTTTGTTTTTTTGTTTTTTTATGCGCTGGGGGTTGAGCCCCACATGCCAGGCAAGTGCTGTGTCCTGACCTATACCCTTCCCGTGTCAACTGCACAGTGCTTTTTCCCAGACAGCCACAGGAGGTAGCAGCAGGCCTTATGCACATTTCCCTTTTCTGCTCTCAAGTGTTTTAAAAGATGGGTATTCTGGGGTTGAGATTTAATAAAACACTAATCTTTATTGCTTGTAAACAAAACCCTTTTAAGAAAACTACACATGCCATTGAAGAAAATAGCAACTATGAGTACAGTTTAGTGCCACTGCTTTAATTCGCGCTAATGGACAGCAGTCTTAACCTACCATTGTTTGCACCATCAGCAGAAAAGTCAGTACGTGAGAAGGAATGCGTTAATGTTATTATAAAGGTAGTTTGACTTCTTGGACCTCTGAAAAGTGTCTGGAATCTCCAGGGCCCGCTGTATTTTGAGACTTGCGACTCCACTAAGGTGTAGTTTGAAATTATGCAGATCAGTTACTCTTTGTGACTATATTTTTGTATCATAGCACAGCAAGTGAGGACTTTTTACACAACTGTGTGGCATGCTAGCTTTGATAAGGAATTTAGCACAAGTCAGTTTGTAAAAAACAGGTGTGGGACAGGAAGACAGAAAAACTGAACGCAGAGGGAAAAATCTAAGTAACCGAAGCAGTGTGTGAAATAATTGAGGAGCACGAAGAATGCACAGGAGCAAAATGAAGTGCATCTAGGCATTTGGGCATCTGCAGGCAGGCGTTGGGTTCCCTGGGTGAAAGTGAACCGCAGGTGTTGACTCAGGTCATGCCTAGAGAAGTGAGCAGCATGGGAGACATTTTATTACTCCTAACACCTTAAGAAAATGTATTTATGTACCATCAGAGCTTCTTTTGATGGTTTAGTTGTTCTGTGGTGGCTCATTGTATTTGTAAGGATGAGCAGCTGAAGAGTCCAACCTCTGACAGATCTCAGCCAGCTTTCTTTGCTCTGGGTAACTTAGTTAAACTTAGAAAATAACTAACTTTGATCCTGTCACTGGAGAAATTACTTTTTCTTAAAAAATGATTATTTATTTATTTATTTTTGAGACAGGGTCTCACTATGTAGTTGAGACTGACCTGGAATTCACTATGTAGCCCAGGCTGGTCTTGAACTCAGTGATCCTCCTGCCTCAGCCTCCCAAGTGCTGGGATTACAAACATGCAACACCACACCCAGCAACAATGATTTTTTTTTTTTTTCATTTTTCCCAATACAAACTGCAGGCATAATGATGCATGCCTGTAATCACAGTGCTCTGGAGGTTGAGGCAGGAGGATTCCAGATTCAAACTCAGTAACTTAGTGAGACTTTGTTTCAAAATAAAAAAATGGCTGGGGATAGCCTTGAACACATTCCCAGTACTGCAAAACAAATTATAATAGAACAGTGGTCTTCTTTTATGTTATTTCATTGTGGGTTTTTTTTTTTTTCCCATTCTGTATATCTTTTTTCTAGTTTTAGAAAACTGGATAGTTTGCTGTTTTCTTTTTTTTTTTTTTTTTTGGTACCAGGGATTGAACTCAGGACCTTGTGCTTGCAAAGCAGGCGGTGGCACCACTGAGCTAAATCCCCTGCCCATTTGCTGTTTTCTTTTTTCAAGTAGTTCTGCTTTATTGGACATAGCAGTTTTTAAGTGATTTTTTCATCAGTTATTTGAGTGTCTTCATACCAGGTAGTGCTTTAGGTGTTTGTGGGGCAGAAGTGATGAGAAGGCAAGAATACTGCTGTTAGGAAACTTGTAATCTGAAAGATGACCTTAGTGGGACAATTGACAGCCACTGGGCACATGATGCTAATGAGGCAGTTGAAATGTGGCTGGTCCAACTGAGATGTGGTGTAAGTATAAAAGATGCACTGGGGCTGGGGATTTAGCTCAGTGGTTCTGCCACTTGCCTCGGAAGCACAAGGACCAAAGTTTGATTCCTGGTACCAAAAATTAATAAATAAACAAATAAATAAAAGATGCACTGAATTTCAAAGATAGTTCAAGCCCAGTGCTGTGGCACATGCTTGTAATCCCAGCTACTAAGGAGGCTGAGACAGAAGAATAGCAAGTGTGAGGCCAGCCCAGGTTAAGTTAATGAGCCCCTGTCTCAAAAAAAAAAAAAAAAAAATCAGTGATAATTTTTACTTCTTGTTGTTTTGCAGTACTAGGGTTTGAAACCAGCACTTTCATACTCAGCTACATCCCTAGCTCATTTTTATTTTGAGACATATTTGTTGAGTTACTGACTTGCCCAGGCTGAGCTTGAATTTGTGATCCTCCTGCCTCAGCCTTCCAGAATGCTGGGTCATGGCATGTACCACCACACCCTACAGTAATTTCTTACTCTTTGAGACAGGGTCTCCCTATGTAGTTCACTCTGGCCATGAACTCACTGTGGAACTCATGCTGACCTCAGATCCACAGTGATCTTATTGCCTCAGCCTCTCCAGTGCTGGAATTACAGGCATGCACCACCACACTCAGCTAATTTTTATTTTAATGTCAGCTACTTTTTACTTGAATGTGGCTATTGAAAAATTTAGTATCCCATGGAGCTTTCATTTGTGGTTTGCCTTGTATTTCTCCCATCCCAATGCTGACCAGGCCCGACTCTGCTTAGCTTCCAAGATCAGATGAGATCAGGCACATTCAGGGTGATGTGGCTGTAGACTGCCTTGTGTTTCTTCTAATGGACAGTACTGATCTAGAGAGCAAAAGTAGACAAAGCCAGTATATGAAGTAAGGTGTATTAAAAGGAATAGGGAAAAATAAAAACAGGGTAAGGTGGAGTGAGATGCTTGGCAGGGCATGGGGTTAGGTTGCTGTCCTGTAGGAGGGTCAGAGAACAGCTTCCTACTAAAGTGTTGTGTGAGCAGAGCCGTAGAGAAGGTGATGGACTGTGGTGAGCAGGTGCCTGTGGGGAGAGTGACAGCAAGGCAGGGGTGTGGCATTCAGGGCTTGTGCTGCTTTCTGGGACCAGTGCTGTGACAGGTGTGGAGCTGCACTGGGAGAGCTGTCCTTAACGAGTCTGAAAGGCAGGCAGCTATGGACAGAGTGGGAGGGAGGTGAGACCCCTCAGACCAGATGAGAAGGCCTGGGAGGGTTTTTCAGAGGGACACTTCTGATCAGATTACCTTAAAAGGCTCCCTCTGAGAATAAACCTTGGGGTATGGGGTGGCATCAGAGAAACCAGTTAACAGCACCCACTACTTTACCCAGGTTAGAAACAGTGGTTGCTTGGGCTGTTGTGCTGGTGGTGCTGTTAGTGCTTTCAGTGCTTGTGAGGATGGTTAGTATTTTCTGTTTTGCCAGTGCCAATGCCTGTCTGGAGAGGGGCTGTGTGTAAGGACCGAGGAAGCTACCAAGGCTCCCTCAGCAGTTGATGGTTCAAACTCCTGAAGGATGGTTTTCTACTATGACAAGCAGGGTTTTGTGAGCAGGGCAGTTGTGCTTGGGAGAAGGACAGTATAGTCTGGCCAGGTCATTGCAGAAGTTAGACATATGAAGACCGCATGGTGAGTAGCTAGGAACGGGAGGAGTGAAGTCCAGGGTAAGGAAACTGCTGGTGATCCTGCCAGGTGGAGGCTTCTCTTTTACAGTGCTGGGTTGGACTCCAAGCCTTGCACATGTTAGGCATATGTGCTCCACCCTTGGCCTTTTTTTCAGCAGTGGGGATTGAATCCAGGGCCTTTGCCCTGAGCTGTACCCCGACCTTTTTTTTTTTCTTTTGAAATAAGGTCTTGCTACGTAGCCTGGGCTGGCCTGGCCCTTATGGTGATCCACCTGCTTCACCCTCATGAGTACTGGAATTATGGGGGTGTGCCGCCATGCCTGGCCCTAGCCTTTTTCTTTTTCTTGTTCTTATTGAGGCAGAATTTTGCCAAGTGGCTAAGTTGCCCAAGCTAAGCTTGAAATTGTGATTGTCTGCCTCAGGTTCCCAGAGTGATTATAGGCATTGTGCTACAATGCTAATTTTTTTTTTTTTTTTAGTACCAGGGATCAAACTCGGGACCTTGTGCTTGCAGGCGAATTGCCACTGATAAATCCCTGGCACTACTATGCTTTTTATTATTTTTTTAAACCATGGTATTTAAAAAAAATAATTAATTTTACTGGAGATTGAGTTCGGAGTCTTCACAGTAAGCTACATACCCCTCTACCCCCTTTAAAAATTTTAAATTTCAAAATAAAAATTGCTCAGGCTGGGTTTGAATTTATTTTCCTGCTTCAGCCTCCCACAGTGCTAGGATTACAGCTGTGCACTGCCATGCCTAATTTGTGTGTGTGTTTGTTTTGATCATCCTGTTTGTTTGTTTGTTTGTTCGTATCGGGGATTGAATTTGGGTCCTTCAACTTGCAAGGCAGGTGGTGGAACCACTGAGCTAAATCCCCAGCGTGTGTGTGTGTGTGTGTGTGTGTGTGTGTGTGTGTGTGTGTGTGTTTTGAGATGTGGTTTTTGTCTGCTGCCCAGGTTGTTGTCAAACTCCTGGGCTCAAGAGATCCTCCTGGGCCATGGGATTTAGCTCAGTGGTGCTGTACCTGCCTTGCAAGTGCTGCAGGGTCCTGAGTTCAATCCCAGACACAAAACAAAACAAAAAAACAGAGAGATATCCTCCTGCCTCAGTATCTCAAGTAGCTGGCACTACAGTGCAAGACTGGCTCCTTGTACCCATCTCAGATGGAGTTTTGATGGAATGGTAGTATTGAAACTATTGTGCATTTTTGGAAGGATGAATAGATGGAGAGGAAGTAGAGAATGAACATGGTTAGGCTTTCAAGGAGTTGTGTTATAAAAACATCAGAGAAATAGGAAGGTAAGTTGGAAGGCTTGCAGGTAGGGGGAAGGCTTTAAAATTTTTTGTTTACTGACAAGTTGCAAGCATGGTACAGATTGTCCATATACCTTTTGTTTAGATTCCTTGTTAAAAGTTTAACTGCTCTAATTTTTCAGGAACTTTTTTCTGGGTGGGTGGTACCAGGGATCGAACTCGGGTCCTTGCACTTGCCAGGCAGGCAGCAAAACTAGTGAGCTAAATCCCTGGCCCGCTTTCAGGGACCTTTGAAAGTAAGTTGCACACATACTGCTCTTTACCCGTAAATACTTTACTGTGTGTTACCTAAAAACAAGGACATTCTGGGCTAGGGATTTAGCTCAGTGGTACTGCTGCCTGCTTTGCAGGCATAGATCCTGAGTTCAATACCCAGTATCAAAAAACAGAACAAAACAAGGACATTCTGTTACATAACCACTGTCCAGTGATGAAAATAAAGAAAATTAGCATTGACACCACAGTGTTTAATCTTAAAATGTTATTCATACTTTGCCAGTTGTCCAACTAATGTCCTGTTTTTGATCCTGGACCAAATCCAGGGTTACATGCTGCATTTAGATGTGATGTCTCTGGTCTCTTAATCTGGGACACTCCCTTAGTCCTTGTCTGTGATGTCCTTCATATTTGTGAGGGCTGTAAACTAGTTATTGTAGAAGGTCTGTCTCCCATCGTGGACTTCTAGGGTGAGTGGCTTCCATCCTAAGAATCAGGTTATTATTTTTCCCTCAGGGCTGGGGATCAAGCCCAGGTTGTACCACTGAGTTTCCATCCCCATCTCCTGGGTGATTTATTTATTTATTGATTTTTGGTACCGGGGATTGAACTCATGACCTTGTGCTTGTGAGGTAGGCATGGTGCCACTGAGCTAAATCATTGGCCCTGCCCAGATTATGATTTAAATGGACTACCTTAGAAGTTTTCAGTGTACCTAATCAGGAAGCATGCTATCGATTTTCTTTTTTTTTTTTTTTTTTTGCATCAGGGATTGAACGTGGGACCTTGTGCTTGTGAGGCAGGTGGCAGCACCACTGAGCTAAATCCCCAGCCCCATTTTGTTTTGATAGTGGTGATAATTTTGATCAGTTGGTTAAGGTTGCGTCTGCCAGGTTTCTCTAGGGTTAAGTGGCTATTTTTTTCCTTTGCAATAGGATCCTCCTGGTTAGTTGCCTTCAGAGACTGTAAAGAACCTGTTTCTTAACAGTACTTTTACTCATTTTAGCATTCATTGATGGTTTTTGTTTGAACTATTATTAGCATAGTGGCTGTCAAATGGTGGCCTCTTCTCACTTACTAGTTGAAATTTTAGGAGCTTTTCCTTCTTATATATTTTATGTTGATACTGGCTTCTGGATTCTTATTGCACAGATTATAACATGTTGCAATCATTTGTTGCTCAAAGTGAGGGTTTTGAAGGTAAGAGATTTTAGCATGGTGTGGCACGCCAAAGGCAGTGATTCAGCACAGATGGAAAGATGATTTATGATAATCTCATGTCCATACGATGAAATCTTTGCTTATGCTTTTTTGTTTTTGGTGCTGGAAATTGAATTTAGGATCTTCGCACTCAGCTACATCCCCAGCACTTTTTTTTTAAGTACATGTTTACAGTACATAATGATCACATACACTGGGGAATAAGTACATATGATATGTACATATCACATCTTTTTTTTTTTTTTTTTTTTTTTGTACGGGGGATTGAACTTGGGACCTTGTGCTTTTGAGGCAGGTGGCAGAACTACGGAGCTAAATTCCTGGTCCGTGCACATCTTAATTCTTTTCTTCTTCCTTCCCTCTTATCCACTCCCTCCATGTTTTGGTCCCCTCTTTTGCGGAAGAGAACCTTTTTTATTTTATTTTGAGACAGGGGTGTCACTAAGTCACTAAGTTGGTAAGGCTGGGATTGAACTTGTGATCCCCGTGCCTCAGCTTCCTGAATCTTCTTTACAGGTGTGCATCATCATGCCTGGCTGTTTATGCTTCCTTTTCAATGAGTAATTTCTTATAGACTTTAGCTATCTAAATGCAATAAATCTAGCATATTGGATTATTTTCTGGGGATATCTGTAAGATATCAAGTCATTCTTTGTGATTGATGCATTGTCTCAAATTTGATGTTGCACTCTATAGAAAGTATAATAATAACGTGCATATTGTTAATGTCACTTATAATTTAATCATATGCAGGTTATTTTTCCATACAAGACTAACTTTACCTCATTATTGTGCATTTTTTCTAGTCTGTTGCATTTTGATGAACTACCAATGTAACTAAAATTGGTAAAAACATTGTCATACAATTCTTCATTGTTCTTGGTTAATGGTGTACTTATGGAAACAGATGAAATCTCAAACTCTTTTCTTGAGTTATACTGTATACAAAACTTTCACAGAAATTAAGTGAAACTAGTTTTTTCTATGGTAATTAAAAAGGTTGGAAGACTTAAAAATATATAGTACTCATGGCAAAATTTAAAACATCAAAATGGTTAAAACTGCCTTTTTGTCTTCCTCAAATGCAGGCTCTGTGCAGTTTCTTGTGTTTTGGGAAAGATTTAGATACATATAGACTTGTATGAATGTATGCTTTTTAGAAAAAGTAGTGCTGAACTCTATGCAACATACTCTGCAAGTTTTAAAAAGCAATTTTAAAAGCATTTTGGAAGCTAGGATGGGAAAAATAGAATGTTCATTACTTTTAAAGTAGTGAATCTTAATTTAGGAGGAAAGTATATTTACCCATATGTTAACCAATAATACATTATAAACTGTTTAAAGGTTTGTGCCTCAATTTTGTAATATCTTAGGTTTCATTGTTAGGATTTGTTACAGATTCTGATCGTCAGAGAGCTCCAGCGTCTGGTTTACTTCATTATAAGTTATGATGGAAAGAAGAAATGTGTTGTGTAGTATTTAACTTTACCTCTCTCCCCAAAAAGAACAGCTCGCTTTCTTGTCCTCAAACCTCTGGAAACCACAGAGCAGTCCATTTAAATAGCACCTTGTATCTACTGGAACTGCTTAATACTCTAAAGAAAACTGTGTTTTAAACTTTCTTTTGAACGCTTTTTAAATTATATTTTGGTGGTGCTGGAAAATGAACCCAGGATGCTCTACCATTAAGCTATATCCCCAATCCCTTTTCTATTTTTAATTTTTCTTTGTTTGTTTGTTTTGGTTTTCTTTGAGACAGGGTCTCACTGTGTAGTTGAGACTGACCTGGAACTCACTATGTAGTCCAGGCTGGTCTCCAACTCACAGCGATCCTCTTGCCTCGGCCTGCCGAGTGTTGGGATTACAGGCGTGCGCCACCACACCTAGTTTAAGTTCATTTTTAAAATCACTTTTTTTTTTCTCTGTAATGAGAGGTCTTTATTAAAGAGCTGAGGTGGCACGGTGGCCTGCTTGGCAGAAAGGGAACAAAAGGGGAGGGAGAGAGAGGAAACGGGAATGGGCTTGGTTATATATTGGGTGACTGGTGTAGGCGGGTTTGAGGATTGTGTTTGCTGCACGGGCAGCCACTCAGGGGCCACTCTGGGACATTTATTTTCTAACAGACAAACCTTGTTCATGTGCCGGTCTCGTGACCAGTGACGCGTGAGGTAGGAAGTGGAAACTTTATGGTGAAAAAGGAAGTTATTTATCGCACTTACCTTATATTCTTCCCTTTTTTTGCTAAAAAGGGGCAGGTGTGGGGTGATGAGGGGCGAAGGGAGGGATTTTTATTTTATCATCTCTTACCCTTGTGGGGCGACATAGCTATTGGACGGCTGCTTGTTTAGGAGCTTTGAGGAGGGCAGTGACGGCAAGATCGTGGAGTGATGGGGGCTGATCTGGCAAGTATAGTAGCTTGAGGGGCAGGACAACCGTGGAGGGGCGGCCTAAATGGTGAAGAATTGAGTTAGACGTATCCTGAAAATATCATATATATACAGCAAGTGGAGGGGCCTTCCCTGGCAATAGTAAAAAATAGTAGCACCGCCAAGGAGTTAAATGCATAATTTTTTCCTTTTAATCGGGGAGCATGTGAAACTGGGAAGGTGACTGGATGGCAGAACACCTGGACCAAAAATCTAGTGTGGAAGTTGGATTTGTATTTCCCAGGTGCCAGTTTGGGACCACAGAGTCCTTTTTGTGGGAACTGCGGTACCTTAGGAGTAGAATTAAATTGCCTTGTCTCTGCCATCATGAATCTGAGGAGGAGCTCATATACTCGTTGCAGAAAGGGCAAATCTTTGGGTGAGTATGGCAAGTGGCAGACCAGGTCTTTTTGTGTAGGCGACAGGTACTGTTGTGAGACGTATAACAAGAATTGTGCGTCCCACATTTGGGAATGGGAGAGCTTTTGGGCCATTGGGAGATGTTAATCAAATGGCTCAACTCGAAGCTGTGCGGGTGAGAGTGTAAGCCAGCAGATAAGGAGAAGGGTATAGAAGGCAAAGTTTGTTTGAACTAAAATCTTGGAGGGTCTTTTGGTAGAAATGTTCTGTTAACCAATCTAAGATCCCATTTACTGATCTTTCTTGAGGATAGGACCAATGGAGTCTTGTTGTGGTTGAGTCATGAAGTGAAGAAACCGCAGCCGGATCTGGATCCACGTCATGGGCTTTATCCAGAAGGCGGGCCGCGAAGTGGTTGCTTTCTGTAAGATAAGCAATCGGTGAGGCCGGTGGTGGGTGCGGAGAGGAGTCTGGGTGAAGGGACACGATTGTGTGTGGGGGATCAGGGCGCCAAGGCTCGGGGTCCCTAAGCCCGCGGCTTAAAGTTGGGAGCTGGGTAGCACCGGACCGGAGTCATGGCACCAATGAAAGAAACCAATGCCTGCCGAGGATCGCTCCTGCACAGACAGAACTCCTATGAGAGGTCTTTATTAAAGACTGGAGGCAGCAGGGTGGCCCGCCTGGCTGAAAGGGAACAAAAGGAGAGAGAGGGTTTAAAGTCACTATTTACACTGTATCAATCTGTAGATCTGATTGATACATAAAATAACATGGCCCAAAGTAAAAATGTAAGGTTGTTAAATTATCCCCTTTTCAAAATGAATTTTTAGTTTTATGATAGTATAACTAAAAAAATTAAAAGTTTTCTAACCTGCTTTGAAATAGTGTAGCTAAACAAAATTTTAGTTGTCTGGTTTTATGGTAAACTTTTTTTTGGTAGTGGGGATCCAGGACCTTGTGCTTGTGAGGTAGGCACCGGGCCACTGAGCCAAATCCCTAGCAGTTTGGTAAACTTTAATTTGGTTTACTTATTGCCACCCTAAACCTGGATTTATCAAAGGACTAGATGGTTATTTTGGTAAAATAACATTAAAGTACTTAAGTTGAATACTTGAGCTTTTTAGTTAACTTCAAAACACTGCAACTTCCTTGAGATCTGGAGATATATTACTGGCGTGCAGTAATATATACGTACGTACGTACGTACGTACGTGTGTGTGTGTGTGTGTGTGTGTGTGTGTGTGTGTTAGTTATTCTAAAAATGAAGAAAACACAAGAATGGAACATCTTTTTCTATTACTGACCCTGAACTAACATTAATCCTTAGCCACTTAATAAAGCTGCTTTAAGGGTTGCATTTTAAAGTTAGTGATATTTGTAGTTTACCTTCTGTTACTTGAAGTTTCATTTTCTTTCAATTTATCTGTTTAGTCTTGCAGAAGACAACTACTGTGTGCAGGTACTACAGAGAGACAAAAGCATTAACTTAAACTTTTGAAAGAGAAAAGTTAAATAATTTACAGTAATTTTTATCAATTTGTAAAAAGCACATTTATGTGAATATGAGACTTCACATATTTGTGACCGTTCTCATAAGTGGCAGTAGCTTTAAATAGCTGGACTGAATTATTCAAACTGACAATTTGCAATTTCTAAATTTCTAGAAAGTGTGGGAGTAGTTACAGTTAAGTGGTACATGTCCCTCATCCTTTGTCGCCTTGCCCCATGTTTAATCTATCGTTTTGAGATGTGTGACTTGATATAAATAAATTGGATATGGCTAGTTGCTTTGATGTTATTTGCCCAATATTCTAACTGTCATGAATCTTGAAAACATATACCAAGAAGTGTTTTTCCTATTGCTTTTTCTGACTATAGAATTCTGCAAACTAATTTTTTAGTTATCCACTTTACATATTTAAAGCCTTCCCAAGTCCCAAAATACCTAAAATTCTAAACATAGGGTTAAATAACAATTTAAATGACATCCAAAAGATAAATTAGTGGAGAAAGGATTTGGAATTTTCAATGCTTATAAGTTGATATTGTATTAACTTTAAGATGTTCAAATTTTAATTATAGAGTAGATAAAATTAAAGTGTATATGTATGGTTCCTAAATTATTAGGAAATAAAGTTAAAGCTTTGGCTTAGACCTTTCTCTTTGCTCTAATACAGCCTGTGTAAAATACAGACCTATGTGGACAGATGGCTGGTGGTTAGAGGTGTGGAGGAGTCCTGGTGTGCTGCCCCCGGATGGACAGTCTGTTCTGATAGTTTGCATTTTTTTCCTTGCTTCTGCAAGTCATTCTTCAGGCAGTTTTTACAGTGTTTGGCTGATTAACACATTCTTAAAGCTTATGGATTTTGAAAACACTCATTCCAACATTTTTACAAGGTGTTAAAGTCTAAAGCCCAGCCCACTAAAGTTTAATGTTCTGTATAGATTGTTAATGATGGATTTTAGTTTATGATCCTTTTTCTAATTGTAAAGCTTTCAAAGGATGATTAGAACATTTGGCAAGGAGGAAGGGGCCATTTTAAAATAAACTATTGTTGTCTGTTACAGAAAAAGCCCAAGCTCAGGTAGAGGGACTGTGGATGCACATGGTATCATAAATACTGTGTACAGCAGTCACATACCTTTGGTTCTTGGTGACTTTGGTTCTCCCCCATTTCTGAGCTTTTCTTAAACGTTTTGGCTAATTGCATCAGTACAGTAAAGGAAACCAAGAGTTTTTTTCCTTTGAGAAAATTGTATCCTCTCAAGGATAAGGGCTTGGAGATAAGTTGAAGTCACTATATGCTTTTGTATATAACATTGATTATAAGTACAGTATCATATCCTAGATTGTTGTGACAGGAGGAATAGTTTTAGCATGTCGCTTATAAAATTGAAAAATATGTAATTCCCTGCCTCCACAAAATAATCAGGACCTCCAACACTGTGTTCTAGCCCCAGTCTGTAACCTTTTTTATGTCTCTCTTTTTTTTTTTTGAGACAGGGTCTCACTATGTAGTGAGACTGACCTCGAACTCACTATGTAGCCCAGGCTGGTCTCGAACTCACAGCATCCTCCTGCTTCAGCCTCCCAAGTGCTGGGATTACAGGTGTGTGCCACCACGTCTGGCTTGTGGCATAGAAGTTTTAAAGAAAACCCACTGCAACTACATTATAATAAAGCTTATTTAACTAAAAGACAAATATCTAATATTGCATTTTGAAGATTATTTTACCAGCCTAACAAGTTACAAGCATGTGAGGCTGTATTAATGACTTCCCAGTAGAAAGGGGGCATCTTGAAGCTTCTTTGGATGCATTGGTTCCTTTATTGTCAGTTAAGGTAGTTATTGTCTTACATTTTATCACAGTTGGTGGGTGAGGCTGGATGTGTGTTTAATCTTGAAACGACACATTCTTTGGGCTTCCTTTCTTTTGGTACAGGAGATCGAACTAGGGACCTTGCATTTGTGAAGCAGGCAGTGGAACCACTGAGCTAAATCCCTGGCCCTGGGCTTCCTTTCTAAAATGATGATGTACATTAAATAATTTCTAATATTTCCTCTGGGAGGTTGGGATTCTTACTGTTGGGATTACATTGGATAGTTTTCATGAATACATGTGTTTTTTTCCCCCTTACATATAATAAGCCAAATAGCAGTTATCTAAATAAAAAGGTTGAAACTTGGCATGATGGTGCATGCCTATAATCCCAGCTCTCAGGAGGCTGAGGCAAGAGGCACCCTGTGAGTTCAAGGTCAGTGTGAGGTACATACTGAGTTCAAGGCCAGTCTTAACTACAAAGCCAGACCCTGTCTCAAAAAAACTGAAGGGCTGGGGGTTTAGCACAGTAGCACTGTGCCTGCCTCGGAAGCAGAAGGTCCTGAGTTTGATCCCTGGTACGGGGTGGGGTGGGAGAGACCAAAGGGGGCCGGGGATTTAGCTCAGTGCTTCCACCACCTGCCTGACAAGTGCAAGGACCCAAGTTCGATCCCCAGTGCCATCCCCAAAACCAAACAAACCAAGAGGGTGGGGGAAGAAGTAGCATGGGCATTGGAGTTGTAAGTTTGAAGTTGGCTTTCACTTACTTTTGGGGAGGTGGTGCATATAAGGGATTGAACTCTGTACCTTGTGCCTGCGAGGCAGGCAGCGGAACCACTGAGCAAAATCCCGTCCCTTCCTCCCCCTTCTAATCTGCCAAGTGAGAGTTTTAATGTATCAGGTACAATGAAACTGTATTTTTCAAGTGCCTGGCATAGTTTTTTTAACCCTCTAGGAGTCACTGAATAAGTGATAATTTATGGTAGGTATTTTCATTCCCAAAATAGTGACGTTTTAAATTTCTGTTAAATGATTGTGAATTGATTGATTGATTTATACCAGGAATTGAACTCGGGACCTTGCATTTGTGAGGCAGGCGGCAGAACCACTGAGCTAAATCCCAGCCCCACTTGTAGATTTTTGAGTAGAAGAAAGGCAGAAACTTCAAAGGTACTGTGTGGTAGTGGAGATAATCATGTAACACTGCATTCCGCGCCAGTCACTTGGCTTCAGTGGTCCCCAGCCTGTGAGCAGTTTCATTTCATCACTTTGCAGAAGTACCACACCTTTCCTGATTATCTGAAACAGATTCAAGGCAAGAAGCATATTACCTTTCTACATTGTTCAGTGTATAGCTGTGAGAGACAAGGACATTAAAACCCACAGACTATACCATTATTACTTTTTTAAGACTGATAATTCACGGGTATCAAACTCCAGTTTTTCCTGATTGTCTTGTTAGTTTTACTCTTATTAAACAATTTGAATTAGGATTTAAACAAGTTCCCTACATTTTGATTGATTAATTATCTAGGTTCTCCATTTAAGTTTTTTTATTTGTTAGAAAACTTAGGTGTCTGTACTGGAAACTTCCTAGGGTCTGGGAATTCAGATTTCCACTGTTGGGATTTTGCTGTCTTGAAGTGTCTTTTACTGTGTGTCTCTGTCCTCAGAGGACATGAAGGCTCTACGGATTTGATCGCTTCCAGAACTGTCTTTTGTTTTTTATTTTTTTAAAAATTGGCAAATGTGACATAGGCCGGAAAAGAGAATATTTTAATGTGTGGTGACCAAGATTTTGTTTAGAGAATAATGGATTAAATGTGGGGGAGTTCAGGTTTGGGAAAATATTGAGAGATGAGAAATCATGTTGCATTTAAGTGAACCTTAGGTTTTTTAAACCTGTTCTTAAGTAGTGTTTGTTATAAACATACCCATTACAAGGTGAAATTAATTTGGTAAACAGGCAAAATTTTCTGCTGTCAAAGACTGCTAAGGTACCATTATGTTTATGGTATGCTTTCTGCAGGGAGAAGAGTTAGGTACAAGGTCTAGCTAGTAAAATTACATCTTGGAAGAAGAGAGTGCCCAAGACAAGGAAAATCAGGCAGAAAATTTTTTTCTTTATGTTTGAGCTTCATCAGCTGTATGAAACAGAATTTTTGTGCTGATTCTCTTATGAGCAGTAACAGTTTATTTCTGTGATTAGACAAAGCACCAAAATTGGAAATATAAACCACGTGGGCTACATAACTCTACTTCTTGGAAACATTCTTCAGACTCTTGGGTAGTGAGATTATTGTAGTTTGTAAAATTGATATAAGGTGGTATAATTATAATGATCACCTGCAACTTCCCCACATAGAGCACGTCAGAGGACCTGTCACCTAGCAGTAATGTGAAGTCATGAAGAAGTGGGAGCCAGGGATTTAGCTCAGTGGCACTGTGCCTGCCTCGCGTGCACAAGGTCCTGAATTTGATCCCTGTACCAAAGAAGTGTCAGCGTAGAAACACTTCTGCAATAGAAGTGAGTGCAGCTTTTTTAACAGTTTAGTCATCCTTTCCCCACCGCCACTCCCACTGGATACTAGAGATAGAACCACAGGGTCTTAACACCGAGCTTACACGCCCAACCTTTTTTTCAATTTTAAAATTTTGACACAGGGTCTCCCTAGTTAGCTACATTGCTTAAGACTGAGCTGGAATTTAGATCCTCCTGACCTAGCCTTCCAGAGTGCTGAGATAGGCATGTGTCATCATGTCCGGTTCACTTGACTCATTTAAAAATACCTTTCGTGCAGGTGCAGTTCACTTAGTGATGCTAACTTTTATGTAGAAAATAAGTGTCCTGTAAAATCTGTTTTTTGATCTTCACATGTCTTTGACGTAAATGAAATTTAGGGCTGCGGATTTAGTTTAGTGGTGCCGCCGTCTGCCTCACAAGTGCAAGATATTGAGTTCAATCCTTGGTACCAGCAAAACAAAACAAAACCCCATAAATGACATTTAATCAGTTAACTTTGCTTTTGGGATCAAGTACACTGAGTTTTAGATCATTTCTGTCCATCTGAAATATGTGAAGATATATGTATAATCTTTTAGTAGCTACATTAAGAATAAAAAGAAACACGATATTAAGATTTTATAGAACCTAATATATCTAAAAAAAATCTAAATGTCAATCATTTAATACACAAACAGAATGAGACATTGAGAAGTTTTACTTCTTTTAAAAAAAAACTGAATCTTCAAAATCCATGGCATGTTTTATGTTTATTGAACAATTCTAGCTGGACCAGCCACATTTATAGTACTCAGTAGCTACATGGGGTCAGTGGCTCTTCTGTTGGACAGGGTCGTTGAAGATGAACAGCTTTTTTAAAAAATGAGGCAGGGTCTTGCTTTGTAGCTCACGCTGGCCTGGAACTCCTGCCTCAGGCTTCTGAGGGCTGGAGTTATAGGCGTGTGCCCACCTGGCTTAAAGATGAACAGCTTTTAAAATCATTGTTGAAATATGTTGAGTCTTGCTGGG
Organism: Fukomys damarensis; assembly: GCF_012274545.1. Lineage (NCBI taxonomy): Eukaryota > Metazoa > Chordata > Mammalia > Rodentia > Bathyergidae > Fukomys > Fukomys damarensis. Next base: position 25,279,799 of record NW_022900916.1, on the reverse strand, counting down.
GTTAAAAATGGAATAATATTTATAAAATTAGTTGCAATATGAAAAATTTGGGAATGATTAATTATGAAATGATTCAAGCATATTAAAGGTTTTGTATCCAAATTCTTTATTTGCTGGTTACCACAGTTTCTAGGAAGATCCGTGTAATTTACTGTATCGTGTTGATGTCAGACTTTTGAAAGGTCTATACTTTTGAGTCCTGAAGCTTTTATTTAAATAGTAACATTAATTGCCAGTCGCATGTGTTATTGTTCAGTTGTTAATTAAGATATTGGTGTCAGTGGCCTGCCTTGCAAGCGCAAGGACCTGAGTTCAATCCCCGGTCCAAAAAAAAAAAAAAAAAAGATATTGGTGACTTTTTTTGCTTAGGGCTCATTTTTCAGATAAAATTTTATATGATGGTTAGAGAAATCTTTATTCAGGGATCAAGGATCAGTTTGTGCTCTGTTTAAACTTATTTTTCTTTAATTTTTAGCCAATAGATAAAGCAAAATTGTACATATTAATGGTGTATACTGTGGCTTCGATACATGTTTACATTGCGTAATGTTTAAATCAAGTTTAACTATGTCTCTTTAAATACTTACTTGACTCTGTGTGGGGATAGCTGGGGATTGAATTCAGGGCTTCATGTGTGCTAGGCAAGCATTCTACCATAGAGCCACCCTCTCACCACCATCTGCTGGCGGTTTGAAATGTACAGTGCATGATTGTGATCTGTAGTATAGTAGTCACCATACTGTTCAGCTGTTACTTTTCAAACAATGATGTGTCCTCCCACCTTGTGCATAGCCTGAGGAAGTGTGAGAGCTTTGATTATATCCTTGTCTTAAAGGAACATTGAATTTTCCAAAAGAAAGATATGGTAGCTGGGGGTGAGACTTAGTGGTAGAGCATGTGCTCAGCATGCACAAGGCCCTGGATTTTATTTTGAGCATGCCTACATGCATGTGTGTGCATACAATGAAAGCCAGCACCTGTAGTTCACTTACTTGGGTGGCAGGGGAAAGAGTTTACACCCAGGAGATTGGGACCAGGCTGGGCAATATAACTAGTTTTTAAAAAAAGATATGGGTGTAGGGAAAGTGGGAAGGGTAGGGGAAAGGAAAAAGAAATATGAAAAATGAAAATAAAGTATTTGTAAATAGGGAAGGGAGGAGGGGGTGAAGGGAGGGCGAGGATAAGGGGAGAAAATGAGAACCAAGACCTGTCATGTAAAGGTACAGGATCCCAATGATGAATGTAACTACTGTATACTGTATACTGTATACCTAAAATGTATCAATAAATTCAATGAAAAAAAAAGATAAGGGTGGTAAGAGGTAGGCATGGTGGAAAACACCTATAATTCCAGTACTTGGGAGAAAGAGGCAGGAGGATTTCAAGTTGCAGTCTTATTTGGACAACTTAGCAAGACCCTGTGTGTGTGTGGTGGCAAATGCGGTGGTGCACCCCGTTGTACAATCCCAGGATTGCCACAAGTTCAAGGCCATCCTGTGCTACACAGAGAGTTCAAGACCAGCTTAAATTACATATCAAGAGCCTGTCTCAGAACAAGGGGGAAGGGCTGTAAATGTAATTCAGTGCCGTCAACTGGATTCAGTCCTCAGTACTGAGAAAGAGAGAGAGAGGGAGAGATAGACAAGCAGAGGCGGAGACATGACATGTCTAAATGTAAGCATTAGGAAGAAGAGCAGCAGAGTCAGTCAGCCTTCCTTGAACTCTACCAGCCCACACTCCTGGCTTCAGTACATTTCCTCTCTATATCCTTGGGGCTGTACAGATCTTCTATAAAGATGAATATGTGCAATTTTGTTCCCCTTTGGTGATGCTGGGGATTGAACCCAGAGTTTTTGGTTTTTTTCCTTGAATCCCATTAAAATTTTTATAGGTATACATTAGCTGTACATAATAATCACATTCATCATAGGGAATTATGTACCTATATATATATATATATATATCTTTTTGTTGTTGTTGTTTTGTTTTGTTTTATTTTTTTTTCTTGAGACAGGGTCTCACTATGTAGAGACTGACCTGGAATTCACTATGTAGCGCAGGCTGGTCTCAAATTCACAGCGATCCTCCTGCCTCAGCCTCCTGAGTGCTGGGATAACAGGTGTGTGCCACCACGCCCAATTTCATACATAATATATCTTGATTCTTCCTTTCAAGTACTCTTCCCTTATTTACAAAAGCTTTGTTTCTATTTTTCTTCTATTTTATTTTTTCTCTTTTCCCTTCTTTCTTTTCCTCTTCCTTCCATCCCTAGTCCCCCTTCCAAATGACGTTTTTCTTCCTAATTCTCAATTCTGTTATACACTTGGTCCTTATTTTACCTTTTGATTTCCCACACCAGAGGAGCAATACAATATTTAAACCTGTGTCTGATTTATTTCACTTAAGAGTATGGTCTCAGGGTACAACCATTTACCTACAAATGTCTGCTCCACTGTATATAAAAACCACATCTTCTTTATCTATTCATCCATTGATAGTCATTTAGGCTCTTTCCAAGATGTAGCTGTTAAAAATTTTGCTGCTAGAAACATGGGTGTGCATGCATCACCGTGATAAGCTTTAAATTCTTTAGGGAAGATACCAAGAGGAGAAATAGCTGGTTCAAATGGAACTTGTATTTTATTTTTTGAGGACTCTCCACACTGATTTCCACAGTGGTTGCACATCAGTCTACACTTGTACCAACAGTAGAGGTGTGTTCTTTTTCACCCACAGTCCACCTAGCATGTGTTAGTGATTTCTTGATAACAGCCATTCTTTCTGGAATGAGAATGAATCTCAGCGTTGTTTTAATTTGCATCTCTCGAATGACAAGTGATGTTGAAGTTTTTTCATATACTTATTTGCTATTTGTACTTCTTTATCTGAGAAATGTCTGTTCGTTTCAGATGCCCATTTTCTGATTGGGTCTTTACATTTGGGGAAGGGATCTGGATTTTTAATTTAAAAAAAAAATTTTTTTTTTGAGACAGTCTGGAGGCTGACCTTGAATTCATATGTAGCCCAGGCTGGCCTTAATTTATGGCAATCGTTCTGACTAAGCCTAAGCCTCCGAGAGTGCTGGGATTATAGGCGTGCTCCACCACGCCTGGCACTTGAGTTCTTTATATATTCTAGATATTAGTTCTTTGAGGAACAGCTGGCGAAAATTTTTCCAACTTTGTGGGTTTCCTCTTCACTCCATTGGTGGTTTATTTTTCTGTACAAAAACTTTAGTAAGATGATATCCCAGTTGTTGATGCCTTGTAATATTTCCTGTGTGATTCTTTGTTCATAGTCTTTGCCTGTACCTGTGTTCTTCGAGTTCTACCTATTCTGTCTTCCAGCAGATTTAGTGTTTTCAGTTTTAATATTTAGATCTTTGATAAACTTTGATTTTAGTTTAATGCATGGTGAAAGGTATGGGTCTACCTTTAATGTTTGGCATATGGACATTCAATTTTCCAAAAACATTTATTAAAAATAAAGGTGAAGGTATTTGGCTCCTTAGTCAAAGAAAAGGTGGCTGAGCATGTTTGGAGTTTTTTCTGCATCTTCTAATATGTTTCATTGATCCTTGTTTATTTGTACCATGCTGTTTTTATCACAGTAGCTTTGTAGTATGAGTTAAAGTCAGGGATTGTGATGTCCCCTGCATTGCTTTTGTTGCTCAGAATTGGTTTTGCTGTTCTAGTATTCTTCTGGTTCAACTGAATTTTAGGATTGTTTTCTCGAATTCTGTGAGATATACTGTTGGTATTTAGATCAGGTTTGCATTAAATCTGTATTATCATTTTGGAAGTATAGTCATTTTCACTATATTAGTACTTCTACCCAAGAATAAGGGCTGTCTTTCCATTTTCTGATGCACTCTTCAATCTCCTTTTTCAGAGTACTGTAGTTTTCTATGTTAAGGTCTTGACTCCCTCCCTTAGATTGATTCCTAGGTATTTAAATTTGGGGGATGCTATTGTGAAAGGTGTTGTTTCTCTAATTTTCTCTTTCAGTGAGTCTGTGTACAAGAATACTACTGATTTTTGAGTGTTGACTTTGTGTCCAGCAATGCTGCTAAGTTTGGTTATTAAATCTAGAAGTCTTCTGGTAGAGTGTTTGGGATCCCTGTGTAGAGTATCATGTCATCTGCAAGTTTGATAATTCAGCTTCTTCTTTTCCTATCTTTATTCTTTGTATTTTTTTTTCTTTTGTCTATTTGCTCTGGCTAATGTTTCCAGAACTATATGGAATAGTAGTGGTGATAGTGGACATCCTAGTCTTGTTCCTGATTTTAGAGGGAAAGCTTTCAGTTTTTGTCTATTTGGTATGATGTTGGCTGTTGGTTTGTGGTAGATGGCTTTTATCAGATTGAGATAAAGACCTCTTAGTGCAATTTTCTGTAGGGTTTTAATCATGAATGGGTTTTAGACTTTGTCAAATGGTTTTTCTACATTTATTGAGAGGATCATGCGGTTTTTGTCCTTGGTTCTATTAATGTGGTTTATTATACTTAATGATTTGTGTGTGTTGAACCATTCCTGTATCCTTAGGATGAATCCCACTAGTCATGTTGTATGATCTTCTTGATGATTCTGTTTACCAGTATCTAATGGAGGATTTTCGTATCTATGTTCATTAGGGATATTGGCCTGTAGTTCTCTTTTTTTTGGTTGGCTCCTTCTCTGGTTTTGATAGCAGGAGTGAGTTTGGGAGTACTGCTTCTCCTTCAATTTCATAAAAGAGTTTGACAAGTAGTGGCATGAAGTCTTCTCTAAATTTCTTCTAAATTCAGTAATGAATCTGTTCGGGCTGGGGTTTTTCTTTGTCGATTCATTTTTAATTACATTGAACCCAGGGCCTTGCACATGCTAAACACATGTTTTACCATTGAGCTATATCCCCAACCAAGATGTGAAACCTTTTAAAATATTTTTTAGGGTAGTGGGCCTTGAACCCTTCACACTGAGCTATGGTCACAGCCCTTTTTATTGTTTTATTTTTAGACAGGGTTTAGCTAAGTTGCCCAAGTTGGGTTTGAATTTATAATCTTCCTGTCTCAGCCTCCCAGAGTTTGGGGATTGAACCTGGCTATGCTTTGCAACTTTGAAAGACAAACAGTATACCTCTGTTTTAGTTAAAGGCACTAACACAGGTTCCTGTGGAGAGCTGGGAGGTGGGAATGACAGAAGTGTCACACTAGATTTTTCACTTAAGAGTTGTGATATAAGAAACTGAGTAATTGCATGTTTGAGTCAGGCAGTCTGCTAACCACTGAAGTGTAGAACACTGAATAAGACAAATAATTTTACCCACATGGGACTTGCCCTGTTAATAAGACCTCAGTGGCCCCCAAGCTTAAAAATGTGTTTATATGCATATGTAGTAGGTAGCCAACTATTGTTTTAGGGGATCTGTGTTGGGGCTCTGGAATCTTCATGGTTTGTTTTTGTTTTGTTTGTTTGATTTTAGTTTTTTGAATCAGGGTCTCACTATGTAATTCAGGTTGGCCTTGAACTTCGCTGTGTAGCCCAGGCTGGCCTTGAGCGCATGGCAATCCTCCTGCCTCAGCCTCATGAGTGCTGGGATTACATGCATGTACCACCATGCCTGGCTTGGAATTTGTGTTTTAATCAAGCTTAGTGATTATTGACCCTTAGACCACACTTAAGTGACAGACAACTATCTCATTATGAAGTGAGAGGACTGCATACTTTCTTTTTTCCCTTCACTTAACCCAGTAGACACTAGAATCTGACATGCCCTTTAATTGTTGTGCAAAATATGCTTTTATTCTACTACCTGTGACCCTCTGTTGGCCCAGTATTTCATAGGAATTCCTAACCTGGAATGTAGGTGTTCTCCTGAATCTTGAGGTTGATCCCTCTTCCTTTCTTACTGACCTTCATTTAAACTGATTTTTTAATAAAAGGAATTAAATTTTAATGGGAAGTGAACTGCAGTCAACTTCATTGAACAGGACTGTGAATAGAGATGGAACTGGGCCTGTAATAATTTGTTCCACAAGATGTCACAGATATGTGAGGATTTTTTTTTGGGGGGGGTATGGGGACCGAACTCGGGTCCTTGTGTAGTAGAACCACTGAGCTAAATCCCCAGCCCTACAATGCCTAATTTCTTTTGCTAGACTGTAAAATCTTAGATGAGCAATGAGAGGAACTGTTGTCACTGGGCAAGTTAGAACTGTTGGAATATAACTGGTTTCTTCAGGGTTCATTCCGATTTTATATAATGGGCTGGAAGTAATAGCTTATTTTCCTTTCAACAATTAGAGTTTGTTTGTTTATTGGTACTGGGGATCAAGCTCGGGTCCTTGTGCTTTTGAGGCAGGTAGTGGCACCACTACGCTAGATCCCCAGCCCCGGCAGTTAGAATTTATTATAAAACCATAAAAGCTAAAGTTAAAACTGCTGTGGTGTTCTACCAGCTAGAGTGTATGATGTTCATTATCTTGATATTACATCTTTTCCTTATTTCTGTTGATATTGTGTGCATGTGTGTGTGTGTACTGTGTATGGGTGTATATGGACCACTGTTGTACTTTTTCCCTGCATGGGGTGGGTACTGGGGATTGAACCCAGAGCCTTTATGCCTTCACACTGATCTATATTCCATGCTTTTTTTTTTTTTGGTACCAGGGATTGAACTTGGGACCTTGCACTTGCAAGGAGGCAGGCGGCAGAACCACTGAGCTAAATCCCCAGCCCCCCCACAGTTTAACTCTTACCAGGGATAACAACTCAGGACCTTGTGCTTGCAAGGCAGTTGTGGTGCCACTTAGCTAAATCCCTGGTCCCATGCTTTTAAAATTGTGTGTGTGTGTGTGTGTGTGTGTGTGTGTGTGTGTGTGTGTGTAATATGTTGTCCAGACTGAGTATGGACTTAAGAGATCTTCCTGCTGTGGGCTGGGATTGCAGGTGTCCACCAGGGCAACTCATACTCTTTTATTGTGGTAAAACATTTTAAAATGAGATCATTTCTGTGTTTTGCTTTTTTCCCATGAGTAATATCATAAACATTTTTCTTATTAAATATTCTCTCATGTTTACAATGTCTCCGTGAGATTTAGTTTAGATGCTTGATTTATTTGGTGAATGTTTTTCCTGGACCTCCAGATTCTTCATAGTTGTTACCATCTTGGAGTGTGTTACAGTTTATGTATGTACATGATATAAGAAAATCTTTGAGGCTGTTGCAGAGGTTTTTTTGGGGGGGAATACTGAGGATGGAACTTGGGACCTTACACTTGAAAGGCAGGCGGTGGAACCACTGAGCTAAATCTCTGGCCCAGCATAGGTTTTAATAAAGACACTGCCAAATCAATAGTGAGGCAGGACAGAGCCAGGAGTGTGATACTATACTGGTCCTTTTCCCAGGTATAATTTTGAAGTATTAGCCTTTTTAAGAATTGAGGTTGACTTTTAAAGAGCTAATTCCCAACTGTATAAATTAAGAAGGGATAGGTATAGATGCAAGGTAACATTGTTGAGTTGAGCTAGGTTGAGCAACTACCTCTTTGGGCATGAATTTTGTTAGTTTGTGATAAAAACAGCTGGAATGACAATTTGTAGCCAGTACAGAGTGCCACCAAGTGGTAGGTTGGAGAGGCCACACTACATTCTAAGTTACCCAAAAGTGACCTCATTTCTCAACCTGTATCAAAGAAAAAGAGGCAAAGCAGAATGAGTTACACATAAGACTTAATTTTCTCTTCCTGTTTTCAGCTGGTGTTAGTGTTACTTAGGTAGGTTGTGGAAAACTACAAGTCAAATAAGGTTTTGTTTTGCTTTTTCAAATAAGCTGCTAGAAAAGGAAATTTGTAGACTCGTGAGACTAGAGTTTGAATTAACCAAATTTGACGTACTGATTTTATTTCGATACTGATTTGAACAAACGAGTTGTTTTTTTTGTTTTTTTTTTTTTGTATCGGGTATTGTCAGGCAGGTGGTGGCACCACTGAGCAAAATCCTTGGCCCTGGTAACTTTTTTTAATGAGGAAAATTTGAGCATTAACTACTCTTCTTGTTTGTTTTTCTTTTTTCTGGTACCAGGGATGGAATTCAGGACTTTGCACTTACAGGCAGGAGCAGTGCCACTGAGCTACATCCTTGGGCCCTGATTCATTTTTGATGATTGCTAACTGTATGTTGTCAAAGTGATTTTAAAGATCTGCTGATACAGGTAAATAAAAGTATTAGGGGCCAGGGATTTAGCTCAGTGGTGCCACTTCCTGCCTTGCAAGCACAAGGTCCTGAGTTTGATCCCCAGTATGCTCCCTGCCAAAAAAAAAGTATTAGAATGATAAAAATTATGGAAGATAATTACATTCTGGAAGGAGGAGAAGCATACAGTTATTTTCAGTTATTTTATGCCTTATGAAATATACATCACTGCATATCAAATTCAATATTGCACACAATTATTAAAATGACAGAAAGGGAGGGAATGTAATAAGTAAAGTCCAGAATTGAATAACAGGATTTATGGCCTGGGTCTGCCAGATAAATGAATAGAAAACAGAGCAGGGGAGTCATCAACTCCATGCATGTTGTGTTTGTGTGCATCTTGAGATTTTAATGCAACTAAATGAATGGAAAAAGATACCAAGCAATTGCGGGAATAAACATTGAGTAGATTTCTGATAATCAGGAATCTTAACTAATCACTTCTTGGTACAATATCGGGGTTGTGGTTATATTGAAATAATGTTTTTATCTTTCATAATTGTTTACTAATCCACTTTAGCATGAGTTGCTATGTAAGTGGGACTTGTTGGGAGAGGTGTGGGTATAGAATCAATACAATCTAAATGATTATACTTAAGCTGATAATAGATATGACTCACCTTCTCTATTTCCTTCCTTTTCTTCCTCTCCTCCCTCCCTTCACAATGTGGTATTGGGGCTGAACCCAAGGATCCCTGGTCTACATTCCCCAGGCCTTTTTATTTTTGACACAAGGTCTTGCTTAGTTCCCATGCTGGCCTCAAACTTGGAATCTTTTCTCAGCCTCCCAAGTAGCTGGGATGACAAGCATGCACCATTGTGCCCAACAATTCATCCTGGCCTTGAGCTCACTGTGTAGCCCAGGTTGGCCTCAAACTCATGGTGACCCTCCTGCCTCCCAAGTGCTGGGATTATAGGCATGCACCACCACACCCAGCATTTACTAAACTTTGAAGATGCTCTTTGACATCTACATGAGCATTTCTATTGGCTCTTTACCCTCTAATTAAACCCACTTCTGGTAACTAATTTACTGACTTTTCATCATAACTAGTAATTCCAGCACAGTGTGGATTTTGTTTGTTGTGCTGAGGATTGAACCCAGGGCCTTGTGTGTGCTAGACAAGCACTCTACCACCAAGCTGCACTTAGCCCACTGTAAGCCTTTTATAAAGGGTGCTGTCTGTTAACCTGAGATCTTAACCTTTACCCCACTTTTCCCTAAGTGTGGCAGTTATTTTTTTTTCTATATAAACTGTAAGAAAATCACCAGACATGTTAGTAGTTTCTTAATGGTGGAACTGTGAGCTTTGTAGTTTTTCTTCCCCTTTTGTGTACTGTAACAAATTCTAACTACCAGCTGAGTGTTCATCAGGTGCCCAGTCCTATTCCAGACCCTGAATGCACTGATGAACATGAAAGCCTAATTTGTCTTTGTCACAAAGTTTGTCCTTTTTTTTTTTTGGCACTGGGGATCAAACCTGGGACCCTGCACTTGCGAGGCAGGCGGTGGAAACACTAAGCTGAATCCCTGGCCCCTGTCCTATTTATTACTATTTTTGTGTTACAGAAGGAAGTCTTTTGCTGGTGGTTAAATTGAACTTTAATAACTTAATATAGTAGTTGTAATCTATTAAAACATGAATATTTTTCTCAAGTTTATTATTTATTTTTGAGATGATCTTACTATGCTGTAGTTCAGACTAGCCTTGTGCTCATATTACCCAGGCTGCTCCAAACTTCTTTCTGCCTCAGCCTCCCAAATGTTGGGATTTTAAGTGTACACTATTACTCCTGACCACAAATATTTTCTCTACTCATAAATTTTGAGAAATCTAAATGAAATCTAACTCGAAAAGCTTAAGATGGCCAAAGAAGTAGGTGTTTAATTGTGTACAGCCAATTTGATGAACTTAGCTGAGGAACGTGGGGTTCTTGCCATGGCAGAAGTTGGTGTTTCTGCACTGCCTGGGTCCAGTTCATGCCTTTGGTTCCCTCCTTTTCCTGTTGAGCTTTCTGGCTCTTGTACTCTCTAAGAGTGAGCAGAGTTTAGGAGCCAGAGGAAAAACTGTTGGTTCCTAGGTAAATAGGAAAGAACAATTCTGGATGTCAGAACACTTAACTGTCCTGGAAATAATTCTAGTGTTTCTCTAAAATGAGACTTGAGCAATTCAGATAATGGGCATTGGATAACCACTTGAGGTAAATACTTATTCTGGAGTAACATCCAATAAGTAAATGAATGTTGGGTGTTCATTTTGAAGAACCCTTAGAAGGTCCTTGGGAAACATTGCTAATAGATTACTTTAAAAAATACATTATTTAAAAAAATATATTCTATTTAAAGAATTTCTTGCAAACTGTATGAAGTGGATATTTTTGTTGTTGTTGTTTTGAGACAGGGTCTCACTGTGTAGTTGAGACTTGACCTGGAAGTCACTATGTAGCCCAGGCTGGCCTTGAACTCACAGTGATTCTCCTGCCTCAGACTCCGGAGCGCTGGAATTACAGGCATCTTCCACCACACCTGGCGGATATTTGTTTTTATAATATGAATTATCATCTGCTAATTGACTTCAACTCTGTACATTTTTACATGTGTACTTTTCAGGAAAAATTTTGGTAACAAACTTCAAAAAATTAGTTTTGTGCCAGGCATGGTGGCTCACGCCTATAATCCCAGCATTTGGGAGGCTGAGGCAGGAGGATCACTGTGAGTTCGAGACCAGCCTGGACTACATAGTGAGTTCCACGTCAGTCTCAACTACATAGTGAGACCCTGTCTCAAAAAAAAAAACAACAAAAAACAAACCAAAGAGTTTCGTGGGGTTTAAGACAACGCTGTGATGCCATTCTTTACTGTGTCAGGTGCTTGATTAAAATAGATTATTATTTACATGTGTGTAACAAGTCATTCTTACTCCTTAGTTACCCACGGTAAATATTTACATAGTGTAACCTTTATGAAACTCACATAGTGTAACTGATAGCCAAAGCAGTGTGTAGCAGCTCTGAAATCTGTTATATTAGAAAACTTTTTTATTAAAGTTGTTATTTACTTGAAGCTAGGGATTGAACCCAGCCAATGCCTTTAATACTGAGTATATCCCCAGGTTATTTTATTTTAATTATTAATTTTTTTGGAGACAGGGTCTTGCCAAGTGGCTGGACTGAAATTTGCAATTCTCCTGTCTCAGCCTTCACAGTGCTGGAATTACAGGTGTGGGTCCCTACCTGGCTTCAGTGGTGTATTTTAAAGCATTCATTCATTCACTGGTTGGTTAGTTGGTTTGATGAAGTCTTCACTATGTTGTCCAGGCTAGACTTTACCTCTTTCGATTGGCTCAAGTGGTTTTTCCCACCTCAGTCTCCCAAGTAGCTAGGACTACAGGTGCCTGACACTATACTGGGGCCTTTTCTTTAAAACCTTTTATAGAAAAGTAGTACCTTCTCTTCAGTATTAATGGTTATGAGCACATGAGTTAGTTTTCTTTTTTAATAAGGAAGATAATTATTCAAAAAAAAGAGGGGGAAAGGGGAAGATAGACAGCTACCCTGAAGAATAGTGGGCACCAGAAAGGTAGGTACCCACGAGTGAGTTTGAAACAAATGCAAAATTAGCTCTTTATCTGTAAATTCTTACTAGGTGGTGTTTGGAAATTTTTTCTTTCAAATTGACCCTCTTCTATATCTTTGGTGTACTGTGCCCTGATGACTTGTTTTTTTTAATTCTGTCATAAAAATAAAAAGTGCTTCTCCCTTTGCCCCTGCACTTCACAATTGAGAACAGAGTACCAATATACCTTTTGGTTCATCTTTGTTATCTTTGGAGTTCTTGGCTGAATAGGCAGCAAATGTGGCAGTCATTCTCTTGTTTGGGGAAAGTGAAGAGACAAGAGACAAAGGACTAATCTGTGAATCCAGTCTAAACTGGTGTTTTGCTTCCGGAAAGAGCTTGGTGTAGTTCTAATTTTGTAAAAAATTTAATGATTTCACCTGAGATGTCAAATTCAATTAAAAGGGTAATTAGTATGAGGCATCTATATAGTACAATCTGTTTCACTTCCTCCTTTTCTACACACACACACACACACACACACACACACACACACACGCACCACATGTGTGGGATGGTGGTATTTGAATTTAAAGTGGGGATTTTTTCCTCCCTGGTACTAGGGATTGCAGCCAAGACCTTCATACTGAACTACAGCCCCAGCCTTTTTAAGTTCTTTGTTTTGAAGACAAGGGCTAAGTCACTAAGTTGGCCAGGCTGGCTGGGCTTGGAGTTGTGATCCTTCGGCCAGCTAGGTTTCTTTTTTTGCGGGGGGGTTGGGTACAGAGAACCAAACTTGGGACCTTGGGCCTATGAGACAGGTGGTGGCACCACTGAGCTAAATCACAGGCCGGCGCCCCCTGTACTCCCCCAGCTGGGGATTCTTATTGCTTCTGTATTATGGACTCATTTGGCAGTCTGGAAATTGTACACCTCTTCTTCAATGTTTTTAAATACATAAAATATATAGGATTATCAAGAAACATTTCAAAATGATTACTCAATTTAAAACCAAAATTTAAAAAAAGTTACCAAACTTAAAAAAATACTAATATGTGCTGCTTAACATAAGTAACAAGTTCTAGCAATATATCTAAATTTCACAGCAATGAGTGTAGATATTTAAAGATCTGCAACAACTTAATGTGGTATGAAGATATCTGACTTATATTGATGTCAAAATTACAAGTACTGGGCCGGGGATTTAGCTCAGCGGTTCCCGCCTCGCAAGCACAAGGACCCAAGTTCGATCCCTGGTACGCCCCCTAAATTATAAGTACTATTCTATGGTTTATTGCCTCCACTTATAATTGAAGAAATCATTACATTTCAGTCAGGGAACAGTGAAAATACGTGATTCTCACCCCTTTTCTCAATTCTCAGTTCTCGAATTCAATTCATGGCCCCCTTGAAAAACATCTGGACCTATGGAGGCTTTCTTTGTGTCCTGGGAGGCTTAAATTTGAGCAAAAAGCGTTTGAACTCTGAATATAGTTATCAGATGAAATGTTTTTAAAACACTTTATGTGCCAGTTTTAGTGACTTTTAAAATATGTCATAACAATTCAACAATGCCAGATCTCCAAATGGTCTCAATATGCATCCTGTGATTAACTTACTTTTTTTTTTCTTCTCGGACTCTATTTTCTTTTTATATATATTGGTTAGTTATAAAATTAATATTTTAAGTTTCTAAACTTCCTCATTGGCTATTAAGATTTTGTATTTTGTATGTTTTTGTTCTTTAAAAGTATTTTTAAATTCTTCCACAGGATTCGGAAACTTCAGATACGAAATATCCCACCACACTTACAGTGGGAGGTAAGAATTTCTTTATTTAAAATTATTATCTAAGTATCTAAGCCTATTACTAATTTTCTAAGGAGTTTTTGCCTTCCCTCCAGTGTGGGTGTGGTAGAAAACAAAATCCTCTTCTGGCCTGTGTCTTGATGTTTTTCTTTGTAAGCATATGGAATATTTTTTAAAATTCTGCTCTGTGAAATAGTAAAAGAAAAAAAGTTGGAGTTTTGTGTAACTGGATTATCTTCCTCATGCAGTTCCATCCAGACAGGTTCTTGTTGATACGAGTTTTTCTAGTGGGTTTGCCAATTACTGTATATTTAAATATGAAATTCTTTATTTGGCAGTTTTAAAAGAGATAAACACCAGCTACTTATGTTTTATATTTTCACATTGTGTTTTATTCTTTGAAGAATGGATTTAAACATCACATTAAGACAGACAAAGTTTAAAATAAACAGTTTTATGAGGATACGTTATTATGCACATGATTGTTTACTGTGAGGAATCTTGGTTTTCGAGCTTACGATGACCCTAGTTGGCAGCAGCACCAGGTTTTCCACGAGCCAGGTGTTGCTTGTCTCTGGTCTGCATAGACTTATTAGCTGCCTTCTGCTGTTGTTGCATGATCTGGGATTCCCTCTGCTTTCTCCTCTTTTGTTTTTCTCTTGCTATTTTCCTGGGTTTCCTTCATATTTTTCTGGTAGGCAAATTCTTGTTGATTTCCACGGGACACTCTGAGCACCCTCCAGGCCGAGAAGAGAAACTTAGAAAAGCAAGGGCTCCCTTATCTACAGAGCTGGTATCATCCCAGGAGCTGAAATTGGTGGGGAGATGCCTCTGCTCCCACTACATTTTATTTAAAAATGTTATTCTGCTTCCTTTTGCTCAGATGGTGGCACTGTAATGATTATGGGGAAATAGAAAAGCACAACTGTATAGTTGGTGTCAGTAATTTCTAGGGCATCATAATGATGTCTCCAGGAGTATTGGAGACAAGAGCCCCAAGAAACTTGACTCTTCTTGATGGAACTTAAATTCTTAAAACTCAGAAAAGTTGGGCAGGAAAACTGCTCAGCTTTATGCATTTCTAATATAAAATCAAGAGTCACTAGTCCTGGGCCGGGGATTTAGCTCAGTGGGCTCGCAAGCACAAAGACCTGAGTTTGATCCCTGGTACCAAAAAAAGAAAAAAAAAAGAAAAGACAAGATTAACTAGTCCTATGTTTTAGATTAGTCTTCTAAAGTGACACTGGATGAGTCACTAAGCCAGAACCCTTAGCAAAAATGCAAAATATGGTTAGAAAGAACCTGGACCATTATGACCTACGCATCGTGGACCAAAGCTCCAATTTGGACCATTACTCATTTAGACCAGAAAAGCATATGGGACCTTAAGCACACCTTCCTTACTTCCATCAAATGACGACCATTATACTGATCCTCCATCCCTTTGCTGTGGCAAGAGATGGCTTAAACAAATAATTTAAAATATATTTTAAAAAAAGTTTTCTTGGCAGTGAGTTGAAGGATGCTGGTTCGAATTTTGATTATTTCTCATGGCTCCTCAGATGTAACCATTTGTGCTCAGAATATTTTATTTATTTATTTATTTGGGGTTTTTTGGTTTTTTGAGACAGGGTCTCACTATGTAGTTCAGACTGCTCTGGAAACTCACTGTGTAGCCCAGGCTGGTCCCAAACTCAACAGTGATTCACCTGCCTTAGCCTCCCGAGTGCTGGGATTATAGGTGTGTGCTAAGAATATTTTCTATATGCAGCATCTTCAGAGAAATTACTCTTATATTTAATCTTTTCAAGAAGTTGGTTCTTTGGTATACACAAAATACTTTTTAAGTTTAAAATAGATGTTGTAGATGGAAACAGTGACTCTCAAAATTAAACATCATGGTGGGGTTTTCTTTGAGGGGGGTAATTAGGCAGTGAACCCAGGGCCTTTACACTGAGCTGCATCCCAGCCTTTTTGAAACTATTTTGAGTCAGGGTCTTACTAAGTTGGTAAGTTGCCCAGGCTAGGATTGAACTTGGAGTTCTTCTTCCTCAGCTTCCCAGAATGCTGGAATTACAGATATGCAGTACCATTCCTGGCTAGAGATTTCTTTTAGTTCATTTGTAATACGAGTTTAAATTAGATTGTGGTGGCTTGTCCAGCTTTTAGTTTATCACATTTTTTCCTCATTATGGCTAAAATCTAACCCAAAAAAGTTCTATTTATGTATCTGATCTGATTTTTTTTCTTAACCTTGTAATTCATTTTACCCTTTCCATAGTCCTTTGAGGCAGTGCAAGTTGGTGACACCTCTATTTTCTTGTGGTCAAATGTAAGCACACAAGATTAAAGCCATTATTTACATAGGGGAGGCTTAGAACTAGACTTTGGAACTTCTCACCATTGACCTTTTAAAGCATTATTGATTGATATATTGATGAACAAAAACAAGTTTACTGAGAGCTTCTCAGGAGTAAGAGGAACTCGGTGTTGTGTTGAAGACTTGAGTGAGCACCTTTTATTATTTCACCTTGGAGAAGGGTCACTTTGTGTACCTTTGGGTATGCTGGTGTCTTATGCCAGTATCTTAAGGTAGACTGTGGCGAATGAGCACTTAGAAGCGATAAGTTAGCACTGCTAACAATGGGGAGTGGGGTTGGGCTTTGAACTTGTGATTAATATGAGGATCCCTGAAAGTGAAACAAGGAGATTTCTGTGCCTTCTGCCTCCTGATGTGCAAAAGACATAGTGTCACAGACTAAATATTTTTGTCTGAAAACAGGGTTTGACAGGACTGTTTCAGTCTTAACTTTGTTTGAGTTTATAAGAATGTGGATGGAAGGACAAAATGAAATGGTGCCGTGGAGAGAGAAATAGCTGAGTCCTGAATATGGGACAGATACACTGTTTTGCTAGATACGCAGTGGCATGAAAAAGAGTGAACTTACAGAGTAACTTCTGCAGATAAAAAGCAAGCATGTGTCTGTAATGAGTTATTTGTGAACAGTGTGGATAGTGTGGAGTTCAGTACCTAGGGGAGCCTTGTAGTTTTACTGTGCAGGAAGCACATCAGCCTTTGGGGTCAGACATGGAAATGTTTCCTAGCTCTGTTTTCCAGTTGGGTGGTGTAGTTATGTGATCTCTGAAAAGGATTTTAAAAATCTCTGAGCCTCTTTCATTTGTTTCATAGAGATGATGATAGAGGTACCTTATTATTGGGTTCCTCTGAGCATTAAATAGGATTATGCATGCTACAGCCATTAAAACAGTGCTTGGTACATGTCATGTCAGTATGCAGTATGTTTTATCTGTGATAGGACAAGTCAGTTTCCTGTCAGCCCTGCAGTTTGTGTGTTTGTCACAGTCAGATCCAGCCAGGAGCACAGAAAACATACTAGGGATTCACAGGGGATTTTTATGTTTTATTTTTTTGGTTTTTTGAGACAGGATCTCACTATGTAGTTCAGACTGCTCTGGAACTCACTGTGTAGCCCAGGCTGGTCTTGAATTTACAGCAATCCTCCTGCCTCAGCCTCCCGAGTGCTGGGATTACAGGTGTGCACCACCACACCACGCCCGGCCACAGGGGATTTTAAGGGAGAATCATACAGGTCCTGGAGGACTGAGAGAGCAAGAAGCGATTGAGAAGTAATGACTTCAGGGAGCAGTGATCACCTTGGGGCCAGGAAGTCAGAGGGAATGGATGGAAGTTATCGGGTCCCTGGTAGCCGAGAGTCACATCTCAGAGCTGTGGAAGCTTTTTGGTGATAGGCAATGCCTGGGGTGGGAAGGTTGGGAAACTTATTCTGCAAGGCCCTTGCAAGCTAGAGGCTGAAACCAACCGCCACTGTGGTGATGCTGATAGGAGCAGCTGATGTGGGGGAGAGAGCATGTCCTGTCTTCTTCTACTCCTGCCTCCCAGTCTCCTCCAGGGCCTTCTGTTGTCAAAAATGTGCAAACATCAGCTGGGAAAAGTGCGAGAAAGCACAGAGTCCCATCCTCAGCATCACAAACTGAAAAGTGGACTTGGGACTGAGAGCTTACTACCCAGCTAAAGTTTTCACCTAGAAGTGGAAAATGATCCCCTCCCAGTTCTGCCAGTTTCTGTAAGCCATCTTCTTTGAGATCACTGAAGAGGGTCACAGAATCTGGGACCACAGTAGAAATGCTGTACCGTGAGGTCATGATGCTATGTGATATTTGTCAATTCTGTAACAGGACTGTTTGGGTTATACCGCTGTTAAATCTTTTTTTTTTGGTACGGGGATCAAACTTGGGCTGAACTAAATCCCTGGCCCTGTTACATCTTTTGATAATTGTTTGTTATATTTGTACTGACCGACTGCTGAGAAGGAAGGGTAAGTATACCTTGATACTGTGTGTCAAATGGGTTAAATGGCTTCTAACCATTTAGTTCTGGGTGATGGAAAAGCACTGATGGGCACTGGGTTGGCTAAATGTTTCACTTCTTAAGTGTTTGTGGTAGATAAAGATACTACCAACTAACTTTTGAAAGCACTCAGTGCTAGAGAATTAGGGAGGTTTGTTTTTCCCCCTATAAGTGGGATATAGATGGAAAATAGGAGAACAGGGTTTCTTCATTCTTTACCTCCATGCTTGAGGGACTGGAAGGGAAAGCTATGGCATGAGCAGCACTGGAGGGGCCGGCTCCCTACAGAAACAGTCCAGTTGGTGTAACTCTGACCCTCAGATGTGCGGGGGAGATGCCTCTGTGGGGTGAGGACAGCTCTAGGGAGCTCCTCCTGGATTGGACACTGTGGCCGAGGGTGGTGATAAAGCTCTATCAGACCACTCACTTGACTTTTAAGCACTTTTGATCCTTTTTTCTTTCATTGCAATTTCCCAAGTCAGCCCTCTTTCCTAAGGAGAATTTAAGGAATATCTTTCTGTAAAAACCAAATTGCCAAGATCTTAGGAAAGAACTTTCCAAAATCAGAAGAATTAAAATTGCTGCGCCAGGGATTTAGCTCACTGGTGCTGCCACCTGCCTTGCAAACACAAGGTCCTGAGTTCGATCCTCAGGACCAATACAAAAACAAGAATCCTGCAGGGTGTCATATTGCACACCTGTAATCCCAGCACCGTGGAGACAGAGGCAGGAGAATCACTGAATGTTTGAGGCCTATCTGAATTATACAAGACCCTGTCTCAAAAAAAAAAAAAAATAAATAAAAAAAAAATAAAATTCCTAATAAGTATTCTCAAAAACTGAATGTTTAGTAGTTGATTTTCTTCTTCCCCATGGCCTGACTTTGAGTACATAGCCAGTAAATAGATGAATGAACCTAGCATTTTTATGTGGGGCATCAGATTAACCTATTTTAATCTTACAGTTCCATGACCTCACTTTATGATGAGACAGCTGAGGTTTGGAGAGGTAAAGTAACTTGTCCGTGGTTATGCCTTTTTTTTTTGAAACAAGGTCTTGCTGTCTCACTATATATTCTAGGCTGGCTTTGAACTAACAGTAGTCCAGGCCAGCCTCAATCTCACAGTGATGCTCCTTCCTCTGCCTCCAGGTGCTGGGGCTACAGGAAGATGCCGTCGGGTCCAGATTTCTGCTTGTACTTACTCTAGCAGAGAACATCCTCCAAACATTGGTTTCTTTCTCGAATTTACCACTTGATTTCGACATGCCCCTGAGAGTTTGACAGGGAACCTGACAGAAACCATTTCCTCCAAAGGTCTGGAGGAAAATGTGGTTTGGAGTGATGAATGAACTTAGATGAGGTGGGGAAGTTACCAGTGAACTCTTGGGTTTAGAGAACTGTAGGGCTTGTGCATGGCTGCTTGCAGATAGGTCAGACCTTGCATCGTTGGAAATGACATGCTGAATGGTATGCCAGGGAATTCCACTCTCCCCTCCACGCATATGTGACTGGGGTATGAGACAGGTATGCTGATCCCACCCCTACCTCCAGGAGTTTACCATGCCCCTGCACTCTGATGCCTGCACATTTGTTCTGTGCTTCTACAATTTATTTTTTTAGATGGTCACTTTAAAGGTTTTTGTGCTTTTTTAAAAGTCTCACGAAAACTATCAAACACAAACATAAGGAGGTCAATATAATGAAGCCTAGTTTTAATTGTTTTCAATACATAGCTGATCTTGTTTCATTCATATATCTATAATTTTCCCTCTTTTATAGAAGCAAATCTTAGGCCTTATCTTAATTTATCAGTAAATGCTAAAGTACGTTATCTGAAAGTTAACTGTCACTGTCTTAGTTAGCTAGGGCTGCTATAACAAAATAGCCTAAACTGTGCAGTTTAAACACAGAAACTTATCTCTAGCAGTTCAGGAGGCTGGAAGTCCTAGGTGCTAAGGTTGGCAGATTTGCTACTGCTTGAGGGCCAAGAGAGAAGGAGTTGTGTGTTTTGTAGTATTGAGAATTAACTCAGGGCTTTCATGCTGAACTTTGTCCCTAGCCCTTTAAAATTATTTTTAAGGGCCAGAGATTTAGCTTAGTGGTTCTGCCGCCTGCCTCATAAGCACAAGGTCCCGAGTTTGATTCCCCAGTCAGTATCCCCCCAAAATAAAATAAATAAAATTATTTTTAAAACACAGTATTACAGTACTCACTCATTTGTTTACTTGTGGTACTGGGGAATGAATCTAGGGCCTTCACACTGAACAACATCCATGGATGTTTTAAAATTTTGATACAGGGTCTTGATAAATATCCTAGGCTAGGTTTGAGCTTATGGTTGTTTTGCTTTCATCTTCCCAGAGTTCTGGGATTAAGGCATGTGCCACTGTGCCTGGCCGGAAGGAGTTGTTTGAAGCCTCTCCCCCAGCTTTCTGAGAGTTTGTGGTTTGTGGCAGCATGACTCCAGTTGTCATGTGGTGTTTTCAGTGTGTGCTGTGTCTGTCTCCAAACCTCTTCATTGTATGACACTAGTTATAGTGGATTAGGACAGATAGTAGACCCCACAGTAGTGATCTTTTTGGTTAATCTTTCCAGGTTCTCTCAACAGTAGCTTCCCTTTCCTCCTGCTGTTTTTTTCTCCTCCAGTATATTTGTTGAGATTGTTTTATGCTGTAGACTGTTCTGTGTTCTTATTTTCTGATATCCATGTGTGGTCATTTAGCATGTTTCTCTGACTCTTGTGGGACTTGGATAGGACATGGTGGTATGTATTCTTTTATTGGGAGGCACATAGTGTCTGTCTGTGTGCTGTGAAATGCCACTAATCATTGATCAGATTAAATATCGTATGATTGCAAGATGGTGGTAGTAGTCTAGCTGTATCATTTCTTCATATTTTTAGAATGCTTTTGTAAAGAATTGTTCTCTACATTTATTTGTAGTTGTATTCTAAGTTGTTCTCTATAGTTATTTGATTACCTAAATATAAATAGTTTATATTTAAAAGTGGTAGAATTGGGCTGGGGATTTAGCTCAGTGGTTCCGCCACCTGCCTTGCAAGTGCAAAGTTCCAAGTTCGATTCCCGGTACCAAAAGGGGGAAAAAAAAGAATAGAAGATCAGACTAAATAGATTTAAATCTTGATGAAAATCCAAATGAGATTTGAGAATTAGCTTGTAGTTTACGGGACATCTGTGCATCTAGCTCTTTTTTAAAACAGATGATCTATTTGGAAAAAAGTTGAGGCGACTTAAGATGTTGAGAGGCAGTTTATTCACATATAACCATTTCAGAGCAAAAGTATCAAGACAGGCTTAGGAGAGCAAAAGTCAAAGCAGTGACCTGTGGTGACAGTGATCTTGTAGGTAACTTCCTTTTTTGGTGCTGGGGCTAGAACCCAAGGCCTCATTGATCACAGGCTCTGCCCTGAGCTATACCCCCAGCCCTGGTGACTTCATTTTGTACCTATTCCGAGGAGTCTACCATCTGAGATCCTTTTGTTTCTTTATAAAGGGAACTTAAATACTCAGTAGAGCTCAGATCGATGTTATTGTGAGAGTAAATATGACACTTACTTGATATGGAACAAAAATATGGATGAATTACTGAACTGAAGAAGAAAAGCAGGAAATAGATCTCATTTAAAAAAATTATTCAAGATTCATGATCAGGAACACTTTACAAATAAACTACATGGAACCTGTCTCAGCTTCCTTCAAAGTGAATGAATCTGGGGGCCAGGGATTTAGCTCAGTGGTTCTGCCACCAGCCTTGCAGGCTCAAGAACTTGAGTTCGATCCCTGATACCAAAGTGAATGAATCTGGAAATGTAATGGAGGTGGAGCACCATTTGATAAGTGTTGTTTCTGATTCTTTTTTTTTGGTACTGGGGATTGAACTTGGGTCCTTGCGCTTGCGAGGCAGGACACTGAACCGCTGAGCTAAATCCCCGGCCCTATTTTTTTTATATGATTCTTTTTTTTTTTTTTTTTTGATGTGTTGTTTCTGGAAAAGAGACATCAGGACAGAGATCAGCAGGCAGCAGACCTGGGGCAGCTCCAAGGGGAGATGTTAGTCATAAATACAGCCAGCGAGACTATCTTGTTTTTTATTGCTTTCTGCCCACTGTCATTATAATAAAATACAGAACTACCTTGTGTGAAATGAACATACATTAAATTCATCTGTTTTTCAGGCTTACAGTTTTAACACATATATTTATTTTTTTTTAAAAAAAAAAGCCCACAGAAAATAAATAAATAATAAATAACACCACAGTCGGGATATAGGCCAGCTCCATCACCAAACACACTCCTCACAGTATTCTGTTCTAGCCGTGTTCATCCCCCACCCCTGCATTCCTAGTCCCTGGCACCCTCTGATCTCTTGTGTTTATGTTTAGCTTTATGAGAAGCTCCCAAATGCTGGGATTACAGGTATGCACCACCATTCCTGGCTTAAATCTTTGTCAATTTTGCCAGATTTATCCATTTTCACCCCTCCCAAACCTGCAGCATTTGATTTCATTGATTCTCTTTTTCTTTTAAAAAGTATATACTTTACTTTTAGTTGTCAAGTGGTATTTGTGCTTTTTTCCTTTTAGTGAATATATCTTGCATGATTATAGGTAGGTTTGTGTTTTTGTTTTTGTGGTACTGAAATCTGAGGCTGGGTGGCACAGAACAGACCTCTAATCCCAGCATTTGGGAAGCTGAGGCAGGAGGATCATAAAGTTGAGGCCAATATAGGCTGCACAGTGAGACCTAGGCAAAAAAAAAAAAAAAAAAAAAAAAAAAAAAAATCCCAGAAGACAAAAAACTGTTAATGTATCTTTCTTCTTTTTCATTATTATTATTATTTTTTTAAAAATTTTATTGTTTTACTGTACCTGTGTTTTAAGGTAGAATTTGCATTGGTGGATGTCTCATGTTATTGAGTGATACTCTATAAATGTCAGCCCCAGTTGGTTGCTGAGTTTTTTATTTAGTTGTTCCATCCATTCCTGTGAATGTAATGTTGAAATTTTTCACTATAATCATATATTTGTCTGATTTTTTTTTCCCCCTGGGGAGGGGGGTACTGGGGATCAGGACCTTGTGCTTGCAAGGCAGGTGGCAGAACCACTGAGCTAAATCCTGGCCCTATTTGTCAGTTTTGCTTCTTATGTGTTAAAAGCCTGTTGTTAGGTTCCTTTAAGATCTAGAACTGTTATGTCTTCAAAGGTGAACTAACCCTTATATTATGAAATAATGTCCCACTTTATTTCTGGTCACTTTCTTTGCTCTGAAATCTACTTTACCTGCAATTAAATACCACTCCCGCTTTCTTTTGATTAATGCATACATTTTCAAAATCCTTTTGAGGGCCAGGGATTTAGCTCAGTGGTACTGCCTCCTGCCTCGCAAGCATAAGGTCCCGAGTTCGATCTCAGGTACCCCCCAAAAAAATCCTTTTGAGACTACCTGTATTGTAACAGTTGAAACAAATTTCTTTTTTTAAAAAAATTTTATTTATTTTAATTTTATATTTTTGGTACGGGGGATCGAACTTTGGTCCTTGTGCTTGCGAGGCAGGCGGTAGAACCACTGAGCTAAATCCCCGGCCCCAAACAAATTTCTTAAAGACAGAACACAGTTGTGTTGGTAGCATCCTTGGCTTCTACCCATAGATGCCACCAACTCTGCCTTCCCAAATTGTGATCATTAAGAATGTTTATATCTGGGTGTGGTGGCACTTGCCTGTAATCGCAGTACTTAGGAGACTGAGGCAGGAGAATCTCTGTGAATTAAAGGCCAGCGGGGGCTACATAGTGAGGCTCTGTCTCAAAAAAACAAACGTGTTTCCGCACATTGTCACATGCATCTCAGGGACAACATAATTTTCTGTTGAGAACTGTCCTTCAAGTGATGTCATCTTCTCTTACTGTTTTTGAAATTTTTTTCTTTGTCTGACTTTCAGCATTTAGTTAATGATTTGTCTACATGTAGATTTCTTTGAGCTTTCCTTGTATTTGATTCACTGTACATTTTTAATCTATCTGTACATCTGTCTTTTGCCAAATTTGGAAAACCTTGAGCCATTATTTATGAAAATACTTTCCCTATAAGTGTTTTTATTATTATTGTCTTTCTAAGTTACCAGTAACCATTAGACTTTTTATTTGTTTTGTTTTTGTTTTTGTGGTACTCGGGATCAAACTTGGGCCCTTGTGCTTGCAAGGCAGGCAGCAGAACCACTGAACCAAATCCCAGATCACAGTTAGGCCTTTTAATAAGTGCCTTTAAAAGTCTTTGTCAGGTGATTTCAGCATCTGTGTTCTTGGTGTTTGCTTTGTCTTTATGTGAGTTGAGATTTTTTTTCTAGTGTTTCTATGCCAAGCAATTCTGCATTGTATCTTGGATATCTTAAATGTTGAGGCTTTAGGTCTTGTGTAAATATTGGAGAATGCTATTCAAACTCAGGATGCAGTTTTCTTAGTTTGGTTCAGGCTACATGTTGCAACCAGCATTGATTGGGTTATGGTTCCAGTTTCAATTCTGTTTTTGAAGCTTCTGAGGTGTTTTTTTTTTTTTTTGGTACTAGGGATCAAACTTGGGACCTTGCGCTTGTGAGGTAGGCGACAGAGTCACTGAGCTAAATCCCCAGCCCTCTGAAGTGTTTTTGGAACTGACTCACATATGCATCACTCAGTCTGGGACTTGGATGTTGACCTCTCCTATGGTTTAGCTCTCAAAACCCTGAACATGCTATTTAGGTTCAGACTGAAACATATCTTGGTGCTGAAAGTAGCAGTTGCTAATAACTTTCCTGAGCACCTCCCTCTCTATGGTCTTGTTAGTATTTTAGAGCTCTTGGGGGTTCTCCTTTGGTTCTCTAACCAGAAAAGCTAGGGCCTTAAGTACCCTGCTTGGTTGTACACTTCCTATATACCTCTATGTAGGGTTTAAGTTGTCAGAGGCAGAGGCAAGGGGCAAGATTCACCAAGTGCTCTCTGAACTGTCTCTTTCATAGTTTTAGGTGACTTTCTTACTTTCAAGCTAGGACTGCAAGGCTTCTCTACAATTGTCTCTGCCTGTGTCCACCTAACACGTTCCATGTGTTGTGCTGCCCTAAGTCCAGGTTGCAACACAGCAGAAGGAGAGGGGGCAAATAAACCCCTTAAGCTTCCGCAGTGCTTCACATTGTGCTGTCCTTTTGCTGTCCTTTACTTTTCGGAGTCTTCAAATAGCCACTTCATAGTTCTGTCCAGATTTTACTTATAACTGCATTGAATGGGAGAAGCAGGGTGCAGTGTGCTATTCAGTTTTATCTGGATCTAGAGCCTGGAACTAAAGTTTAAATAAGTTGTTTTTTGAATGCAGTTCTTGTTCCTTCTAAATTTCAAAAGAGGCAGATTTAGTTTTATATCTCAACAGAATACTACTGGTGAGTAATTTGCTTTAAAGTTTATTTTTTTGATTATGGATAACCTTTTGTAATTAAGGCTGCATAAAGTGTTAGCTGTCTTTTAAAAAAGAATGTGTATTTGAGCTGTCTGTGAGCTATGTATTAATGTGCATTTTAGTTTAAGTATGTAAAATCCTTGTTGCACTGAATAAAATAACATGGGGAAGGGAGAAGTCCCCAGGTAGGAATTTAGAACAGTAAGTCAATTGCGAATATCAGGACAATCTTAATCCTATTTCTAATTTTATCAGCAACCTGAAAAGCAAGGGTTGGGCCGGAGATTTAGCTCACTGGTCTGCCACCTGCTTCGTAAGCGCAAGGAGCCCAGTTTGATCCCCGGTACCAAAAAAAAAAAAAAAAAAAAAAAAAGAAAAAGAAAAGAAAGGCAAGGGTTACCTCAGCGCTAAGGGCGTTTCTCCCGTTTGCTTTTGCTTGCCGAAGCATCCTACATTGTCTTGCCAGAAACAGCCTTGCTCTTCAGAGTTCTTCCCGTGTGAGGATGAGCAAACCTCTGGTTTCCTGTGCTCTTTCCTAGATGTCTAACATCTATGTGTTGACAACTTTTCCGTGTTCTTAGTCTTTGTTTTTGTTTTTTGTTTCCTGTCTAGTTCTCAGGTTGAACTGAGGTGTGTGATGCTCTTTAGAATTGGACCATCAACCCAGACAGAGATGTATGTTTGTCTTGTTAGTTTTCTTTGGTCTAGTGTTTTTTTTTTGTCTGGACCCCCCACCCTCCTACATGTGTTGTTCATATATGTACATGTATCTTGTTTAATCAGCTTTCTCTGGTTGGTGACAGTGTGATATTTTAGATTCTTATAAGGCCTATTTCATTTTCCATTCTTCATTTATTTTTATGTTTACTCACGTTCCTAATTCTTATTCCTCTTTATTATTCTGCTTTTGGGTTTGGGGTTAACCTAATACCTGTAGGGCTGATCATGGAAAGGGCAGTATATGGGCCTCATCAGTTTTTTTCTCTGTTGCTTCTTACAGTGAACCCTAGATTTAGGAAGGACATACAGTAGTGCTCTATGCCTGTTAAAAAGAGACAGGGTTTGGCTAAGTTGCCCAGGCTGGGCTTAAACTTGTAGTTCTTGTGCCTCTGCTTCCCACAGTGCTGGGGTTATAGGCATATACCACCGTGCTGGGGTCACCAGAAGGTTTTTATTTTTCAATTTAGAGTCTCACTGTATTGCCTAGGCTACTCTTGAACTCCGCCAATCCTTCTGCCTTAGCCTCCGGAATAGCTGGGACTACAGGCCTCTACCATGGTGCCTGGCTTCTGGGGTCCCTTTTATAAGATTGCCACCACCCCTGGGCTTGAACTCAGGACCTTGTCACTGAACCACAGCTCAGTCTCTTAAAATTTTGAGACAGGGTCTCTTCATGTAGTTTAGGCTGGCCTTGAACTCACCTTGTAGCACAGGCTGGCCCAACTCGAAGTGATCTGAGTGCTGGAGATTATAGGCATGTGTTATCACGCCTGGCTTAGATACATATTTCTTGTATCACATATCCCTTAATCACCAGCCAGCAGTGTTAAACTAAAGAAATAATAACTTGCTCCAATGTTGGCAGGAAAACTGGCTCATCTGGCTTCAGTGGGGAGTGATATAGAAGGTGGTATCTTCCTTAGGAATTTAAGTGACTTTTAAAAATGCTATGTTTTGAAGGTTTTCACACACATACACACAGAGAGAGAGAGAGAGAGAGAGAGAGAGAGAGAGAGAGAAATAATTTGAATCCCTTGTGTCTTTAGCTTTAGAGTTTAGTAGCATTCTGATCTCTCTCTTTTTTTTTTTTTTTTTGGTACCTGGGGATCGAATTCTGGTCCTTGTGCTTTCAAGGGAAGGTGCCAGAAGCACTGAGCTAAATCCCTGGCTCCATTCTTATCTTTTTTTATTGATGAATATCCCTTCTTGGGGGTTGAGGCAGAATGAATTATTTTAAAGCAATTTAAGGGTGACCATGTCATGGAAAATTTACTTTATATGCTGACATAAAACAAGAGTAGGTATATTGGTTTCCTATGGCTGCTGTAACAAATTACCACAAACGGTGGCTTAATGAAACAGAAATTAATTTTTCTGAAGTTCTGGAAGCTAGGATTCCGAAATCTGTCCCCGTGGGTGTCAGGGCTAGTTCCTTCTGGGAGAAGATCCTTCTCTTTTCATTTTCCAGGTTCTCCTGGCTGCCTGTCTTCCTTAGGATGAGGTTTGCTCCTCTGCCCTCAAGAGTCCTTTCAAGTCTTACTTCTGCCTTCTCACTTTGCTGTCTCCTCTGCCTCATTTATAGCATTTCTTGTGAGTGCATCAGATGAGCCCATGCAGTCCCCTATCTCAGGGTCCTTAACTACCCTGCAGAGTCTTTTTGCCAGGTGAGCATCATTCATGGGTGTCAGGACAGGTTTGGGACCAGCACTTGGTGCACTGTGATCTGTCCATGGTGTAGTCAGCACTTCAGTGTTACATTGGTGGTAGAGCCACAGCCGCTAGAGTGAGGACTCTGGTCAGGTAAATGTGTGCAGAGAAGATTCATCTTCTCCAGGACCTGGAGATCTCGGTGTAGAACACATCTCGTCATTTTGCAGGTCTCAGCGGAATAGCAGGTAGGAGGCCACACGTGTTGACATGAGCCCTATTGATAGCTGATGCCCTTTGAGACAGGCGAGGAGAGACAGCTGCAGCCAGTCGGGCATCAGCGCCCCGGTGGGGTGCGCGCCTCGACTTTGGGCTTGACCTTGGCCGGCTGAGCGCGTGGTGCTCTCCGGGACCTGCTGCCATTTACCTCCCTTCCTCAGCGGCTACCTTGACTGTCCCTTAGCCATGCTTCTGCCCCTCTTGTGAGCCTTTAGTGAACTTAATTTCAGTGCCCATTAAGTGCTGGAAGTGGATCTTTGCACATGAAGCAGTTGTTTATTTTTGGAGACAGGGTCTTGCTGTGTAGTTTAGGCTGGCCTTGAACTCATTGTGTAGCCCAGGCTGCATATTCACAGTGGAACTCACAGCGATCCTCCTGCCTCAGCCTTCCGAGTGCTGGGATTACAGGTGTGTACCATCACTCCTTTCTAAATGAGTTTGTTTTGTTTTGTTTTGTTTTGCTTGGTACGGATCAAGCTCGGGACCTTGGGCTTGCGAGGCAGGCGGCGTTTCCAGACCCTAATGAGGAGTTTTGATGTCTTAACCAGGTCAGCTTCTCTGGATTTCACTAAATCTTTCCCAGGCCTTGTTTATTCTCTATGTAAATCTGAGAAAATATTTGCATAAAATATAAGGCAGGACAGTGGGATTTCTCTGTTTAAACCTCAGAAGCCCAAGAATGCTAGAGTAGACCCAGGGCTGCTTCCTACCTACAGTCCGTTAGGCAGTGGTTGGTCCACCCAGTCAGCCTTGCCCATTTGTGGAAAGGGATTAGCAGTACACCCCTGGGTCATTGTGAGACTCCCTCAGACAGGTAAGGTGCTGCAAGGCCTTTTTCCTTTGCCCGAAATTCTCATGCCCATGAAGTGCATTACTTCCTGAACCTATCTCTCTTTCAGGGCTTTGTGCACACCTTGGCTCTGTCAGGGATCTCTGCTTTTTTCCGTCTGTTAATTCCCACCGATTAGCCCACAACTTAGATGTCACTTCTCTCACAAAGCTTTCCTATCTCACCCAGTTTAGGTGTGCCTCTCATATTTGTTGCGTACTTAGCACTTTGTTTTTATTGCATTCTGACTTGTGTATGTTTTCCCTCACCAGAACCTAAGCTTTGGGGACAGACTTTGTCTCCTGTGTTTGTCTTCGGAGACCCAGAACAGTGACTGGTGTGGATCAGCTGGTCAGGGTTCACTCACCGAACGCATTTTGTAACAGGTTGTATTAATAGTCTACTGAAGTTTTGCATATAGGGTTGGTGAGGAGGAGGACCAGTGTAAGGAAATAGGGTAAAGTTATTGTCCCAGGTCTTTGAGTTTCATTGATGTAGATAGAAATCAATTGTTGAAATTTTTATTTGCCTTTTCTGTTGGTTGCAAATGGATATCTTGGTGCAAACCCTGTTGGTCCTTCACGATTAGGGAACACGTGTTTTGAAAAGATTATTTTGTGGGCTTTTTATCTTGATTTGGTTACTACTTTTAATGTTTTATGTAGCTCGGGTTTCTGTGGTTTGGCTTTCCAGGGGTAGTTTATCTAATATTTAGCT
This sequence comes from Fukomys damarensis, assembly GCF_012274545.1. Lineage (NCBI taxonomy): Eukaryota > Metazoa > Chordata > Mammalia > Rodentia > Bathyergidae > Fukomys > Fukomys damarensis. The sequence continues at coordinate 25,250,172 of NW_022900916.1, read as the reverse complement.
TTGTCTTTTGAAGAAGCTTAATTTCTTCTAATCTCTTTTAAAAAGAAAACCTCACTAGTTTTGATGAAGTGAGTCACAAACCGGAAGCCCTGTGAGCAATGCTTCTTACAGTGCCAGGAGCAGGCTTTGCCCCAGCAGTGGGCCCCACCCTATTAGGGCAAATTAATGCTAAGCTCTCCTGAGGTGACATCTAGCATTGCTGTCTGTGTCCCCTTCCACCTGGGACGTTGCTGCCAGTGCTCCAAGGGCTGCCAAACAGTCCTGCGGGGCAAGTATTTCTGATTTCAAATAATAATGTTGAGTGATTTCTTTCCCATAAAAGACATGGCTGCAAATTTCTTTCTTGCTTGACAAAATGTGGACAAATCTTTCATCAGTCATTGCTTTGTTTCCATGTGGTAGAAGTTTTATCCTGACTTGCTGTGTATTTACTGTTTGTTTTAAAGGGGGATTTTTGCTCACATGCTCCCTTTTAGAGCTTACTTTACTTATTGACATTTTTTTCCCTGATACTGGGAGTTGAACCCAGGGCCTTCACTCTGAGATACATACCTAGCCCCTTTTTACTTGTTACTTTTGACATATGGTCTTATTGAGTCTCTGTATTGCCCAGGGTAGGCTCAAACTTGAGATCGTCCTGCCTCTGCTGCCCAGAATGCTGGGAATATAGGCCTGGGTCACTGCATCTGGCCATCACGGACATCATCATCTTTTTTTCTCCCTCCTCAGGATTGAACTCAGAGACTTCTGTTTTTTATTTTAAGATAGGGTTTCTCTAAATGGGCCACACTGGGTTTGAACTGTGATCCTCCTGCCTTAGCCTCCAGGGGTGCAAGACCACACCTGGCATTTATTTATTCATGGTACGAGGAATCGAACTCAGGACCTTGTGCTTACGAGACAGGTGGTAGAACCACTGAACTAAATCCCCGGCCTAGCTTTCAATTTTTAACTTAATTTCCCTAGCCTTGCTTTCCTGTCATGGATATTTTTAGAACTGTTGTGTTTGTAAATTGCTTCATCTTTATTCACATCTGAAAATGTATAATGCGTGTATATGTAGGATATATTGTTTATTCACTTTACCAAGAGCCTTGAAAGCACGTACCAGTTTATACCTTGTAAAAACTTCATGTCCTCTCCAGGGCTCAGCCCATGATGCAGGGTCAGCGTCAGGAATCTGATGTGCTTTCCCCTCTGCCTCCCTCCTCCCCTGGCAGGGGATCTCAAGGGAGACTTTCCTGATGCAGTGCTGTGCACAGTCCTGACCAGTTGATGGCAGCTGGTGTGCAGAATGCACATAGTGGTCTCCTTGGGCTTGGGTGGCTTTTAGGAGCCTGTCCATTTCACCTTCCATTGAGTCTCTGGTTCTGTTCCTCTGACTGTGGCTGCTACCTTTTCACATACAAAAATCCTCCCAGGAGCCCCATGTGGTGGTGCACACCTGTAATCACAGCAGTCTGGGAGAGGGCAGCTGAGGCAGGAGGATGCAAGTTTGAGCCCAGCCTGAGCAATTTAGTGAAACTGTGTCTGAAAATAAAAAATGAGTTGGGTAAGGTGGTACACACCTGTAATGCTAGCACTTGGGAAGTTGAGACTGGAAGAGGTTTTTGTTTGGTTGGTTCTTTTTTTTTTTGAGACCGGGTCTCACGTGTAGTTGAGACTGACTTGGAACTCACTGTATAGCCCAGGCTGGTCTCGAACTCACAGTGATCCTCCTGCCTCAGTCTCCGGGGTGCTGGGATTATAGGAGTGTTCCACCACGCCTGGCGGGAGACTGGAAGAGTTTGATGCCAGCCTGAGCTACATAGTTCAAGGACAGCTGGAAGGAACTACAAAGTGAGACCCTATCCCAAAAACAAAAACAAAACAAAACAAAAAAACCTGAGATATATCAGTGCAAAGGCCCTGGGCTCAGCACCCCCTAATTCTCCTGATATGTTGAGTTGCTTATGAGCAATAAAGCTTATGTAGATCACTCACCTATCACCTATGTTTTACTCTCTTGACCCTCAGCTCCCCCCGCCCCAGCACAATTTCTGAATCTCTGAGAGCACGGTTCAGAACTAGGAATCATAATCTCTATGAATCTCAACTATGCCTTTTGTACTGCAGGATCCTAACTCCTTGACATTTGTTTAGTGGATGGGAAGTTATGTATGGACATTCCCTGGACACAAGACACCAGCTGATTACAACCCAATGGGCTTCGGGGCATTGAATTTTGTTTTTTTTTTTTAGTCATGGTCTCACTATGTAGTTGAGACCACCATGCCCGGCCTTGAGGCATTGAATGTTAAAATATTACCGTGGTAAAAGGTATGTGTTGGGTAAGGCTTTTGAGAGTGAAGTGCTGACTTTGTAACCATGCTGCCTGGTGCTGGTATGGGTGACCAGAGCTAAGGGCGCAGTGCAGATTGTCCATCTGTAGGGCAAGCTGCTCCCAGAAATGAGAGGAGGTTTTCCTTGGTCGTGGAGGCTGGGGTGGGTTAACTGTAAGTAAGGTGATGAGATTTGCTTAATACCCCATAGGACATCAGGTGTCAGGAGATCCTCACTACAGACTCCTAAGAAACTGACCAGTGGTCATCTCATAGCTACCAGGAGTTACAAGGAGTCTGTTTAATTTTTTAAAATGAGAAATCTGTCTTCATTGCTGACAGAAGTTCCATTCCGTGTTCACCAGGTTTAAACATAGACACAGCAGAATGGTTTGGGTGGAGAAAAGCTGCTTACCTTGAGGTGTGCAGGAAGCAGACAAAGGAGGACAAACCCTTCCGGGTCATGGCCTAGGGATCCACCTCTTCCAATCAGACCCCACCTCCTAAGAGCAAGGCAGCTATACTGGCCCATAATCCAGTCACCTTCCAAGCGCAGGAGGCTTTAGAGCAAACTATAAAAATAGTTCTTTTGTTCACTGTAGGAAAAAAATCAGCAAAACAAAAACAATTCTAATTCTACCCTTTTGAGGCAAGCATCATTAATAGTTGTGTATTTTATTGACCTACATAGGGATTCTTCGATTCTTTCTCCGCAAATTGATGGTCTAAGTGTGGCAGCACAGCTGCCTCAGCCTTTTCTTGGCCTCAGCCATAAGTATAATCCTGGGTTCGGGCTTGTTCACATAAATTACTGGCTTTCTCATTTAAAACTTGAGCTTCTGGAGATCTTTCTTTTCCCCTTGCAGTAATTTTAATTTTTTCTTCCTTGGATTAATTTTTTTCACTTTTTTATTAGTACATGTATGCAGTACGTAATGATAAATTCCTGAGTACATGTAAGTTGGAGCATGTACATAACACATCTTAATTCTTTTTTTCATCCCCTACCCTCCTCTCTTCCCTCTATCTCTTGGTTTCCCTTTTCTTTTGTGAAAAACTATCTCCCTTTTCCTATTATCGATTTTTTATTTTGTATTTTGGGTTTCTCATATAAGAGAAACTATGCAGTATATCTGATTTATTTCACTTAACATTATTCCCTCAAGGGACATCCATTTTCCTACAGTTGTCTCAAGTTTATCCCGTACAGCAGAGCAATACTCTGTTGTGTATAAATACCACATTTTCTTTATCCATTCATCTATTGATAGACATATAGCCAGTTGGGATTGTGTTACTCTAAACATAATATACACGTATCACTGCAGTGTGATGTCTTTATCTCAGGAAGGGGAATTGCTGGGTTGGCTGGAATTTCTTATTTTAGTTTTCTGGGGAATCTCCACACTGATTTTCATAATGGATTTCACTAGGTTGCATCCCCAAAAACCATGTGGAAGGGTGCCTTTTCCCCCTGCAGCCTCACCAGCATTTGTTATTATTTGATTTTCTGAAGACGGTCATTCTTTCTGGAATAAGATGGAGTCTCAGTTGTTTTTATTTTCATTTCTCTAATGGCCAGAGATGTCAGAGATCTTTACATGTGTTTATTGGCTATTAGTACTTCTGAGAAGTATCTATTCATTTTGACTGGGTCTTTTATTTTGGAAGGTCTTTATTTTTTTAGTTCTTTCTATATTCTATATGCTAGTCCTCTGTCCAGCAACTTGCAACATTTTTTCCCCCTCATTCTGTAGGTTGTTTCTTCACTCTGTTGATTCCTTTTCTGTGCAGAAGCTTTTCAGTTTGGTTGGGTCCCATTTGTTGATTCTTGATGTTATTCTTTCCTGGTTGGGATTCTGTTCACAAAGACCTTTTGTACACCTATGTCTTCGAGAGTTTTACCTATTGTATCTTCTAGCAGATTGTTTCTGTTTGAACATTTCAATCTTTGATCTGTCTTAATTTTACTTTAGTACATGATGAGAGATACAGGTCTAGAGTTGGTCTTCTGATGTGGATCGCCAGTTTTCTCAGCACCATTTATGAAAGAGTCTTTCCTCCAGTTAAAGTATTTGGCCCCTTTGTCAAAGATCAGATAGCTTAGTGTGCCTGGGTTTGTTTCTGCTTCCTCTATTCTGTTCTTTTGTCCTGAATGTTGGTTTTTGTGCCAATATCATGCTGTTTTTTATCATTGTAGCTTTGCATTGTGATGCCTCCTGCTTTGCTCTTGTGGCCTGGGATTGTTTTTGCTATTCTGGGTCTCTTCTGATTCCATATGAATTTTAGGATTTCTCTCTCTAGTTCTGTTAGGAATACTGTTGGTATTTTGATTGGGATTGGGTAAAATCTATATATTGGTTTGGAAATATGGGCATTTTGACAATAGTGGTTCTGCCTAGGAACAGGGGATATCTTTTCATTTTCTGATGTCCTCTTCATTCTTCTTTTTCGGAGTACTATAGTTTTTATTGAAGATGTCTTTTCCTTGGTTTGGTTATTTCCGAAGTATTTAAGTTTTCTTGTTGCTATTGTGAATGATAACTGTTTTCTTGACTTTTCAGTGAGCTCATTATTGGTATATAGGAACACTGTTGATTTTTTTGTGTTGACTTTGTAGGCTTATACTGCAGAATTTGATTATTCTAGCAGTCTTTTTAGGTCCTCTATGTAGTGATTCATATTGTCTGCAAATAATGACAGTTTGACTTGTTTCTTTCCTATATGTATCCCTCTTTTTTTTTTTTTTTTTTTTTTTTTTTTTTTTTTTTTTTTTTTTTTTTTTTTTTTTTTTTTTTGAGACAAAGTCTTATTATGTAGTTGAGACTGAGACTGATCTGGAACTCACTATGTAGCCCAGGCTGGTCTCCAACTCACAGTGATCCTCCTGCCTCAGCCTCCCGAGTGCTGGGATTACAGGTGTGCGCCACCATGCCCAGCCCCCTCTTATTTCTTTCTCTTTCCTGGTTGTCCTGGCTAATGTTATAATTACTGTATTGAAGAGGATTAGTGATAGTGGACATCCTTGTCTTGTTCCTGATTTTAGAGGAACTTTCCCTGTTTAATATGATGTTGGTTGTAGATTTGACATAAATGGTTTTTATCAGATTGATATAAGATCCTTCTATATCTTATTTTCTTTGGGGCTTTTATCATGAGTGGACTTTAGGTTTTTGTCAAGATCTTTACTGTGTCTATTGAGATAATTATGTGATTTTATTCCTTGCTGCTTTTTATGTGGTATATTACATTACTGATTTACATATTTTGAACTATCCCTGCATCCCTGGGATGAATCCTACTTGCTTATGATATGTGATCTTTTTGGTGATTTGTAACATTCAGTTTGCCAGTGTCTTGTTGGGAATTTTTGGATCTATGTTCATTAAAGAGACTGGTGAGTGGTCCTCATTTTTGGTTGGATCTTTGTCTGGTTTTGGAATCAGATTAGCCCACTGATGGGTTATAGCTAAATATGATGGTGGGAGGCACATGCCCTGGAAGAGTGTCTCTCTCCCTGCTCCTGCTTCCTGTCTGCAATGCCCTGAGCTCTTTCTTTGCCGTGAGGCCCTGCCAGTTGCCAACCAACTATGGATCGAAACTCTACAAACCATGAACCAAAATAAACCTCTCTTTCTTTAATTTTTGGCTGTCCAGTATTTTGTTTCAGCAATGACAAAGTAAGACAGAGAAAAGAAATATTGGCATTAGATTTTTCCTGAAGTTTCTGTAAAATTCAGTGGAAAATCTTGGTTGTAAGGCTGGAGTGAAAAGACCTCTCCTTTTCCCTTTCTATGTCTGCCACAATGACAGACTACAGGACTCATAGTTCAGTATGAGATGATGTGATAGACATTTTCAACATGGTTGGGTCATGCTGCATGTCAAATTTTATATCCTGCTACTTTTTAAACATTCTTCTATTTTTTAAACATAGAGCTAAACTTCATATACCATAAAATGTACCTTCCTGAAGCATGCAGTTGAGTGGTTTATTATTTAGTATATTCAACAAGGATAGAAATCGTCACTAATATCCACACATATTCATTACATCTAGAATTTTAGTTTTATCTAATTCTTATGGCTAGAAGTTTTCTTGAATGAATGTACTACACATTGTTTATTCATTAGTTAACGGACATTTGATTTATGTTTTTTCTGTTATGAGTAATACTGTGTGTGCGTTTGTGTGAACATAGTTTTTCACCTGTTGGATATATACCTAGGAGTGGGATTGCTGGGTCATATGGTACTTCAGTTTTGTTTTGAGGAACTGCTGTATTACTGTTTATGGTGGCTGCACCATTTTACAGTCCTTCCAGCAGTATTATGTGCGTTTCATTTTTTTCTACATCTTTGCCAGTGCACTCTTCCCTTTTAAAAGATCTGTTGCAGCCATTCTAATGGAGGTGAAGTGGTGGTGTGGATGCTGGAAAACACTCAAATGTTCATGACCAAAAGAAGGCTGGTGTGGTTGGAGAGGAGCACAGTGGGTCACACCAGGGACTCAAGGGCATTTGTTAGGTATTTTGGGTTCTGTACAAAATACAAAGGGAAATCTTTTGAGTTTACGCGTGTGATTGACGAGCTCAGGTTTTAATAATCAGTTTAGAAAGCCAAGCGAGGTGGGGCATACCCGTAATCCTACCACTCTGGAAGGCTGATGAATGTGCATCCCAAGTTTGAGCCCAGTTTAGACAGCTTGGAAATTTAGCAAGACCCAGACTGAAAACTTACAAAGAAAAGAAGAATAATAGCTCATTGTGAAGGTCCTGGGATCAACTCCCAGGCAGAACTGGTTTGAATCTGAACTGGTTGATCTGCTTTAACTCATGGAATCCACACAGACCCATGGGCAAACTGCGGCACTGAGAGGTTAATAGAGTTAATACTGGATAGTTAGGGACTAGAGAAGTGATTCAGACCACAGCTGTCAGTTTTCACAACCCACAGTGTTAACCACTTGGTCTAATAAGCTCTTTCATTTCCCCATGCAATCTAAGTAAAACCTGAACATACCAGCTGACACCAGTTCAGTAGGCATCACCTGCACTGAAAAGCCAAAGTTGTCTTTTCACAGACACAGTTTCATCTGCAGCTCAACAGGTCCCCATGTGCAGTGGGGTTTGAGAGACTGTGGATGCTCTGTGTGCATGTAGGTCATTTTCAGAGTTGGATGTGAGGAACAATTTGAGTGTTACCCAAATAGTTATGTTGGTAGTATTTCAGAGAAATAGGTGATTTTTAAATTTTGCATTTGAATTGTGATCCAGTATTTATTGGAAATGATCATTAGGAACTGCAATTTGAGTTTTTCACATAGCCAGACTTCCCACAGATAGACGTAAATGACCAGAGTTCCTGGGATGATTTTTTTTTAGTAGTATCAGACAAGTAGTTCTGATCCTGTAAAATGTGTTGAGCTGTATTTGAAAGACGTTTGCTTCACCTGTGTTTTTGTCTCTATAAAGTTGATTCTGTTGAGATGTTTCCCTCATCTTGAAACAAGGAGCAGTCAAAATGACTTCTCTGGTAACTAACCCATCCCTCCCTTGTGAATGAAAATAGTTTTGGTGTTTGGAAGGAGATGGGGTGAATATGTGTTTGTTTTGGTTTGGTTTTTTGAGACAGGGTTTCACTTTGTAGTTTAGGCTGGCCTTGACCTCATGGTGATCCTCCTGCCTCATCCTTCTGAGTGCTGGGATTACAGGTGTGGGCTACCATGCCCAGCCTCTGTGTGTATTTGGTAAGTTTTGTTTTGGGGTAAAAAGACATCAAATGTCCTTGCTTTGAGTTTTACTTTAGTTTCACTGCAGTTTTTGTAATGTTCCTGACTTTCCACTTACACATTTTTTTTGGTATGAATTCATAACAAATATCTGCTAGATTAAATTACTGCGGAGTTGTAACAAACTAGAATCAGCTGCTTTAGCCTTTGGGTCAAAAACTATTTATTCTGTGACTTTTTTTTTTAAACCCCTTTTCTTGTTCCTCACTGAGCAAAGCCTTGACTTCAAAGGTAAGACGTGGTCCTTTCTCTTACTTAGAGGTTGGTGCAACTGTGTTTGGAGAGCTGTGTTGAAGGGCTAACTCATGTTCACAGGGCTTTCAGATGGATCGATGTGTCTGCTGTAATGTCCAGCAGTATCTTGGTGTCTTTTGAAACACAGAAGGCAAATGTAACACAGGCAAATAAGGAAGGCTTGGAAGTAAGGTAATTTATACAGGATAAATCACTTGCCAGCCTAAGCACAGAAGCCAGTGTGATTATGAAGAATAGATTACTTGCAACACATGTCACTAAGGTTAATAATCACTGGTCTAATCGGGAGAATAAAGATAAGAAAAGAGATTATAAAATGATACTTGAACATAATGTTATGTAAGCAGGCAGGGAAAGAGTTTGCCCCATTTTAGGGGCGTCATTGGAGCATACGGGATGTGTGGAGAAGGGAGGCAGTGCCTACAGCTGACAGACTCCTAGGTCGTCTTGATGTGTGGACAGCATAGCATTAGCAGTTTGAAGCAAGTGAAGGGCGTAACTTCTGGCAGGGGAGCGTATTGGCCTAGAGGCAAGTGTGCCAGTCACCACCTGTCTCAGTTCAGAGATGAGGGGACACAAGCAGTGGGAATAAAGAAAGAGAAAGTAATCAGCAGGTTTGCTTCATGTCCCTAGTGGTATCTGCATAACTTGCTTCATGCCCTGGTAGTAGAATCAGCTGAAGCATAACTGGTTTTGTGGAGTGGAAGGCTGGGTGGGGCAGCAGAGGAAATCATGCTGTTTTCAGGTATCTATGGCAATGATCATATTTGTGTATAAATAAACTAGACTGAGGTCGGAGAGAGGTATTAAGAAACCCTGTTATCTTGATGACAGTGATGGTTTCATGAGTGGATATATAATACCAAAACATCAAGAGTCGGGTGTAGGGGCTGGGGATTTAGCTCAGTGGCACTGTGCCTGCTTTGGAAGCGCAAGGTTGTGAGTTTGATACCTGGTACGGGGGATGGGGGAGAAGAGTGGGGTGTAGTTCAGTGGTAGAGCACTTGTTTGGCATGCAGGAGGCCCTGGATTTAGCACCATCAAAAACCTTGGGCTGCTAGTTTGTAATGGTGATCCAAGTAGCTTTATTGAGATAGAATCCACACACCACACAATCCACCGTGTATACAGTTCAGTGATTTGTAGTAGGTGAAGAGAAACATGTGAGTGTCACTACAGTGTTATATTTTCATCACTTCAGAAGGAAACTGTTGCCTATCCCCTCCTGCTTTGACTGGCCCTCAGCAACCACTAATCTATTTTCTGTAGATTTCACTGTTCTAGATATTTCATACAGATGGAAGTGGAATATGTGGTCTTCATTTAGGTATGGATTTTGAGAGATTTGTGGAAGTGTTAATAATGTGTTTTGGAAGCCCCTCCCCGCCAGCAACACTGAAAGAAACATTTGTGGCTGACATCGGAGAGACGGAAATACAGATAGATGTCCTAGGAACTGAGAAGAAACAAAAACGTGGGGAGACATGGTTTATGTGACTGACAACAGGAACTCAGCCCATATTTCTGCTTTGTGCAGAGTGGGCCAACGTGTCAGAATTTACCAGGAGTAACTTGTATTTACTCTTAAGACTTCAGTAGGTTGGAGGAGCGTGGTATAATTTGGCGGTTCTGCTTGATGTGGAAGAACATAACCAAACGAGTGCTCTATTTCCTTCGAAATCAATTGGAGGAAGGTATTCAGTAGTTTGAAGTTGTAAAGTCTTTTGAGGTTTAAGGATTTTTTTGTGTTATAGGTATCCGTCCCCAATTGTAATTGTCCCTAAAACTTGTGCATAAGCCAGGCATAGCAGTGCACATTTGTAATCCCAGCACTCTTGGAGGCTGAGGATTGCGAGTTTGAGCCCAGCCTGGTGATTTAGTGATTTACTGAGACCCTGGGTCAAAAATTTAAAAACAAATTAAGAAAAAGGAGAGTTGGGGATGTTGTAAAGTGAAAAGGCCCTGTTTGATTCCAAGCAGTGAGGGGAAGAAGCCAAACAAAACAACAACCACAAAGCAATTTAGGCATAAAACTTTGAGCAAGACATCAAAGATCCTCTGGAATCCATCTGTAGTGTGGCTGTGTCATTCATTTGTTCAAAGCTAGGTACCCCGATTGATGCTGAGCCTATTTTTTCTTTTTGGTTTTAGAGTCGGGCTTATTGAGGTACAATTTATGTACAGTGTAGTTCACCATGTTTAGTTTATTGGATTATAGTTTTTAGCTACCTTTCTAGCAATTTTACATACAGTATAATTAGCCAGTACAATTATATATGACTATAGAAGCAATTCTTTTTTCAGTATGTTAGACCGTATATAATGTACAGTGAGAATTTTTGCATATATTTTCTTGATTTTTAAAAATGTATATGTATCGCCAAGTGCAGTGGCACAAGCCTGTAATCCCAGCACTGGGGAGGCTGAAACAGGAGGATCACTGTGAGTTTGAGGCCAGCCTGAAGTACATAGTGAAAACTTGTCTCCAAAAAAACACAAAAAAACAAATGTGTATATAGATTTAATTTATATATCCCTTTGCCACTGGAGCTTTTTGGAAAATGTTAGCTTTGTTAGCATTATTATTATTATTATTAATATTATTATTACATATATTTAGTCAACATTGATTATACAGCAGAGTGTTTAACTTTTGTAATGCTGTGTCTAGAGTAATACAAGTCAGAGTGTGACATAAGCTAAACTGGACACTATTATGAAAAGATTGCATTTAGGAAGGATTAAGAATAATTAGCCGGGCATGGTGGCGCACGCCTGTAATCCCAGCACTCAGCAGGCTGAGGTAGGAGGATCACTGCAAGTTCGAGACCAACCTGGGCTACACAGTGAGTTCCAGGTCAGTCTCAAATGCATAGTGAGCCCCTGTCTCAAAAAACAAGCAAACAAACCAAAAAAAAAAAAAAAAAAAAAAAAAAAAAAAAAAAAAACAAGGAATAATTATCTAAGTAAGCATACTCAATCACCATGTGAATCCTGCAGTCCCTTCTGCCACTTCACTGCTCGGCCTCTCAGAAGATACAGGCTGCTACAAAGCTCTGCTGTGTCAGGCTGCTTTCATTGAACAGCTAAAACCTGATGGCACCTTCCCCTTAACATGGACCTTCCTTGCTGCCTTAATTACTCAAGATAGGGTGAATTAAAATACCTTATAAGAATTCTTTTTTTAAATTAATTTTATTGGTACATTTAATGTATCAAATATAATGACCTTTATTGTTGGAAATTTGTACCTTACAGAATCAATCTTGATTCTTATTTTTTCCCCATTCCTCTGCCCTCCCTTCAGCCTCTCCCTCCATCCCTCCCTGTCTACAAATACTTCGTTTGCATTATTTTTCATTCTCTCATTTTAATTCCATTCCCTTCTTTCCTTTCCCCAACCTTCCCATTTCCCCTTCCCCTTTGTCCCTTTTCTTCCTATTTTATGTATTATACCTTTTAGTCCTTATATACACTTTCATTTTCTTACACCAGAGAAACTGTTAGGTATTTACACATGTGTCCTATTTATATCACTTAAGAGTACTGCCTCAATGTGCATCCATTTAGCTATATATATCTCTAATTTCTCATTTTTTTGCTTGAGTAGTAGTCCATTTTATTTTAAAATCACATTTTCTTTGAAAAAAAAAATACCCACATCTTCTTTATCCGGTCTCCCATTGATGGGCAGTTGGGCTCCCTCTAAGTTTTACCTATTACAAACTTGCCGCTATGAATGTGGGTACACATATATCACTATGGTATGATTCTTTTAATCCTCTAGGGAAGATACCCAGCAGGGAAATAGCTGGGTCACTTGGGACTTCCAACCCTAGGTCTTTGAGGTATCTCCATACTGATTTGCACGGTGGTTGCACCAGTCTGCATTCCCACCAGCACTGGAGAAGGGTTCCTTTTCCCCACAGCCCCACCAGTATTTGTTACTGATTGATTTTCTGATAGTAGCCATTCTTTCTGGGGTGAGGTGGAATCTCAGTATTGTTTTCATTTGCATTTCTCAAATTACCAAGTGATATTGAACATTTTTTCATATGTTTACTTGCTAATTCTTCTTTGAAGAATTCTTTCTTTTTTTTTCAGCTTTAATAGAGTTAATTGGTACATTTTAGGGATACAGTACAGTTACATTCATTGTTGTGATCTTGTACCTCTACATGACAAGTCTTGATTCTCATTTTTTCCCCTTACCTCTGCCCTCCCTTCACACCCTCCTCCCCTCCCCATCTACAAACACTTTATTTTCATCTTTTCATTCTCTCACAATTTTTTCTTTTCCCTTTTTACTATTCCCCTACCCATCCCACCTTCCCTACACCTTTAGCTCCTTTCTTCAAATTTCTAAATGTCAGTAATCTTATTAGAATCTTATGCATTGTTGCAGATTATTCACACCAGGGAAACTATTCGGTATTTACACATGTGTGACTTATTTATTTCACTTAGGAGTATATCTTCAATATGTATCCATTTTCCTATGAATGAATCTATTTTCTCATTCTTTATGGCTGAGTAATATTCCATTTTATATAAAAACCACATCTTCTTTATCTAGTTTCCAACAGATGGGCAAATGGGCTGTTTCCAAGATTTAGCTATTACAAACTGTGCCGCTATAAACATGGGTGCACATACTTCTCTGTGATATGATTCTTTTAGTTCTCTTGGAAAGATACCCAGCAGAGGGATGGCTGGGTCAAATGGAACCTCCAGTCCAAGCTCTTTGAGGTATCTCCATATTGATTTCCATAGTGGTTGCACTAGTCTGCACTCCCACCAACAATGGAGGAGGGTTCCTTTCTCCCCACAACCCCGCCAACATTTGTTATTGTGTGATTTCTTGATAGCAGCCATTCTTTGTGGGGTGAGGTGGAATCTCAGTGTTGTTTTCATCTGCATCTCTCGAATGACCAGTGATGTGGAACATTTTTTCATATATTTTCTTGCTGCTTTCACTTCTTTGTATGAGAAATGTCTGTTCATTTCGGATGCCCATTTTTGGATCGGGTCTTTATATTTGGGGGGACTGATTGTTTTGAGTTCTTTATATATCCTTGATAATAGTCCTTTGTCTGAGGTACAGCTGGTAAAAATTTTTTCCCACATTGTAGATTGTCTCTTAGTTCTGCTAATGGTTTCTTTTGAAGTACAGAAGCTTTTTAGTAAGATGAGATCCCAGTTGTTGATTCTTTCTGCTAGTTCCCGTGCTACTGAGGATTTGTTCATAAAGTCTTTTCCTATACCAATGTCTTCCAGAGTTCTGCCTAACTTACTTTCCAGCAAGTTTAATGTTTCTGTTTTAATATTTAGATCTTTAATCCATTTGGATTTTAATTTAGTGCATGGCGAAAGATAAGGGTCTAATTTTAATCTGTGACAGGTTGATATCCAGTTTTTCCAACACCATTTATTAAAGAGGCTATCTTTCCTCCACTGAGGATGGTGAGCTCCTTTGTCGAAGATGAGGTAGCTGAGTACATCTGCATTTGTTTTTGTGTCTTCCAGTCTGTTCCATTGATCCTCAGGCCTATTTCTTTGCCAGTACCATGCTGATTTTATCACAGTGGCTTTGTAGTATAGTTTCAAATTGGGAATTGTTACACCTGGTGCCATGTGACTGTTGCCTATAATGGCTTTTGCTATTCTAGGTCTCTTGTGGTTCCAAATGAATTTTTGGATTCTTTTTTCTAGTTCTGTGAAATATAGTGTTGGAATTTCAATTGGCATTGCATTGAATGTATATAGCAGTTTCGGTAGTATGGCCATTTTCACTATGTTGATTCTTCCTACCCAGGAGCAGGGGATATCTTTCCATTTTTTTATATCCTCTTCGATTTCTTTTTTCAGAGTGCTGTAGTTTTCAGTGTAGAGATCTTTTGTTTCTTTTGTTAGATTGATTCCTAGATACTTCATTTTTTTGGATGCTATTGTAAAAGGAATTTTTTCCCTTATTTCTCTTTCTGTCTGTCTGTTATTTGTGTATAGAAAGGCTATTGATTTTTGGGTATTCACCTTGTATCCAGATACTTTACTGAATCTGTCAATTAAGTCTAGAAGTTTTTTGGTGGAGTTTTTTGGATCTTCAATGTAGAGTATCATATCATCAGCAAATAATGATAGTTTAACTTCTTCCTTTCCTATCTTTATTGCTTTAATTTCTTTCTCTTGTCTAATTGCTGTGGCTAATGTTTCCAGAACTATATTGAAGAGAAGTGGCGATAGTGGGCATCCTTGTCTTGTTCCTGATTTTAACATGAAGGTTTTCAGTTTTTGGCCATTCAATATGATGTTGGCTGATGGTTTTTCATAAATAGCCTTTATTAAATTGAGGTATAGACCATCTATTCCAATTTTTTGCAGGGTTTTTATCATGAATGGGTGTTGAATTTTATCAAATGCTTTTTCTGCATCTATTGAGAGGATCATATGGTTTTTGTCCTTGACTTTGTTAATATAATGTATTACATTCACTGACTTTCGTATGTTGAACCACCCTTGCATCTCTGGAATAAATCCGACTTGGTCATGATGGATGATCTTCTTAATAATCCTCTGTATTCTGTTTGCTAGTATCTTATTAAGGATTTTTGCATCTATATTCATTAAGGAGATTGGTCTGTAGTTCTCCTTTTTGGTTGTATCTTTCTCTGGTTTGGGAATCAGAGTGATACTTGCTTCCAGGAATGAATTTGGAAGTATAGCTTCTCTTTCAATTTCATTGAAAAGTTTGAAGAGTAATGGTAGTAGTTCTTCTCTAAATGTCTTGTAAAATTCAGCAGTGAATCCATCAGGGCCTGGGCTTTTCTTTGTTGGTAAGTTTTTAATTACATTTTCAATTTCACTGATTGTGATTGGGGTGTTTAAAATGTTTTTATCTTCTTCGTTCAACTTTGGTAATTCATAAGTATCTAGAAATCTGTCCATTTCTTCTGTGTTTTCCATTTTATTAGAGTACAGGTTCTCAAAGTAGGTGTTCATGATCCTCTGGATTTCTTTCGGATCTGTTGTGACTTCGCCTTTTTCATTCCTAATTGCATGGATCTGAGCCTTTTCTTTCCTTTTTTTGATAAGATTAGCTAAGGGTTTGTCAATTTTATTTATTCTTTCAAAAAACCAGCTCTTTGTTTCATTTATTTTTTGTATCGTTTTCTTAATTTCAATTGCATTGATTTCTGCTCGGATCTTTATAATTTCCTCTCTTGTTCGAGCTTTGGGTTTTTCTTGCTCTTGTTTTTCTAGGAGTCTAAGTTTCATCGTTAAGTTGTTTATTTGAGCCCGCTCTGTTTTCCTAGTGTGGGCATTCAATGTTATGAATTTTCCACGTAGAACTGCTTTCATTGTGTCCCAAAGATTCCTGTATGTTGTATTGGCATTCTCATTTATTTGTAAAAACTGTCTAATTTCTTCTTTAATTTCCTCTGTAATCCATTGATTGTTTAGGAGAGTGTTGTTCAGTTTCCATGTGCTTGTGAAGTTTCTATAGTTTCTTGTGCTATTGATGTCTAGTTTGATTGCACTATGATCTGATAATAAACAGGGGATGACTTCAATTTTTTTGCATTTATTTAGACCTGTTTTGTGAGCCAGTATGTGGTCTATTTTGGAGAATGATCCATGTGCAGCCGAAAAGAATGTATATTCTGGTTTTTGGGGGTGGAATACTCTATAAACATCTATTAAGTCCATGTGTTCCAAAGCTTGGTTCAGTTCTATTATTTCATTGTTGATTTTCTGCCTAGTAGATCTGTCAATTTGTGATAGTGGGGTATTTAAATCCCCCACTACAATTGTATTAGTGCTTATTTGGTTTTTCATGTTACTTAATATTTGTTTTATATAGTTGGGGGCATTTATATTTGGTGCATATATGTTTATGATTGTCAGCTCTTCCTCTTGAATTGTTCCCTTTACAAGGATGTAGTGTCCTTCTTTGTCTCTCTTAATGAGTTTTGGTTTGAAATTTACTTTATCTGAGAATAAGATTGCTACCCCTGCTTTTTTCTGGACTCCTGACGCATGGAGAATTGTTTTCCATCCTTTCACTTTCAGTCTATGGACTTCCTTTTGCACTAGGTGTGTTTCTTGTATACAACATATTGTTGGATTTTGCTTCTTAATCCATTCTGCCAATCTGTTTCTCTTGATTGGTGAATTGAGGCCATTAACATTGATGGTTACAACTGATATATTTTGACTTATTCTTGTCATGTTTTTGTCCATTTGTTGACTCTTTTTACTTTTTCTCCCATCTCCTTTTAGTTTCTTGCCTTGCCTATTTGATTTGGTCTGTTGGGCCTCATGTTATTGTGAATTTCGTTGTCCTTTTCTAGGATATTGTTTAGAATTCCTTGCAGTGCTGGTTTGGTGTTCATGAAATTTCTCAGGTGCTCTTTGTCGTGGAAGTATTTTATTTCCCCATCTATTTTGAAAGAGAGTTTTGCAGGATACAAAAGTCTAGGTTGGAGATTCTTTTCTTTTAGGACTTGGAATACCTCACTCCAGGCTCTCCTTGACCTAAGGGTTTGTGTTGAAAAGTCTGCTGTGATTCTAATGGGCTTCCCTTTGCATGTGATTTGTTTCTTTTCTCTTACTGCTTGTAGTATTTTGTTTTTCTGTTGGATTTCTGGAATCTTGATTATTATATGTCTAGGTGTAGATTTTTTTTGATCGTGGCTAGTTGGGGTTCTATATGCCTCACTTATCTGTATGTCTAATTCTTCCCTTCTGTTTGGGAAGTTTTCTGTCATTAATTCTGTGAAGAGCTTTTTTATATCATTTGTGTTTTCTCCTGTTTTTTCATGAATTCCTATCAGTCTTATGTTATTTTTCTTTGTATCGTCTAGGAGTTGTTGGATTGATTTCTCATGATCCCTTACTGTTTTTAAGAGACCTCTTTTTTCACGGTCACTGACTGCGATCCTATCTTCTATATCTGAAATTCTTTCTTCACAATCTTTTACTCTGTTTCGTACACTTTCAATAGAGTTTTTAATCTCCTGGATATCTGTTTGAATCTGTTTTATGGATTCCATTTCTTTCCTCTGTTGGGCATTCATTGTTTCCATGTCTTTCTTATGCTGAGTCTTCATGGCTTCTATCACAGTCTTGAGCTCATCTATTTTTTTCTCAGTTTCTGCTCTAGAGTCTCGAATCATGACTTCTATTTTGCTCATCATCTCTCTGGCTAGCTGGGAAATTATTTCTGATTTGAATTTTTCTAGAGCCTGATTGATCAATTTTGTTACCTCCTGTGCTATGGGTCCAGGGAGTCCTGTTGGTTCACTATCAGACTTTTCATCCTCATTTGTCCTACTATTTGCTATTGGTGAACTGGATATTTGTTTTTGTGTCTTGCTTAAGTGTTTTCTCATTTTTATTTTTATTGTTGGGTTGTCCTTCTTTAACTTCTGGGTATTACTTAAATCTTCCTAATATAGTTGTGTTTTAGCTTTTGAGTTTCTAATGACTCATAGACATCCTCATTTTCATAATATCAGAGAAAACAACTCTTTAAATCAATCTCAACCCTTTATCCCCATTGATACT